>NC_071288.1:25717500-26317500 GCF_943734705.1 Anopheles coustani
CGGCAAATTGGGCACCGGGATTTCGGGTTTTTTTTTCTAGTGAGCCCAGTTGTTCTGACGGGTTGGTTAGAACATCCTTCTCAACTTAGTGCTTCGATGTTGCCTTTTATGCCACCATGCGTGCGTGCGTGCGTACGTGCGTGTCAAGTGTCGAGGCTGCGGTAATGCACGTTTCAGCAGCTCAAACTCAGTGGAGAATGTTGTTCGTTTTTTCCTAGTGCATTTTCCCCTCGTCTAGTCTAATAGCGGTAATCGTCGGTGCACAGTTACGCACTGGTGGCGCTTCATTTGTACGCACTTTGTTTTTCCACGAGCCAACGAGTTGTTTTTGCTTTGCCTTGCTCTCCAGGCCATCTCTTTCTCCATCGGTTCTTGTGCGGTCCGATTGGGGCTTATGCTTTCGGCTTCATTTGCTCCGGTTCAAATCTGAACGTAGCCGGCCTTTTTTATTTCTTCTATTTTAACACGATGAGGACCATGACTACAGTTATGTTGGTTATGAGGGATCCGTGCATGACGCCCTTTGCTGCCAAGCCGGCGGTTAATAGAACACGCTGTACGGTCGCTTGCCGACCCTTGCGGACATCATGCTCCTCGGTGTGTGGAAGGAGCTATAAAATAAAAAAATGTGGATGGCACATAAAAAATGTGGTACACGTGCTGGAAAATTTGAGCTCACGGTGTTGAACGGTTGTTTTAATGCACGACTAACGACGAGGGCTCCCGGGTGGAGCGTACATGTAAGGGTTTGTTTTTACGCCGTACATGATGATAATGATAACATGATAATGAAATTGAGTGTAAATTGAAAAATGATGAAATAATTGTCACGTCAGAGGTGCTATTACGAGTGGCTTAGCATTAGTTCGTCGGAAGCCAGTTACTTTGCACTTCAATGTCATATGCTTTGATCTTGTTTGCAGTATTTCAGATGCAGTGTATTTTTGTTCTGTTTTGTATCCATCAAAGCGGTTGTAAAAATGTACTTTGATTCTTTATAATCTAGTTATAAATGTAGTCCTCGATAGTATAGTGGTCAGTATCCCCGCCTGTCACGCGGGAGACCGGGGTTCGATTCCCCGTCGGGGAGGATTTTCTTTTTCAAATTTGCAATCTAAAAATAGATTGATTGCTTCCATTTTTCTCGAAGGCCTGTGAGCATATCATCCTTTTCTAGATTAATCAATATGATGGAGCAGTAAAAATAGATTATTCTACAAATAGTACAAATAGAACTATCTCACAAACTCGTGTTCTAACTTTTTCTCTGGGTTTTTACTTCAAATATTTTCAAAGGATCCTTCCCGATACTTTCGGATACTACCGTCAGCTTAATTCAGCTCACTGTTCTAACGGCATTTCTTCCTTATTCCGCAGCCAGCGACTCCAGTGGACGCTACGGAAGTCAGTACTTCTTCGGCAACGAGTTCTGGATGGGCTCGTTGACGTTTTGCGACGAGGTGAACCGCGTCCTCCGGCACACCCCGATGCCGGCCGGAGCTCGTCAGCTCGAGATGCGCTTCTTCGTCGCCAAGGTGTCGGTTCAGCTCGAACGGCTCCTCTCGGCCCAGGTACGTCGAAATCCATTATGGCCGGTGTGTAATGTCCATTAATACATGGCTTTCTTTCTCCTCTCCAGTCCAGCTCGATCCTGCTCGGCCAGTGCCTGCCAAAGTCCTGCTCGGTCGAGGACGTCACGGAGCTGCTGCGAAGCGATCCCATTTTGAACCTGCTCAACAACGGCACGGAACCGGTCGTGGTGGCGCCGGCGTTGTTGCCTGGTGGAGGATTCAGTCCTCCGACGGCCGGCGGCCTGACCGTGCTGCACGTGCGTCCCGTCCCCGGAAGCTATAATCCTTGGGCAGATCCGAAAGTGTTCGGCTTGGTGTAAGTGTTTTGCTTTTTGCCCTTCGACCCCACGACTACAATGGGCGGTTTAATCTTCGCGAGCGTCCGCCACGGAACGGCGCCCGGCCAAGGCACTGCCCTGGTGCCGTGCGAAAGGCGTAATAAATTTCATTAATAATTAAGTTGGCTATTTTCAGCACGGTCGTGGCGGTGCTGTGTACGCTCATAGCGTACGCCTCCTGCGGTGCCGGCTCGCAGCTTGGCGAGCGGAAGGCCGCGGAACGGCAGCTGAGCCGGACGGGTGGGAAGAAGGGCGCCGGCTGGAAGGTGGCCGATGGACATCACCTCAAGCTGGACCGGGCTGGCGATGCGCTCGAGATGCACAAAATCAACGTGGAAAGTAATAACAACGTGTCGGGGAATGGGCAACAGCAGCAGCAGCAGCAGCAGATGCCTGGCCAGCAGACTGCAGGAGGGCTGTACAAGGACCGCAAAGGGACACGATGTAAGTGCTGTTACTTCAACTGGAGACCAATCGATCCGGTGATTGGATGTACAGTGGTGTTATCAGGAGTGTTGGTCGCAGAATTTCCTATGGTGTTCTCGTCTTTAGCTGGTTTTTATTTCTTGAATGTGAATGTAAAATGAATTTCAACATGTTTTTATTCGCAGTAATACATTATTTATCCCATCTGTCAGATTTTTTTTTTAAATCGTATCCAATTATACTTACATCAATTCTGTGTCAAATATATGTTGCCGGCATTTTCCAACAATTTTAAATTCGATGAATTGCTGCTCTGCAAATGCATTTTCCATGAATACAAAATGCTTGTTACTTTGAAAGTCCATGCCATTGCCATGAGATATGGCAGTATTTGTGGCACAAGATTTTTGAGTTACTGAATATTTTCCATGGCTTTCGGTGTTTAAAAATGTCTTCCAAAAATACATGTAGTATGGCTGCGCTGTTTTGTTGTATTCGGACTAGGTTCATTTTTGGCTAACACCATGGCGAGTTTCGATCAAGTATCTGTGATTTTAACACAGGGAAACTAACATACTATTGTAGTTTAATATGCAACGAAAACAATGACATATTTCATAAACCGAAAAGAGACAACGTATTATGAAACGAAACACTAACAATTTTTTAATTTGCCTGCGCTAACCATGCTAACCACATGAACACCACTGTGCACCTGCTCCCGAAGAGAAAGGTTGCCGTAAAATGACGTTACTTTGCACCGAAAAACACACCGGGACACCGGAAGGTTTCTTCCCATGCTCATCCTCCAAACACCCCATTCATCGCGTGCCTCACGTTTCCAATAATTCATGGTCTTCTTTCAGTCACCATGAAGGACATCCTGGGATGCTTCGACGTCGGACCGAATGCGGCTTCGATCCTGTCGGTAGAACAGGCCGGCGAGGTACGTATCACCGATGAGTATGAGGTGCAAAGCCCGGCAAATGAAATCTTCTCTCCGCTGCAATCGATCGTAAACGGAACGGTGCCGATCGAAATGGACAGGCTTTTAGGCACCGAATGGCAGTGGAATCGATGCTGACACCTCTCGTGGATTGGCGTCTGGCCTTTCCACGCACACCATAGGGCGGGTAATTTTATTGTAATGGACTTTGCAACCGAACTTCTGCGGTTAATGTCCGACTTGGGGGTGCTTCGGATGGTTTATTTATTTGTTTGATGGAAGACCACCCGACACGGAACGTCTTCCTCAGGCCAGTAGGGTTTGTTCCAACACAGATTTCCGTCGGTCCACCTTCCGGGTTGGTGGAATATTTCAATCATACTGTCGAAGCACAACTCCCGAACGAAGAAAGTTCCATTTGCCGATGTTTGAGTAAAGTTGTACCATTAATTTTCCGCCCCAACTCAATCGGAAAACGAGTCCAACATCAAAGCACTGTCTTTGGTGGCCATCGGTGACTAATGGCATGCGACTTCCTCCTGGTACAAATGGAGTCCGTTGTTCCATCATGGTTCTGCGGGGGTTTTTTCCCCTCCCTTCTCCCGAACCATGCGCTTTGGTCGATTTTCTCTAGATTATTACCATCCCGCCCGTGCACGTCCAGCCGATGGACTGGCTGTGATAAGGTTTCCTTCACAAATTACATCTTTCCAAACGGAAAGTCATCGCTCGACTGCACAACGACTACCTCGACGGGTAGGTTTTCGTTTGATCCCGGGGACGATTTGATAAGACCATTTTAGGAGTTTCCATCGGTCCGGTTTAATAATAGATTGGGTGCGATTTGATGTGGTTTAGTTTCGAAACGGGCTCCCGTGTTGACCCCATTTCGTTGCCTCTCTGTCTCCAGGACTCGCTGACTTGCGTCCATGGACTGCGGCTCTACTCGCTACTGTGGACCGTGCTGGTGCACACCTACCTGCAGCTGTTTGCCGTGTCGGAAAATCGGGTAAGTAAGACATTCCTCAGCTCTCCTCGCCATAGATGGCAGTGCATTGATGGTGCGTCTTTGATAATTACAGTTTGGGCGCAAGATAGCCGAAAGGTCGTTCCTGTATCAGCTCGTCGGTAATGCGAGCTTCTCGGTCGACACATTCTTCTTCATCAGTGGGCTGCTGATCGTGTATCTCTACCTGAAGTCGGTCGCCAAAGGGGGCCAACCGGTCTCCAAAACGCCACCGGACGGTGGGCACGACCTGCCGAACGAGGCGGCCAACCCTAACGCTACAACGCAGCGTGCGGCAACAGGTGCTACGGGGAGCCTCGGGGCAGCCTCGCGCAAGGTTGGCCTTTCGATCTTGTACCGTTACCTGCGGCTGACTCCGGTCTACTTGTTCACGATAGTGTCGAACGAGCTCATCCTGAAGTAGGTTTCGGGCCTTTCGGTCCTATTTCTGACCCGTTCAACCTTCAGCCGTAATTTTGGTCTATTTCTGGACACCTTTCCTTCACGTTCGCAACGATATTATTCATTTCGAAATGTCTTAATCCTACCGTGGGGATACCTAAATCCCCGATCCAAAAGAGAAATGCTAAACAACTCTGTCCGGAACACCGTACCGAGTGTCCGCATTCGACGGGTTTGGATTTGAGTCTAAAGACAATCCCAAGTCCCTCGCGGAAGGTCTCCGTCTCCGTTATAATCTCTCTCCGTCATTTCTCCCCCCAAATCCTAGGTGGACGTACGATCGGTCCGTGTTCACGCCCGGCATTATCGATCACATTACGTGCGATCGGTTCTGGTGGCGGAACGTTCTGTACGTCAACAACTGGTACCCGTTCACCGAGATGTGCATGATCTGGTCCTGGTACCTGGCGAACGATATGCAGTTCTACGTCATCGCCATCGTGCTGCTGATGATTTCCTCCCGGTAAGGACCGCGGCTCCTACTTTCAGCTTCCCGGGGTTCAGGTTGGGGTTTGTTGGGGAGTTTATTTTTTAGGTTAGGTACCGTCAAGAGGCATGATGTGTCTATTTTTGGGCCGATCTGCCACTGCCTCCAGCTCGGACAGCTCTTCATCGCACGGGACAGGCGTGCCTCGCGATACTTGCTGCTCCACTTACTTCAAGCACCTTTTCAGCTGGATTTCGATTGTTTTGTTTACCGTCCGCTTTCTCTCCCTTTCGGGGTCCGCCATTTCTCGGTAGAAATTTCCGGCTGGCGGTGGGGCTGCTCTTCCTGTGCCTCGGCGGCTCGTGGCTGCTGTCGATCTACTTCTCGCTGCACTACCGCTACACCCACAAGGTCGCCGAACCGTTCGAGTCGTTTGACATCCTGTACGACAAACCGTGGCAGCGCATCGGACCGTACATTGTCGGTGAGTTTGGGTTTGACCCGCTTCTGCCAGAGGCCGCGCACCGAGGACGTTCGGAGGACGGTTGCAGTTCAAAACCAAAACAACGGAAACAAAAACTGTCAAAAATCTTTTCAGGCATGATAACGGGATATATCCTGTACCGTCGGCCGACGGGTCCGAGGATTGTTCCGCCCGTCCGGCTGCTGCTGTGGACGCTGTCAACCGGTACGATGATTGCACTGATTTTCGGCGTTTGGAACGGTGAGCTGAGTGTGCACTGGACGGCCTGGTACGTCAGCGTCGGACACACGGGTAAGTACGGAGCGTGATGGACTGAATCGGTAGGAATTTCTCCACCGGATTGTTGTGCTAAGATCGGTCGGTTGGGACAATCCCTTTATCCCGATTTTATTGGATTTTCAACCGCCTTTTTGTTTCTTCAACGTTTGGCCTTGAAGAGTTTATTGTGCTTTGAGTTGGTACACGACAAAGATTGCATCTATTTATGGCTAATTATACATCAAAATTCTAGATATAGCGAGACTTGAGAATCTTTTTTTTATTAGCTGCTCCGTTGGTGTCAGCACTTTCCAAATCCTTCAAACTTCCTGTTTAAAACTTTTTAAAATCTCTATAAATAAACCTCAGATATTCATTCGCGTTCAAGGGTGTGCTTGATGATAAAAATGCCGAATAGAGTTGTAAAGTAAAGTGTATGCAAAAATGTTTGCAAATCAACATGGATATTTACGTTTCAATCGAATCATTTGATCATAAACAAATTAATGTAATTGATGGTATATTTTGTCATTTAACTGAAACATCCCTAAGCTCTTGATTGATGGACACCAACGTTATTTGACCATTGGTTGAATGGTTATAAAGCTTAATGGTTGTAAGGCTTAATGGTGGTGCATTCAATTTTGATTCTGATAAACTCACATGACTAATTACGATAATAGAGTGCAGTTTGTACTTCAAATAAACTTTGTTTGTTCGAGGCTTTTTTTTCTGAAAAAAAGCCTCATAAATTAATCACTCTGTAGGTTTGTTCACAAATATTGATCTATCAAACAAACCATCCATGATTTACATGGCTATTTTTAACGCCCATGTTTATGCTGTGTGAAATTAACATTAAAGACTCCACCCCGAATTAATTGCCCCCACGTACGGGGAGCTTCGTAATGGGGTTGAGTCGTGATGATGGGTTATTTTTCGTCCTATGTTCGTTTACACGCCACCGCCAGCGGCGTAAAGCTTGTATTTTAAATTATTCATTTCATCAGGTGGGATGAAACGATATTTTACGGTGAGATTTATTGCTCGCAGCGTCAACGCAGCGTCGTTCGGACGAGTTTCACTGGAGCCGTTGGATGTCACGGGGGATTACATGAGCGTTGCACCTCCACCATCTCGTAGAACGTAGTTGGAGCTCCTTTTGGGTAAAACATGATGGACGATTAGTTGGTCGTCTCTTGATGTCCCGAACGTGTCGTGCGAAAAAGATTATCTCTGCTTGGAGGCAGGTGTTAATCTAGCCAAAAATCGCTTACACCCAAGCGCACTCGTAAAGAACGGTTCTTGTAATTGAATTTAATGTTCTCGAGGTGGTACCAAGTTCCGACCACCCCCTGGTACATTGTAGAACCGCGTGGATTAAACATTGTAGATCAACATTCCACAAAGTTTTGCCCTGCCCTAATCAGGAACAACACTCGCTGCCGGGTCGCAAACGTTCCCGGGCGAGGAGAAAGTTATGGCAATTGACAAGAGATTCTTCGGTTCCTCTGGCCACGTGACAAGAATAACAGCTTCCCCCCGCACGGCGAAAGATACGCCAAAGTTTATTGAGCATACAAACCACCCCCGGACAGCCTCGGAGTGCGAGTGAAAGCGGGATCGCCTGGGCGCACTTTCCACGGCGCGTTCTAACGAATCACTCCCAGCGTTTACCGTTTCCATTCGGATGCAAATTTCGTCCCACGAATAATGGGTGCCGGAGCGGGCTGCTGGATTATGGCTGCTGCACGTTCCATGGATTGGTAACGAGAAGGGGGAGGGGGAGGTTATCCAGTGGTTTTAACGGCGAGGTGGGTTTGGGGGGAGGGAGAGGGGAAGGGAACGCGAAACCGTACCTCGTGTAGCCACTCATCGCATCGTCCAAGAGAACAGAGACGCCCGGTAGACAATCCGACGGTTCAGGTGAACTTGAGTGGCGATACAAATGATGATAATTTGCACTTCAAACGTGCGTTTGTCTTCTCTGAGGGAGGAGTAGAAGGAGGAGGTGGGGGGAAGGTAAAAGTGTCTGAACAAAAATTAGAAATTACTCTCTGTCCGGTAGCGTCTCCGAAAGGAAAACGAGGCAAGAAAGCTTTAGCCAACGATCGAGAGGGAGAAACTAATATCACTTCCGAAAAGACGTTAGAAGCCAACATTCCTTTAGTTTTCTCGTCTTCCAAACTTCAAGACGGCGGACACGAGCGGGACCTGTTGACACTATTTCGGGATCAGCATACAGAAAAGCATGACAGGGTAGAAGAGAAGGAGATGTGGAGAGAGAGAGTGGACTAGCACGAGGAAAGAAATGGAAAAGCTTCCAACTTCGCCGAAGTGCATCCGGACCGAGTGGACCTTTTATCCGTTTCGTTTGATGGTTCGGTCCCGGGAAGAGGGTTTTTTTTCTCTCGCTTCGTTCATATTAGGAGTCGTCGAGGAGTCGATTTTGAATTTCCTCTGTAACTTCATTTGAACTTTTTCTTTCTTTTTTCCGCCTTGCGTTGCCAAAGGGAAGAGTTTCCAATTTGGGAATTTGGTGGTTTTTTCTTCTATTATTTTGTTCGATTCACTTTGCCCCACCTCGGTTTCCGGCGAGGTGTTAGGGATTTAAATGCTCACTATTCTCACCACTTCCCGTGCCACCGCAAGCGCGAGCCAGCAGAGCTGACATTACTGGCTGGCCTTCGGGGCAGCAACGAAAAACTAATTGAAGTGCTGCTCAAAATTGTACACCTCGGGAACCGACGAATTAAGATGATGAGGTTGGAAAAGTGCCAATGTTCGGGAAGGGGTGGGACGTTCGAAGAGGGGCAACTGGGCGGAAGGAGGAACCATCGAGAGACACGTGATAGAAAAAAGTGAATCTTCGTTCCGTTTCCGCTCGATTTGATTCGTCAAAATTCGTTGGACTGCACGGTTGGGATCTTTTTCTTTCGATCTCACGACGTCTCGAGGGTGGTAGAGTGTGGCCGGATGGTGTGGTGCGTTGGGGTTGGACGGGGGGTGACTTTCATTCTCGACAGTTTGAAAAAGATATGTGTATGCGGTAAAAAAAAAAACTTCATACTTCGAGTGAGTTACTTTTTGTATCTTTTCCCGACTCCCGAGTGGATAAGTCTGCTCTAGATTTTCTGAACAAGTTTGCCCGATGGTCATTTTTATTTTTTCCTCCATGGTGTAGCAACTACAAAGCACCATTTTTATTATTAATATCCTTGATGGCTATGAGAGGTAGAGAAAAGGAGAAAATGTGACACTGGAGCGTTTCCGAAGGATGGATTCGCAACAACATACTTTTATTAAAAGATTGAAAAGGTCGTTGTGAAGTTGAAACCGTGAACCCTGCTGCTTTGTTGTTGACGAAATTCATAAAGTTTTCATATTCCTGCAAATGAATTCCTGTAGCGAAACCATACACACATCTCTCGTTCCCAGTGGATACCATTTTCTATTTCTAAGGCTTTGATTCTCGTACCGCACTTCTCGATCAATGAAAGCAGCACATTTTCGGACCAGCAAACTTTTCCGACCGATGCTCAACTTCAGCACGAGACAATTTTCCGGCTTTCCTTTCCACTGTCGTTGCCACCATGCAATCGAAATGGTCACGCACACACACACACATACACACCCACTCATGATTCCGTCCAGGAAACCAATAGAAACTCGAGCTTCAGCAAAGGTTTTCCCGACAGAGCTACCTGAATTTGTGTCACAAGTTTTTTCGCTTCTTTCCTTTTTTTACCGACAAACGACATCACACTCTCGAACTGTAAGTCGGAAAAAAGCTTTCGAGACGACAAACAAACAAAAAGCAAAAAATATACGAATGGTAATGCCCGGTCACTTCGTCTCTGAAATGCGGAAAACATCCGATCCGGTCATGGAAAAATCACATCCCAATGGTAAACCCCCGGGCCGCGGGATTGCTTGCTTCATCAACTTTTCCTTTTTCCATTGACATCGTCGTAATTGAACGTGACCCAGTGTTGGCGGGTTTAGTTTTCCGTTGGAAATGGTGGAACTTTTGTGCCTCGGAATTGGTTAATTAAGGTGTTTCGGTTTTCCCCCTCCCCTTCCATCTCCACAAGTTATTGCTAGTTTGATAAGAAACACAAAGAGATAGATTAATTTTTCGTTGCCCTCAAAAATTTTCGATTGTTTCGCTCGTGTTTGAAGTGATCACGGTCGCGCTCGGTTCATCCGACGCCGTTGATTGAACGGGTAGGGAAATTCGTCTGTTTCGCTGGAAACAATTTTTTATTACATTTTCAACTGCCAACGAGTGGAACGAAATTGAGGGGATGAAATTGTGAGAAATGTTCTGAGTGTCAGAAATACGCTGTTTCATTTGTCACCTCATGAATTCATGTGCAAGCTCATTAATTTTGCATGACTGATTTACCATTTCATATTGAACCAATGAATTTGTATTTATTATATTTTTCGTGGAAAACACATTAATGACTTTCGAGCGTTATTTGTAAGATATTATTATTATTATTATTACTAAGTAAATATAAAAAAAATAAACCGATTGAAATTATTTTTACATACGAAATTTGCAAAAATATCTTACTTAAAAGTGCATCTGTTTGAATAGCACAAAATATTTCTGCATTGTTGTTCTGACTATTAATAATTTGGTCCACCCGGACCGAACGTTTTAAATCACTAAATTCATATTTTTTTATGATTGTTAAATTATAGAAGCTTACCAACTATTTCTATAGAAGGAATAACTATTTCATTCGTTTTTCATTACATTAATTACAAAATGTCTAGGCTGAGATTGAAACGTTTTTATCACAGGTTTATTTGTACAATTTGAAAGTTATTTTGGTCGGTCATTGCAATTCTCGGATATATTTCGTACGCTTTACCCAGCATCGTTCGAAATGCTTCCAAGCACAGCCTGCTAGAAAAACGCCGTACGCATGTTGTCTGATGTTTATCCTGGTGGGAAATCGATAACGGAATATTTTAACCATTGGGGCTTTTTGCGCGTGCAAAAAGAAAACCGAACCGAACGAAAGAAAATACGGCACACCGAATCACAATCGATTTCGATCCATTTTTCTCGGAAAAATCCATCATCGCACGGGAAAAACGAACCGACCAAACTCACACACCAGCGTGGGGCCTTGCACTGATGTGGATAACGCTGTCCTGCTGCTGGGGCTACTCGAGATTCGTCAACGGGCTGCTCTCGTACCGGGGCTTTTTCCCGCTGAGCCGGCTAGCGTACTGCACCTACCTGATCCATCCGGTCGTTATGATGGCCACCTCGTTCCAGCTCGAGGCTCCGATGCACCTGCAGCACGTCATAATCGTAAGTATAAGCCTGAATCAATCGCTTGGAGGAAAAAAAAAACAGACACAAACACACAAAATTGAAGGGAAGAAAACATTCATCCGAAACAGAAATATCACCACCAATTGTTTTCCTTCCTAAGACTCCGGAAAATTGATTGAATTTTTATGCCATTGTTTTCGTGGTCCACCGTTAATCTTTCTTCGGTGAACGCATTTTTTCTGCCTCCTTCACCTCACCCCGCGGGTTTTCCCTTTTTCCAGATCACGGCGTTCTTCGGCAATGCGGTCATCTCGTTTTTGATCGCGTTCGGAATGTCACTAATGTTCGAGGCGCCGGTCATTAAGCTGCTGAAGCTGTTTTTCCAGAAGCCCCAGTCCCAGAGCGACGCCCGATAGGGCGGCGGGTGGGGAGGAGGATGTGGACGGCGGCTGAAACACTCCGGGACGCGAAACCAAAATCGACCGAAACCGGCGGGAACGCAGCTGGGCCGCATACTTTCACGGCCACAGCCCGGAACCAGGATGACACGGAAAGCGAACGCGATCCACACGACCACGAACGTCGGCCAAGGGTGCCTCAGGTGGAAAATGGATGGACGTGAAAGTGAGCAGGTAATGGGAAATTCGCTACCGTGGCCGTCCGTCGGCAGGACCGCCTATTATCGACGCCGGGTTCACATCAACATCACCATCGTCATCATCTTCATCAACATCATTTTCATCCGGTGTTCGTTCTGCCCGAATCGGCAAGGCGCGTGTCAAAGACTGATCATGGAAAATGTTTCTACTTCTGTTTTTTTTTCATTTTGCTCCCCCGTTTGTTTTCGATTCCTTCATCTTTAAAATCATTTGTTTACTTATACCATTTCCTTCCCGCGCCGTTCGCGATATCGACAACGATTGTGCCGGTTTTTTTTCTTTTCTCCCTGTTTTTTTTTTGTTTTTCGACTCTTCGCCAATGTTTTTGGTTGGAAAATGCGCGTACATCTTGTTTAAATGAACGCTTTGGATTGGAATGCTGAGGCAAACATCTGCTCGGGACGAAGCATTGGGCGGCGAATGAAGCGGAAACGGTTAGACAACGGAGCGAACAACATGAATTCTTTATTAACGTGAAAATGTAAGCCAACTAAGGTTACAGATGAGTGTCTTCCCTGTTCGGAAGCGGATTTGGTGCATGATCTACCAGTAATCTCCTTTTATTTTTCTAATCGTTTGATTTGTTTTTCACATAGCCATTAAGTGTGTAATGTTACCATCTTTTTGTAAGTTGGATTAAATTGTCAAATAAATTGAACATAATGTTACCGAAACTTGCTGTTTGTGGTGGTACTTTTTCGCCGAATGAAAAATAATATTCACCGGTAGCTTTTAAAGCATGTATATTTCATTTCCGAACACAAACAATCAATTATCTAGTTTTACACAAATCACATACCTTTATTTGTCTTTTGCTTCGTTCACATTTTTTTTTTCGGAAGGGTGGTTCTTTGTATTGGAGATGGATTGCAGTTTCTACTGGTGAGGTGGTGGGATACAGTGTTTTCGATCTATAAAACACCCTTCAGCTTCATAAGCACTCGCCATCCATACGGTGTGGTTCTAACACACGCCATCCACACACTGGACGACGATTTGTGTTCGGTAGAAAACAATAATCCGGGACACGATATGTTTGCTTTCATCTGGCGCCGTTTTCGTCAAAAGGGAAGGATCGTTGGAGCGGATCGAGAAATGTTCCATAATGATTGTTTTTCTTTCGTTCAGTACAATTACACCTATGCTAGTACTACATTCAGCAAGAGAAGCCACGATCATCTACGGTGTAACACTTGCTAATGACTAGTATGTGTGTGTATGGTTTTGTATAGTATCCAAGAGTGACAATCGTGTATATGATGACTAAAAGTGACCGAAAGAATATCATTGGGGTTTTCCGTTTTTAAAACGACCATTACTAGTTTTTGCTTTTACCAAACGCACGCCACACAACAGCGGTTAATACACGGGGTAACTAGAGCCTTAACATTACAGATTTCTATATTGTATCATTTTTCATTTGTTCTCGATTGTTCTTCGTTAGGCGGGGGTTATTATTTTTTTATTTTGGGGAGCACCTGTTTCGGACTGGGAAAGCTCTTCAATGTTTCGCAAAATGACGCTAAAAAGGGAAAGGGGGGGGGGGGGGGGGGGGGGGGGTTGTGTAAATGGATATTTTCAAAACTTTCAAACCAAAAAACCATCCAAACCGCTCCGAGATGGTGAAAGCTTTCCGTTGATATGCACAAATACTGTAGTCATGATGGTTCTTCCTCCATTCGCTACCTTTTGATGGACGAGTAACTAGCTTTTCGATTAAATCCTACATTCTACGCACATGCGGAAGTGTCCGTTTTAATTTTATTTCTAACGATTTGCTTGGTTTGGACTACCAGTACCATTCCACGCGGGCGAGAAGGACGAGTGCTCACGACGGGTTGTGCGATAGTGTTCGGTATCCTAAAGCGTACGTTAAAAACACGTTCGAGGTTTGGTTATGGTTTAGCTACTCACAGCGGCGTTTCGGGGGGTATTTCGGGGAACGAAGGGAGAAGAGTTTTCCCATCGTTCCCTTAGTTAAAGCTAGGATCAATAGGTGTGTGTGTGTGTCTGTTGAAGGGCCACGACTCGGTATATTGTTGGTTTCGATGGTACGACGGGATGGGCGGAGGATGAGGTGTTGCACTAAATGTTTTTGCGGAACCATTGAAAGTGTTGCTTGGATTGAAAAGGATCACTTGTGCTTCTGTTCGAGTCGAAACCGTGGATGGTGGTGTTTTTCTGAGGTTTAATTCGATTTTGCGTTGGAAAACACACACGTTCATTCGTTTGCCGTTCGGGTGAGTTCGGGTGTCGCTATTTCTAGTTGATCATGGACTCATCTGCGGTGCAAAAGGATGGGCTGAATGGTGGCTGCAACGGGAATGGAAACAAACGGGAAAATCAAATGCTGTGTGTCCCGCGATCTGCTCAGCTCGGCTAATGAAAACCTACCGGAAGGGATACACCGTGCGGCCACACGTTTGTAACTCCGAAAGAAATTGGTCCATCGATGAACACGGTCGAGGATGGGACGGGATGGATGCAAGGCCCTTCACACGTCCACCGAGCACAGCGTCTCCTCGAGGATCGTGTCCAGCTCGAGCGAAGGAATGCTGTGGCTTATACTTCTCTCAGAACACAGACTGACAGCTCGCGAGGCATTGTAATCTGTTGATGTTTTGGGGCGGGAACATTCAAGCGGAAAAAACAAAACGCGTCGAACGCAAAGATCGGAGAAAACAGAACCGAAAACAAACCGATGGAAATTGCATTAGTTGGATCTAAGCTTACAACGATGGTATGAGGGAGGCTCTCAGCGTAGAAAACGTGATTGAAGCGTTCGCCTGAGGATTGGCTTGACTGTGAAGGCTATGAAGGGTTTATTACATGTTTCCAAGATACGCGATTCTGAATGAATGTGAATTCTTTTAGTGCTTATAAGCAAACAAGGGAGCTTATAGTAGTAAAAGAAAGTGTGGCAAGATGCCTCGCCTGAGGTAAAATGTACTGGCAATATTTTTTAGCTGAATTAAAGAAAATGAAGCAGTAGAATATGTTGATAGGCATGTCTAATATATCCTATATGACTTTCACGGCTCTGCAATAATAATTAATGGAGAAAAGCAGATAAAGCAAATTATACATGAAATCATGTAAGATTTCCCTACACTTGAAGCTATCACAAAATTAAAAAAAAAACAAATGTTTATTTGAAGTTGGAAGAACATTTAACTACTTTTCATGATCTCGCGTTTATGTTCATGTTTATGTGTTAATTATTACCCGGGTGCGTTCTACCCCACTATTTGAGCCATTTTGTCCCACAGTTTTAAATTATGCGTGGTGAAACCAGCTCTTAACAATCTTCTTGTTAATAATGTTAAGTGGGTTTTTTTTTATTTTTTTAATCATTTTAAAGGCTAGTAAAAAAGAAGGCAGAGAACCGATCTGTGAAGATATGGAATATTTGCCTTGAATGGATTGAATGAGAAATAAAAGTTTTACACTTAACGGAAGGTATACTGCTTCACGTTACCTAATGTCCCCAGTGCTTTACACTTCAAACAAAGTCGTTGTTGAATTCGAGCGGTGGAAATAGAAGAGAATGGTGCCGCTAATGAAATGGAAACATATGCTGGTGCAACTACAAACCGAAGCAGATGGTTACGAAATGATGTAATTGTTTGGCCAAAATTGTCTATCTAACAATTGTAAGAATGATATTTTAACATCGTCAAACTTATGTAAACGCTTTACATTGAAGACGAAGCAACGAAACACGGAAAAGGTAACGAGTAATGAAAAAGAAGGTTCACCCTTTGAATATTTAATGAAATCGAAATTGATTTTTTTGCGCTTGTCGCTGACCGTATGGATGGTCCATCCGAAAGCAAATGGGATTTTTCTTTATAACATGTTGCCCTCCCCAATGAAAGAGGTAAAAAATCACACTTTCAATCGGAATCTGAAACCTACAAACCCTAGATGCGGGTCTGAATGTTCCCTGAAATCGATACGATTCGCAAAACTGTAACATCAAACACGAAAGCTTGTTTGCGTTTCAGCGGGAGTGGGAAGGGGAGCTTGAAAAACACCCCGAGGGTGAAAAACTAATAGCCCAAAGTAAACATACTTAAATACGAAATAAAAATATTAAAAAAAACACATCAAACGCCTTTAAATATAGCCTTCGGCTTAGGCTGCCGTTTAAACAAGTTTTACCATAACACGCCCTTCTCGGAATGAAATCAATCTAATCAGTTGGGAAAATTCAGTTCACTCTTCAGGTGCCAAACCGCGCCACCGGAAAGCGGGTGTTTTTTGGGGGGGAAAATGTAAGCAGCCCGTTTGGGGTGAAATTGAATCGAAACGTGTCTGATGTGGCAACAAAAAAGGACGCTCGGGGTTGACGGGAAGGAACAATTAAAAGCACGCCAAAACGAATCAATAATCCTGACCGGAGCCGAACGCTTCTTTCGGTCGGTTCTGATGACATGCAAAAAAGGAGTTTACTTGGATGGCTGGCGAAAGGAGCGAACCGTACGAAGGAGCGGCACCTTGCACGCCAAGGGTTGGGTCGCCCAGAAAGGTCAGAAAATCAACCCATCGTTCACCGGCCGGTAATTATGGATGGAATGGTGAAGGTGAACGTACTAAAAATACCGGAAAAAAGGAAGGCACATAGCTTTGAGGAAAGCTTGGCAGCGCCTTTTTGGGGCGTGTTTTAAAGGCTTAAAATAATATGGGCAATAGAAACGGAAAGCTAGCAAAAAAAAGCTCTCACGCCAACTGAGATTCCAAGGGATGGGCAGAAAAACGGGCGAAAACAACATCGAAGGTTTCCCGCACTACGCGCTGGCCGGTTTCTTGTGGCTTAGGGTAGGGCTGGAAAAGGGCTACCGATAAATGTACGTTCCATCCACAACACTGCACTCCGATTACGCTGCAGGCTGGGAAATTTATTGCGGATTACAACGGTTTTCCGACATGGAAGCCCGAAGGACGGCACCAGCAGTAGCAACACGAACCAACCGCACTGTAACTAACTTTTCGCCTACGTCACAAGGTGTCCCTTGCTCCAATTAATCCTTATTTTGTTTTAATACGAACTTTTGCTAACCCTTTGCGAGAATCCTATTACAGCATAAATAACTCACAGCGCCCGGGCCAAGTCAACCATCATGGGCACGCTCGGTATCAAATTACGCGACGCCTCAGAAACAAGGACGAACATACACACACACAAAAAAAACGTTAGCAAGCTCCAGTTTACTGGCCTGGCGGAAAAACGACCGACCAGCCCGATGGCCTAGTGAAAGGAGTGGAATATTATCCTTTATTAAAAAAAAGGACACTACAATCAACACGCTGCAGGCTCGGGTTTTGTTGCCGTGGACCGCCAACCGCAGAAGGTTATGACACCCGGGTCCCGTAATGAAGTCGAACGCCATGGCCCCCGCCCCGGAGGGATTGGTTGGGATCGTGGAAACTAGCAAACGCTTTTGCAACAAATTAGGCAACAGCGGAGCTGGAGCGAAGGATGCTGGAAAGTTTCGAGTGAGATGCGGATTGAGGCGTTTTGAATGATTTTCCTTTAGTTCAACCGACAGTGCCGACAGCTCGTGAAGATAATAAAAACAAACTGTTTGCATGTTCACCGTGTTGTGTGCTAACTAGTGGAGTGGTTCGTTCTATTCGTACAACATCACGTAATTCAACAACTTTTTTCATTGTGCCTTTTTTTCGAATTCTTTTTAAATAAAATTTTATTTATTTAATGCCACAATCAAGTTCCGAAGCACTACAAAATACATATTATATTAGTAAGGTTCACTTGCTTCTGTAGTGAAACAAGTGTTCCTGATGCCAAAATTCGCAAATAGACAATAACGCACGTCAATAAAAACAGCAAGTAAGCAATTAAATTTAATTGCTGAAGAATACAAGTTAAATCAATAACCGCAACAAATTAAATATTATGATCTGTTGGTCACATGTTTGCCAGTAATCCGCCATTAATTTTAATCTTGACCGATTCAGGTGAAAACGCATAAAATACGACTTAAAACATTAACATCCTGTACACACAGCTAAAGTTTAAGTGAAACTACTTTATGGGAGCTCTTTATAGGTCAAATGAAATGGGTTTTCAAACATCTGCCAAACAAATTGTTTGTTAACACATTCAGTACCGCGTCACCCAATTATGGGTGACAGCAGTTTTAGTTCTAAAAAGTTTTTGACCCATGAATAAATGAAAATGCAGCATAAAAATTATTGTAATATTTTATATAAATATTTTGGGAAGCTAAGTTTTTGCTTGGCCTTCAAAAACCGTCGGTTTAATAAATGTTATGAACAAATTTTATTTTAGAAAATTGTACTAAAAAGTGTGCTAAAACGCTTGGTACGCAACGTGTTAAACTTGTTTAAAACTAGATGAAGCAACACTTCATTTGTACATAAAATATAGAATACTAAATTTTCAGCGTGATCTACAAGCGACCGAAATTTCTTTTTTCTTACTATTGCCAACAGAAGTATGTAAATCAATAAATGGAATAAATTTCGTTTAAGATATTGAAGCAGTTAAAAAAAACTTGCTAGGAATTGAAGAAAAGTATCGCATGAATTAACAAATCAATTTCAATGAAAAAAGAACAGTAAACAAACCATTCATGTATAAAGATCTAACGATAAACCATAAACCATAGGCCAACTCTTGGACCAGGCTATAGGACAGTTGATGGGAAGATGCCATATGACTATAACATAACGATGAAATAGAACCGGTTTATGACCATAGAGATAGCATACGTGTGTGATGAGGAGTCAAGGATAGAAGACCACCGAATTTCCAAACGCTCTCCTGGCTAATTGCATGCAATTGGTTTTACTTCCCAGAAGAGTTAAACTACATATATACAATCGCTAATGTAGCCGCAGGGTTTGCTTATATCTACGTGTCAACTCACTGAACCTATGTATGGCATTAATTCGCACCAGACTGACTGCGTGATCCTGTAGGTCGATGTTGCGCCGCCGGTCGCGCTCCCTGGCCAGCTTGGCCCGCCGCCGCAGGCAGCATATCACCAGCAGGGCGAGGATGGGGAACCCGATGATGCAGGACACGATCGGAATGATGACCGTCTCGGGGGATACTACAGCGAAGGGGGGAAGGGAAGGGCAGAGCGCGGTCCGTAGTGTCCGCGGGAATGTTAGAATTGCGTGCAAACGCGATGGTCAGACATTTTTGGAACAGCGCACGAACCGGCACGCCATCTGGCGCTTCGCCAAAGGTTTGGGGTGCCCGGTGCGGGACTTACCGGTGGGGTAGATGATTATGGTGGCTCTCTTGGTATTTTCATTTGCGGCAAATCCCTTTGAAATGGTGCCGGAGTTGGACAGTTTGTTGGTCGGAGGGGCGTGCGGTCGGTGGCACCGGCGGTTGGGTCCACTACTGGCGAGCTGGGAAGACCAGTTCCGCTCGCCGGGTGGACTCTGATTGACTGAACTCGAGGGTGATCGGAGGCTGAGCGGCGGGGACTGCGGCAGCACATTTACATAGCATCCCCAACCGAGATGAGCACCGAGGGTTCGAGAACTCTCAACGCGCCAGCAACACGGCGGACGCCCGCAATCCAAGTTTTGGGGGAAGTTTAGTAATTGGATTCCCGGTACGCAAATCCTTCGCCGTTCCACAAACTTGCTGCAGCTGGGAACAATGCCCGCGCAAAGTTGGGAGTTGAGGACTATCGATTCAAATCAATGTGCACAGGTCGTCCCTCGGTGCGGGTGAATCCGAAATCGAACGTGACGTGCCAGGGAAAAGTTTTCCCAACTTGTCTTCGTCGGACGGCCGATCGGCAGGAACATCAACCTGGCATGCGAACCACTTTCCAACCGATACTCGATTTCGTTGAGTTCCGTAACCAATCTCCACAATTCCCAGCGTTAACTTCCGGCGGGTGAGACGAATTTAATTTCCACGCGTGTGTTAACACCCGGCGTGCCTTGGCGTTCGGAATGCGCTTTAATAATGTATATCAAGGCTTATCCTGCCCACCCCCCCCTGGTACCCGGGGGAATAATATTGATTGACACGTTCCGGGAATTCTTGTGCCACGAGTTAATCCACTTGTGCCTAGGAAAAATTATTAATTCATTCTGTCTCCACCAGAAGAAACCTTTCGTGGAAGATACGCACTATGGATATATGTAGTACCCGCCCCGACGGGAGAAGGAAGCAAGTGCAAACACAAACGATCCACGAGGCTACGGAGGTGCGGAGGCTGGGCTGGAATCTTGGCCGAGAATCAATTAAAAGGATCCCAACGCCTGCCGTACCGGAAGGATCCGCTCGTCCTTATCCAAACAAACACTCATCTGCTTTTCTACACTCGTCGCACTCACAAACACACGCACTCAAACAGCCAACGGCATGGCGGTCACACGCGCGTCCCTCCCGGTGGGAGAATTTGTTTGTGCTGGAGGACGGCAGAACGCTGTTCTTTTGCGAGCCCACCAAGCCACCGTCCAAAAGGCGCGGTTCACCCTCTTGTGATGGCGAGCGCCTTGTTGAGCTCGGTGTCGAGCACAATCTAACACGGTTACCGGTGACAACACCAAACCGACGTCGAACGGTGATCCAGCGCTACGGCCCGATCTGGATCCTTGGCCCGCTACGGTGCTACTGTGTACATAGATGTTACCGGACCGGCCAGACCTCTCGGGATGGTGCGAGCTTTTCCTGAACATGGAGCTTTCATCCTCCCTAGACGATCGGTCGGGCGCATTCGTATTTCGTTTCGGCAGACGAAAGGTGAACGTTCATCCAAGATGGCGCAGGCGCAGGCCTTTGACAGCCGTGTTCGTGTTGAATCCATTCCGAATTCCAGGAAAACCAGTTCGGGACGGATTGAGAATTAAGGATGAACCAAAACCCGATGACGGTGTACCGATGTGTTCGCGTGCCCTTTGCCGATAGATTGCCGCTGGGTGAGGGACCTCACCGAGGGGGTGGGCCTGTTCGACCGAAATTGATTGCAAGCAGCTGGTAAGCGTCCAAGAGCAGCCGGCGTGGAAGAACGTCAAGCAATAAAGCCCGCGCTTCGGGGCACGCTCCCTCGTGGGTGCCGGCACGTCAGCATGTAAATTCCTCCACATTCGGCACCATTAAACTGGTGGCAAAATATGGCACATCTTAGAATATCGTTAGGCAAGGTCGTGGGGACATTAGAGCAGGGAACGACAGAGGCGCCAAAATCCTTTGTAAAAGCGAAAGCGAAAAAACAATCAAACGGAAACCCCCGTGGAGTTTGCCCAACTTCCTTACGGGTTTACGGTTTTCGTTCGTGAGAACGTCGCCAGATGGAGCCATACGGAGGCGCGCGTTTCGTGCTGCTGAAGCGCAACGAAGGCCCGTCAACGCCGCCGATCAGATGGGAACGAATTAAATGGTTTACGTTCAGCTGGAGCGCTTTCGAAATGGAACAACCAAGGGCAGGGGGAAAAAGTGCACAGGAAAGTGAACAAAAAAAAAACATAAAACGTCAGACCGTCATTAAAAAGGAGTTAACCTTTTCGACTACCGAACGATGGCGCGCGGAGAACGTCGATCCTGCCGTGAGGGCGTTAGACGTTATTTTCTTGTAACTGGGTCGTGAAGAAAAAAAAAACAAACTCAAACAGCTGCTTACTGCTACATTCTCAGCTTGTAAAGGTCAGCGCGGGGCGGAGGCAATAAAATGTTTGGAATTTTCCGTACCGCTCCACTCCTACGTTGCCCATTGGGAGCAATTCGATTTTCATTGCTTATAATTTTCGCGACAAATTTGACCAACCATCCTCCCTCGAAGTAACCCCCTCTCGAAGTAGGTCTAATTGTTGTTAAATTTCCCATCGTCATCACTCAAACGCGAGGCAGCGGATGGGTTGGCCGATTGTCGCCACCGGGGGAGGGAAGGGACAGTTCATAAACCCAACACACCGTGTTCACCGTACGTACCGGAACCGTAAAAGGCGCGGGCTGCAACGCGGGGGGAAAATAAAATGGAATGGGATCGTAAAAAACTTCACCCAATGTTCGGTGGGGGACGGGGAGGAGTGGGGGGGATGTAAATGAGATCAGGTTTTGGCCGACAGGTGGGATGCTGATTCCACCTTTAAGGGTGCCATCGGTAATAATATGAAATGAGGTGAAGAAATAGCTATTCTTTATGGTGTTAATAAATTGGAAGCCGCTGCTTATGAGAAGGGAGAGGATAAGCAAACGAGAATAATCCACCGAAAACCAATCATTGGAAGGTAGCCTGTCAAACATTTAGAACTTTTTTTTTATAATAAGCTTGAAGATTGAACAAGTTATCGTACATTCACTTTATGTAGTGTTTAACCAAGAATTTTAGAACCGTATCTTATTAACTACAAATTATTATGACAATGATCCTAGTTTTGCTTTTATACTTATTTTTTCAAACAGATAGTCATTGTTCTTTATATTGTAACAGACACAATCGATGCTTTGACTACTGTTATCTTTGTTACCCACACATTCGTGATAAATTTATATTATATTAAGTCATCTTCTTGACATAAAAGTAAATGTTTATAATTCCACAATTTCAAATTTGCTCATCTACCTTATGTTTTGAACCCCATTTGTTTCTCTTAAATTGTTAATTTCTATAAATTAATTTAATCAGCAACAGAGCTCGTACGGATATATGAATTTCTTAAAAGCCTATAAAAATCTAGAGTTTTCAATCGGGAAAATAGAATATGCTTATTTAATAATGATCATAAAATTGTTTGACAATTTTATAAAACTTTGAAATAATAACTTCGTTAAAATAATTAATACGTATAATAAATTAACTAACTGTTGATAATTACTTTGCCCCTTCAATCAAACGATCTGAAATAACTCTTTCCATATTACTTTTGCCGTTCAAGTAAGTAAAATTTTCATTTGGTGGATTGCTTCGATCGGTCGTAGTGTTGTTTGAGTCCAACGCAACAAGAAACATGCAACCGAGAAGTCTCAGGAAAGGAAAATTGCTTTCAGTGGAAAACAAAAAACCACTACCAAAATGTATATTGCGCTGAAAAGGGTCATGTTTGCTACCATAATCTTGAAGAAAGCCTTGCATGTCTCCACCAACGGGTTTTCTTGTTCTTGTGAAACTTTTTTCCGATCCCTGCGGTGTGATTTGGCTTTACAGCAAAAGGCGGCCAAATTTTTATCCGGGTAGAAAAAGAGAAGA
The DNA here is from genome assembly GCF_943734705.1 of Anopheles coustani. Taxonomy (NCBI): domain Eukaryota; kingdom Metazoa; phylum Arthropoda; class Insecta; order Diptera; family Culicidae; genus Anopheles; species Anopheles coustani. The sequence goes on from NC_071288.1 coordinate 25,740,584, forward strand.
AAAAAAATGCTGAATTTCACGAAGGGAATAAAATTAGGGAAGCTACGGAAATGTCACGCAAACGGCCCGAAGCCGATTGGAAAAACACGCCCGAAGCGCGTTATGATCACTGAATTGTGCCGTCGGCCGGAATTTCCTTTCGTTTTTGTTTGTACTTTGTTTTCGGTCCGTGAATTAATTCCCCGCGCCGGGGGTATGCGTTTCCGCTTCCGTCGTGGCGTGTGATTCCCAAGGCTGTCGTGAATCAGCTTTATTGCCGTGCGTGCTTTTATTTGCGTGAAAGACGGTGCTTGTGCCACCCGTTACACGCAACAGTGCCACGCGTGCCAATACGCCCAGACCGGAGGAACATCACAAACACACCGGGTACCATCGTGTTCTACCGAAGATCTGACTCGTAAGAGTTAAAAATAAAAGCGAAAAAAGCATTTTAAAACAAACATCTGCACACGGGAACCGATACTACAAACATTGGCCTGACTTCAATCGATAAGTCAATCGAATGCAAACATTTGCTCAAAACGTGACGCCAGAATTGCGACTGCCTACGTTGCCCTCCCTCCCTCTCCACCCGCCCCGACTCGACACCGTCGATTATGTTGATGGGTTTAAATTAAGCGCCATTGATTGACATTAAATTGCCTGCCACATGCCGACGGGCCCAAACGCACTTCCGATTGAAGCACGTGGGGAAACCTCGTCTCGTAAATGTCACCGAGCACAAATCAGTGTTGATAACAGAATAATTGGAAAACTGATGAAATGCTCAGCAATGACCGCGCGATGCTGGTCAGAGACCGGAACTACCCGCCGGCGGCTTAATCCGACTTGGCAGCCGATGGTCCGAGCTGAAGTGGATGGTGAGGTTGTTTATGCAGTTGCATAATTCATAGTGCAACGCAAAATCAATACTCCATCGCATCGCGAGGAGGTCATTTAACTCGCCGAGCGGAAATGATGATACGATTGGCTTTATGCGGTGGGGACGTAATGTTCGAACCTTCCCCGTGGCGGTTATAAATATTCATTTTGGTATGCAAAAGAATTCTTTTTTTTTCGTTCGTGGGTGGAAATAACGATAGCATCGACTGTTGCTGCTCTGTTGGCCATTATGTTTAAGCTTATCGACAGAGGAAATGTAGCGAGATAATTGACACTTGCGAAAATAGTTTGAGTTGTCTACCCCACGTGGCGAAATGATTGGATCGGAACATTTTTTGGATATCTAAATTAAACCCATGATCGAATGGGTGTTTGTTTAGTAAAGGGCGGTATGTATTGCAATATAGAGTGACCAGGTTCTTTTATGCTTTAACCGTCTGTTTATGATTATGTAAAATAGAGAGGAAAATTTATGATTTAAATTGGAGTTGCCGTCAGAGTATAATCTAAATAAATCTAAAGAGTCAGTATTAAGATCTATCTCAGAGCACAACTATTTATTTAACACTAGAACTACCGCGGTTTTTATTCTTGAAACTTTAGCGCAAATTATTTTCAATATTAAAAAGAAAAGTTTATTTTTGAATACATAAAAATTAACATTCCATTGGATGTGTGAAAGTTATGCATTATGCAACATTTGATAGAATTGTTCAGCCTTAAGAAATAAATGAGATTAAAAATGTACCTGACCAGTCAAAATGACTGGTCCGGTAGTTCTAGTGTTAAAAAGCAAAATGCGTCAGCCAGATTTGAAAAAAATATGCAAGTATACTGTAATTTTGTAAATTGTGAAGTATTTTTAGAAATGAGCAGAATTTATTCAAGGAATGTGGTTCCAGTATACCCTCTCCTGTAAAAGAGAACAAACTATCCGCGTACATAAAGGGAACAAGTCTAGTAAGCCCCTAGAGCGTTCATTAACAACTAGTTGGAATAGTTTAAATCAAAACAAGTGGATATTGAAATAAACTAGAATAAATTATCAAAGAAGTCAGCAATTCTTATATTGTGCACTGTACGGTAAATTTATTTGGGATAAAATAAAAGCTAAGCTTGAAGAAGAATGGTCGGGTTGATAACATGTTCATAAAATACCAGTTGGAATCTTGGGATTTTCCATCATCAAAAATAAAAGAAAAGTTTTGAGACAAGTTCGTTGATTGATGTTATGACGAGTTTTGAGGAATGAGTTGTATTAAAAATAATTTGCTATAAACTTTAATTAAGTTTACGAAATATTTATCTAATCATTTGACAACACGTGTTGGGAGTGTTTACTAATTAATTTATGTTTTTTTTATCTTTGCTCCCTTAACCATGTACCCCGACTTGTACACCATAGATTTGGTAAAACAAACCATTAATTGAATCTGGTGCAGTTTGTAGTTAGTGCTGCTCCTTCCCGAAACTGTCATGACCAAAGCCAAGGAGTCCAAACAGTGCATCGTGTCCTGAAGGCCACAACCGAGCCGGCTTGGTTGCGGCATTCAGGCGCCAGCGTCCTTCGAGAAACTATCCGAAAATTTCGTTTGACATCTGCCACCACCAAGCAGCATTCTCACCGTTGCATATTGCACGTACATATTGCTTGGAAGTTGTGCTGGTCTCAAACCCTTCCCCAACTACTTGCAAGGACATCCATCCCCATGGGGCAAGGACCAGCATGTGTACCGTGTGGTTTTACACTGACGCAACGACCGGGCCGAGCAAGATACTGGTTTCTTGCCAGGCAGCAGTCGGTTGACTCTGTTCGGATGTTTGGTCGTTCCATTTTGTAAGCCGCCTTAAAACTATAAACTCGAGAATGAGGATGTGGGCCAGCATGTGTTGGAGAATGGTTGGTCTTCAAGAAACATGTCAACTGATGAGAAAATCTATGCCGGGCGAGATTCTTCCAGTTCCCTGTATCAACACCCACCCTCCCCCAGCAGACCCTTAGCTATTGTTAACTGGCCAAGGTGATCCGGTTTTAGATTGGACCCGGGACAGGTGTTTGGACGTTCCGTTTTCCATGAATCTGGCGCCTGTCGGCGGATTGCGCTTATGTGTGATGCGGTGTGAGTGTGTGACCTACATCGGAGCGCCCTAATTCGCTCGGATTTCGGTCGAAGCCGACGTAGGGTGAAAAGAATGAATCGCCGAGATCTCCGGCGTTGTGCGACCCGTCTTTTATCTTCACACTAGGCCAAACACCAAACAATAGGTGGGCGCCAGTCGAATGTAGCGTACTTAGCGATAAATTTGAAGGTTAGAACCCGGAACCCGTTGTGTTGGGGTGTTCACGCAACAGTGGAAAAGCGGGTTGAAGAGGAAAAAAAACAAACAAATCAAATAAATGAGTGTAAACCTCTTTCAAATAGCTGTGCAAAGGTCTGCGAGGGAAGAGAAATTTTCGGAGACCCAACCAGGCTCGAAACAACAGGAACAAAACGGCATTTGCCTCAAATTTAACATAATTTATTGGAGCCTCAGCCTTTGTGGTCGAAAACCGCCCAGAAGGGTAACGGCGATTGCAAGTTAGTTGAATAAAGTTCTTAATTAATTAGAACCCACTTTCGGTAGCGCTGGTTGATTTTTTTCTTCCTTCCAAGAAATTCCGCATCAAACATCAAAGCCCGGTGCAGCAGTGTGTTTTCCCAGGTTGACGTACGTTTTCGCGTTTTGCACGAAAAGTAGCCCCACGGTGAAAGGTAAATAGACGTCAAACGTACAAGCTGTGACTTTCCCGATCGAACGTGGAAAAAACAACGTGGAGTGAAAGAACGTGGAAGATGGAGGAAACAACGCGCGAAGCGTTACCACTTGGGAGCGATATTAAAATCCGGCCAGTTGACTGCAATGACGTTTGATGGCGTGATGACGGCGACGCTAATGGAGTGATGAAAAGTTGCTAACGGCTACGCTCTCGGGTGTTATGAGTTTTTGGATATTTGACACACATATCGTCGAGTCGGGGAAGACGCGGCCGGTCCCGGCCGGGTGGGGAAAAGTGTGTGAACAAATAAACAGGCTGCCAGATCAGCGTGTTAGCAATCGAGCGGCAACATCGGTGGAAATCTTCAATTAATTTAAGAACCCGAATTTTGGAGATGGAATTTATTTCGTGGCAACTCACTGGAATTTATTTTCTGACTCACTTCCCGCGCATGGTGTGGGTTCGTTTTTCTCTTTCTTACAACATTTTCCCCTTCCTTTCACCAACCATTGCACGTGAAACTATCTTTATGTAGAAAATTTTTATGAAAATAGCGTTGCCATGGCAACATGCCGTTTAGTTTCACTCGCGAAAGGATGGTAAAAATTTTCACCATTAAACTTTTCCTCGCAGCTGGCGGGAGTTGTTACGAAACAAAGCATTTTTCCATCATAAGAAACATTTTCCAAGTAGCCAAGATTTGTGCTCCCCATCAAAGTTGGCGCGGATTGATTTCCATCGGGCTTTTCTTTAAAAGCAAGCATCGCAGGGGGTAAAAAACATCTGTTTCTGTACAAATAAAAAGAAACGGTGTTTTATGTGATGGCGGATCGGGTGGGTGAAGCAACATTAACTCGCGCGAAGAAACGTCTGGATCCTCTTAACGAGCGACGCAGTCTATTGAGCGGGTAAAACTCTTTTTTTCCAGCTGGAAAACTTTAACAATTGCCATCCAAACCCGTTTCCAGTTTGCCCTCCGCAGAAGCATATCCTCAAACGGAGGACTTTTCAAGAATGGGAAGTAGAAAAAGGACCGGAGCCATGAGCTTGGTTTCTCGTACCTGTGCAACGCACGATCGTTCCTTCCGTTTTCCAATCCTTCTCCCAGCGGAGCGGCTAGTGATACAATGGCCGGAGTAATATTTATGTGTGTGCAGAAAAGTCAAAAAGGTCCTTTAGACGAGCTCGAGCCTTGCGAAGCCATTGTTGCTACGAAGTGGCGAATCACGAGCTAATGTTATTCAGAAAAGTAAAGGTTCACTTTTCAAACAATCATCCCCACCCCGAACAGTTTCCACCGCCGTGACATCATTTGCGGGAAGCTGCGCCGCATCAGAGGGAAAAACATTTATAAAAAACTTTCAAACATACCTTGCCGTTTTCTATTTACTTGTTTTTTATTTATTTATTTATTTTTGTTTTGCAATGCGGAAAGCTTCTACTAAAGGCAACGTTGACAAACTTTCACAAATTGAATTTCAACCTGCATGGTTGGAGTACGATAATAACCTTTTCTCTCAATTTTCCCTAGCATGTTTACCAATCAACGAGGCTTTCCTGCAGGAACAGTTTTCCAATGATACGGCCTCGTTGGGTTTATGTTTTAGAATGATTGACCCATAAGTACTGTATCAGCGGATTTGACAATATTGCCATGGTTTACTTTTCAAAAACTCGTGAAAGGTAAGCAAAAATATATTCTATACGAAGAAATAGAATGTTAAGTTTGTAAATTTTTAAAGTTTGATTCTTCTGCAATGACATAAAGCAGCTGCAGAATTAAATATAAGAACACTTGACGAAAATAATAAAGCAATTTTCAGTTTTGGTATCATTATAAGGCTGGTCGAAAAAAGTAGTAAACATCCAGAAAATATACTGCAAACCGTAGCCAAACGTAAACACAATTTATGAGTAACTTCTAAAACTTTTAAGTCACGGTACGAGATGTAAGACAAAATAAACAGCATTGCCAAAAATCGTCCCTCACTGTTCCTTGCCAGTCTGATCGTGAATGACACACTTCTTTGGTTGCTTTTATTTGGTTCCGTTTTCTGACATCCTTTCCGTACGTCATCAACGCCAGGATAATCCCGCAGTTCCCTCTTGTCTTTTCCGTCCGGGCGAGCGCAACGTCAACATTACTCTTGTGTCCTTTTTTACGGTCGATTGGCCGCATATCTCTTCCAGTTTCATGCTCCATCACACTCCCGTTTTCCGTATTCCTTCCTATTATCAACCCCGCTCCGGTTCCCCATGGAGTTGTTTTATGCCATGCCATTGCCAGTAGCAGAAGCGAAAACCTCTCCTTGAGCTTGCCAGAGCCGGCCAGTTAGCTATTCTTGTATTTGTTGTGTGTTTCGTTTTATTTCATTCGATGGTGACAATGTAGCGAAAAAATAAGTAAATTAAGAAGCAAGTCACTCGGTAAAACGACCGAAGCAATTGCGTCAGTTCGCAAGTATCAAGTTGTGTTGCTTCAAGTGAGAACGCTTGTGAGTAAACAATGACGTATCGTCGCTTGGGTGAGCTACTACCCTCACCATAGTTTACTAGTCTGGTATCACTTTCTGATTAGCCTACTTGTTAGACACTTTGTGACCTAAGGGGACGGGTGAGGCGTGTTCCTTTTTTACCGGAAGCTCTCAGTAGCAACGAAAGCGTTTTTGTTTTCGAATGAGGTCAGCCTGGGGGGATTAGTTGATAAACAACCCATCGATATAATGGGTCCAAAAGAACGTGAGCCAAGAGATCACTTGAGAAGGATTTTCCAAACAATCCCATAACAACCTCCATTCGGTGCATCACGCTCCGGCTCACGTGCGAAACTCGGTCAGCATAACAAAGACGAGTCCTTAGAATATAGCGGTTCACTTCCAACTAGTCTCACGAGTTAGCTTTCTTTCCTGCTCGTGCATCAGTTGCGAGGGCGCGATCGAAGAGCAGTATCCGGAAAATCGGACGTTCTCTGAGAATAGAACTCCCCCGCTCGAAAACCCACTGTCGATTATTCAACTGTTCTGTTGTCCTTTTTCCCCATGATGATGTTTTACACTCAAGTAACCTTTCCTTCCTGGCTTCGAAAGCTCAGGTTGCCATGGTTTCTCGAACCAGACGCGGAAAACCCAACGCTCAACCTGAACAGCAAATCCGGCACGTAGCGCTGAGGTTAATTTAACTTCCTATTTGTCGTTTTCTTCATAAAGAAACAACATCCCGCACTTTGTATTCGCATTTGACAACAGTCACCTGTATTTACTGCTTCCGCATTTTCAATTACAACAGGGAAATGAATTTTGAGTGAAAACATGTCCATGTTTTTTGAAATGCCATCGGGCTCCGGGAAAACACGAAGCCTCGTTCTACTCCATTCATCGCGCTTTAAAACGTGTTGAATCGTGCCATTTTCCTCAAGCCTTTTCGTCTGCCTTCCGTTTTCCGGCTCGCATCGTTCGCCTTCAGGCGATTTCCCTTGTTTGTGCTTCGTTTCGTTTTTGTATTCATATATTTCTACCATTTGGTTCCTGTTACTGATCGTGTCTCAAGCTTCAAGTGATGGCATCCTTTTTACTCCCTAATTTTTCTCTCTCTTTCTTTTTCAATCTCTCTCTTTCCTTTTCCATTTTCCTGTTTCAAATTGTTTCGCCTTACTTCCACTACCCTTTCTATATTTAACCATTTTTCCTCTGTTGACGTTTTTCTCTCTGTTACTTTGTTTTTGTCTTTGTCACTCTTTGTTGCTTGAAACTCCATTGTAGTGACGCTTGGTTTTGTATTTTTCTGTCCTGTAAACCCACTGTCTCGGTTCAGTTAGAAGAGATGGTGCTTATTAAAACGTGTGATGGTGGAAAATCGCAGGGGGGGGTAACGGGAAACGAAAAAAGGAACCATCCAACCAACAAAGTGAGATGGCAACACACTGGGACACACTCGTGGGATATAAATAAAATGAACTAAAAGGAAAACAACGGTGGGGGGAAAGAAAGAAAAAAAGGAAAAAATAGCTCAAACCACAATCCTTAACTGAAATGCCAATGACGCGATTGGTTGGTCGAGGAAGGTTGCATAGCAGTACGAACCAAAGAGTCATATTTACACCTAGTGTGCGTATCTCACTCTCGGACACCCCTCACCCGGCCTTCCTTCACGTTTTTCCTCCTCCCGTTTCTGGCATTCCATCTGTTCGGGCGGGATATTGTGCCGAAGCCAATTTATCCCAGCAGAAAACCGATGTTTGTAATAATGATACTGCTGGCCAGTGGCACGAGCCTGACAGGCGATGGAAAATGCCGGAGGAACGGATGCTGGGAAGGGGTCTAACGGCGTGGCAAGCCGGGTGGGAGGGTGAGCACCGAAAGATGGATTACACAGTCGGCAGATGTACAGTGCTATTCGTTTGTTTGATTGTTCTTTGAAAGTCAATGAAATTCGGATGACGATGATATTTTTAAACGCTGATTGAGCGTTAATCAAAATCATTTTTCTTTTTCCCTCTGTTGCAGGTATCGAAATTAAAAGTAGGAGTTCTACAACTGCGCACGATGAATTCATTGAACAACCACATTGTTATGGTCAATGTTTGCCCTAAATAGATGCAAAGTGACTTATTTCTTCAAAGTATAAAATCATATTAATTTTGAATAATAGTAACAAGTTCGTTCTCTTATGACTTATGAATACATCTATTGAACATTGGTTATCTGTTAGAAAGCTGTTTTAAAACAGTGACTTTCGGTAAACAATTTTTTCAATGGTAATAGAACCTCAAGTATTGTATATTACTATTCACAATTTATTTCTTCGGCAGAATTGTAATCTATGTGCTACATTAAATGAAGTTCTGAATCTTAACTAAGGGTATGAAGCTAACGTTTTAAATTTTATGATTAGATAATTGCATAGTTGAAATGGTATTGTGGTGATTTTCGATAAAAAAATTTATATTATTTCAATAACCTGATACAAAAACCAACCTGTCAATCTACAATATTATTGTTTCTTACGAATTATAATTTAACCACTAAAAATTATCCCTAAAATGTGTAATAAATGAAATTTTTTTTGGATTGTAAAACAGACCAAAAATTGTAACAGACTGTAACGGAAACTGCACCGACGCCACGAAAGCTGACTGGAAAGGTGGCAAGCGACACGCCGAAGGAAATTCCTTGTGCGAGAAAAGGAACCAATGGCCAGGGAAGGGGTGACGCAAGGCAGTGACGGGTGGGAAAATCTCGTTCTGCATCGCTACAAACGGATGCGGAATGTAACAAACCCTCACCCTTTCTCGCTTACTCGTCCAGCCTATCTTTTCATTCTATCTCTCTCTCTTTTCCCCTCTATCTCTTTCGCTCGCTCGAATTTGTCTCTTTCGATTCCGCTAGTTATAGGTCGCTCTCGCTTTGCTCGCCCCCTTCTCGAGACCACCGGGCGCCTCCACCAGCTCGAAGTAGCGCTTTCAGTAACCGAAACCCGGTCGTGCACCATTAGCGCGAGTGGCGGTAGTAGTTGGGTAGTAGTTGTTGGGCCGCCGCCAGCGTCGGAGCATGTGGTGACCGTCCGGCTCTCGCTCGCTCGCTCACTCACTCTCGGTGCTCGCCGCCGCACGTCGGGAACAGATTTTCACGTTTTCCTTGGGCGCGCGTGTGTTACAATCGATTTTGTTTTTTTCGTTGTGGCTTCTCCATTCCGTTTCGCCAGCCGACGGTTGGAGGCATTCCAAGCACAATCGCCAGCACCACTTCCATTCCGACCACCAGCTGAGCTGACACCACTTGAACGGACGGCTCCGAGGCAATCCTCGCGTCGTCGTGTAACGCAGTTACTTCTGATTGTTCGCTTGATCCAAGCAGGCGTGTTCTCCGTGGCGCGTTGAGGGTGAACTAAAGTTTAAGTACACTTCACCTTTCGCCAACTCGATAGTTACAAACAGGAGCACGAAACAACAAACAAACCGGCCCTCGTTGGGCGTACCGTTACCTCTCCTCCCCACGCGGAGCGTAACGCTTCCGCACCTGACGTGATAATCACCGGTCACATGTGGTTTCGTGCGGTGCATTTGTTTAGCAGCTCTCCCGAGTTGTGAGTGTGTGCCGTGAATACGGAAGTGATCTCGTGCCATTAAGTGTGCCCCAGTGAACGGCGGACGTCCTGGACGTGATGGAGACGCCCAGTAGCTGGTAGAACGAGCATCGAGCGTTGGGTTGGGCCCATTTTTTTTTTCGGCGCGTGTCAGCAACTTTCGTGGGGCCGCTCGTAAAAAGTGATACGGTTGTGCGTTCGTGCCGTGGTGGTTAAGTTACGGGAAAGAAAATAAAGTTTCCCATTCCCGCCTGCCCACTCGATTCGGTGGTTTAGGGAAAAACCTCGAAACAACAAATAATCATCAACCGAAGTGTTTCAACGGGCGCCGTACGTGTTCCAAAGGAAAACGAGAAGAGTCCGTTAGAGACTCCGATTTTCCGAGGTGCTTCTCGGTAGTGGCAGCATTTTGGTTCAGCCCAAAATGAAACGATAAAACAATTGATTGATTCGACATCGGCGACATCGGGAAAGTGCTCGAGTTCGAAGTTCACGAACAATCGTGGCGTTTCATTTATTGAGCTCCACGCCGGAAAAACGCAACGGTTTTGTGGCCGTGTCAGGCGGTGTCGGTCCTTTTTTTTGTCGGGGAAAAATTATCTCCCACAAAAACCAATCTCCAATCGATCCATTCCGTTCGCTTCCCCGCGGAGGTGGTGAGATTCGTCCGAGTCCGAGGCAGCGCCTGAATGTAGACTTTTTGTTTGGCTTACGAAATCGAAAAAAGGGCACTGTTTGTCTTCGGTGATTCGGTTGTTTGCTTTGCGTGTTTTCGACATTTCCGCCCCCGGGAAGTGGCCAATTTTTCCCTTCTTACCCCGTTCGGAGGAAAGGGTAATGAATATCGTTGCCAAAGTCAATAAACCGCAGTCTCGTGGGTGATCCGGAACTGCCGAAACTGCCGTACTCGCCTCGCTTACCATGCTATTACCGTTCGATGGTGCGACGGTCGAACGATTCCAGCGTAGCCACTTCAAGACCGACCATCGCAACGGCAGAGATGATTCGATCGTCCACCCACCGGGTCCGCCACGGTCAGCGAAATTAGCCGGTCGATATGAAGACATCGCCAATTCCGTCGTCCCGAGTGTAGCCTACGCCGACAGTCCAGTTTCCACCGTCAGCGCTCCGAGCCACCCGTACGTTGCCGCTTCAATGGCCGCCCACGGTAACAGTACGCCACCGCTGGCATTGGTGACCACCGCACGGGCGCCGACCGACCCACCGGCCCGGAAGGTAGACATATTGATCTATCCAACAGGTGAGTTTATTTGTTCTGCGGGCACCACCTCCATCACCACCACCATCAGTGCACTTGACGCACCATTCCCTCGTTCCAAACAGTGTCGCCGGAAACGATCGTCGTACCGATACTGTCCTGCATCGTCGGCTTTCCCATCTTCGCCCTGCTGGTCATCTGCTGCCTGCGCCGCCGGGCGAAGATAGCCCGCGAACGTGACCGGCGGCGTAACTTCGACCTGCAGGCGAACACCATCACGCTCGTACGCTTCAACTCCCACCATCGTAAGTATCCGCCACTAGCATGGGGGTGAAGGACGAAAGAGAAAGAGAAAAGACAGGGGGGACGTAAAGCAATAATGATTGAACGGTGGCCAATATTTGCCCGCAACAAAGTGGCGAAATTATTTTGTTTGAACATATTTGCCTATTGAACGGAAACAGTCCTGATATGGGCACGTAAACTATGTTTAAAAAAACTACAAAAGATGCACAAATAATGCACTACAAACACAATCTTTAAAACTCATTCTTTAAGGTTACGATAATTTTTCAAATTATTTAAAATTAGCAATAATATTATTGGCACTTTCTAATCTTCTCAAACGATGTTCATTCACACTCGCATTGAACTTGACAGTGATAATTTACAAGGTTCAGATTGAGACGTCAATTTGCATTTATCATGTGCACAAAAAAGCAGACATTAATTTTTGTAATAAATAAAGTTTTCTTTTTACTTGTAGTTTATAACCATTCGATTACTTATTAATTTTTAGATTTATATGTTTAGTTAGTTTTCTTAAGATTGAAGTAGACATAACCTTTCGAACAAACAATCGAACACTGAAACTTTCAATTACACTACAATTTTGAAGGGTAGAATTATTTGCAAATCCAGTCTAATAGCGCTATGATGTTCAACTAAAACAATTCCAACAAATATATTTATCTATGCAAAACTAAATTTATAGCGAAAAGAGAGAATCGTAACCACCAAATAAAGGCTAAATTCATTCAACATGATTGCATCTTTGATGGCAACTCTTTGGGGAAGTTAATAAAAACGACTCGAAAACGGTGGTTCAATGTTGGTCATCGATGTCGTAACGACGGCGACGACGTAACGGTTCCTGTATCCGTACGAGTGTTTTTGTGTCTGCTTGCGTCCTTGCCCTTGGCTTTACTCCTTTTCCGGTCCCGTGATGGTGAAGGTTCAACGAGGGATTATTTCTATGGTGGTCGATAAAGGGTAGGGAGGAAAATTTCCCGAGCCGGAAAGCCGGAACGGGAAGAGGGGTTTAGTTCGGTATGTCAGTAGTTTGCTCTGCCAGCGAAACTTATCCCATTCCAGCGCAAACATGCCCCGGACTTGCTAGCTGCTAAGCGAATTCTTCCGGCAAAATGTTGCCGCCGTATAACTTCCTACGGAAGGCCAAATTGCCGATGCACCGACACGCAGATGCACGAACGGGAAATGATGACTCGCTCGTCGTGGAGGTAGGACTGGTGGGGGCAAAATGGGTGGCCCATACAGTATCATAAAACTTGGTAGCCAGGACAAGAAGGCAGACCTCTGCGGGAGGGGTATGGTAAAGAATGTGCAAACTATGCTCTCCAACTTTCAGCGGGCTGTAGTACCAACCAACGTCACCACCACCACCAGCCTTGAATATCCAAGTTTCGACAGACGAAAACTTACCCGAGAGTTAGGTTATCTGTGGCCTTGCCACATAGTCCGGCTGGTATAATGAAATAAATTTCACTGCCCAAAGTTGGACAGCGTCAAAGTTGTTCTTTTTTATTGTTCAAAAATTGAATCAATTACTTACGTTAAGCAAACGGAACGACACGGCGCTCCCTTCGGAGATCTTGGTCTGGTGTGCAGAAAGGTCGTGAACCCAAAAAAAAAAGGGACGCTGTAAGGGTGTCGATAAAAGGGTCTCGTTGTCAATGTCAATGGCGTGTCGGCTTATCGGCGACCGTTGTCTCTCGATTTAGTACGATTAGAGGAAAGTTGTGACGGTTGAGTGGAAAGTTTAACTGTTACCAATAGCGCTGGCATCCGCCCGAAAGCGCTCAAAGCGAAAGCCTGCAAAACCAAGTGGTCGGTGATGTATTTGTGATATTTCGAGAAAACAGTACACGACCTTAAAGCATGGCTGGAATTGGCCCGACGCCGAAAAGGATGTAAGCAAGGCTAATAGGTCGTTAGTAGGTGGATCGTGGTGTGAACGCTACTCGCGGCCATGAATCACTTTTAATGGTAGATAATTCATACGCTTCCGGCGCTGTACCCGGCAAGAAGCGTACGCGTCCTCCGTATCCCTAGCCGAGAGCCTATTTATTGAGATTTATCGTCTCCAATGAAGATCCTTTATTTTGATAAATAAAAGCGCAATCTGTGCGTACCGTATCCTCCATGTGTGTATGTGTGCGTGTGTATGTTTGGGAGGACATGCAATGTAACAGACGTAGTGTAAGTGCAGTTGTGCGTAAATAACGATAATAATAAATCGCGCACAATAGTACCGAGCAAGCGCTGATCATGCCGACAACGTAATACGACCACCAGGACCAACCGTTCATGATGCGGTGTGGAATGTCGTTTATCAGACGGCCAGTAACATAAGATGAAATTAAGTTACCAGCTCCCCCGCGGGGAGCACTGATAAATAAACAACGGAAATGAATGTGAAGCTTTTCGCTTGCGAAGCCACTACAAAGCTAATTGAAGCTGAGAGCATTGCGAACGCGCCTAAATGTATGCAAACACTCGTGTTGAACACGCTAGTGCTCGACTTCCTGCGTTCGCTTAGCAACGCGTGGCGGAAGATGGATACAAACAAGATTAAGGACAACCTCGACGCCCCCAACACCCACAAACAGTGCACGCCAGGCCCGTGGAGGAAATCCTTGCAAATACCGGCACGCAGCGTGTTCTGGCAAAAGTTAATCTAATCGCTTGCTCGAAGCGGCATGCCACCACGTCCAACACCAGAAGCGCATTATCGGATTAAAATCGCACGATTCGTTGAATGGTTCTTCAAGACATTGCATTCGTTTTGTTTTTCCCCAAAGCATTTGGTCTCTTGTTTAACACACATTTTTATTGTTTTGTAGTTAGACGCAAAAGTTCTGCAAAATGTATTGTATAACGATATTTTTCAGCTTGTCATATGGCGATGCCTTAAAAGTTTATATAATTGCTTATATTTATAATCTTTCATTTTATTTTATTTTATTAGTTATCTAAATCAGTTTATCAGTTATTCTTAGTAACATATTTGGTCATGTTTTGGAAACTTTCAAGCCACTTTTATTTAGGCCACGTAACTCACCACCCTCTCGTTACAGTTAGACTTTCACTGACAGCCATGAAATAAGGCAGACAGTGTTAAAGGTCATAAAGCGTGCACTTTATTTTAACTTGGTGGGGAGTTGGGAGTCTACGTGTCTGTTTGCGACAAACTTATATTATTGCCGCACGATTTTAAGGATGAAACAAATACGTTGGTTTTCTTTAGTTTTATTGTGTTTATACTGGTTTGTAAGAAGAGGAAATTGTAGAAATGTTTCGCCAAAATAGCTTTAATTCTTTAAAGAGATTTTAATGAAGCAAGATGGAGATTGGTGTTTTTTCCCGTTGGTTGAAAAATAATAGGAATTATTTTCTTAACATCAACGACAATTATTCTGGGCAAAAACAGAATGGTTCATGTAGCAGGAGGCTGCTACCAGCGTCAGTAATGTATATTTTCCTCGTTAAGAAAACACACGCCTGATTGTTGTGGCCCTTTTGTGGTTTCCACATACCGCGGCTCGGCGCGGAAACCGACAAACACGCAGACGCACGTTAAAGAAAAGCTTCTGTGGTTTGTACACAAATTCTAAGCCCCGACAGCTCGGTATGAATTTCCCATTTTCCCTGCGATGGCTGCATCCGGTCGCGAGCAGCTTTACCTACGAAGAAGAAAGGAAGCTGTTGCCAGTTGCTTAGCGATTTTTTCTTGCTCCACATTGGCAAAAGTTCTGCGGAGCGAAACGACGCGCCAAGATCCAACCCAGCCTTGCGGTAATGAATGCGTAAATACATAAATAAATGAGTAAATAAATAATTGATTCACACTTCTTGGCAGGCGGCACGTACTCTGCCAGGATTGTCGTATGGCGCCGTTTGATGTGGTTCGGCCTAACGAAGCCTAAATCAGGAAGGCGTGGTATGCAACCGCCTTTTCTGTTTATTCGTGTACTTTTTTAGCTGTTCCTTTCATCCCTCTCCTCCCTCCCTACAACCCCCCCATCCCATCCCTTTTTGCTCTTGTCTTTTTCTGGAAGATCTACGTTAACGAAGTGGCAATTACTCCCATTAGATGGTGTTTGGATGCTGGGGCGTTTCTTTCTTTTTCGATTCTCTTCCTACCACGGATTGAGACGAACATCCTAGAGGGTGGCAAAAGTTCACCGACACTCCTGTTGTGGCGGGCGTTTCGCCAGAATTGTGCCTTTTGGTAATGCGCAGCTAGAGTTCGTTCGTTTGAGCGTTCTTTTCTTTTCCTTTATCGTTCCATTCGATTTGGAAAACCAAACGGAAAGGCCTAGTTGCGACGAGAATTGAGACTTTTGGCGATTACCATCCTAAAAGACCATTCATTTTCTATCTTTCTTATCCTCGGGCCTACGGACAACTGATGCCTTGCCGCCTGAACCCTTAAAGGCACGTGATGTGGAAATAGAAATAGAGAAATTAACGTGTTGGATGTTTAAAATGTCAAACGAAAGTAAAACATTTTAGCAGAAAGATAGTTTGCAAAGAAGTATTAATTGAAGTTATAAACTATTTTTTTAGTTATCTCCATTGAATAAGCGTAATTTTTTATTTCAATATAGTACAACAAATTGAAAAATTGATTAAATAAATGAAACAGTATTTTTATTTTATCAGAAAATCACAAATCTTTCAACGATCAATAGAAAAAAAATTGACTCAGTACAATTGACGGAACAATCCATTTGAAAACAATGCTCTACCTTCAAGGGTTTCGTGTGGCTTTCGATGTGATTTTGACTCGTTAAGAAGATTATGGTTAGATGATTATGTCCGTCGATTTTTTTCTGCAACCTTTCTGCTTCTAAACGCACAATGCTCGTTTCCATCAAACATTGAAGTGCTTCAGAAGATCACAATTGAAGAATCGTGAATGTACACAATGATCTTGCCTGCAATGATCATCCTTTTAAAACTCACTTTATACCATGGCAAGACAAAAGGGTGGGAATGGAATAACAGGTTTCATCGCATTCGCGGCCGAAAGCATCCTCCCGGTCAATGGAACTGAAAATATCGCACTCAGTGACGGATAAAGTTCTGAAAATTGTGGGGTACTGGAAAAGGAAGAAATGTGTCCGCACACGTTACGGTATGGATTGCGAAGGGGAAAGCATTCTGTTAATATTCGTTCCTACTTTAATCATAATCATTTATGCTGAATTTATGCATACAGCAGGGACAGACTTCCGAGGCGAAGGATACCGGGAGAGACGAATGGTAGAGGAAGTAGGGGGGGCGAGGGAGGGGGGAGCAGGGGTTCCCTGTTGCTCTTCATTTCGATTGGATTTTGAATCGTTAATGTTAATGCGAACCTGTCGAGCATGAAATGAAGAACCTTCGGCCGAAACCGCATACAAATGCCGCAGGGAAATCGTTATCGCTGGGAAAGTTACTCCGGCCTTTGTGTCCCAAAAGCGAACGCCAACTGGATGGAAAGATTAAAGGTTCCGGTGAAGAATGGAAAAGATTTCGGATAGATTGAAACCGGTTTTTTTATTCTTCAAGGCAAATCTTTCGTACCGTTTCAAGTGACTTAGGAAAAGTATAGTACTGCCCCAACTCGAAACTTCTTGGGCGACGTAAAGACCACAAGAAGCACTTCATTTCCTAAGCCAAACTTAATTTATCCCTCCCAAAGTGCTCCTTCTGATGAGGATCAAGTAAAAGTTTTGTGGTGAAAATGGTCTGACAGTTTCTCGTTTCATCTCAATGTTAAAGGGCTTTTCATGGGAACGCTGTTCAGAATCGTAGTTGTCCTTTTAAAGTTACAAAGCTACACACAGGGTATAATTTTCTCAAGCATCCCCATCCCAAACCCTTGCTACTGTGTTCGCACAAATCTGTCTGTTTGTGTGATTTTATATCTGTAGGCAGCATGCTGTTCATCGCAAAAGGGTGAACGGTGGTGGATGAATGCTTATTCAATCTGTTTCAATGAAACCCGGGAAATCGGGGGAGTGGATTGGTGGGTCCGTCTTTCTCGTACGCATCCGGTCCTGAGTTTCCCATAATGAAAACACGGCTCGTGTCCTGCATTATGCTGCGGAATGTCCGCACAACGTTCAAAAAGCTTATCAGTGAAAGGAAAACTGCCTTCCTGAGATTAGTTTCTCTTTGTGTTATTCAACTGGATTTGTGTTTCTTTTCTTGTTCCTCCCTTTCTTTGGCTAGTCAACAATCAACGCTCAATATTGCTTCAGTCTGGGGACAGTTTGAGCCGCGGATATCCTTCCCTCGATCTCGACACGGTTTACGAAGAGAAGAGTGATACGCACTGCAGCAGCCAGGTAAGAAGATGTATCCAGATAAGCTAAGTTCAAACAAACACGTAAATAACTTTCCTTTCGGACAGGATTGGCATAGACAATATTATCGTCGAAAAGAAATATATCAAGCCTTTTTATTTTTGCGAAAATTAATAGCTTAGAGCAGGGATCGGCACACGTTTTTCAAAAAGGGCCAGATGATTAAAGAGAAACCGAAGGCGCGGGCCGGATACTTTAAACGATGCTTCAATGTTTCAAAGTAATACCCTTTGTAATGGAGAGTGGAACTTTCTAAATAGCAAAGTTGCATAAAAAGTGGTAAAAGATATAACATTTAAAATGTTATCGATAAACATGTAACAGGAACACCTCGTTAAACAATTATCATCTTCATTTTTGGGAAGAAATTAAACCTGACGTCGTGAACAAATCCGATAAAAATTGGGATGGGTTTTTAGTATGAAGCACTTAAATATTCTTACGGGCCGGATAAAATTATTTGGCGGGCCGGATTTGGCCCGCGGGCCGCACTTTGCCGACCCCTGGCTTAGAGGCTCTTCTACATCATTAACGATTTGTTTACAAATATATGAAGCATTTATGATGAAGATATTTTAAAGAAAAATGTAAAAAACTTAACAAAAAATCGAGATACCGAAAAAGAGGTCTCCTTTTAAACGTTGTAAAAAGTTATTTAATCTGATAAAAACGAGCTTGATCTCAAGAAACCCCTGTTTTTACAGCTACCATTTTTCACGCGTTGAGTAGCAATATTTAAAAAAGTTTATCAAGTAACGAAACGAACCATTTTATGTAAATAGAGTAAATAACCCATAACCTCGGTTCAATTCTCGTCAAGCCGAACGCTACTTATAGTATTGTTAACTATCCGTACCATCCACATTTCATCCGTAGCTTGACTCACCAGCAGCCCACATGTTACTGAGCGACTCACCGCCGGATACGGACAACGAGCATTGCTAGCAGTCGGAGAGTCCGGTCCAATCCCGGGCACCCAGCCCGGAGTTGGCCGGACTGCTGGCACCAGCGCGCACCAACACCATCACCGGTACGATCGCCACGCCCGCCTACGGTGCGTTCGGCAAGGACCGGGATGATACGGTGCTGGATCTGGTGCGCGGAAAGCGAAAGCGGTTCCGCAACACCAAACACAAGCGTCTGGCCGTGTCGCACAGCGAGACCAACCTGAGTCGGCTGGAGCGGGTGGATAGGAGCCAATCGCGTTCGCGAGACTCCAGTGCCAGTAGTGGCGTCACCGTCGGGACCACCACCGCCACTACCGCCAGCACCAGCGCCTCGAACAGCAGCTACGGCGTCAGCTTGGACGAGACGGGAAGGCAGCCGGGAGCCAGAAGGGGTACCAGCAGGAGCAGCTCAACAAAGGCCGCGTCCGGAACGAGAAAGAAACCACCGAAGGTGCAGCGCCAGCGGGAAGTATGCGACGGCATCCGAGCTCCGCTTTGGGCAACACTAACCCACGCACAGACAATAAGTGATTACGATATTTGAATTGTCCGCTAACCTGCACCGGACAGAAGGACACTCTGGAACAAAAAAGAAACAAACAAATAAACAAACTAACTAACGAACTAACAAACTAACAAACAAAATTACAAACAAACAAACAAACAAACAAGACGTATAAAGCGCCTCCGTCAGATACGGGTCACAACTTAAGTGACTATTAGTTAGAAACACAAGCGATTTCGTGAACACAAGCGGATCCTTTCGTAACGCCATTACCTTCAATTAAAAAAAGGAAAGCAAAGTATGTAAAACATAAAACAAAACCGCTTTTAGGAAAGAACAAATCTTAACGAAACGATGTAGCAATGACGCGAAAGGAAATGTTATTGTTGAAACGTGCTGAAGCATAAGCAATTTGGAAAAGAAACACCAGAAAATAGAGAACAAAAGCGAAACGTAGGGGCAGAATAAACCGGACTGGGTTGAAAAGCATTTTTCACAAACGCAATAAGAACGTGACGGGTCAAAGAATAGATGTTTAACGAGCAGCTTTTACAACAAACTTTGAAATAAAAACATATAAATTAGCAGATTTGTGAGCAAAGAACAAGTAAACTTTATAACCAAATTAAACTGAGGAAACATGTATGAGAGGACAAATAACGCTATATAACCGATTTAACATTTACAAACAGTAAATTTACACAATGTATAGATAATTATTTACCTCTATTGCGCATACGCACTGTATTGTTAAAAAATACCGGTTTCCATCAACTGTTTTGGCGTGCTTGATGTGCATTACGAAGTATGCGGTGCAAAAGTGTGTGGCGTTGTTGAGGAGACCTCCCTTTGAACTGCCGGATTTTTTCATCGTTGTATACTTTGTTTGTGATTTAAAAAAGTTAACAATTGCTGACAGTTGTAGTCGTAGTAGGTTGTGGCAATCTACTACTTTCGGTTTGACATCCGTTGGCAAGTTTGGAGTAACATATTGCATCATCTACAGATTTTGAAGGTTCGAGCGATTCCGATGGCATATTTGCGAAAGTTCCCAGTTTGTTTGAGGGCGTGTGTCCGCCACAGCCATCAGCAGTCGATCAGTCGCAACAAAGTGTCGCCCGGAGCCCAGTTTCGTCGGGCCCTGGTAAACGCTCCCCCGACGGAAGTGACGACCCTCGAGAACGGACTGCGGATTGCCAGTGAAGACTGCGGCTCGACGACGGCCACCGTCGGTTTGTGGATCGATGCTGGGTCACGTGCCGAGAACGACGCTAACAACGGAGTCGCACACTTTCTTGAGCACATGGCCTTCAAGGGTACGGCCAAGCGATCCCAAACCGACATTGAGCTCGAAGTGGAAAACATGGGCGCTCATCTGAACGGTTACACGTCTCGCGAACAGACTGTGTTCTACGCCAAGTGCCTTTCGAAGGACGTTCCGAACGCGGTCGAGCTGCTGTCGGATATCGTCCAGCACCCAATGCTGGGCTTGGCTGAAATTGAGCGCGAGCGGGAGGTGATTTTGCGCGAGATGCAGGAGGTGGAGAGTAACCTCCAGGAGGTGGTGTTCGATCATCTGCATGCTACCGCCTACCAGGGTACTCCACTCGGCAACACCATTCTCGGTCCGACGAAGAACATTCAGTCGATTGGAAGGGTGGACCTGCAGAACTACATCCGTAGGTACTACAAGGCTCCACGTATCGTGTTGGCCGCGTCGGGTGGTGTGCGTCACGACGAACTCGTCCAGCTTGCCGATCGGTGGTTTACTGAGGTGAGCCCAGCCGTCGACGGCAACGGTCCTCTGCCGGAAGCGTGCCGTTTCACTGGCTCCGAGGTTCGGGTACGGGATGACTCGTTACCCCAGGCGCACGTTGCCATCGCCGTCGAGGGATGCGGTTGGACCGATCAGGACAATGTTCCACTGATGGTGGCGAACACGCTGATCGGCACCTGGGATCGTTCTCAGGCAAGCGGTCACAATAGTGCATCGAAGCTTGCCGTAGCTTCCGCCACAGATGGTCTCTGCCACAGCTACCAGTCGTTCAACACCTGCTACAAAGACACCGGCCTGTGGGGAATCTACTTCGTATGCGATCCACTGATGTGCGAGGACATGCTATTCAACGTACAAAAGGAATGGATGCGCCTCTGCACGATGGTTACCGAGAGTGAGGTGGAGCGCGCCAAAAACCAGCTCAAAACGAACATGCTTCTACAGCTGGACGGAACCACGCCGATCTGTGAGGACATTGGTCGGCAAATGCTCTGCTACAACCGGCGAGTTCCGCTGCATGAGCTGGAGCGAAGAATCGATAGCGTCTCAGCCGAGAATGTTCGCGACGTTGCGATGAAATACATCTATGATCGTTGTCCGGCCGTTGCTGCCGTTGGGCCGGTCGAGAACTTGCCCGACTATATGCGCATTCGGCCATCGATGTACTGGACTCGCCTGTGAGCCGATACTAAAGCTGTTTAAATTCTTTTTCCCAATCTATGCGTCTATAAATGTGTCTTCTCAACAACGCCATTGATATAAAGATAACTTACATTCAATAAAATGCCACAAATATTAAACGACTAAAAAGAGGAGGGGAAAAGTTAAAGGCCAAAGCATATAGTTAAGATACGCTGTTAACTGTTACAAGGGCTCGTCTGGTTTTCGACACAGACCCCGACTAGTCCTGCTACTGGGTTTCAGAGTGAGTTGCACAGAGTTTATGCGTTTGTCGGTGTGCGCACTCACGACGTTAGTGGGAGCTTAGGCGAAGGAAAGTTCTCGTGGTCAAGTCAATGTTTAACAAGAAAATCATGTATACATCCTTGAATAAATGTATTAACGTCAACGATATGCGTCCGATATTCCTCTATTTTCTGTTCTTTCCAGAACATTAAACAAATGGAAGTATTACAGTCGAAGATATAATAGTACTTTATTTAAACGAGCTGGATACGAACCGAACGAGGTGAGAATCGTCTATTCCCAAAAGGGGACACGATTTCAGCGGCACAGCGACCTTTTTAACTTATTTGTAGAACTCATGCTCAGTTTCATCCTTTTTGATGTTGTTCTTGTATCCTTTCTCGAAGTCTTTCGCCAGCACAATGTATCTGTTGTAGGGGTAAAAGAAGGTAAGGTAAATGAAACGAATTCGTGGATCTCGTAAACCCTTCCTATCTTCGGATCGAAGGAGATACGCACCTATTTTCTCGCACCGCATGCATACCCGCCTCCTGGCAGATGGCGTTGATGTCGGCACCGGAGATCTTATCCGGTCGGGCGACGAAATCCTCCAGATCCACGTCATCCGACAGGTTCATCTTGGCCGTGATGGTCGAGAAGATCAGTCGTTTCTGTCGTCGGTCGGGCAGCGGGAACTCGATCTTACGATCCAAACGACCCGGACGCAGCAGAGCCGGATCGAGCGTGTCGGCGCGGTTGGTAGCCATAATAACCTTCACGTTGGTCGTCTGATCGAAGCCATCCATCTGGTTGAGCAGCTCGAGCAGAATTCGCTGGACCTCACGATCGGCGCCTGTTTGGGCGTCGAAACGCTTCGTAGCGATTGCATCGATTTCGTCGATGAAGATGATGGCGGGAGAGTTTTCCTTGGCTAGACGGAACACATCGCGCACCATACGAGGACCTTCACCGAGATACTTCTGTACGAATTCCGAACCTACCACACTGTTGAAAAGGAATCAATCGATTAAAAATCCACTATACTTCTGTTGTGTCCTCTTTCACCGAAACTTACCGAATGAATGCAGCCGTCGTGTGGTGGGCCACTGCTTTTGCCAGCATCGTCTTACCACAACCGGGCGGACCGTACATAAGTACTCCTCGCGGTGGATCGATACCGATCTGCTTGTACAGTTCGAAGTGCGTCAGGGGCAACTCGACGGCTTCACGAATTTCCTGCTTCTGCATATCCATACCACCGATGTCGGCGTACTGTACGTCCGGTTTCTCATCCGCCTGCAGCATCGAAATGGAACTGTCCGCCTCGGGCGGAAGTACGTCCACGAGGGCGTTACTGTGTTTGTGCAGGGCCACACTAGCCGAAGGCTTCAGCAGTTCCCGATCGATGGTGGACAAAATGCGCACATAGTAGTTGGAACCCGTGGTCGAACCAACGATTCCCGTGTTCTGATCGACTGCCTCCAGGAACTGCCCGATGACGAGCGGTACCGACTGGATACGTTTCACTTCCTCTTGTGCATGGAGATACTCTTTCTTCAGGTTACGCTGTTCATCCTTGATGTACTCTTCCTGCACCTCTAGGAATTCGAGCATCTTTTGCAGTTTCTACAGAATTCAACAAGAAGCAAATGCAAATTATTAACCACTTCTCTCACTATTGATTGAGGCACTGTTTACCTTATATTTAATGTAAAGATCCTCCTCCGTAGGCTCTTCCAAGGGGTTGGCGGCATCCTTCATTGCTCTGGTGTCGGATTCGTCCTGTTCAAACAAGCGATGCAAAGATAACAATGACACAGTGGAATTGGCGAGCTAAGATGCTTTTGCAACTCACCTTATCGGGAATTACCAGCTCAGTGTCGATCATTTTCACTAATTTCGTGGATTTGTTGAATGTACACTACGAAGACAAGGGAACCAGCACTGCAATGACTCGGATGATTTTTGACAAACAGTCGATGCTTGAAGCATCATACAAATGTCATGTTCTATGCTCGCGCGGCGATCGAAAAGTCATTTTTGCGAGCCTGCTTCGTGCTTGTCAACACAAAGCACAATTAGAAAAGATTTATGATCTGGAATTAACAGTTGGACAAGAATGGATACAATTTGAGGATTTTAATTCGTACAAAACGATTTATTAGAACATTTTACAGGCATTTTATTTCGTTACGTCGTCTCTCAAATGTCATTTGTACAGCTCTTGTGCTGCTAGTGTTTCGCGGCCGGTTGGCATCGATGACATCTGTCACTGCTCGCAACAGGCAAAACAATTTTATTGACAACACGCGGGCATGAGGTTCGCGAAATTGGTGTTAAATTGAAGTGGTTTTTTGTTAAATTTCGTCGTATCGTAATCATCTGAATATGGGTAGAAAGGAAGAATCAGAACTGCAAACACATTTGCAGCAAATCAATGATGACATCGAGTTCTATCTGGAGCTATTCCGAATACCGGAATCTAAGAAAGGTAAACATACACGCCACCTACACCCATGTGCCGGCCATGCTTGTTTGTGCGAATGGCCAACAGAATTGTATATATTACACCCCGTTTGCATTGCAGATGATAGCGACCTCGAGGAATTTTTGTTGGACACAGACAAGGAAGTGAAACCTCTCCAGTTTGGTGCGAACAAACCAGCCAATACGGCCGAGGAACTGGCGGCCCGGGTAGATGTTATGAAGAACAAGATCACTGCCAAATCACTGGCTCGCAAAGGCAAACAAATCACCGATAGTGGGAAGTTGGAACGTAAAAAGCTAAAAAAGGAGCAAACCCTTAAACGCAAGCTGCTAAAGATTGGCATGATGACCGCGAAGAAGGAGGAACAGCGTTCCAAGATGCTGGATCACAAGCCGCTCGTTGTGAAGCAGGAGAAAAAACTAGACCCAACCTTCAATCCCGAGGGTAAAATAGTGTTCTCCAAATTCCAGCTCGACGAGAATGACAAGCCCAAGAAGGGTAAGATGATTATGGTACAAACCGTGTTGCATGCGCCTCATATTAACGCCTACTTTCCCAATTGCAGGTATCGAAACGGATAAGAAGAAACTGCTGAAAAAAGTTATTCAAAACAAGAAACATCTGACCGAGCTCAAAGAATCCGGCGATATTGAAAAGTACGCCGAAGTGAAGAAGAAACAGGCATGGGAAAAGGCCATGGCTAAAACTGAAGGACAGAAGGTACTTTTCCCCGTTCTCGTTTGCAAATGTGTACCTGCATTCACGGTTGATTTTTGTTTACTTCTCAGGTGCGCGACGATCCGGCGCTGCTGGCGAAGAAAGTAGAGCTGCGCAAGAAGCAAATTAAAAAGTCCAAAGAGGCGTGGAAGGAACGTAATGAGAAGGTCGAACAGCAGAAGATCCAGCGACAGAAGCAACGAACGACCAATATTAAAGAGCGCGCGTCTCAGAAGAAAAACAAGAAGCTACAAAAGCTGGCCAAAAAGGGTCGTATCATACCAGGATTTTAGAAATATAAAAAAGTTCAATTTTTCAAGGCAAAAAAACTATCTTTCGCCAGAATTTCTATAACCGTACCAACTGTACGCCTAAATTGGTCCGGATGGCACGTTCCGCCTCATAGACGCGCGGTTAACCGAATCAGTACGAGAAACTTCCACCGCGCTCTCCAACCGGGGCTAAAATTACAAAATCGTACTTCCGCTTTCCATCTCTCACCAGTTGAATGAACTCTAAAAATATTTGTTTAATGATGTTTTTCCTGCTCCTGCTCCTCTCCCATCGTGTGCCAGACGGCGGTGGAGTAAGAGGGTATTTGAGCCGCTAAGAAGAACTAGCCGCTGGAGGCGACACAAAGATGTGGGGTGGCTAACACGTCCGTGCCTTTTCAGGACATGTCCGTGCCATTTTTACTCATCTTGTCACACATCGTACTCGCCCGTGAAGTGTCTCAACAGGCTGGGATGCCCCCCAGTACACGCCGTGACGGTGGTGCATTATATATATATAGATGTAAAGTGGATGCTTCTTTCTTTTCCTTATTTATATTTAAACAGCGTTAGCTTCCGAATGTTTATTTTTACTGGCGAGAAGCGACTGGTCACCTCGTAGCCCACATGGAACTGAACGAGCGCTGCACGCGAGACAAAGCCTAAAACAACGGAATGCAAACACAGGCGCATACAGCAGCGGGGACCGTTTGCCATGTATAGACCCAGTCCGATGGGCGCCGATGGCGATAGTCATAAAGACATTATCCCCTGGTGGTGATGGTAGAGGTGATGACCCTCGTCGAGTACCCTACCCGTCTCCCAATGTTTATTATTGCTGTTGGTGTTATTAGCATTAAAAAAGCCACTGTTATCATGTTTGCCCTTCCGAGCGTAAACTGTCACCGTGTTGCAACCCAAGTCCTCCCCGAGACCGATGGTACCCCAAGTCGTGGCGTATAATCAGAAGGAAGGTCGCGGTGGGTGCGGAATTTGTTTCTCTTTGTATGTTTTTACGCTTACACCGACGTTGACGCGTTTACGTCAACCACCGGCTCCACCGGGGAACGGAACTTGACGGAGGGCAGCACGGCGGGGCGTTAAGTAAGCAAACGAGTCAACGAAGTACGTACGCTCGAGGGAGATCACGGAGAAGGGTAGCAACATCAGAAGCGGCGCAGCATTCCTCGGACGACCTCAGTGCGCATGCTGCAACGCGTGTGCGGCGTGTGTGCGTCTCCGGTAACGTTTGCATTGGGCACGGAAGGAACCGAAACAAGACGGGGGGAGGCAGGGAGTGGACCAGCTTGCCGCCACCACTTAGCCGCGGTTTCGCGGGATGGCGTTGGTTAGTTTAGCCGCACGCAAGAGCCAGCCGCCGGTCGATCCAAGGAGATGGTCGGGGGTTGCTCTGACGTCATTAGGAATTGGTTGAGGCTCTCTTTCCTGCAACATCAAAGCCACCCTCTCTCTCGCACTCTTACACGAGCGGGATTTAATTCTACCTTTTACGTCAACGCCGGCCGTTTTGCGGGGGATGATATGGACCGCGTGGAGGCGAGCCCCTCCCCAATGGGCTGGCAGACGCGCAAGGTTAGAGAGAGGAACCATGCGTCTCCATCGTGTTCGGTGAAATTTGAGAGCTCGCTTTTAGTTGGTGGTCTTGCTGTAGCGGAGAAAGCAAGAGAAGCATTTTGTATTGTGGGAGACAGAGTAGGGGTTGGGGTGGGGTGCGGATGGATTGGGCGGAAGAGGACATATCTCCCCGGAGCGAACCGAACAACAACCGCCTGGCGGACCCCGTACTAACCGCGAGTAAATGCCAACAGATGCCGGTGAAGGCGGCGGGTGGATTTAAAAGTGTGTGGAAGCCATTGTGATTTGATATTTTCTTGAGTTGTTATAGATAAAATTTCCAAAAAGGGAAATATTGAAATGTAAGTTTAAGCGTAGCAAAGTTTAAATGGAAATGTGCTATTCAATTTTTCGCTTAAATGTCATTATTAGGGAACTCTTTTTTCGAACGAAGAAATGTTGTTCGCCATATCAAAAATGTTTTAAGAAAGGGACCTAAGTGAAGATAAGTTCTAGTTGTTATTCATGGTAAGTCCCTTTATGATTATTTTTTTTATTTTATTTATTTATCTATTTATCAATTAATGTTTCTCGATTTCTTCCAATTATGTAACGGAATTATTCAATCCACCCAAAAGCATAGGTAGCAACAGCATGGGGGGATTATGCGAGTAAAGAGAACAAAACACGGAAGGAGAGCTGCAGCCGCGCTGTGTGAGAGTGATGGCGGATTACTACGAACGCGCAAGAGATTTCAATGTGAGTTCGAGGAGCATCTCGCGCTCTCAAGATCTTGCTCCCCGCACCCAACCGTCGCTTTATCGCGCTCACGTGTAGCTCCATGTACGGTAGATGTAGTAAATATACGGTAGTGTAGTACACACCCGCACACCGTTTTGTTGTCTACTCCGGTGACCAGACGGCCAAGCAGCAGCAGCAGCAGCAGCAGAAGAGACACAATCGCGCTCGCGTGCGGGTTCCCCAGCAAGATCCGCTGCCACCGTATTATGTCCCGTTGGCGCCGGGAAGCAGCCCCACATCAAGTCCTACAAGTTCCAGCCCGTGTCAGTTAGCATTCGACCGTCGGGTCTCGCGGAGATCGGTTGTGCTGGCAGAGAGACCGGTTAGCTCGTCCGGCAGCCTTCCTCCCCACCGCGCACCGCTAACGTGACGGGGGTGTCGCACAGAGTGAGAGAGAACGAATTCGCGTGTGCCTGTGTGTATGTGGGTTTGGTTGTGTGTTTGTGTGTGAAGTACAGGGGTCTCCAGCATCAATTAGCTACCCCTTAGTGCAGTGCTGAGGACGATACCAAGGATTACACGGTGTTGTGTTGTGCCAGGGCCAGGGATCGTCCGCCAGCGAGACAGCTCGGAGGTTCGGAGTGTCTGGTCCGCAGATTGTGGTCTGCACTTGTGCAGTCCCGTGACGTGTGTGGTTGGGTTTTTCTCTCCAATTTTGTGTGTGAAAATTTGGTACGGAATTGGAGTACAGGCGTTCGAGGAATTGGTACGACGTGCTATAGGCGTACGTCTGCAATCACTCCGTTCAACAGCAGTAGGCCGTGCTGCACAGTTCGCCTCGAAATAACGTCGTGCAGCTTCAGGAAGGATCGTTCTGGATAGCAGCAAACCAAGAAGGTAAATCATCTTCATTCATTGTCCGAAGGCAGAACCTGTCCGTGGCAAAACGGTGACATGACAGTGAGTGGCAGTGATTTTTCGGAATGTGAGCTGGAGTGTGACGTTGACGTTTACAAAAGTGTCGAGACGAAATAGCAGTGACGAGAAGGTTTATGTCGTAAGATTTTTTGCTATTGTTGTAAGTCTGCAATGAGGCAAAGCACCGTTTCTTTGTGGGCTAGTGACTATCGTATGAATATGGATCAACATTGGAACACAGTAAACACAATTTTTGCAAATTTGAATGAGAGCTTAGGTAAAGATGGCGTACAAACTTCTCTTCTAAATCTATAAAACCTCAGCCTCAAAGAATCACTTTTGGAGCTTTGTGCTGCACAGCATGGGGATGGAATTTTCCGCGCTGGGCTCTTTTTGGCAGCGGGGGCGTGCACAAAATCATTCCCTTAAATCATTCCCCATGCTTAACACTTCCCAGAATCATCACTTTCCATCATTCGGGAGTAGAATGTTTCTTTCCCTGCCCGGATGGCCTGGCCTGGCGAACCCGTCTCCGAAAACCCACCCTCCCACCCACGGTTGACGATCGCTTCATTTTTCCGGTGCCCCGATGGCACGAATTACCGACCGTCTCGTCGAAACGCAATCGATTTTCCTTTCTTTCCGTTCCCGTGCCCTCCCACCCCGAGCGTACATCAACTAGTTCGGCGTATCAAGTCGGTCCATTTTAAGCTTCTTTTCTCTTTCCTTCGCACCCCCAATGTTTTCCCATCGTTTTCTTTTTTTTGCACCTACATTTTTGTCTCGCTCTGACACTCGGATTCAGCCAGCTTCTCGCTCATTCACTGGTGATGTTTGCAAAAGTTGCTTTTTCTCACTCACCCGCGAAGGTTTCATAGTTTTTTTTCCCATGGCATGTTTCCTTTTTTGCACTTTCTGGGACGAAAGTTTTTTTTTGCCTATCTGACTCACTTCTGTCCGGAGTTTTCCTTTCTGACAGTTTCAATAGAACATACCACCCACACACGTACAAACAAAAACACACACACACACACACACATAGACCCTCCCACCAACATACTTCACTCTTACTCGGTGGTAAGCAAATCCCGGCGAATGCAAAAGAAAAGTAAGCCATGTTATGTTGTTGTCGTAGGTGAAGAGGGAAAAGCACCGGGAGAACGGTTGGCAACCTTTCCCCAGCATTAATATCCACCCCACACACCCCTTCACCAGCATCTCCCAACACGCTCCTGAATGTTTCCTTCACATCGTGCCACCGTCGTGCTTGGCATTACGCAGGCAAACCACTTACCCCCCCAAAGGAAATGCTGGAATGCTTGCTTGGCGAAGTTGTTTAAGGTTAGTACCATGCGCCCCCATTCGCACCACCCCCATGGAGGTGCCTGGTGCTTCACTCCTCGCCGAAGAGCTCTTTGCTTTTCGCGATGATTCACACACGGCTATTTACTGCTCATTTGCCTTCAACAAGTCTGTAGCTGTGCAAAAAGGATTGATGTTAAGAAATTACGCTAAGGTAGGGATTTGATGAAGGAAGAAGCGTGCCTAGTAGGCGATGGCTTTTATGTTTTTTACACGGACCGAGCATCTAAGGATTCAAACGTTTGGAAGTGGTGTAGGTTTCGCGATTCCAACAACTGTGCGAAGGTATCCTTCACAACTCAACCTCTTGCGAAAATTATATAATGTCGTGGATGGGTGAATTGGGCACGTGAGTGCTAATGGAAGTTGGATAGACTTCGGAACAGGAGTGGAGTGCGAATAAACACACATCATATACTATTCCTTCTGTATCAGAACAGCGTACTCTAAGTAACATGCTCCAATAATTCCCTTTCTTTTGCATTTGCCATTCAAAAGATGGAGATTTGCTTTCACAAAGCAATTTGCCAAATGTAAAACTCCTTCCCCCGGTGCCGCTTACTGCACGTAATCATGTTTATTACCAAACCCGTGTGAAGCCGCTGGAACTCCGCGCACTTAATCTACCGGTGTGTTGTCTCGCATGAAAAAAAAATGGGAACCGCGCACACAGAACACCCCATGTCCGTCACGTTCATCGTTCACATCTCTGCCTCCCTCTCTCGCTCCTTCTCTGCCTCTGCCGCCTCTCTTCTCGCCCTCTCTTCCGCCTCGCCAGTGGTGATAG
This sequence comes from Anopheles coustani, assembly GCF_943734705.1. NCBI lineage: Eukaryota > Metazoa > Arthropoda > Insecta > Diptera > Culicidae > Anopheles > Anopheles coustani. The sequence goes on from NC_071288.1 coordinate 25,771,175, forward strand.
TTATTCTTTGTCGGGTTCGGGCCCCATCATCAGCCAGTGGGGCACATGTTCGGCCCGTGATCCAAAAACATTGACGTGCGAGTCAAATCGCGGCCAGGCTTGAAATCCAACCAACGGTTTCCGGCGCCGTCCCCCGTGCTCGGCTTACCCCCATCCGTACACTGTCAGTTTCGTTTCTTGTTTTTCGTGGGGTTTTTTTTTTCGTACTTCTTCAACGCCCGTTGCCTCTTGCAAAAACAAACCCGAAATAAAAAAAAATCAATCACACACACACACACATTCGTTCGAAGATTCCTTCCTTGCTCCCCCTTTTAAGCCGTAGTGCCTTACTCTTACCAAGTGAGCTCCAATAAATGTGCCGGGAATCCTCACCAACCGTGTGCGGTGTACAAAGTTCGAAGCAACAACGGGGCTTCGAGATTATGTTCCCGGCGAAGTCGAGTTTGTGTTTAAGTGAAAAGTCGACGTATCGATCTGTAAAAAATGTACCATAGACAACGCAGCCAACTGCATAGCAAGTGGCGATGATCACGTGCTCCGTAGCTCGTTTGCTTCACTACATAAAAAAACCAACCAGATTCATCTCACATGTCGCACAATAACGTCGTTTACTTTGACCTGAGAAATGTCAATTGAATTGAACAAATCGTAACCACACTGTACGAAAGGGAGGTTAGTCCACTATGCCTCGGTGGGGCAAAAACGAGGCAATGACGCGTTTGGCAGAGAAAATAGAGCGGGAAGACACCGACCTTATGATAGGTGCGAAATATGGACCATCTTTAAGTTAAGTTCGTTATTCAGCGGGACATGAAGTTTATTTTTACATTTTTGATGTTTGATGAATTTTTATTAATGAGAGAATATCATTGATTCGCACTGCTCCAAGGAGTGGTTTGTCAACTGTATAATACATTGCTTTGCAATCTTGCTCGAATGCTTTTTAGTTCAGCAAATATCTGAAGCTAGCTTTAAAAAATAATTTTATATTTTTTAGATTAAAACTGACTTGGGATTTGATTTTGTTTTGGAAAACATATTCTGCCGTTTTCGAGGTATAAAAATCGAAAATTGAGCTGCGGTCATAATGGCTGCTATTTGGATTCCAGCGTTAAGTCGCCTGGCGAATCGTGAAAGGAAGGTTTAGTTTGTTTTTGTTTGGAAAATCCATAGAGGAACACCTTCTCCTACAAATCGGAGCCGTTTTTACACCTTTCTTGACACTCTGCCCCATCTTGCTTTTTACGTTTTTTTTTTGCGTGCCATCCCGATGAAGATGGCGATGGGGTGGAGTGAGCGGCCCCATCTCGCCCTCTACCCTTCGCGGGTGGACATTTAATCTCCCATCGCGCATTGAATGTTTACGTGCATGCAGCGAGCGGCGGATCCACAACTGCCGGCTTCTCGTGTTTAGCTTTTTTTCCCTCCACCTCTCCATATTCTTTTCATTTTTGTTCTCGTTCCGCGGTTTCCATCCATCTCGGTTTCGGGTTTGTTTAGTTTCGTCGAGGGGCAGCAGAAGCACCTCATCATCACCCTCATACCAGTAGCCCCTCCTCCTCGTGTGTGCGTGTGTGTTTGAATGGCGTGCAACACCCGTAGTGCGGGGGATACAGTGACGCAGTGTGCCGCGACTGCTAAAACCGTTTACGTACGTCAATCGGTGTATGGAAGCGCACGTAATCGAGAGGCGACGCGGTTAAGCGGTAAGTGTGGCGTGCGCGCGCAGCAACCCGCGCCATCTTGCGCCGGCTAATATCCCTCTCCCCCCTCCACCGGTTCCCAGTCACCACCACAGCTTGCTGTGATGTGATGATGGTGCAGTGTACATCATGTGTACTTCGAGTGGTATACCGTCGTGATGATGCGGGGGGTACGTCGTTGTGTTGTTGTACGAGCGCTGCGCGGAGAAGTGTGTGACGCGAAGAGATGCCGGCAAACAAAACCCTATCCACGCCGAACGATCGCCCCGTGGAGTTGAGTGTTGAAATTTCAACCGCATTCGTTCCATAGTGCCGGCTTCGCTTGACGGAGCGTTTGACGACGGCAGTGTCCAGCCGAATACTTGTAGTGGAGCCTTCTTAGATGCGTACAGTGACTTTTGGTATCTGGTGTACCAAACCGAATATAGCGATTGCGTGATCAATTGTTCGAGTGGGTGTACGAATGTGCGTGCGTAACGGTGTAATTTATGGTACAGTTCGAACATACAGTTGCCATCTTTTCGTCCTTTTGCGAAGCTATCCGGAGAACTGTCATCCCGCGGTGCGTCACAAATAACGCTGGTTCGTGCCGATGCTCATGTGTGGGAGTTGTTCTCGTTTCTTCTCGCCGTACTTCCTCTCGGTCATCTACCATCCTTCCCAATCCTTGGCTGCTCGTCGAAAGTAGGAAAAAAAAAACGGGACACAACAATGCACGGTCCGGTGCCGTGCCAAATGTCATGTCCACCGAAAACCGTGAGTGGGATAAAGTGACCAAATTAAGAAGGGATTTATTTTTGGCATCTTTTTGTGTTCTCGTTATCTGTCGGTACACTACATTCCCCCCCAACCCGCCTAGGCCTGCCGACCCCAACCCGCCATCGACGTCATTGCCGCAGTTTGTTATTCTGGCCGTACCGTAATTGGCTGCCAACGGTGCCGGGACAGAACAAACAAAAAAGCGAAAAAAAGAAAGCAGCACAGCGTATAGAAAAAGAGAACGTTGGTCCTGTGACACGCGGGCTGGGAGTGTGAAAGACGGTATCGCTTTCCTCCCGTAATCGATATTCCGATCTTTCTCGCGCGCCGTTGTTGCTGTCTGGCAAGACGGCCATCGTTGGCCATGCGTTCTAACGTAGGTTTCTAACCGGTCGTAGGACTTCTTGGAAACACGCAAAGGTGGCCATCAAAAAGGTGGCCATCAAAAAGGTGGCGTTCGGAAAGTGGCAAAACGGTATAGCCGGGGGAAGGAGGAGGCCGATACATGGACCACATTGGCATTGACGCAAATGAAGCAACGATTATTTTATCGCCGCCGGTCGGGCGGTCGATCGGTCAAGTGCCATGCTGCATCGATTTTGAACGGTTTTCCTCACATTCGGAGCACCATTTCGATGACTAACCGTTGGCTTGTCCTTCTGCTGCTTTCGAGATGCAGTTGGGATCGTAGTTGGCTCCGTCGTTGGCAAGATATTCAAAATTGTGCCAACGGTTATGGGTTCGAATACCTTATGGTTGACCGATAGATTTCAGTTATAAAGTGTTGTATAAAGTAGCCTAAATTACGAAGGTGGTAGGTTTTTGTTTCTTTATGGATACTCAAGTTATGGATAGTAATTAGCAAAGTGGAGATATTATTATGCATATCTAAGCTGTGTGCTTGAAACAAAATTTGTGTGCAAGAATAGGCACCATTCAAAACAGTTTGAGTGCTTGGAAGTAATTTTAATCAAATTTCCAATTTTAGATTTGAAAACTGACATGTTCCGGTTGTTTATAGAGTTTATAGTTTATAGAGTTCGGGTTGTTTATAGAGTACGCTGGCCGAAATATTCTATACATTTTTTGTCTGTAGGTACAATTTTATGTCTGCCGGGTAATTCCAACCCCCGAAATGTGATACCTCGAAACCGTATAAGGTTCAAGCTATCTTTTAGCAACCCCGACGTGTGCATGTGTTGTCGCCACGACTGACGCGTGAGTTGGCCCGAAAAACGCAACAAACCCGGTTCGATCCAGTTCGGGCGACCAAATTGGTTTTTCGGGCGAAAGCAGTTCCATGTAACCTGTGGGCTTTCCGTCCGCGCGGTCTCACGCCTACCCCGGGTGGCAATCTCTGGCCATCATCGCTTCTTTTCCGTTTTCCAGTGATACCACAGCTCGGGCAGGTATTGTGTGTTATTGGCCGCCCGTGATAAGATAACTGCCGGCAGCGGCAGCGTGTAACTTGTTTTTGCCAACTTTGGGGAACTGATATTTTCCCTCCCCTCCACTCCACCCCCAACCGTAAAGTACGTTGCCCCTGGCTGAGGAAAGTGGTGAAGTGATACAGAAAACAAAATATAATCAACGATAACGTTGAGGGTACCGAGACGCCCACGAAAAAAAATAAATATACTATCTATTTTTAACGGTGTAACTATGCGACCCTTCCGAAGAACTGCCCGCACGCCGAACCTTGGCACATTGTGGGGTGAACAATTCAAATTACCGCGAAGCCTTCGAAAACTAACCGACTTGATGACGTCAGTCGGCCACAAATTAAGCCGGTCCGTCAGTTCGTGCTATCGTGATTGAGATAGGGGTCAATGTGAGCGGTTTCACTACACTCCCCGCCTGTCGTTTTGCTTCCCCCTGCCATGTGGCTGTGTTTGATCGGATTTACAAATCAATCAATCTTCCTTCCGATTAAGCGGTACCTTTCCAACTAACCTCGTTTTGTTTTCGCTATCCTTGTTCTCTTTTCGCTACGTCAGATTTGGAACTGAACCACACAAAAATGGACCAAAACGGTGGATTGAATTAGTGCAACCCCGAAGACAGCTGTCGGACAGTCGCCCTCGAATCGGAAGGTTTCCCTTCCACGACCAAAGAGGCAAGCGCCGGGTGGAAGGAATATTTTTCGGGCGAAGCATCCCTCCGGATAGTGAAGCACGCTCGCCGACGGGACCTAGGGGACACTCGAGGGCTCGATGGGCGAATATGGCACACTGGACACGAACACCATCACCAGCAGCAGCAGTGCGTCCTCGCTCGCCTCCGTTCTGATGCCGATGCCGATGTCGATGGCCGCCGCGCCCCCGTCCGCCGCCATGTCGGTCGCCGCAGCGGGCAATCCGACCGGTTCCTCCTCATCGTCGGCTGCAATGGCGGTAGCCGCCGCCGCCGCCGCCGCTGCCGCTGCCGCCGCCGCAGCGACAGCAAACTCTACAACGAACAATATGCCGTGCAATCACATCCTAACCTCAGCGTCGACGTCCTCGGTGGAGTCGGACGGGTACCATTTTTACCATAAGACTGGCAGTGGCGCCGCCGGCAGCAACGGAATGTCCGTGATTGGCAGCGTGACTGGCGCCTCTGGTGCCAATAGTGGCAGCCACCATCACCATCACCATCATCCCCACCACCAGCACCATCACAATGGTGGGGTGGTGGCCGGTGGTGGAGCCGGCTCGGGCAGCGGCGGAGTGACGAAGGGTGGAAGGTCCGGTCACGAATCGTCCGGCCCGGGCATGCCGCCACGACCGTCGGCAGTGAGCAGTAATGGCGCCGGAGTCACCAATGGTGGCAGCACGCCGGGGAACGCCGGAAGCGGAGGCAGTGGTGGCCGCGTCAAGTGTAAGGACCCGATACGTGTCGGTTTCTATGAAATCGAGAAAACGATCGGCAAGGGTAACTTTGCCGTGGTCAAGCTGGCTCGCCATCGAATTACCAAAAACGAGGTAAGTATTCTGTCGTTGCTGGCGGATCCTTTCTTATGCGTTGTCGTGCGTAAATGTGACACGTGTCACGCAAGGAACTGCCCGACCAGACTCTTCTTAGAGGTTCTCGGAGAGGAAGAAAGCGATAAACTATTCTCCGAATACAAGCCGTTAGGGACTAATTAGATCACAATTTATTTGTATGCACGAACTGACCAAAGGTCGCTGTTTGTATTTATTTATTTTCCAGCGGTTCGAGTAGGTTTGGTGTATCAATGTTCTATTGACGCCGTAGGCGAATAGGTTTGTTCGAACTCTGTTGAAGTTTTGCAACGCCTCCAGCTAGACAAGTTTTCGGCCAGTTTAGCATGCCGAGAACTACCGCCCAAAGCTGTCACCCAAAGAACAGAAGCATGTAATTAGACGGGACTATTTTCAGCCCTTGCTAAGGTCAAGGGGGTGGGTTGGTTGTGGGTTTATTCTTCGAAAGGACTCGGCCCTCGTTGAAAGCGAAAGGCTAGACGAGCTCCAACGAGAGAGAGAGAGAGCTCTTGCCTGTTGCGAAAGCTGGAACGGATCCTTGGTAGGTATCCCTTCAGGGAGTTTTCCAGTATAATGAATTTCTTGGAATTTTAGGATGCTCTTATGAATGTTTTCCTATCCTAGCTCCGCCTTCCATGGGAAGGTCTCGAAGCAAGTTGAATTTAAAAGGGTCAACGTGACTAGGTTTTATACCGCGTTTAGCCAGACGACAAAACCTCGGAGCATGGTGCACCGAAATGCGAATTAATGTATCTTCCATGTATTTTCTTCAACCTCTTCTGTTTTTCTTACTTACAGGTAGCAATTAAAATTATTGATAAGTCCCAGCTTGATCCTGGCAACCTGCAGAAGGTCTACCGTGAGGTGGAGATTATGAAACGCTTAGACCACCCGCACGTCATTAAGCTGTACCAGGTTGGTAGCCCGCCCAGCTTAGAGTACCTTCTGCAGACCGAATTAATATGCACTAAACTTTTCTTCGGTTTATTTTTTTGTTGGTTTTCCTCCCTCCAGGTTATGGAAACCCAGAGCATGATTTACATAGTCTCGGAGTATGCTAGTCAGGGCGAAATTTTCGGTAAGTAAAAGCGTTCGGAGCACTAGCGATGTCATAAAGACTACGATCGATTGTGAGAGCTCGGGCCGCGGCCAGACGATTTTGAGACGAAGGCTCATTTTACACGCCTTGGCTGGCGACGGACAGACGAATTGACATTGGGAGGAAAAAAAACAAATACCCCCGGACCAAACCAGCTACGATTCGTTAATTTAATCCATGTCCGAATTTCAGATTGCCAGCAGCGAGTAGTCAAACATGAAGTGATTCTATAGTTTTGACCTTTTGCTTTACGATCGAATCATGGATTAGGTTCCATGCATGATTAAGCCCTATTTCGGGTTGCATATGATTTGAATGATCAAACGTTTCGCGTGGCCCGACACTCCGGCCACCGTTGTCGCCGGTGCACCGAAGACATAACATCCAGACATACCTAATTTTGTTTCATTTTATTCTCTTGGTTCCATTTGTAGATTATATTGCTAAGTACGGGCGGCTTAATGAGCGTGCAGCTAGGAATAAGTTTTGGCAGATACTATCCGCCGTAGAATATTGCCACAATAAGGGAATAGTACACAGAGATCTTAAGGTAAGCTGGTCGAGCAAACCGCGCAAAATCCACCGATGAAGTATTCTGTGCAATTCACGTCGGTGTTTCTCTTGCAGGCTGAGAATCTACTGTTAGATTCTAAGATGGACATCAAAATAGCGGACTTTGGATTTTCGAACTTCTACAAGAAGGGCGAACTGCTGGCCACCTGGTGCGGCTCACCGCCATACGCCGCACCGGAGGTGTTCGAGGGTAAACGGTACACTGGGCCAGAAATTGACATATGGGTAGGTGACACTGTCCTTAGTTTGCGAAATTGTTTTTGTTAATTTGAATCTGTTTTTCTCGGCGCTAGTCCTTGGGTGTAGTTCTCTATGTGCTGGTCTGCGGTGCTCTGCCCTTCGATGGATCAACGCTGCAATCGCTGCGGGATCGCGTGCTGTCCGGGCGGTTTCGGATCCCGTTTTTCATGAGCTCGGACTGTGAATCACTCATCCGGAAGATGCTCGTGCTCGACCCGTCGCGCCGGTTTTCGATCGATCAAATCAAGCGCCACCGCTGGATGATGGTGGAGATCATCGACACACCGAAGATCAGCAGCCTCGTCATCAATGGGAACGCCGGCGGTGACGTCAGCGCGCTCGAGACGGAACCGAACGAGCAGATACTGAAGATCATGCAGAACCTCGGCATCGACATACTGAAGACGCGCGAAAGCTTGAAGGTAGTGTGGGGAAGGAGGGAGCTCTAGCTCTCGCACTCTTGCATTGATGGGTTGCTTATGGTTTTATTTCCTCCCACACCTGTTGGTCATCAGCTGCACAGCTACGATCACTACACAGCATTTTATTTGCTGCTCCTGGAAAGACTGAAAAGCCGCACGATGTCGCACGAAAGCGCGAGCGCGGCTGCGGCGGGATGTGGTAGCATCGGGCCCGGAAAGTCGGCCATGCTCGAGTCCCAACGGCGCCGACCGAGCAATGTCGCCGAGCAGGCGATGCGCAAGCTGGCGATCAGTTCGCAGCACAAGTAAGCGTTGCGTCATGATCGGGCTTAGTCATAATGTAACATGTTTTACCTTCTTTCCGTTTCCAACCGTTCGCCAGAGCGGACCAATCAAGTTCCCCGAAACATCAGCAGATCTCGCCCGCGATGCCTTCGGGTTTGATAAACCAGAGCTCCGAAACGCTACACAGTCTGCTGAACGCACCGATGGGTTCCGGCGTACCGAGCACCGGTGGCAGCGGTGGTGGCCTTCCCGCCATGTCGACCGGTGTAATCATGCTGCGTGACACGAGTATCCGCGAGCAGCAGCCCGTGTTGAAGGATAGCTCCTACTTCCGGGGTGTTTCGTACACGTCCAGCTCGGGGTTCGCCGACTCGTCCCTATACCAGCTGGCATCGTTGCGAGAGCGTGACTGCAGCTCCACATATCTTACCGGCCCGACCGGTACCGGGCTCCTGCCGGCGTCCCTATCGTCAAACGTGGCCGGTGCGCTGGCAGCTTCCCGTGAAACCAGCTCGATCGTGCTGCGTGAATCGGGCATCCTTTCCAATCGCATATCGTCGACCCGCCTGCTGTCCAGCAACATCGACAAGCGCATCCTCCAGCAGAGCACGGAAGACTGCCGCCGATTGCTGCAGCAGGTAAGCCTAACCTCACTATGATAGAACGGGGAGTCTGTAGTGGGGAGGGGCCGTTATCTCGACGTGATTATGTTTGCCGTTAGTGCTAGCGGAGCTGTTGTTTGCGTGTAATATCTTAGAGATAAGAGCCATTGCAGGCTTTTAGCGGTAATTATGGCACCGAACATAGGAACGCTTGTGTTGATACGGTGCGGTCTACTTTATCGCGACCCCTCAGGATTTGTAGAGAGACGTAGAGAAAATTGAAATAAACCAGATTATAATAATCACATCCATTAGTTTCCTTTTTTTATTACTTCATTAACATTTTAGGGTTTGTATCGATTAGGTGAATAAGTCGACATTGGCAGCTTGATGTAACGATGATTTATCAACTGTAGTGATTATTGTAATTTAGCATCCTAATCGATCGAAACCTTCCATAGTTTGAGAAACTGATCATGTAGGAGGGTACATCTTCCAAGATTTCTACCAGACACTCGTAGGCTTTACTAACTGTGCTTCCTCTTAATTTTCCTTTTCCCCATCATCTCCCTCACGAAAAAGGCGCGTCCCGTGTCCATGGGTGAAGCGAACCGGTATACGAAACCACCATCACACTCGCCAGTGAACAACAGCGACCTTCATCAGGCAGCTTCATCTCAGCAACAGCCCCAGCCTCCGGGTGGCTCATCGGTCGTGGGAGCAGCGTCAACGGCGACCCCGCCACCTCCACCGCAGTCCCAGCGCTACTCGGATCCGCTGAACGGTTTCAGCAAGGACTACCTGACGAACGTTTCCACCTCGAACGAAACGTCCATCACCGTGCCGCCGTTCAAGGATTACATCAACAACATTCAAACCTACTCCTACCTGCAGCACTACGAACCGGCCGGGCTGGCGGTGACCAGCTCCACGACCACGGGCCACACGCCCCAGCCGACGTCCATTACGGCGCAGTACAGCTCCAGCACCGATGAGGGTTGCGAAACCGATCTGGGAGGTAACTGACCGGATGCAGTGTTTACTTGGATAGTTTATTCTTAATTAATTATTTCCTTCTTTCGCACCGTCATGTTTAGATGAAGATGTCCAGCAGTCGATTGATAAGTCCATCCAGCGGCTAAACTCGTTTGCCAGCTCCAGCTCGTCCAGCGGTGTCGTCACGAACATTCACCCGAAGAGCCTGAGCCAGAATCTGAGCTGCGATTCGTCGCGCAGCAACTTTTCCACCTTCGAGAGCCTCGATCTCAATTTGTCCGACTGCGCGGAGCTGGCCGGTAGTCTGCCTTCCTGCACGGCCACTACGGAGGCGTACGAGACTGCCGTCAAAGATGAAGGTAGGTGGCCCGGGTGGACAGCTTCCGTTTTCTTTTGGCATGGAATTACAACTAGGGTTTTGTTTTGGTGCCCTTCCAGCTGCCTTCCGTGCGGTCACGAGCTCGGTCTGCATCAATCAACCTCAGTGTGTGTACGCCATGTCTGACAAGATGGTTGGATCGTTCCTACGGGCAAACACGGTCTACCAGGACGTGCACAATGGGGACCATCGCAGTATCACCCGATCACCGGTCGATTTTCGGTAGGTTTGCTTTTCTCTTCTCCCAACGAATGGTTCGTTTCAATTAGTTCTCTCTTATTCTTCTTTTCCTCTCGATTTCAGTGAAGGACGTCGTGCCAGCGATGGTCTTGTAACGCAAGGTCTGATCAACGCCGCCGATCATCCGCTAAACTCACCGGTCGCATTCAACAGCCAACGGTTGAACGAGACGTGCAAAGCGAAGGGCATCCTGGAGCTACACCTGCTGCAGAAGGAAGCGGCCCAGCTGAAGGTGAAGTACCAGGCCAATTTGCCGCAGGACGAAATCAACGTACGCCAGCTGCAGCACAGCCAATTTCGGGTGAACCCGCTCGAGAGTCTCATCCTGAAGCCGCTCTCATCGTCCTCGCACGGCAGCAGTGGTGGGGGACTCGATCCGGTGAACGGTGGTGGGTACTACAACAAGGTGACCGACTACGTCGGACTGGTGCTGGGTGTGAAGGGAACCGCTGGAGGTACAATCGGGGGGGCAGCGTCCGAGCAGGGCGGCTGTAAGCTCGATCCGGAGCAGCAGCTCCTGCTGAGGGCCGCCGGGGGAGGCGTTGTCCGCTCGGACCAGCTAAGTGCTGCCGCCGCCGCCGCCGCCCAGCAGCTCCAGCAGAAGCCTCCGCTGCAGCAGCAGCTCATGCAGCACCGGTTGCTGCAGCAGAAGCGACAGATCCTGCAGAAGCAGGGCGCCATGGAGGCGGGCCTGAGCCGCCGGCAGATGCTGCGGCAGCACAGCTACAAGATCGCACAGCAAACGCAAATCCTACCGCCGCTACCGTACGCCGGCGAGGGAGCCGAGTCCGGCGTCGACTCCGGCTATCCGACGCTGCAGTCCGTCCGCGAGACGGCCATCCTCGAGACGGAAGCATCCCAGGATTCACTCGATCTGTACGCCCAGCTTCACCAACTTCAACATCACCATCAACACCACCATCATCATTCGCAGCAGCAGCAGCAACAGCTTCACCACCTTCAACAACAGCAACAACAACAACAGCTGGCAGCTTCCGAACGGGGGCACTGCTCCTGGAGCACGCTGCCGAGCTCGATGAAGACGTGCCAGATCAGCGAGGGAACGCCCTCGAGCGACGGTCCGTGGAACGTGGCCGCACTCTACCACCAGGTACATACGACACAAAAGTAGACAAGAACCAGCGCACGCTTCTCGATGCTGCTGCCCATGATGCCATGATCAACACATCACAACCATGTCCATTCTCATCTCAGTGCGTGTCTCGCCGGCATGATAACGCTTGCGCTCCTTGCGATGGAGTAAATAGTTCACATCGTAGAACCGGTCACCCTTAGGGAGAAGATCGTTAGCTTTTTGAGGCGTCCAGATCATTTGGGGCGCACACCCAGAGGGGGGCTGTTGAAATGTAGTGGCATTATGTGTGTGTGACCGACGCCCGTTCCATATGCTCCCAAACTGTAGATAATGTATTGCTCCAAGCATCGGGTAGATGCAGTGTCTGTGTGTGTCCCCTTATGTTTGTGACTAATAACCGACTAATCGAGCGTTCGTTTTTCGTCCACCTACACCAGGTATTCCTTGTACTAGTTCTTTAGCAAGTATAGAAACACCCCCAACACCTCCAAAAGGACCATCGAAGATACAAGACTAGACTAGTGTGTTGTTAGCTTTTACTGAGGATAGTTGTGATAGACGATAGTAGTAGACGCACAAGTCCGTTCCGCTTTCAGGGTTTCAGGGTACGATAGTTTACGAGTAGGAGAAGGCTAAAATATGTGTACAAGCAGCGCAGACCAAAAGAAACAGCTTCCCAAACAATTTTTTTTTTCTAGATAATAGTGTCTCTGGTAGAGGTTTGCTATTGGCTGCATTCGTTGCGAACATAAGATGTCCTTTTAGAAGCATAAAAAAACAGCCAAACGTTTTCTTACGTTGTTGTTCAACAAATGTCAGAGAAATTGCCCGGTTTTAATTCTCTCAGTCAATCTGTTTCAGTTACTAGTTTAGTGTAGAGAATACTTAGTTCCTTTAGCGGTTAGTTTTGTTTTCTGTTGTTAATAATTTTTAGTATTTTTATTTACCGTTGTCGTACAACGTTGCTAGTTTGCTTGATGCAGTTCTTGTACCATATTGTACTAAAATTGTGTTTGTAGAAATCTGTGCGCTCATTTTTTTGTATTATCAATGTTTTTTTCTTGAAAAATTTCGTTTTGTTCCTTTATGTTGTACTTATCTAGTTAACGATTTGCGCCACCTAGTGAAGCCAGATAAATGAGTAATGTGTTCCGTAGCTTTTGATGTGTTCCAGTTTCGGTCAGACTGTATTAACATTGTCCATTTTCATCTAGCTACTGAACAAACATTATTAAAACCGAAATTGTCATTAAATCTCTGCTTACCACATTCAAAAACTCATGAACCAAAAAAAAAAAATTATACCCACAAAAAACCAAACACAATCGTGAGTGTTCGTTCGTTCGTGTATCGCCCCCACAGAATGTACCGCCTGGCCCTTCGTTGTACCCTTCGTCGCAATGGATCACGTCCCACGCGTCCTCGATCCCGCACTCGATGCAGCTGCCCCTGAGCGAAAGTCCCATACCGGAGCTCGCCGAGCAAATGGAGTCAATTTGAGGTGTTGAGCGAAGTATTGTCGGATCTTTTACATGCAGCGTTTCGGTGCCGCTCAGATGCAGTTTGAGAGGAATTACACGCAAAAGTACACGGGATGTGCCAGGTTGTAGCGGGATGATTAGGAAAATACCGAATTGAAGTTTACTCAGATAAAATCAGGTTCCACATTCTGGTAAAGTTAAAAAATTCAAAAATCAAAGGCATAAAATCCCTGAATGCAAAACAGTTTTGCACGCCATATATAAAAATTATAGTGAAATGAAAACAAAAACAAAGGAAACAAATAACGTTCGATAGGGAACTCACTTATTTAGCTACCGTTTAGCCATTCGGTTTTGTATGACTTGCAGCGTAGTCCTCTACGACAAAGAAGCAGACAGACAAGTAAAAGTAAAATTCAGACTTACTACAGAATTAAAAATATTCTGTAATTTACTCGTAAAAGCAGCACTCGCTAGCCATGCAGCAAACAGAATTCAATAAATTAGTCAGAGAGACTGACCAACGTCAATTGTTTGAAACTGAAAAAAATAACATACCAAGTAAGTAACTCATAAACACAAAAACTACAACCACATACTCGCAAGATGAAATGGCCCAAAAAAAAAACCGGCGCTTTGAGCTTGGCGTGACCGGTGGCCGACACAGCAGGGCACACAAAAACTACCGAGCCGTAACGGATTTTCGCTCGTCGACTGATCTGCCAACCAAAAGGAATTTGTCGTTAGGAACAAGTTTGCAAGTTTGTCTGCCAACATCAAGCCGTTTTTTTTCGAATGGCCCGAAAGCTATGTTAGTTCAATTAATTCGAAGACGCCTCGGGGCGCGACTCGAGCGGGTTTTAGGGGCATTCATAGAAAAGAAAAATAAAACCAGTAACCACAAAAAATGATGGAATCGTAGGGACACCACGACGTATCGTAATGCGTAAATGGCCTCCCCACAACATGGCCGGCTTTCGATCGATTTGTTTTTAAGATGTGATAGAGGAGAATCTAGTCGAACAAGCTGCGTTTTTCGCTGCACTGCACTGCGCAACCGGATGAAAAAGTTTATATTAAGGTACCGCCAGGCAGACAAGAGTCAGAGAAAATTAATTGAACCACCAGCAGCTTAACCGCAGCCAACGAGCTGTTCCGATTTAGATAAAATAAGTTCCAGGTTGTGTACGCCAGAGATGCACCTTCTGCTGTGTACGTTGTTACATATGATTTTTCGTTATAGAAAGGCCGGATTGTAATATTTTATTGTGGATAATTATAATACGTTGATACCAGCTTTAAGTTTTTAATTGTTTTATTTAGTTTACGGTAATTTTCTTTTTGTTTTTTTTTTTCACTAAGAGTCGAGGTCATTCCATTGGAAGCATTTCGTTAACCGTCCCCAACGGACGTTTGTTGCTACTGCTTACTCTAAAGGTAAGCTTTTGCAGCCGATTTTTCCTCATTTTTCTCTCTTCAACGAAACACGACACGTTATGACACGCTATCCTTTACTCTGGGCCGTAGTAAGTGTAAATTCGTTTTAAAGAAAAAGTAAACCGGTGTAGTGTAGGTGTATAGTCAGCATTCTTCACCGCGCTTCAGAAGCTGCAGGAACACGGTCCATTTTGCCTTGCTGGAGTGCGTTCGACTTTCAGCACTAACGCGAATAGAATAACGAACAACTGCCATGCCAATACGAATAACACGACTACCCACAGCCGGAAATAAGCTAGCAAATTTTATAGCACTCTAAAGAAGTCAAAAGAATACACACACCCATTCACCCTCAAATGCATCTAGTAATGGGGGGCACTAAATGTATGAAATTGGAAACATCGATCGCATCGCTAGGACACATCGAAGAAATAGAGTGCATAATTTATACGGATGTTGTTTTTTTTTTTCAAATTTTGTCTGCATAAATAGTTTAGGAGGAATGGAGATGGATACATTCACCTTAGTACCATTTCATAGCAAGGGTGTAATGGGAGGTGCACGTAACAGAAATTGTACTAAAAGATTCTGGAGCAAAAAAAACCTATCCAAATGGAGTGGCAACCATATAAAAAAATAGTCAATATAACGAACCGATAACCAGGCAAACATATTCATCATCATCATCATCAATACACAAACAAAAAACATCATCAGACAAATTGACAAAACCGAAGGATTGCGCCAATTTATATCTAGTCATATCAGTCATATACTTGCACATAACATGCATATTACAAAGAAGGGGGAAGAGAAGCACTTCCTTACGCAACGGAGGCCACATGAAGACGCACTTCGATGCCACCAGCGAAGAGACGTAGATTTATTGGTCCGCCGTATAATGAACAGTCAACTAATAAGTAACACCTAGCGTCGTCCATGACTAGTCAAAGTAAATGCAAATAAGTAGTATAAGAATGGTTAGAGAAGATCGAGAAAAAAAAACAATAGGTAAATCCCACGGCGCATCCAAGTGCGCGCCCTCTAGCATCTAGAGCAGCAATCGTATGCAATCAATACAGACAACGAGAGTGAAACAATCGTACGGCACAGTGCAGTGGCCAGTCACGGAAGGTGATTACCGTATGTATGGGCTAGCTTTTTATGCCAATTTCAACGGGATCATTACGTACGCAGCCCGCACCACGATGTCGACTGCTGCACGCAGCCAACCATCGCCATGGCGACGCTGACCAGGCGTCTCCATCGCGAACTGGTGTGAAGCACGTGTGCTCTACTGGAGTACGTTTGTGCGAACTGTGTTAGTCAAATTTGCATGCCCAGATTACAGTGGAATCGAATCAATCCGAGAACTAGCTCGACGGAGGTTTAGGAAATGTTCTCGTTCTTACGTAACTCCGTTTACTGTACCAATAAATTACATTGAATACTTCATTATTATCCAATCAATGGCATGCCTAGTGGGCAGACGCTAGCGAACATACAAATTACAGGAATCGTGTCTAGGAAAAACAAAATGGTTCAATTTAATCGCAACAAACAAAAAACAAAAACATTAGAAACAAGACGCAAAGTTCGACAAACATTAACCATAGCGAACGGGGGGAATAGTAGTGAATAGTGAAAACAAAGTATTAGTAGCTGCAATTAGTAGAATGAGGTGGAAAAACGTAAAAACCAATAACTAGAACCAAAATCCTAAACCTAAAGAAAAAACCTCGTTAGCAAAACGTATCGTAGAAGCGCGGTGTGTACATGTTAGGTGCGGGTCATTTTGTAGAAGCTGTAAGCCCGTAGCCAGTTGGCAACGGAACACAAGGATCATATGTCACGATTAATAAAGGCCTCGTTACTCGTCACACGCCGCTAGCTAGTGCATTCGCTGCGATAGTTAGACGCTACTACATGCTGATATAGATATAAATACATATTCCTCCGACGTTGTATTATCGATAGCTCACAACACTTTTGCCCATCTTCATCTACCGGACTTCGCGGAAGCGAAACGGAAAACAATAAAATACTGGAACGAAATGAAAGTGAAAGCAAACACAAGATATGCACAAACTGTTAACCACCATTAAAAGCGAACATTAAAGAAATAACAAAGAAATTAATGCAACTGGCCATCGAAAGCCAACCGATCGTGTCGGTGGAAATACGTATGAATAGTGAACAAGCATGGTTGAAAAACAAACTTTAAAAAACAGATCTCAACTCAACTCAAGTCGAAAGGTAAGTCACAGTCAGTAAATCAATCCAACTTATTTCCCACTACAAACTGTCAATCGAATGAGAAAACACTCGGCAAAAGCAGCACTTCAGCTGAGCTGATGCAGCATTGAAGGCATTCAACAGAGTAACAAATAGAAGTAGGCAACAAAGCTTAACCTGGATCTGGTTATTGGTTGGACGACGGGCGCGTACGAGCGAGCGCCGGAAAGAAGGGGCAAAAGCATGAAAGATGTTGTGCAACGTAAATACAAATGGATGTGAACGAACACATATTGGTTATTTAGTAACATTACATTTACAGGAAACGAAAACAATAACATTATTAGGGTCATGTTTTTAAGGAAAGTAATGATCGCGGGAAAACAGAAACTACAATTAAACCGTAGACTAGTCATAATTACTTGATATACATTTTTTCACAAAACAAACATATACTTATTACCACGGACAAATAAAGAAATATTGTGAACGAGAAAAACGGTCAAATAGAACTACAATCTTCATACGGGAAAATAGAACGGTAGTTTGTGTGTGTGTGTGTTTTTGTTTTCGGATCAACGGTAAAAGCAGCGCGCTATCCGAAAGCCGTACGTTTAAGCATACACTTTTATTTATCTGCCTTTGTCGTTCTCTATCACGTTCGAAAATTCCTGTACTCTTGTATATAACATCTAAAATTGTCAACAAAAAAGCGTTTAGAACTACGGTTGAATTATTTTGTTCCTTTCATTTTTACTCGCATCGGTTTCTGGTTCTGGGGAATCGGACTGGATTGAAGGACTAAAATGGGACATATTAACGGAAATGTGAAGAAGCGGTTTGGTTTTTTTTGACTTAGGACAGCCTCTAAGTAGAGAGCCATTGAGGCGGGAAAAATCGACATGAAATTCTTCTTTTCCACAACACATACACACATATAAAGCGGGGTGGAGATTCGCGGATTGTTAAAACAAATTAATACGTGTTTGGCACGGACTTTAAGTACGGTTCACCTAATACTGCAAAATTAAAACTACAGTTTACCGGGGCTGTAAAACCCCATACGGTTAGTAGCTACCATTCTAAGACAACGCACAAGAATACACAAATGTACCGATACATCATGGGGGACAGAGTTCCACTAGACAGAAAAGGGGCTAGCTAATTTTGGGGAGATTTTGGAATGGGTTCTGTTTTGCATGTGACCCCGCTAGTCGTTGCTAGTTCGTCGGTGCACACTGGGAATGTTTAAACGCACCCGCCCGGTTACCATCCGTCACCACGACCAGCCTAGACAATGTTCATCTGGATCTTGATGATGACGGTATTGTTGTCGGCGAACTTGGTGAGCACGTCTTTGATTTTGGCAAACTCCAGAAAGCCGAACCCACGTGGGCTTATCTCCTGCTTCGGCTGGTGGAACGCCAGTATTTCCGGCTTCGACATAATGGTATCGTGCTGCGACAGGTCCGGATCGCGCACGTTCAGCAGGGTGATCTTAATCCTCCCCTTGAACGGCCACTCGAGATGGTAATCGTTCTCCGACTGCATCAGATGCACGTGCAGCCCGATCGAGTCCTTCGTGCGCGGTGGCACGTTGATGCGGGCGCAAAATTTGTAACCGTGCGGTGACGTGTACGCTTCGCCGCTGTAAAACATGCAGTTGCTGTTGGCCAGCATCGTGTCGATTTTGTTGCTAAAATCGTCCAACTTCCACAGCAGCACCCCACCACTGTACCGTGGATCTACCTCCTGGTTAACCTTTGCGAGCTGGACCTCCTGCTTGGAGAGCTTGATCTTGAGGATGTGCAGCTCCTGCTCGAGCACCACGATCCGTTCGCACATCGAGCGCACGAGATCGTCCGAGCTCATCTCCGGGGCGCTGTTTTTCGCTGGTGGATCCCAGAATTTATAACGATCGCTGCTGCCAGTGTGCGAGTCCAGGAGAAGCTACCGAAGTGGAAAAACGGGAAAAATGGTTCCGTGTTACGGTGGGGAAAATTCTGGAAGACAGTGAGTGTTGCCCATTACCTGCAGATGGTGGTGGTATTCCGCAGCAATGTGAGCATTGAGCGCCGGCTCATTTTGGGCCGTAAATTTACAGTGCACCCGAGCGAACGGACACGGCAGCTGTTGGCTGGACATGGCGAACGGGCACTGCCGCAGATGGCAATCGATTTCGGTGGGTGAAAACTGACCCGCACAGCCTCGCATCGAGTTCGGGCAGGGTTTCCTGATTTGCGATATTTCCCGTCGCGTGCAGTTGTCCGGAAAGATGTCGCACTTAATGTCCAACGGTTCGTTATCGAGGGGACAGTTGGAATTTTTCTCACTGTGGGCGGAGAATGTCGAATCGAGGAATATATTGTAGGGCTCACTTTCCAGCCTCCCGTAATCAATACTCACTTCAACCAATCCGTGATACATTTTCGGCAGAAGCGATGTCCACACTTGGTGAGGATGGGCTCGTTCAGCCAGCAGTAGCAGATGGGACACTCATATCGTGCTTCCAGTAATCCATCGTCCACTTTACCAGCACTCTGCGAAATATTTACGTTATGAAGTGAAGAGATTTTGCATCATTCCTTGGTTCTTTTTTATCTTTGCTTTAGAACTCGTGGATGTTCTCGGCGGACTCGACGCTGAGTCACGACCAAGATCCGGTTTCCGTGCGGAGGTCATAAATATTGCCGCCAATTTGATTTTACACGTGTGTTTTTGGTTTGGTTTTGCTTACTTGTAGACAGTTTTCTTCCGCAGATACTTCTCGTTTCACTGGTCTACTCATTTCTTAACATAATCTATGCCAAACGCAAGTGCACCAAACAAAGCAAATTGTGTACGTTCCTCTATTTTGTATACGATATTTGTCATTAAAAAAACTGAGAATGTTGAGTTTTGTTCGCGTCGGAATTGTTTGACAACTGAAGGGAAGGTCACTTGTTCGTGTCGAATGAATGTCCGCGATGTTTTATCATTTATCAAATGTCAGTTTGTGACAACACACCGCATTTCGTGTGTTTTTTTGCTGCAATTATCGTCTTTCGTACGAACAAGTCTTTTCGATCGTATATTGCCGATCAGTGAGGTGGCCGGTTTGGCACGAAAGTTTGCTTTAGGCACAGTACTGCCTCGCCCTTCCTCGGCTTTCTGTTATTTGTGAAAGAAAAACAGCACTATGGCAGCCAACCTGACGCCGGAGGAAAAGGAGAACCTCATCACCCGCAACCTGCAGGAGGTGCTGGGGCAGGACAATCTCCGGACGGTTCTCAAGGAGCGTGACCTTAAAATATACTGGGGCACGGCTACGACGGGCAAACCTCATATCGCCTACTTTGTCCCAATGTCGAAGGTGGCCGATTTCCTGAAGGCGGGATGTGAAGTAAGAGCTTTGGTGTTTCGTTGGAAAGAAACGTTAGTTGTACTTTCTAAATTCCCTTTCTCCGGTAGGTTACGATCTTATTCGCCGATTTGCATGCCTACCTCGACAATATGAAGGCACCGTGGTCGTTGCTGCAGGAGCGCACAAAGTACTACGAGGCGGTTATCAAAGCAATGCTTACCTCGTTGGGTGTTCCGCTGGAAAAGTTGCGGTTCGTGCGAGGAACGGACTACCAGCTGTCGAAGGAGTACACCCTGGACGTATACCGCCTGTCGTCGGTTGTGACGCAGCACGACGCAAAGAAGGCCGGTGCCGAGGTGGTTAAGCAGGTCGAACATCCGTTGATGTCCGGCATACTCTACCCGGGACTGCAGGCGCTGGACGAAGAGTATCTCAAGGTGGACGCACAGTTCGGTGGCATTGATCAGCGGAAGATTTTTACCTTCGCCGAGAAGTACCTCCCGCAGTTGGGTTACGCTAAGCGCATTCATCTTATGAATCCGATGATACCCGGACTGGCCGGTGGAAAGATGTCGTCCAGTGAGGAGGATTCGAAAATCGATCTGCTCGACAGTGCGGCGAAGGTCAAGAGCAAAATTAAGAAGGCTTTCTGCGAGCCGGGCAACATCGAGGACAATGGACTGCTAAAGTTTGTGAAGCACGTCGTCTATCCGATGTTTAAGGAAGGTGAAGTATTCACTGTTCCTCGGAAACCGGACTTCGGTGGCGATATGGTGTTTGCCGAGTACGAAAAGCTGGAGGCCTGCTTTGCCGCGCAAGAGTTGCATCCCGGCGATCTGAAGGCAGCCGTCGAGGGATATATTAATCGTCTGCTGGAACCGATTCGAAAGATTTTCGATACCGACTACTATCGGGAGCTGACGGAGCGTGCGTATCCAGCGCCAACCAAGGCCGGTAAGCAACCACCGGGCGGCGCAAAAGCGCAATCCGCCAATAATGCGTCCGCACCGTCAGCCGGCGCTGCCGGGGAGAACACTCCCGATAAGCTGGAGCTGAAGGTGGGACAAATTTTGGACGCTATCAAGCACCCCGACGCGGACAGTCTGTGCGTACTGACGGTGGACATAGGTGGTGGGGAGCGGAAATCGATCGTTAGCAATCTGGTGGCTCACTACTCGTTGGAACAGCTCCGCGAACGGTTGGTGGTGGTGCTGACGAACATGAAGGCATCGAAAATTCGTGGCGTCGAAAGTGAAGGTTTGGTGCTGTATGCGGCCGGTACGGAAAAGTGCGAGGCGCTTGCAGTCCCGGCGGGTTCCAAGGTAGGAGAGCGCATCATTGTGGAAGGATTCGATAACACGAGCAATCCGGTGCCGGCGTTAAACCCGAAGAAGAAGGTTTGGGACAAGATCCAGGCGGAACTGCGCACCGGTGCCGAAGGGGAGGCGCTGTGGAAAGACTTCTCCCTCATGACGCTGAACGGAGATCGAGTAACGAGTTCGCTTCCAGGATGCAGTATCAAGTAATTGCTGGCATTCCGGTGTTACGGAGATTTTTCTCACTAGCGAGAAACGAGACAGTGCTTTCGATTGCATTTCAAACTTGCTTAATTGGCCCACGTGACGCTCTTGCGGGTTGTGTCATGGGATGACAAAATATCGTTTACGTTTTCTACTCATTTTTCGCAAAGTAATTTATTAAATTACATCGCAAGTTAATTATTCGTTATCTATTTGTAAAATCCGAAAATAAAACTACCGTTGACGGTTCTTGCCACGCTGGCATCACGGACGCTATCTGGCATCACTGCCGAGCAACGTAAACAAAAACATAAACACGTGCGTTTTGTAAACAGCTGATTTTTGTCGGTGGCAAAAAGATTTCATCGTTCGCCGGCGAAAGATTGTGGACAAAATGGTGCGTGTGGAATTATCAAAATTACTACAGTTGCAAACGGATGCAAAACGGGTGCGTAATATCTGTATCCTGGCACACGTGGACCACGGTAAGACAACTCTGGCAGATAGTTTAATCGCAAGCAATGGAATCATCTCCAGCCGATTGGCGGGAAAACTCCGCTACATGGACAGCAGACCGGACGAGCAAGAGCGCCAGATCACGATGAAAAGTAGTAGCATCGCTTTGTACCATCGGGAAGAGACGCCGTGCGAAGCGGAACCTGCGGATGAGCATCTGATAAATCTGATCGATTCCCCCGGACACGTCGACTTCAGCAGTGAAGTGTCGACAGCGATCCGCCTCTGCGATGGGGCCATCATAGTCGTCGACGTGGTCGAAGGGGTTTGTCCACAGACTCGCGTTTGCCTGCAGCAGGCCTACAGTGAACAACTGTCCACCGTTCTGCTGCTGAACAAGATTGATCGGCTTGTGCTGGAAAAGAAGTTGGAACCGGCGGAAGCATATCTTCACCTAACGCAGGTGCTGGAACAAGTGAATGCGGTCGTTGGCAATCTGTTTGCAACGGATGTGCTAGCACGAGAACAAGTCAATGCCGGTGTTGACCAAACGTCTGCCCTGGAGGAGGCGGACGATTCCGTGCTCTACTATTCTCCCCAGCAAGGAAACGTACTGTTCGGCTCCGCCCTCGACGGGTGGGCATTCGATTTGGCCACGTTCGCTAAACTATACCAAGGCAAACTTGACGGTGTTACTGACGCCGGGGAGCTTTTGAACGGTCTATGGGGCGACTATTTTTACTCCCCGCGACGGAAAGCTATCGAGTGCGGGGCGGCGGAGAAAGGACGGAAGCCACTTTTTGTGCAGCTCGTGTTGGACAATCTGTGGAATATATACGGGCTGGTAGAAAACCGCGACGAGGGAAAGCTACGATCAATTTCGGAACGCTGTGGCGTTACCCAAAATCCGCGCGATCTTCGACACGCCGATGGGCGGGTGCCGGTGAGGAATCTTCTTTCCGGTTGGTTGCCGATTGAACGATCGTTACTCGGTGCAATATGCCGTATCGTCCCGAATCCAACTAGCATCACCGACATAAAAGCAGAGAAGTTGCTCTGTTCCCGGTTGTTTGATTTCAGCTCCTATCCACCCGAAACACGCGCCCTTAAGGATGACATCATGCGATGCGATGCGGCAAGTGATCGATTGATCGTGTTTGTTTCGAAAATGTTTCCGATCGAACATGGTGCCCTTGCGGGAGCAAAAGAGACGCTGGAACGTTTGACGAAAAACCTTACGCTCAATGCCATCGATGAAGGAGCCGTTGAAGATGGGGTGGAAGCGGAAATATTCCTAGCCTTTGCTCGAGTATATAGTGGTACACTGAGGAGAGGATCGAAGGTGTATGTTATAGGGCCTAAGTACGATCCAAGAACGATGCACACGGAGGCGGACAATGCAACTACTAATCCACATCTGATTGAGGTGGAAATAGATAGCCTTTTCCTGCTCATGGGACGACAATTGGAACCAGTGGACTTTGTTCCTGCAGGAAATATTGTTGGGATCGGTGGGTTGCAAAATGTTGTGCTCAAAACAGCAACACTTTGCAACTCACGATTCTGTCCACCGTTCGTCGATCTACCGTTAATTGCCACACCGATCCTTCGTGTGGCGGTCGAACCGAAAGATATCCAAAAAATGCCCCAATTAGTACGCGGTCTAAAATTGCTCAACCAAGCGGATGCATGCGTGCAGGTTCGGGTGCAGGAAAGTGGTGAGCATGTTCTACTAACACTGGGTGAAGTGCATCTCGAACGATGCATTAAGGACCTGCAAGAAACCTACGCGAGGATCGAGCTGAACGTCTCGAAACCGATCGTACCGTTCAAGGAAACGATCGTCCCGTTTGTCCCAACATCGGAGGAGAATCCAGAAGAGGAAATTGCTAAAGATCGTGAGAAAGATAAAACCGTTACCATGCAAACTCCCAATCGGCAGTGCACGATCAAGCTGGAAGCCGTCCCACTAGCACAAGAAGTCGTGGACTTGCTGAATCGTAACGAATCCGTTCTGAAAGCATTAATCCGAGCACATGACGAAAAGCAACCGCTTCCCCAAGCGTTGCAAGATTCCATTACTGAATTACGAAAGAGTTTGGAAGGCCTGTTACCAGAGAGAATCCCTTTCGATCGCATTTGGTCATTCGGACCGAAGAAGTGTGGCACTAATTTACTGGTAAACGGGAGCGACTTTGTACATTCTTCTGTTTGGCACGAAAGTGAACCATTGGAGCGGGAAGCTGTTCCCTCCGAGGCACCAGAAGACCCTCGCAAACAATATGAATCGTCGTTTTTGAACGGGTTTCAAATGGCGAGCCTTGCGGGTCCATTGTGTGATGAGCCGATGCAAGGTGTGGCATTTTTGGTGGACCGTTGGGAGCTCGATCTTACGGTCGGAGTCGATTTGGCATCAGTTGCTTCTCATGGCCCTCTTTCTGGTAAACTTAATGATATGTAGATTACAAGGCAATATTTTAATCTTATTACTTTCATCTTTTCAATTGTCTGTAGGTCAAATTATGTCGGCCGTCAAGGAAGGGTGTAAAAAGGCATTTCAAAATCAACCACAACGTTTGGTTCATCCTATGTACAGCTGTAACATAACTGTAAACTCTGATGTACTTGGTAAGTACGCATTTTTTTAAATTGAATTCTATTTTCTGAAAATCAACTGTCAATTCGTATTGTGAACGGTTTGATGGCAACACTGCCATTATTTTAAACCGTGCTGTCAAACTTTTGTTTACTTCGGTTGCTGTCAAAACGAGTGTGTTCTGTCACTGAAGCACATGGTTTTGTTGTCGAAGAACAGCGACAACGACCACGCAGGAAATTCGGCCGGTTTCTGGTGTAAAAAGTGTATTGTGCTGTGCAAATAACTTCCTTTCAACGTACATTGAAGTTAATTCGTTTGTGAAATTAATCCCGATACTGCAGAGCCATGGGAAAGAAATCGAAAGTTGGAAAGGATCGGCGGGATAAGTTCTACAAGCTCGCCAAAGAATCCGGGTACCGGTCGCGTGCCGCCTTCAAGTTGATCCAGCTGAACCGTCGGTTCGGTTTTCTGCAGCAGTCGCAAGTATGCATCGATTTGTGTGCCGCCCCGGGCGGTTGGATGCAGGTAGCAAAACAGAATATGCCCGTATCGAGCATCGTGATCGGTGTGGATCTTCACCCGATCCGGAACGTGCCCGGATGCATCAGCTTGATTGGCGATATTACTTCGGACAAAACGAAGTCGGATCTGACGAAAGAGTTGAAAACATGGAAAGCCGACGTGGTGCTGAATGATGGTGCGCCCAACGTCGGTAAGAACTGGCTTCACGATGCCTACCAGCAGGTGTGCCTAACGCTCAGTGCGGTCAAGCTGGCTACCCAGTTCCTGCGCCCGGGCGGTTGGTTCATCACGAAGGTTTTCCGCTCGAAGGACTACAACGCCCTGATCTGGGTGCTGAAGCAATTGTTCCGCAAGGTGCACGCGACGAAACCGTCCGCCTCGCGTAAGGAATCTGCGGAAATATTCGTCATATGTCAGTACTACAAAGCACCGGACAAGATCGATCCTCGGTTTCTGGATTCCAAGTACGTGTTCGAGGAGCTAGACATCACACCGAAGGACGAGAATGTGACAAATATTCTGAAAGAGCTGGAGCGCAAAACTGCCAAGAAACCGAAA
Organism: Anopheles coustani; assembly: GCF_943734705.1. Lineage (NCBI taxonomy): Eukaryota > Metazoa > Arthropoda > Insecta > Diptera > Culicidae > Anopheles > Anopheles coustani. Next base: position 25,796,704 of record NC_071288.1, read on the forward strand.
GTCGAGGGGTACGAAGGAACCGACGTGCGAAAAATCGTTACCGCAACCGAGTTCCTGCAGAACGAGAAGCCGCTGTTGCTGCTTAGCCGAATCACGGAAATTCGTTTCGCGAAGGAGGATGCCGCAATCGCCAACCATCCTCGCACGACGTCGGAGTTGAAGGAGTGCTGCAAGGACATAAAGATCCTCGGTCGGAAGGAGCTAAAGGAGCTTCTTAAGTGGCACAAGCTTCTCACCCCCGAGTTTGGTCCCAAGGAAGAGGCTGAAAAGGTCACTGACACGAAGGCCGATGAAACGAAGGACAAACAGAAGGCGGAGGGCGAGGGAGCGGAATTAGATGAAGACGAAAATGACGAAGAGCTGTTGGAGTTGAAAAAGTTGGACAAAGAGATAGCGTCCTTGCGTGACGAGGAGCAGCATGAGTCGCGACGGAAGCGAAAGAAGGCGAACAAAGAGCGCGCCAAATTGAATGAAAGGCTCAGTCTGAAGATGGTCATCAAGGGCGATGATGGACCGACGGAACTGTCGAACGAAGAATATTTTCGACTAAACAAAGTTGCCAGTAAGTCGGAGCTCAAAAGCTTACTTGATCAAGCTCCGGATTTGGTTGTGGAGGACGAGAAGGCCCCTAAGGAGAAAAAGTACGTCTATGTCGATAGTGAGACAAAAGGCGATCTGTTTGAGGACCACACGCTGCTGGCCGACGGATCGGACGGAGATTCCGAGGCGGATGAGAATTTCGATTCGAAAGGGTTGGCCCTCGATTCGGAGGATGAGTTGAGTTTCGAGGAGGACGAAGATCGTGTGGATCCGTCGGATGATGAGGATCGCAATCCGCTTATTACCGATCTGGACGACCGCAATAAGACGGACAAGCGTCTGCAACGGGTGCAACTTTGGTACGAACAGGATGCGTTCCAGAAGCACCAACTCGACGAAAATGACGAGGAAGTGGACTACGACGTGGACCGGTTGATTGAGGCGTACCAGAAGGCGGGCGTTAAGGTCCTCGGAACCGACAAGGATAAAAAGAAACCCCAACCGAAGCTCCCATTGGGCAAGAAGGCTCGTCGGCGGGCTCGGCACGATGTTAACGATGAGAAATCTGCAAGCGATGATAGCAGCAGTTCCTCGGAGGAGGAGGAGGAGAAGCATGATGATGATAATAAAGGAGGGAAGGGACAGGCAAAGGCTCCTTCGAAGCACGCTACACTGCAAAAGGTGTCCGGTAAGGGCGGTGCTTTCGAGATCGTATCCTCCGAGCCGACGAGCAAGCCGAAGAAGATCAAGCTCGACGAACAGGAGCTGGCGCTCGGGCAGCTGCTGGTGAGTGGGAAGAAGATGCGCCGGGACATTACGGATGCCGCGTGGAACCGGTTCATGTTCAACGATACCTTCCTGCCCGACTGGTTTTTGGAGGATGAAGCGAAGGCGATGCGCAAGGAGGTGCCCGTACCGGAGGACGTGGTCGATCAGTATCGAAAGGCGAAGGAAGATTTCAACGTGCGCACGATCAAGAAGGTGATGGAGGCGAAGGCGCGCAAGAAGCGTCACGCGACCAAGCGACTGGAGAAGATCAAGAAGAAGGCCGAAACGATCATGGAGAATGTGGACAACACGAACCAGGAGAAGATTCGTCTCCTCAAGAAGTAAGTAGTCGGCCGGAGTTATATTTAAGGGTTTCCTATTTTTTAAACTTATGCTAATCATTCTTCTCATACCTATTTTTAGGCTCTACAAAAAGGCGGACGGGAAGAAGAAGGAGGTCACGTACGTTGTGGCGAAGAGGACCGGTGTCAGTGGCAAGAAGGTGCGCCGCCCGAAGGGTGTTGAGGGTCGGTTTAAGGTGGTCGATCCGCGTTTGAAGAAGGATCGTCGCGCCGAGGTGGCGAAAAACAAACGTAACAAAAAGACGGGCAAAGGTCCCGGCAAAAAGAGTAAGGTCAAAGCGAATGCGCGCGGAGGGCGAAAGAAGTGAAGTGGTTTGGAAAAGTTAAACGATTAAGGATTGGTTGTCTGCGGTCGCTTGTAAGAATACATGTTTAATAAATACCTGCAATTCTCTGTACACAGGTATACGTACTTTGAATGTAAAACATATATCCTCGTTTTTCAATCATCATCGTATTTATTATATGAAAGGCATGGATTGTTTAGTGCTGAACATGCGAAGGACTACAAATTCTGACACCATAAGTGAACCATGCTCAACAACAAAAGTAGATCGAAACGCAGGGTAACGACATTCGCTTTGGATGTCTCCGGCCTTGGAGTTGATGAAAATCCTTCCGTATATGATGTTGGGTACACTGTCGTTGTAGTTCCATTATCTTTCAGTGGGGTCGCCCTGGAGCTTGTACCGAGCGATGGTGTCGAATACTTGCTTCCAGGTGTTGTGGAAGGGATCGGACTAACGCTTGGTTTCGCTGACGGTACTCCGTAGCTCGATGGATTGGGCGAAGCAGTGCCATTCACTATCCTGCACTGGCTCGGCACCGTCCATCCCTCGCAGATGTGGCTCCGGGCGAACGTGCAGCCCATTTGATAGTTGGTCACACCGTTCGCGGTAAAGTTCACCTGGAAACACTGAATATCGGGCCCCGGGGACACTGCTTTGAGCGATGGGTTGTGCGGGGCCAGCAACAGATGCGTCACGTTAACGAGAGCCTCAGTACATTCGACGGGATTGTTTTTGAGGCAACTGATGTAATCATTCGACGATTGGCAGAAGCCGCAGGTCAAACCGTATGCTGGAAAATATTGAAGTCGTAATAAAGATCTTAACCTCGTTCGTTCAAGATGATTTCAACACGTAGATTCTCTTACCGCCATTACTGAAAATGAATGCCAGCGACAGTATTAGAAAGACCCACGTTTTCCGTGTTTGCCACATGTCGTCAAGCGGGAAGGTACGAAGACGTCCAGTAAACTACGCCACCTGTACAGAACTGCCCGTAGCATGTGTCCTGTTCCGTTGCATACACTTTCGACATGAGAACGGTTTTACCTTACATCTAGAAATGAATAACATACACTGTACGTTTTGTATCCACAATCGTAACAAACAATCGGTTTCGTTGTTTCTTTCTCGTTTGTTCATACTGCTAAGACCTGGCCATATAATTAGCCAAACCAACTTTTTTTAGGCCCAAAATGTTCAAGTAAAAACAACACCAGCTTTTAATGTATTAGTATTTTTTTTATTAATAATATTGCTACTATCATTACGTTTCTCTTACATTTCTAGCGTTGTTTTTAAATAGTGTGGGTTTTTTTTTATTCTCTCGTTTCTAATTTGATCGTTTGTTTTCTCTTCCGTTTGCTTCTCTTCATATTCTTACGTAGTGGTAGAAAACTGATAGTAAAATTCAGTTTCTTTCGTTTACTTCCACATTTTTTCTGTCCCTCGTTTACTTTAGTTGTTAACCGTACTTTTAATCTTCAATATAAATATATCGCTCCATCGTTTTCGCTCGTCTTTCACTCCATCTTTCACTTTCACCTTCAACCCCGGTTCCGGTCCGGGAGCACTTCAAACATCCCACCGAACCGTTTTTGGGAATACTATTTACACAAAAAAAATGGAGCATCTTTTTGTCGATGCTCCAGCCTTCCAGCTCTTATTAATGCTCGTATTGTTTTGGAGTGCGAGAAAAAAACACATAAGTCGGTTAAAAAAGACTTTTAAAAACACATTTTCACACGGTTCCTCTCTCCCTCTCTCCCTCTCGGAGAGTTTTCGTGACACGTGGAGGTGCAACGGTGGGGAAGCCCCAGTTGGCCCCAAGCTACTTCGCAATGTCCCGACTTTAATGGGATTGACGTTGGTTTACCTTTACATTTAAAAAAAGGAGCTCGTTATAGTAGGATAATAATAAATAAGCCGTAGCAATAGCGTGTACACGCCGTAAAGTTGCTCGAGACTACCGATACACCGGTGGGTTCCCGTCCTGTCCGGATCTTGTCCTTTCCATCACTGGTGGCCATGGTTTTGTGCGCGCGTCTAAAAAAGCCTTGCGAAACCGCTCGGAAGAGGACTCGCGGTTTCTAATTGCCTTTTTTTGTCTGTTACATTTTAATAAATTAAATGTTAAAATCTTAAGGACCCTCGTACTCTTCTTCGGCGCGTCCAAATGTCTCGCAACGGTGGCCAGCGCACGTGGAGTACACGATCCCACCCGCGTGGCGTGAGTGACTGACGTTTATATTAACTTTCTTTTCCTCCGTAATTTGGCTCAGTTAGCGATGAAAAGAAGAAGATGTGCGGACAAGATGAGCGTTTGCTCGAGCTTGGAAAGTGTTTGTCGCGTTCTGGCTCGACTGCTAACGCGCTGCTATCGCTGAGTGGGTGAATCGAAAACCACAGAAAAACGGTTCCCAAATGTCGCGACGAGCGCGTTCCGGAACCGTGTTTCGTTTCCGTTCGATTCACGCGCACCAATTCGTTTGGCCGAACACCGATCGGTGTTCGCTTCGGTAAATTTGTTCACCGCAAATTTGTTCTCGTCCGCAGTACAATAAATAAAATAGACTAATTAGTAAAGTCTGTCGCATCCTCGGCGGCGGTCGCCGGTAGGAGTGCTCGCAATAATAAATACAGGCGCAATAAATAAATGTGGGGGGGACACGTTGTGTGATGGGCTCTGATGATGGGCTGGTGGTTGTTTGTTAAGCTATCTGCAGCGTGGGGTTCACTGCCAGGGAAAATTGGGATAAAAATTATGAGATGCTGATTGCATGCCGAAGATTGATGGAGGACCAGGATTAAAGGGCGTGGTCACTCTACTGGTCACTGCCTCCTTCTTGCGTGGTGCTGTCCGTTGCGTTCTGGTATGTCCGCGACTCGGACTCCGTCTCGGCGTCGATGGCGGCGGCGGCGGCGGCATTCGCACGGTACGACGAGACGGGCTGCCGGGAGGGAATCTTCCACTTGTTGTACGAGTTGGCGGGCGTCTTGGCCGGCTTGGAGGAATAGTAGCTGGAGGTCTCCGGTGGCACGCACAGCATGCCGTACACGTTGATACCGGGCAGGCCGGCGTAGGTGGGCTGATCGTGCGCCAGCGGTCCCTCTGGAGGGGTGGGAGGAATACAAAAGTCCGGATTAATGTGAGTGTAATTGTGACCAGGTGGGGGATGGGGGGACGTTCTTACCGAGTCGGTAGTGCGGTGGGCACTTGCAGATGACCAGATAGTGCGACTTGCCGGTTCGGGTGTTCTGGAGCGCCAGGATGGACCAGTCCTTCGGGGCACGGCAGTCGCGCAGCTCGTTGGTGTTCTCGCACGTCTTCGCCAGGGTGATCGCTCGCTTCTGCTGGTTGCCGACGAGCTTGATCGTGTGGTTATCGTCTTCGTTCAGGCTGGCCGAGCACGGATCGCGGTACCTGGAGGAGGAGGGGATGAGCGGAGCAGAAAATAATTACCTCACGTGCCAGTGGAATTGTCTTCTGGAGAAAGATTGATCGCCGTTGAGATCGCTCGCGATATCCCATCGTCGATACGTGCAAAGTGCCGTTAATGAGTTTGTCCACCCCGTGCAAAGGTTTGCGTTATTCATTTGTCCAACACAAGGAACGATGTGGCAGATTTTGGACGCATCTTTTCAGCCAATATGGTATCCAGTCTGTTCATGTAGAGCGAAATAGGCCTCAAAAACAGCAAACATGACACCGTATTCTTTTTCTCGTCCTCTTTTTACTAATTCCGTATAGACACACATGTTTGTCGTATGTTGATAGCCAATTTTCAGTTCAAGGTTTTGAGGGGATTTCCCACACGGAAGGCAGAAACAACATACAAACAAAGTTAAGTTTTTAGAAATGATGCATCAGCGGTAAAAACGATATCTATCAACATTGATATCGATCGAGACTTCCGTCAACAGTAGTAAACAAACGTTGACTAAGTTACGAGTAGATTATAAATATGATGGATGTTATGTTACTCACGACACCGATATTACTGCTTTAATTTCTTATCTTTACCGGTTTTTGCAATGTTTACATCTTAGAATATGACGCACCCACATTGAAAATATGCTCCCATTAAACAAACCGTCCATGCCATGCTTTTTTTTTCAATCCAAGCAACCTTTTTCCTGTTCGATCTCATCTTTTAATGCAACATAACATAATAGGCTGATGGTTCGGTGTTTTCTTTAAATTGCATTCCAACCGGATGTAATTGGATACATGACAAAGAGTATGGAGAAAAACACATTTTCAAATTGTTTTCGACGTATCTAGTCATCAACATGTTAGGCATGATTCATGTCTTTTTAATTTTCTGTGAGTTCCGTGGCGCTGCAAAGAACCGCTGTACAAACAAAACGGTTTGGTGTTAGTATGTTTGGGGTTTATGTTTTTCTGTCCCATATCTCAGAGGTACATCTTTCCAGAAACCGTGCTCCAGTACGCCACAAGATGTCTTACAAACAAGAACTGAAGGTTTTGCCCACCGTCGGTGTGGGCCACCTTTTTACGTTGCTCGTTGCAGTGTGCCTCGTTGGCAGTGGTACGTTTCTGGAACCGTCTGGATGGAAAAAAAGCGTAGCCCAAGTTGGTTAGTTCATCCGTTCATCGGTTTATTTTGCGTTCCACTGTTTCTAGGGCTCGCGTTGAACTGCCGCGTCTGCCATTCGGCGGGCGACTTCCAGATCTGTCTGGCCAGCCCGTCCACCCCCTGCACCGTGTCGATGGTCAACACGACCCACCTCTTCCTGGCCGGCTCCAATCCGACGCTCCGGAACGTCACGTACCCGGTCGGGCCGCCGGAGTTCCAATGCTTCCAGGTGAACTACACCGTGGCCAGCGGGGCGTGGAACTACGAGATGGGCTGCACGTTCGCGTCGACCAAGATCTGCGAGGGTTGGCGCACGGCCGCCAAGTGTCAGACGGTGTCGACCAACATGGGCGGGGTGCCGACGAGACGGAAGCCCCCGGTGCAACCGGTGCAACCGGTGCAACCGATGCGGGCGGACTACAATCCGCAGGGAGTTCCGGTGGTGATTATTCCACATGTCATGACCCAGAATACGCCGGCACCGGTGGCGCCACCGCATGTTGTCGTTCTGACCCGTGACCTCAAGTCGGGTACCGGAAGTGTGCTTTTGTCGGGATCCTCTGTACTTCATACTCTACTTTCCACGATCGTTGGGGTTTGGGTGGTGCGGAAGTTACTTAGTTAATGTGTGTGCGTTTTGTTTCCTCCCCTGTTTCGTAGCAAGTGATGTTTGACTCATTTTATAAATAATCGAATTCATCAATTCATCAATCAAGTGTGTTTGCAAGCGTTTTTATTTGACTTCGTTTAATGCAGTTTTATGTTTGCAGTTGGGAACAAGGTCAACGTAAAAAAGGCAATCCAAAGACATCAATTCTAAGGTCTGCAGAAATAAAAGTTGGATTTATAATGAAAACCCCCTAATGCAATCAATTAACGTGGATACTTTGATTTAAAATTCATTGCTATTGTGTTCGCACCAACGTTTATTGCCAGTTTATGTTTTTGATCAGACTTTTTTTTTATATCTCCTATATGGCAACTACATTTTGGCAGAACTTAAGCTTAGCAGTGCTTCCACATATCGTTCGAAACGTATTAGCGTATGTTAATATTTGTGTAATATAGATAAAAAGCAATCCTCCTAATTCCAGACTGATGTGCAAACCCTACCTACCATACCTGCCCGCAAGCCGAACCGATCTTAATTGAAATGGAATCGAATGGATCTAGCCTTTTGGGAGGAGCCGAAGAAATTTAATCACTTTTCAGCTCAGCCAGCTCAAAACACCTGGACCACCACATTTCTCCTCCACCACACCGGCGGAAGCAAAACGGCGGCCAATGGCGCACCCCAGTGACCCGGTTGATTGGGCGCGAATGGAACACGATTAAAATCAATCGTCGCTGGCGCGGTGCACATAATAATGTTTTCCAGGGCCCGGCTTTCCGAGCACTTTCCGAGGCCGGCGCGGGCAACATTTTGGTCGGCTTCATTTGCCCATTTTCCGTCCGCCCAGTCCGGCCAGCTGCAGTTCGACGCCCCTGTGGGGTGCCATCGAAACCTCAATTTTCCCCGTGCACGTGGTGGGGTGAAATTTTTGCATACACTCCGCTCGCAACACGGTGGAGGAAGGTGCTTTTACTTAGTGGCGTGCGTGGGGGTCTAATGAGGCTTTTTTGGGGGGGAGGGAGATTCGATTCGATTATGATTTTCGATCGACTCGAGATCGAAACGATACCGAATGCTACGCACACGGCCGACGGTGGGAAGCGGAACAGAAAACTGGGCCCATTTTCCGATCACAGCTGGAAAGATTTTCATCGAGAAAGCTGAGAAACATTTTCTTTTTCCCCTTATCAGTTGAGGGAAAACCCAAAACGGATGGAAAAAATAAGTACATCAACAACATCAGTGAAAAGATGGTACAGTTGTTATTATGTATGTAACTGATTTTCATTTGATTTGAGAAAAAAGTAAACTTTTCGTAAATACCAAACCTTGGCCGTTTCTGAACATCATTAACTCATTGAATGTGTCATTTGTTTCACAGCTCTCACATTACCTCCCGGATGCGATACACTAATGAGTCCTGATTTCTCGCATATAGCTGCAGCTCCTTCTCTTGGATTGTTATTGTATAGTAATTTCCAATCATTAGGAGGGAAAAAGGGCTAACCTTCGCTTGACTCCTGGCAGCCTGGAGCGTCCTCTCGTTCCCTTTTCCAGGGCCGGATAGAGTGAAAGTTCGGTTTGTCCATTTCACGAAAAAAAAACCCTTCGCAGTAGGGTGTGAGCCAGTTCTCTTCCTTCCTTTCATTGAATCGTCCATTATTTTACCCACTCAACGATATCCCCGTTGGTTATCGCGAGTTTTCCTGACACCATCGGGTTTTCCAATAGGCCATATGTAAACAGACCCCGAACCCCGGTGTGTGTGTGTGTGTGTATGTTTGCGCCCCGGGAAAAGGGTGAATGTAAAATAAAAATAGTAATAATTGTTCGATCATACGTGTGCGCACATCGCCGGGGACGGAGCGCCATGTGGGGCGCCATCGCTGGAAATGATCGATGGAGATGCATTTGTTTCCCCTCCCCCCCCCCCCCACCCCTCTCTCTCTCTCTCTCTCTCTCTCTACATCCCTTGGGTTGGAATGTGGGATGTCGGCGGGATGTTAATTAAGGTAAATGTGTGAATTGTGGAACCCTTTGAACGGGGCATGATGTTTTTTGTTCCCCTGTTTTTTTTTTCTCTCCCCAATGGGTTGAAGCATTTAACAGACCTCCCCGAACGATGGTTTGCTGCCAAGGGGGTCGTCGGATTTGATGATAAATATTGCACTGCCCGTCGGACGGGGTGGGTGCAAAAACGGTTGGCCATTTCGCGGGGGGTTTTCTCTTTTCGCATCGTAAAGGGCAATTGATTGCTTTTCCTCGCTTTATTGCCGGTTTCAATTCGACGCTCGATGGGGTTAAATGTCGTTTGCTTTGTAGTTTTCAATTTAGCTTTTCATAGGTAATTGCAGAATGTTTTGAACGGTGCGTACCATCTACGGTTTTGAACTTTTGTCTTTTCCTCAAAATCAAAAGAATAATAAACCCAGTAACTGATTATCGTGGTTTTCCAAGATATTGTTGAATTTAGGATTTATCTCAAGTTTGGTTTAGTCCTGCACGTCGGATGTTTATCGAAGCCAAATGGATTCATTTGTTGAGTTAAGTAGCATGTAATTACATTTTTCATACGTTAAAAGTCTTTCGAGATATTTAAACTGCAAATAACATTCTTGATCGAATCAAAATAAAAACATTTGACTGAAATGAATTCGCTCTAGGTGACATCTGAAGATTTGTTTTTGTGGTGGAATGGTTTTAGTGGCATTTTGAACATGAGGTTTTTTATCCCTTCTTAATTCTTCTGATGCAGATCGCAGAGTATCTGTTGTTTTCTCTTTTCAGAACTTGTTTAGAAGCTATAATATATAACGTGAACTGCTGCTAAAACTACTCTCGATACACTAAAAGACAAAACTAAAATAGTATGTTTTATTTCTAATCTCCGACTTCATCGTCAGCATTAATCTTCCACGGTGATCACCCTTCGACTGAATTAATTGAGAGATTTTCTAATTATTCATAATTATGCACGATCAGTGCGATCTAGCGCGAACTATCAGATGCGACTTAAACACGGTTTCAAATTAAGATCTTGCGCAGCGGATCTTCTGTATCTGCATAAACCGCTCTAAGACGGGGTACACGAGCAAGGTTAGTTTAATTGGCGGTTCATGTAGAAATTGGCGCCACACTGATTTCGCGATCAGTGAGAAGGTGGGCATGGTGGAAAACCCAAAAAAAAAAAAATCCTGCAAGATCGATGCCCTCCGATTGGTGATGCATCGCCGAACACGAGGAAAAGTGTCCAATCTTTAGCTCGGGTCGGCACGATGCGCGACCGCAGTGGATGGAACTAGAGTAGCCAGATGATTTCGTTGGGTTCTGGGGACCGAAGGTTTGAACATTTTTCCTTCAACCACATGCTTAACGACACGTCCGCGGATTGGTTCCATTAAAAAGCTCCTGTTAGGATCGATTGTTCAGCGAACCCTTCTTACCACCGGTGGATATGCTAATGGCGAGCATATATTTACACAATCGACCGTAGTGCAACAGGCACCACACGCGGATTATGTGGAACGGTTGGTGTCCCGGACTAATCTTCGTTGGCCGGCGAAATGGAACGACATGATGGCTTTACTCACGAGGCGCGTTTGTACCGTGCTCTTGCTGAAAACGACCAACACTTCTTCGGTCGGGACTCACTACTAACTGAAGAAGCTCGAGCAGGTGAAGCTGGTAAGGGTCCCTCGGACTGGTGTGCAGCGGGTGATCATGATCGTCTCTTTTGTCGTTTGCTTAGGTCTTGCTTGCTTGATGCTTTTTCTTTTGCTTCCCGCTCCCGAACAGCGAACATCGACTCTAAATCGCAACGCCTCGAGCAGGGAAATGAGGCTGCTACCCGTGTTCAGTGCGCCGTACAGTTTTCATTATCCCTTCGTCCCACAACAGCACACACACACAGTCACCCCCAGCGAGTCATGAACGATCGTGCGATCGTGTTCTTATCCGTGTTTTCCCTTTGTGTCGTCGCGCTTTTGCGCAGGGGGTACGCGGATGGGCGAAAGAATATTGCATATTACATAAACATTATCGTACAGCGTGCCATTTCCACATTCCCGGGGAAAACCGGAGGAACGCGAATTTCTCGCTTCACGATCTTCTGCGTGGCGCTCCGGCGTGGCGTTGAAAGATCTCAACATAATTGAATCCTAGCGGGGTGGGTGAGGGGTTTCCCTTCCCACGACGTCCACATCTTGCACTTTGGGAAAGAATTCTCCCTCCCCCCAGCCGGGCGCAGAGCATCCTAGAATGCCCGGGGTGGGACAGTTAATATGCCGGAATAAATCCCTCGCGCGCGGATAGTTCCGTACGGCTAATAACTCTCCTTTCCTTCTACGGTCTGCCGTGGTCTCGAGGACCTAATAAAGCGCAACAAATCCTCGCGCTTACACTCGCTGGCCACGGACCACATGGGGCGATTGTCCCAGAACACCGCTGTGAACCGACCTCTCTCCGGCCATGCTCTCCCCATGACGTTGTGTGTCGTGTTTTCCGGTGATTTAATTAGATACGTGTGCCAGCAGTTAGAGGGCACCCCATCTCCCTATATCCCTGTGGGGTTTAACCGCCCGCGAATGGGTCACCGCACACGCGGGGACACTGGGTGGAATGTCATAAAATTGCTAATGTCTTGCAAAATCTGGCGCAGGGCAGGGAGGAGAAAGACCGTATCGTTGCACAACGGGTCGTCGTGTAATATTAATAAACATAACATTACAATGCAAAATGGGCTTTTCTTCGTAGAGCGATCCTAAAAGGTGTCCCGAAATGGGGGGATGGTGGGGTGAAGGCATGCAGGGGACGCATTCAAAGTGTGGCCGAGTGGTGTGGTGTACACGAGGATCGGTTACAAGTTATGCGAAAGCGCACAAACGCAACATACGAACGGAATGTTGGACTAATGTTGGAATCCTCGACCCCGCGCGAGGAATTGAACCGAAGGAACAGAGGAAACTATTGTTGGGGCATGTAAAATTAAAAGGAAGACATATTGAATGCGATCATGCCACGACGATTCGTTGGCGGTAATGGTTTACTTCGATCTTATTTTACATTTCAAGATCATGCAACGCTAGTAGCTAGCTTTACTTCTTCAAGTGTAATTGCATTTTTATTTAATTTTTCAATCGAACCATTGGTATCTATATCAATACTTTCGATGCGGCCTAAATGCCCGGACCGGGTGCGTGCGAACCAGTGTATGACACAGATAGGCATGATTAATTGTACTTCCTTTACCCTGGCCAGCTGCTCATGTAATAGCATCACGGTCTGGTGCAGAAAGGTTCATTGCATTCACGTGGTTGCTTCCACCAACGTCCTGAAGGTGGTACACCCCGAGACACTAATTCGATTACCGTGTAGATTTATTGGTTCTCGCAGACGAAGACAACGGGCGAGGGGGGTGAAATTCAATAAACTCTAACTGTACCCTCGTTTTTACCCTTCAGCTGCATCGGAGGCAAAAACCGCTTTCTACACCAAAGCCTCACATAAGTGTGGTGAGGAGGAGGGTGGGTGATTTGGGTGCACAAAAAAGGGTCGGGGAGGGGGGGGGGGACACACACGTGGGAAGTCCCGGTCGTCCGCTGGCTGTCATACATCATGTTTAGCAGCTTGTTTAGTCTGCCGGAGCAAGCATAATGAGACGCGCTGTACACACAACGGGTTCCGTACGCCGGGGCCTTCAACTCGCGGGGGTTTGGAGTATACCCACAGTTTGCAATGTGAACCGAAGCGAAGGAGCAGAGGATCTGAAGGAGAGACAACAAAAAACTAAATAAAACAGACAGCACTCCACACCATCTTAAGCACTGGGAGTAGTACTGCAGTAGTGGTACCGGTACTAGTACTACTGGAACTCGGGGTTACGGGATGGAGGGGGAACTTCCGAAGCATGATTGATGAGGGTAATTGCTTCAACGCCAGCCTGCCAGCTAGCGTGACCAACCTCTCGGGAGCCGAAGCACCGGTGCTGACAGTCGTCGGTAAACGGACGCCGTTGGATGACCAAAACAACGGCCGAAGAAAAGAAAACGGAACGGCCAGCTATCCAGCGATACTGCTATCAGCGAGCGTCCCCTTGCTCGGTGCGGAAGATCCTCCCATGGTTGGCTCTTGGAACCATTGGAGCCGCATTCGCCACGGTCATGGCTTTTCGGTGCGGAAAGTGAAAACCAATTACATGACTACGGCGTGTGTATGCGAACTCCTTAGGTTGGCCCTTGGAAGATCGATGGAACGATCGTAAATTTATGCGCGCACCCCGTTGATGACCGTGTCGTCGTCATGGCATGCTCTTCCAACGTGAATGAACTCGTCGTACGACATCGTGCAAAGAACTTTACGGGGCGACAACCGCGCGGTGTTCTTAAATTGGATCAAGCTCCGAGGAATTCGGGGAAGATTCTCAAGATTCGAACATTCTCTTTGGGATTGTGATTGCAGTTCAATGGCTTTTCCGATTGGTAATCGGTACATAATCAACCATCCACCAGAACGGGCGTTTAAAGAGCAACGCCAGTTAGCGTTGTTAAGCTTCGACACATTCCATTCCAAACTTCATCGGGGAGGAAAAAAAACCCATCTCATTCCCTACACTTGACTTCTGGGCATGAGCACCTGATTCTACCGAGAGAAGAGGTCATTGCTGTTCTGGAGTTCAATTCCCATCTTCCCTCTAGTACGCCGTGGGAAAATCACCTTGCTTTTAAAAAACCCAACCTTTAAAACAATGTCCAAAACAAATCGCTTTGACGAAACCAAACCCGGTTGCGTAGTTCAACACATTGCGCCATGTCACGTCGATTAATGACCCGCGCGCGAAGCACAGAATACTTTCGTTTCGAGGCGCGAGTAGGAAAAACCTGCTTGCTCCGGAATGGTCCGATTCCGGATGGAACTTACCGTGGAGGGCAGGCACACAGGGGCTGGGTGTAGTTGAGGCGAACGTAGACAGCGTTGCACACCTATTCCGAAAGGCAAATGAAAGATCGAAAAACGGGTGGGTGAATATTCAGATCAGAACTGAACATGAGGTGGAAGTTTTCGGTAAACTTCAGTGGCTTTATCTTCCTAACGGGTTCCGTTTCCGTGTGCTCGCGGGAAAGGCACCAAGGAGCCAAGCGGCAGCACCTACCTGCTGGATGGCGCACTCGGGCAGGAAGTAGATGTGTTGATTGTGCGGGTAGTAGTGGTACTTCGTCGGTGCCAGGCCGGTCTGCAAAGAGAAGAAGAGGGTGGAGGAGTGGATCGATTAATCTCTGTTCGTAGTCTTGGTTTGGGGATTGAGCCGTGGAATTATGTGTATCGTTTTCGCAGATGAATTTGTATGCGGGTGGGAAAGCTATTTAAGGTTTTTTCTTGAAGAACTTCCCAAGTATGAGAAACGATGAAGTTTTATTGGTACAACCATTTTGCCTCACAACATGTGGTACGTCTAATAACTAATTTTTCTCTGATGAGAAAACCATAATTGAGTTAGAGTTTAAGTCTCTTTACAATAATTGTCTTAAAATGATCCCCTCACTCAGTGTGAAAATACTAATGCAATCTTTTCCACCTTCTCATGACAGGTAAACTGTACGCCGTCATCGGCCGCCGCCAGGGCCGCATCCTGTCCGCCGACCTGATCGAGGGCAGCGGCCAGTTCGACGTGACCGCCGTCATACCGGTGATCGAGTCGTTCAACTTCGCCACCGAGATCCGCAAGCAGACGTCCGGGCTGGCGATGCCGCAGCTCGTCTTCAGCCACTGGGAGACGGTCGATATCGACCCGTACTGGGTGCCGTCGACGGAGGAGGAGTATCTGCAGTACGGCGAGAAGGCCGACTTCACGAACGTGGCGCGCGTCTACATGGATGCGATCCGCGAGCGCAAGGGTCTGGCGGTGGAAAAGAAGCTGGTCGAGTTTGCCGAAAAGCAGCGCACCCTCTCGAAGAACAAGTGATTGAGGGGGTTGTGTGTGTGTGATTTTTAAGGTTGCAGACGTACAAGTATTTAACGAATTGTGGTATTCGTCGAAGCTAGGCGAACGTTAATGTTTTATCATTGTAATCATTGGCTTTTCATATTAAACAAGTTTGATACATACGTGATTGACTCTTTCCCTTGTGTTGGAAAGGAAGAGTCTTCGAGAAGAAAATACAACAACTTATTACTATATATTCAAGGAATCGCTCCGAAAAGAAAACTATGCCGAATATAAGCCTCTTTTTGGTTTGTATCCTGTTTAAATTTAATTTAATATGTTCAAGTGTTGTTTACGATTAGTTTGAGGTTTGTTACGATTTTTATAAAATTTTGTATCATAGCCTACTTTTGACGCAGGGTACCTTCAATATAAAGGAACAAGATAGATTTAAAAACACCTTCAGTTGAACAAACAAAATTGATGGAATTGAATTGAATTGGTTTTACGTGCAAGCCTAAGTTGGACGAATACTAATCACACACTACCAACGTGTTGTTTTTTAAGTGAGTCATACTCAGGGAAAACCCTTCCATTAAGCCTCTCATATTTCGTACGCTTTCGATTTCGTACCGCCTCGACTGACGCACGTTCCGTGATCTTCATCATTGCGCAGGAGGTCTATAATAACCGAATAAAATAAACCTCACCGACTGATAATTTAATAGAACGGCGGAACTGCTACACCGTCAATGGGTGATCCCATTTCTTCCCAATATCTTTTCCTTTTTCACACGCCCATCGGGGTCGGATTTCCACGACGGCTTGCGACTTGGTCATTATAAATTCGTTACTGACCTGACACCGGGTTGCCTCCCCGAGCGACCCCGGGTATGATTTGTAGCCAGCAAAAAAAAAAGCTAACTAAACTAAAGCGTGCGTCTATACCATCATCCAGTCCGGGTTTGCGTGATTCTGTGCACAAAAATAAAAACTGCATCATCAAGTCTCGAGAGGGTGGCGGCAGCTTGCCAGAGTCCCAAGTCTCCCATCGAAGCCAAGAAAAAAAAACACAGTGAGGCGTGAAAAATAGATCAACTAAAGCTTAGCTTTTCCATTGCTCAGGAGGGAACGCGTTTGGTACTCCCTTTTCCACTGTGCCTGTGGGGGGAATCCCTTAACCAATGACCCAAAAACCATCCGGTCGCGAAGTTGGCGATAGCATTTGGTGTGCTTCGGGTACCGCGGTGCGGTCTTGGGATGGATTTTGTTCAACCCCCAGAATCACATTTCCACGATAGCTTTCCAAAACGAACGGCGGGATGGTTCGTTTCGTTCGTCTTGCGGTTGAAACAGGGCCAGGGAGATTCCCTTTCCATGGCGTGCATTTGCCACCAGGGTCCAGGGCAGAAAGGTGGTAGAGGTCTGTTCTGAGATTAGAAATTAAACCCATGCGGTTAGGTAGTGTTTGTTTTGTTTTTCTTTTTCCAGATGCACAAGTTAATTATACGCGCACGGAGACGCCGTTGAGGATAGGAGACTCAACCCGAACTGAGCGCAGCAATTAGCAGCAGTTACAATAGAAGACGCTACTGGAATTAGACGCCAGACGGGCAAACCACACGTATGAAGCCATCCGACCATTCCCATACGCAACCTGAACCGAATGGGAAGCCCGCGGGACTGCCAGAGATTCCCACAGTCGACCGGGTACGGAACGATGTCGCGAAGCCTTTTTTTTGTTGTTGCTGTTGGTCGATTGGTTTCACTTTCTCGTATCGATGTACGGATTTACATGCGCGCATTTGGAACTAGAAAACCCGCATGTTACCATGAGAAGCAGCTACGCGAGTACGTGGAAAGTAGAGTGTCGGGTCAACGGAGGGTTTCGCTTTCATCCGCCAGAGTTTTCTATAGGTTGTGTGCACGGGGTTGAGCGCGTGATAGGTTGCTATGATAAACCCAAACCTGATCTACCGTTTGCCGCCAATACTGCAGAGAACCAGACTGACTGAGGTGTCTCCGGGGTCGTCTACTCGTGAGCGTAGGTTTTAGACAAAAAAGACACAACTGTACAAATCACGCTCAACTGCATCCGGCGGCCGGAATGGTGGCAGTACAACCCGTTGGAAGGAAGTTTCGGGCCGCCAGATTTCACTTAGCATCTTGGCGGACTTCTTGGCGAACCAGCGAAAGTTGGCACCACCGGGGGACACACCATCCGTCCATGCCGGTTCGGTGCGTGCGGAACGATTGCGAAAAAAGGAAATGATTGTCGTGAGGTAATGCCGGTTCTCATCCGTTGCAACGCGTTCGGACGACTAGGCTGGACTTGTTTGGTGCCCACCTTTGTTGGACGCGGTCGTACGCATGACACATTGCACGGCGCGGGACAATCGGAGGTGGGTTCCGGTGGGAGCAATGCCAATTAACGGTGCCCCGGACGAGAAGCGCAGAATGCGGTGGTCCGCACCGGTACCGTGGTATGTTTTGGCTAATTAATGAGCTGCGTAATTGGGTGTAGGTTTCCAAGCTAAGGGTAGTCGACGTTGAACACAGGATGACGATGGTGACGTCGTGGGTCATCGGTTGGTAGCAGAGAAGAAGTCGTGCGGTGGGCTTCGACCGGTTGACAATGGAAGGCTAGTAGCATAGGTTTGTGCAGTAATCTATTTACTTTCTTCTACATGTTTACTTCTACTAACTATCTATTGTTTTTAACTGAATTTTCGTAGCGTTTTCATCGGCATTTCCGTAGTGGATATTTCCACGAGCAACCATCGCACTGCATCGCGGCTAGGAATGCGGCTCCAAAACAACCGAATGGAATGTCCGTTCGCTCTCATTCCGGCAATACTCAATGCCAGCGGGCAGATTGATTCGTCCCACCGATCGATGTCCGGCCGGTCACACTGCGATGCGTTGTTCAGCTGCTGTCGATCGCTTAGGCAATACGAACCGGGGCGTACCTCCTTGGCCGTCATGTGGTGGAAAATTACAAATTTCACACCCCCGAAGCGATCGATCCGAGAAGCCGAGCCGACATCGATCCCCGATCGATTGGCCGCGATCATGGCCGTACGGCGGAAACCCAGCTGGACTCTCCATGAAGCAAACCGTGACCAACAATGACGAACGAACGGACCACGGTCTTCGAATGAGGTCTCCGAAGACGGGAGCTGGCTGCCTACCTGACAGTGACAGTGATTGGCAGTGGCAGACCACAGCCGTGCGTCCGGTGTGGCCATCTCACCAACTCGCCGCAGGCCATCAAGGGCCGCGTTCCCGCACGGCCTGGTGTTGGTGTCGGTGTCGGTATGTGTGATTGATTTATACCGCCGTCACATTACGACACCCCGCTGGGCCCGGTGGCGATCGTACGGAAGCTTCCAAATGGCGCTTCCTCTTCGCATCGGCTGGAGCCACCTCGGAAGCCACCTTTTCGATGTCTAACGCCATGGGTCTAATTAATTACACGAACGAACGGATGGAACCAACGATGGACAAAATGATCGATCCCATAGGACGGCCGTATCGTTTGGGTGTTTGGAAGCGTGCCTGGTTGAGCAGCTTACTCGGTCCGAGACGGCCAGGCACGACCATTTGACGGGAGGAATCGACGGTGGTGTCATAATGACAGATCGTTAACCAATTATTTGATTAGCGTGTGGGCGATTTACGGTTCTACTTTTTATCACAGCCGATGCCGGCCACTTCGAGGTCGGTTTTTCTCTCCTTGTGTTGATCGGAGCAGTGAATGAATGATCATCAGTTGAGGCGCCTTGTGATGATCTGCTTTTTACCTACCACTAATGATGGTGTTTCTATTGTTCCAGTGAACCAGTAAGGCCAGTGTGTCTTTTTTCATTGGGAGGAAAACAAATAAGGAGAGGTTTCTGCCCCAACGAGGACGACGACGGCCACACTGATGATGGTGTGGATGATCGGGCGCCCGTTTGCTGAAACCTATCCATCGATCGAACGAGCAAACGAAAGACGATCGGCAAAGGGAACACGATTCGATGCGGACGATCGGTGGTGGGCTGTGGTTAACCTTGCGATGGCAGAGGATAAGAGCGGCGAATGCAGCAAACCGGAACGCGCAACGTCGTACCCGGTGACAGTTGGCCACTTTCTACTCGTCCGCGGGCGAACGGAAAAACGGTCCAGGGCTCCCATCACTGTCACTGGGCCAAGGTAACGAGTGAATCGCGGTTGCACCGAGTTCATTGTGCCATTTCCGTGACGGGCACCGCGAGCATTATCAGCGACGAGCGTGCACGCTGCATGTGAACTATTGGTTCCGTTGGCTTCCCGACTTGCTCGGTGTGAACTTGAAGAGGGTGGGAAAATTTAGGAAACCTCAACAAGACAAAACCCCACGCCGAGGGAAGATCGGATGCATTTCCCTTTTGGTGTCGGAATAGAGGGCGAGAGTTTCGTCGCGCCGACAGCTTCATCAGCACATTTGCAATCAAAAGGCTAGGCAAGGCAGGCGGCGAGATCATGAGAACCCCGATTAAGATGCGTGTCGCCGTGGATTCCCCATTCGCGACGAGCTGCCTGTTAAAGCAGAACCCGCTTTTCGTTTCACAGCCAATTATGCGGAGCGGAGAAAAAGCGAACTGTAGCGGAAGCAACGCGGTTCCACCCTAAGGCTGGAACATGCCCGGAACATGTTTATCCGCGCAAGGCGAGCACCTCGTTCATAATTCACTTAAACATTGTTATCTTTTCCTTTCGCCCGCGCGGCGGGAAACTTTTCCTTTTGTTATGTTCGCTGTAAATTTGTGATAAACCTTGCCTCGAAAGTAAAACCTGACACTCGCAGCGGTTGCACTGGGATCTGCTAGTTTATCGATGACGCGATCACGGGCGTCCCCTGCTCGAATGGCGGGTGGGGGAAGGGGGGGGGGTGGGGGGGGGGGGGGTGGTTGGGGGATGTGCATTAATGTTCTCACCAAAGAAAAGGGATTCTCATTAACACTATGCTATCGAGGATGGGCGCCCTGTTATTTATAGCGAAAGGCCGTTGGAAAATCTCGCGGGTTAGGTAGATATTATCTATCTAAACGAAAGTGGTTTGGAGAAAATGGTAGAATCAGTAAATGAGTTGTCTTGTGAAGAGTATTAAAACGAAATCTAATTTTCCAAGAAACGGAAATAAAATTTAAGTAGTTTTATGCAGTCAGCCTTGGCAATCGATTTGTAACCAAATCTTAATTTTAATTTGTATCAATTCTCTATCTATTTCCAAAGCTGTAAAAGATTTAAGGATATTCATACTTTTCTCTAGCATAATAGCAAAATATTTTTAAAACACCACCTTAGTGAATACACCTTTAAACACTTTCGAGAGTATGTCATTGATAATGGTTGATGAGATTTGAACTTTATTCACAGGCTTGAATTTAAATGAACTCTGTGGAGCATTTTAAACTTGATGGTTTTACAAATTTTGTACGTAGGTCCTCCATTAGCGGTTAAAAAAGTGTGTATATCCATATCGCATTAGAATTTCACTCAGTGAATGCAATTTACATGTTTACTTTAAATAAGATAGATCTTACACAGAATATCTCTCTAGGTTCTCTTGTAAAAAACAAGATAAAAACAAAATGTTGGCACAAGAAAAACATTTTCAATGAATCCTAAACCACCGATGCTTTATGCTATCCGTTATTTTCTCGTAGATTCTATCAGGCAAAAACGCAAACAACAGCCTCAATCGGTACGTGCCTGGAATGTTTCCTTATAAATCATGGTTCAAATGCAAAAACGATGTACAAATCATGTACCGATAATTGCTGGCTTGGGTTTTTATTACATTTTACTCGGTGGTTATTTGTTTTCCGTGCTTTGACGATGCTCGCGCCCTCGGGGAGAGAATGTAACCGTGCCGGGCGCACGCGGGGAGTGCGCGAAATTACACCGATGTGTTTGCTCGGGGTCGTGTGAGTCGTCGTTGCCGGTCGCACGGTGCTGCCAGCGAAAGGACAATTTATGCGGTTCAATTTTCAATTACTACCATCAGGACCGGCTGAGGGTATGAGCTCGCGCAGGTTCCTTCGCAGGGAATGGGTCACGTAGCCGTGTGGGTCAAGGTTTGTGTCCCTTTTTCCTAACGCCCGCTGCCTTGCGGTGTTGCCCGATCGGGCGACCCGATCATGCCTCGTGTACATTGCAGAAAAACTGGAAGACTTACGGATTGGTTCGGCCCGATGGTTCCAGCACCCTTGCAGCAAAACCAGCATTTGGCGAAAGATTTATGGACCCTCTCCGAGGCCGGCTGTCCTCCTTTTTGGTTTCGCTGTGCTTCGTAACTAGCTTTCGCGAGCTTTTTGTCCATTGACATTTGCAGCGATCTTCAGCGTCACTATCGCCGTACGCTTGTTTGGAGATAGTGTGCAAGGTGAGTGTGAAAACATGTAGGATAACATAAACAAGAACCTTC
Source organism: Anopheles coustani (assembly GCF_943734705.1). Taxonomy (NCBI): domain Eukaryota; kingdom Metazoa; phylum Arthropoda; class Insecta; order Diptera; family Culicidae; genus Anopheles; species Anopheles coustani. Next base: position 25,818,247 of record NC_071288.1, read on the forward strand.
ACACTCGATTTCCCGATGGTTGTAATGCAAGACATTTTTCTCATTTCTCAGCCGAGTGCAAAGGTCACCCGTTGCCGTAAGCGATCGAGGATCGATGTCATTTCCACACATTCCACACAGAGGAGGAAGTGAAAAGTGGTAGCCCGAGCGATGGTCGAAAGGCAAAAGAAGGAATGATCAATCAACGAAGCAACATTGCAATTGATTTGCGGATTTCATTTTCAACCTTTTGCCATGCTTTACTTGCGTCAAACGGGTTCATCTCGTCCGCGCACAAGTGTCCATTCCGCTAACGGACTCGACCGGTACAAACATACAACAGCTGACGCGTAGGGAAAATGGACAGAAGAATGGGTTGGAAAATTCTTCCTCTGACCCCCCTCCCCGATGGCAGGTGGAATTTGTAATTCTAATTTGGTTTTATCACCCGGCCGGGGTGCGGAAGGAAAAACGGTTTGCCTGCGCCTGCACAACCGGAGGAATATTTTATTCAATCATATTAATCAACGGCGCTATAAAGAAAAACAACCGGCGAAAGAATGTAATAAAAAATATTATCTCGCAAGGTGTGTGGGACCGTTTGAGTGCTATTTTAATTACATTTCCGCGATTTTGACACGGGAAAAACCTGCCTGGTTGTAGCTCGGGCAATGGATGCGTCGGGAAGGGTCAGTCTTGGGCTCATGTTCGGCGGTGCGCATTTTATGTTGTGATGGGATACGATGGTTCGGACAACATTCCATTCATTAAAACGACAAACTGATTGTTTTATAAGTGTCTGGGATAAACGGATGTTCATTTTGCAAGTGGAATGAAAAGCACGGGTAACCAAGTCGAAGCATAACGAGAAGAAGTTGATGAATAAACCAGTGTCCAAAATTTGCAACAGTTTACGCCGTTGCCTTTTCTACTGTGACTTATCAAGCCTGAAGCTGTCGGCTTTACCCTACGTGAAACGGATTCTTCAGATGCTAAACGTTCTCCCACAATGCTACCGTTCGTCGAGACACTGACACCGTGGAATAATAGGTAACGCGGTGGAAAGATGGCCCACCAACATGAAGCAAAACACGTCCAGCGATGAGCGACGCCCGTTAGTTGGTTGGCAAAAAAAACTTCGCAAAAAAAAAAGGTAACCGACCCGTTCCACTCCACGTTGCAAACGGTTGCAGATTCTTCCCCGAGGCGTGGACGTGGGCGAATAGTAGCCGCGTTTTCCCTTGCGTCCCAGCGGTTCTCCTTCACGAGACGAGGTTCAGTGTCGCTCAAACCCCACCCGGCTCCCGTTTCTGGTGGGAGTTCTTAACGAGCTGCAAGAGGGAGGGCTGCTTTCGCAAGGGGTTTGCACCGTGGCTAGCCGGTGATTGTCCGTGGTGCCTGTTTTCCAACTTCAACCGGACTGGTTCGGTGATTATAACGTCGCGATACGCGAGCGCACGGGGGCGGGAATGGGCATGAAATTAATAATTAACTGTCCATCAGGGCACGAGATCGGGAAAGGGACGATCGAACCAGCCGGCGAATCGGGAGACCGCGAAATTATTGGCAATAGCGGCTCAATTACCGGTATCATTGAAACGATTACTGTGTCAATGTCGGGGGTCGATCGAGTCGGGATCGAGCTAATGGGAAATGACGTCGACGGCGAAAGTCCTGTTTCGGGAGGGCACCGCTTGATGGTGATTCTTTTTTCAATCAAATAAATTAATAAATAATCAATTACTTACGGCAACAATAAAAGGTAATCAATGTGAGTTTACGATGCACTAGATTTTATGAGGCATAAACTCGTCGAAAGAAATTAAATTTCCCTCCAACATACTTCTTTCGCAAACCGCAACACATGGTATGCAAATTTTCCAACCCCAAAACAAATCATTATTTCCTTGCAACCGCATCGCGATACGCGTAATAAAATGAAGTAAACCCACACCAAAATCCTTCGATGCCGTGGAAACATTGTTCGAGGAGAGACTTTTCCGTTCCCTCCTGCGGCTGGTTGACCCAGAATCATCTTCGTATCCATGTAGCCAGCCGGATCGTCGCGGATAAAATGGGGATACTTCATAAATCAAACATTGTAACCTTCGTTCCTCTGCAAACCAACGCCTTACTCCCGTCCGTCGGGGTTGGTTAACAGGTCGTGTTCTCGGGCTGCGATCACGTAATGAAGATCTGCACACCGGGACGGGAAGGATGGCACATCGTGTGCGCACAGCGATAGCCTCAAATCAACCCACTGAACTTCGGCACACAGGTCGGGTTTTATGGCAGCCATATTTTTTTTGCGCCATCATCTGTGGGTGTTGTATTCGTTCGGGCTTACGGAGGCTCGGTAGCGTGGATATTGTGCTAAGGCCACGGAATCAAATGTCACGATCATCGTCGAGTCGAGTTTCTGACAGTCGTTGCTTTTCCTTTGTCCCTGCTTCGTTCGTCGACAGTTCCCGGGAAATGGGTTCGTCGCTTTGCGCGGGCGTACAAGTCTTTCGTTTGGCGAAGTGCAATTCGCTTGCGGATGGTTCACCATTTGGGTTTGAATTTTCCCCCTCACCAGACAGCGGGATAAAATAGGCGGAAAAGGGAACATTATTATGTCTGGTTAGACAACGGCTGGGGGAGGAAAAAAAAACATCTAAAATAGATTCCAGTATGGCTTTTTTCCGTGCTTTTTCCCGGGTCGATTCTGGTGGCGTGTTCAGCATGGCGTCAGACAAATGAAGCGGGTATCCACGTATAGCACGGTGCACCGTACCGTCATTCAGTGGGAGGCAGTTTTCCCGGTGGATTGTTAACCACCGTGCATGATTTTCCCTTGCTGATAGGAAAACCGAAGGGAAGGCATCGATATCGTGTCCGCCTAATGAGCTTCGGGGTTGACAGTGTGACACCGACACAGTGCCTTCCGTTGGCTCGGTGTGTCCCGGGGGTGAACCTATGATGCCACCGGGATGATGTTATGCCACATGTTTCAACTGTTCGTGAGTTTGAGGAAGTGGTCGACCCCGTTAGGTTACTAAACTCTTCGGATGGATGTTTAGATCGTCGATTGGTGTGTCGTCTGCCTTCCGGAGCGTGTACTTTTATTCGATAATACACATTCCCATTGGCTGAGCGAGGGAATGTAACGGATTCGCTGCAATTGTAAGATTTCGTTACGAAGTCTCCGTTGTAAGGGTTGGTTTTGGTTGTAAGAAAATCGTGTAGGTGTATTGTATTATGTTATTTAATCTCCAGGGAAAAGTTTTTCATATAACAGCTTGATTATTATTGTGTTTATTGTTTTGTTTTCGAGCATTAAAAGATCAAAATGACGCATTTCAAATGTTTCACCCTGATTCATCTATACAATTTTTCCAAGTATACCAACTGGTTTTAATAATCATGCAGAGTATTAATTTGTCATGTGATTTAGCGAGAGATCAAAGAAAGTGAACGCTGCAGGCACGACGTATTTATTTGTCTTATCTCCCTTAAGATATCAACCAACTGACCTACTCCAGCCACTAACATCCATGTGTTCTTTTTCTCGGGATCTAATCAGTGCTCAGCTCATGTTTTACTTTCATTGTCCACCCTCGGGGCCACAACTTCATTGCCTGCACTTAATGAGCGAGTAAGAGTTGCCTTTACAAAAAGAAAAAACACAACCCGGCATTGATTGAATTACTTTCGCTACCTTCGGCGCTGCACAGAATCAGGTTTCCATTAGCTTTGAAGGCTCGAAGCAAAATAAAATGTCGGTCGAAGCTCGATCCGGCCTCGTTCATCACACACTCATCAGCCCAAGATTACAGTCTTTGCCGGTGTTTTAATAATCGTCATCGTCGAGATAATCATGATCACACTCTGCGCCCGGTGGCGTCATTCGGGAAAACCGATCGACCGGCGGGAGAGATCGAGAGACTGGTCATGATAATTTAATTAGCCGCTTGAACTTCGTCCCCTCGTTGATGACAAGTCGATGGTGTGTCCTCGCAACGTAGCGTGTGTTGGTCGTCACCTCTAGACAATCGCATTCGCAATCCATTCCGCGTGTCTTCGGGAACGTAGAATATCGATGTTTAAGAGAACGGTCGAAGTGTTACGAGACACGAAAAAACCAAACCAATCAAATGCGCGTAAGAGAAAACCGATCCGTCATGCTTACCAGATGTCTAAATTATCGTCTATTAGGGGTGGTTAATGATTGGCCATTAATTAACGCCCCGGTCAGGCCTGGTTAATTGATGGCGAAGGTATGCGTTAAGGATGTGATTTTCTTCTTTTCACTTTGTCGATCTTCTCGCCCCACAATTCGGTTGTGCCGTTTGGCCACCGGGCCACCACTTCAACGCTCGTCGGCTGATGAGCAGCAAAGCAGCAGTTTGTTTCGGTCGCTTTCTGTAATTTCTTTTCCTTCCGCACATATTTCCATGTTTTTGTACTTCAAACTGATCCACATGCGCGGTACGACCGCGCCGTACATTCGGGGTCAATTGGTTGTAGTTACAATAAATGTATGTACTCGCACACAAAATCCTCCAATGTAGGCAGGCACTTTCCACATTTTCTGCCGGTGATTTTCCTGCTCATGCAAAGCACGGTGGCACACATTCGAGTGCCGAAAAACTGTGTCTCTTCGCGGCGATAGTCATCTGGCGCGGTAAAAGCCCAAACATAACAGCTTTTCGAATGCTTCATTACGCTGCGGAAAAGTAAACAACTCGACGTGCAGTGTTGGCAAACGTGTTCAAGTGTCGTTCCGGAGGTGCATCGAGTGGCATCTTGGCTGAAGAAGCTAAAATGAAGCAAAAGAAAACCCCTTCTGGTGTTTCGAGATGAATGCACAATACCAACACGCTTGTAAGCAAATCGTCCCATGCGGTGATTCTTAAGGGAACCTTCTGTTTTCGTTTGTGGTGTCTGTAAAAACGGTGTTCAAATTTTCCCGCGTCCAATCGGATGTTTGCTAAATATTTGTCCCTTCCAAACGGGCGTAAAACCGTCGTCGCGGTTTGCTGATTGTTTCCATCCCTGTGCGGTGTCGAGGGAAAATTTATGACCCTCCAACAGCAGCAGCAGTCCGTCCGATGCCGGTGCTAATTTATTTTCACGCCAAATTTGGTGCCACGTGTTCTGCCGTCCGTGCCGCCAAAAAGGCTCGCGGCTCGAAAAACAATAGCCTCCCTGGACAGTCCTCTCCACCGGTAAACGAAGGGGCACGGCATCGAACGGCCAACCTTATCCAACGGTTCACGCCCGGCATCGACGGACAGCCAAAGAAACCATTAATCAAATACCATCCGACGGTAGACCGACTCTTGGCCGAGCGGCGGGTTTTCGCGCACGTTCACGCGGGAAGGCGAAAACACAAATTAGACAGCTCGAGTAGCTTCCGTACCCGAGGGTGAAGGGGGCTTTTCGGCGATCGTCGGCATCTGCCGTGGGGGGGAATGGCATGTGTTTAATCGTTCCGCTTTGTTTTGTCCCGCGCTACCGCGTGCCGGCTTGGGGAAAAACGTGAAAACAGACCGCCGATAAGATCACCTGGTGTGAGATCCCGCTCGTAAGGTGCATAAATAACCGACGAATTGGCCCCGACGCTCGACTTACAATCAGGGCGGTGAACTTCAACTCGTAAATTGCGGGATAATCTGCCCCTCAGTGAACTCCGCTCAAGTGGCCGAAGTGTGTGCATAATTTTGGGAACGACCTTACTGACACATTTTTCGATGTGCGTGCGAAGCGGTAAAGATGCGATTAATCATTCGCCGAGATCGCACGTAACGGGGGTCCGGGGAAAAAGAGAAATGTTTCGCAACATACGGCTCGTTATTTATCTGGTAAAATGGGTTTAGAAAATGTTTTTCAATTTATTGGCGATGTTTTCGGGTGCGGGAATGTTTGGCAATGATTTAATGCCAACCGTATTAAATGTTTGGCGATCAGCTGTTCCCAATTAGGGACCACAGGTTGAAGATTTATGATGCCGATAGGAGGCTTGTTGTTAGGTTTTCTGTCAACCGAATGTCTATGGCCCGCTTTCATTGAAAAAAAAAAAAAAATGGCACACAACCCGGGAACCACGATCCACGGCGTCGAAAGACACGGCTTATAGATGTTCGCGCTAACATTCATGTCCATCATGTTCCGATGCCAAGTTTCGGCAGAATATAATAGCCGTCCAATCTTGTTGATTAAAATGGAGCAATTTGCCGAGGGTTTCCTTTTTCTTTTTCTTTACCAGTCTACCATTTTTTCCCAATCTTCACCACTGCCTGGTGCGGGCAGAAGTAAAAGCCGACCGCAAAGTCACCGCCTTTTCCGTGTCGTGCGGAAACTATATTAGCTTCCGATTTGGATCGCCATGTTTTGCCAACAAGACGAGGGAGAGAGGGGGAGGTTAGGTTTCATTGATCTCGTCCCGTACAAAAAGTAATCTTTTCCGCACGTTCCGTTTAATAAGAACGCGCGAAAGTCGCGGACAAAGTAAAACAATCGACCGATCGCTTTTTCTTGAGGAGACGCGAGTGGAAAAAAAACGAGAGTTGTGGCGGGAAATGGAAAACAAAACACAATCCATCCTTATCCATGGGCATCCATGATGGTTGGGGGTGGTGGTGGTAGTGCGGAGGGCCGATCGATGAGTGCCGCCACACACTGGCAACGACCCGCGAAGAGAAAGATATATCTATGAGCTATGCTAATTTATTTATCTTTTTTCCCGCCGCATAAAAAGGAGATCAGTTTTCCAATCACTATGCACACATACACCACCACCACAACTATGGTCCGTCTGGCTTCGCCACGACTTCTGGTGCAATGACTCTATATCGCTCTCCATGCCATTCCACGGTTGATTACCCAAAGTGCTTCTTGCTTCTGTTTTCCATTCCATTTTCCTACCCTTTGCAACCGACCATTCTTGTACTTTCCTCAACTACCCATGGCTTCCGACCGGCTAGTGCACCGGATAGAGCACATATTTGCATCCATGGCGGTCGCTTGCGGCGCTTCCGGCATGATGGCGGTGCTAATAAACGTTCACCACTTCGGAGGGGCCACCCTTCGCCGCTTAGAATGTAGCCTATTTCCAATAGCAATGATTTTCAATTGCGATGATAACGATCAACCATTTTTCTGCTCTCCAACTCTTTTTAGTTTTTCCTTACCGAATCGACCGTCACCCACGTTCAACGAATCGAACCGAAAGGGCCCTTTTCTACAGCATTTTCCTTCGAGTGCCAAACAATGAGCCGGGATCTATGCGGCGCAACATAAATGTTTTTCCCGCGGAGTGCGAACGGACTCCGTAGAACGTTAGACAATCGATCGGTTTTGTTTGGTGAAGCTTTCCGCGGGGAGGGAAAACAGCCGCCGGTACATAAAATAACGATAGCTCCATTATTGGAGCAACAAACGAGATTTGGTTCGGCTCCGGGCTCCTCGTGCGGTTTCATGGGGGTTTTTGTTAATTTTTCTCCACACAATGCGATGCTCGGTTATCGCCGGCGTTGTTTTACCACACAGCGATATGAAGCTGGATTTTCCGCTGCCCCAAGAAACATTCACCGCAGAACGATACGAAGTATGGAGGGAAAACTCGGAAGCTAAGCTGGTATGTTTGGTACGTTTGTATCCGTTTTCGAACGTCCAGGTGCATGATAAAAATCACGATCTCCTATGCCAGTCGGCCGGTAGCTGCGACTGAGTTCCAAGAACCACTTTCCAATGACGCGATGTTACGGAAAATATGATCATGCCCGGAACGGGTCAACATGGACCGAACATGTAACGGTTGGCAGTTTTATTGATTGTTTGATTTATGGCCGATTGCTGCACGAAACGAGACAAAGTTTGGTCGAACGGAGGCGAAATGGAATGGATTGAATGGATTTGCGAAACATGTTTTTCGAGAGTAAAATTCCAATGGAATAAAGAATAAAAATTCATCATGTAACTCAGTATTTCGACCTTCGGCAACGGTTGTTTACGATTTTCTTTTAGTGGGTCAAACACTATTCCCTTGCGGGGTGAATAGCAAGGTTACATTCCATACTCAAACGTGACAAATAAATGAGTTATTAAGCAATGATATTTTTATGACTACGAAGGCGAATCATTAAATGTACAAAGAAAAACTCTCTGAAGGAAGGAAAATGAGGATAAACGCCATATATTTCCTGGATGAAACGGAAATGGTTTGTGAAATTAACAAACACAAATCTCTTTTGCAAGGTGCAATTCATTACTAAGCACCGTTGGAAACTTCCTAGACAATACTTTCGAAACCATGAAGCACAAATTTAGTAATCAGTCAATCAATGCAAATAACCCAACCGAAACGGGCTTGATCGTCTTTGGCTTCGGTTAGATTGTTAGATGCCGCTCTAGAACGCTGCTTAAGAGAATAAAAGAAAAAGCCGAACGAACGGAACTACTTTGTTACAGCATATTTTGCATATAAATCGTATGCACCACGGAAGAATGCGTCCGCTCGAAGCTCCTTGGTCCTCCAACCGAGCTAGCATTTTAATCTAAAGAAAATCGTTCCACACGGCGCATTCGGTTGAGCGGGGTTCGTGTGCCGATTGAAGCCCTCGGGGAAAGCAATTTGTTTTCCACCACCATCACTCCCACCACCTCAAAGAACTCACCCCATAAAAGACCCTTTGGAGAAGTATGTATGTAGAAATTCTCGATCGTGGTCTCAAGAATCCGTCTTCGGGTGGATGGATCGATGGTATTGGATTTTGCATTTTTATTGGTGTTCCTTTTCTCTCCTACCGCTCTTTATATTATTTTACTCCCCACCTCATCCGCGCACCATAATTTAATTGTAACTTTGGTTAGAAACCGCACATTAACCTTTACATTGCCTGGTGAAGGAATGAGAATGGAAATTCTTGTGGTAGAACTATTCTTTTTAGAAGAGGCGGGATATGGCAAAGGCTAGATATCGAACGTTTCTCTCTGAAAGTGTGTGTGTGTTCTGATTTACTCGATGGCGTGCCGATTTTTTTTCCCAGTTTGGATGAAGTTGCAGCAATTTGTTGATGAAGGCGAGCGAAGGAACAAATCCTCAGAATTCTGCAGAAGATTCGTCGTAAATAAAACGTGTTCGGTTTTTTTTGTTGCTACAAGTTTCATTCGGCCAAACAGCCGCCAAGGTGGCCAGCACTGGCAGCCCAACTTGGCGGGCGTTTACTGTTTGCAAATACGCTTTCCACCGTTTCGTGCGATCGCTTATCGCGCCGGTACGGCAAATTGGAAGTAATGTTTAGCATCGGCGATACATATCGGCTGCGATCGCTATCGTTCCAACGATCGGGGTACGAGAACAACGACCATCGAGCCGCTCGGGTGATGAACCTAGGGGATGAAGATATCCTGAGCGGCCAACTGGAGCACCATTGGGGGTGAAAAAGGGTACGATAACCCTCGTGCTGATTGAATGTTGCTACTGTGTTTCGCTCGAGTGTTAATGCTAATTCTATGTCTGCGTCTACGTCCATGCGCCTTCGATGTACAAGTGATTGAAGTTCGAAAACATTCACCAACAAAGGCGATCGATTTGCTCGCGAAGGCATTTGGAGATGAAATGGAAATTTCAAAAACAACTTAAAAGTCCACCATTTGACCAGCGTTGCACACGTCGAAATCGAACAAACTGTTCCCATTCTTTCGAGAGTACTTTCCGTTCACTTGTTTGTTTCCAACCGGAGATCACCCCCGACGGGTAGGTCAGCGGCGATGGCATTCGAAGGTTGGCACAGCCAACGGTAAACACATTAAATAAATACAAGCGTAAGTCTTGTGGTTGGTTAAAAAATGGTTGAAATAAAATCAACACCAAACGGGTTCAGTCTGCGGTACGTTTTCTCTTTCGCAGATCACTCGAAGGGCGCGTGTGTGTTTGTGGCAATGGGGTGTAATGAAGATGAAAACCATCATATGGCAGGCCTAAGGGAGCAACAAACCGGAGTGGAAATGTATAACGCACTGGCGGGGAGCGCCAACAGCGCGCTTCTAACGGTTGCGGGTTCTGGTTTTCGGTTTACTTTTTGGCATCAAACAAACGGAAACCGTTGCGCGCCGTAGGTATTTCGATTTATTTGATTTTCACGCTGTAGGTATGGTTCATTTGTTTTCTCTTCCGCATTGTTGTTGGAATGTGGAGTGATTGGGAGGAATCTGTAGCTGTACGATTTCGCACGCATCATTTCAAAATTGATTTCAAGGGTTTCCTAACATGCGATCGATTAATACAATTTTCATAACTCGTAATTTAATATAGCAAATATGATAATTTAATTCAATCAATGGTGGAAGAGTGATCAGCAAACTGATTGCATTACTTTTCTTTATTATCAACACGTCTTTGCGTAAAAGAAATGTTGACAACGACGTGTACATTTTATCTTTCAAACAACGACTGAACAAAATATAGCACTTCACTCAGCGATCTTGTCCCCTTCCATCTTGTAAATGAATCAGCGACCCTTGTCAAACAAACTCGACAACGTCGACGGCAACGACAGGCAGCACGTGCTCGTTCGCAATCGTAGTCACGCGACAGCTTTAACAAGTCCTTAATTTATCACCATTTTCACCATGCTCGAACAGAGACCGACGTCTAGGGGACATTATTTAACGTGTCACTCGATTTGTTTACCTTTTCCACCTCGGAAGCGGGTAGAGGAAGAGGTAGGGGAAAGATATATCACCGCGAACCTGGACAACCTGGCCATTGATCGTAAGATCGAGCGATTTCTTTTGTCTCGCGAAGTAGCGGCGCTCGGACAAGAAATCGGACTTGTTCAAGTGACCTGCTGAGAGGTAAAAGGCAAAGGCATGCGGGAGATGAAAATACGCGCAAACTCACACATGTGCTGTCCACCGTAGGAGGCCACATAATTATGCTTCCGAAAGTTTTGTGCCGTTGTTTTTACATTCCGCCCGTTTAGTGGCTGTCGTCACTTTCTTGCGTGCGTCGAGCTGCTGCTGGACTCTTAATTGCCCCATTGAATTACTTCAGTCACTCGAAGTACTTAAGACGATCTGGATTTTTGTCCCCCCCCCCCCCCACTTCCCGGTCCTCCTCTTTCGTTTCTCCTTTTAAATTTCGTGGCCACCGTTCAGCGCCTACGCATTACCCATTCTTGCACTCTCCTCATTTCTGTTTCCTAGACGGCTTGTTCTACATTTCCGCCGGTCGATAGGTTAAAACTTTCTCTTGTTTCTGTTGTGATTGTAAGAAGCCTTTTTTGAAGGAGAGGGGTTTCAAAAGTCAGTTGAAATTAAACAAAATTGGTATGGCAGAAAAGCGCCAAACGCCATCAATTTTGAGTGGGCTTAATTGCCAGCGAAACGCTGTACGCTGTTTAGGATAAAAGTAAAAGCAATTAAAAGCGAGTCACACACATCCACCCAGTGTCGTACCGGATCGCTCATTCCACTCGCGATTGACCCTGTTACCGGCGTTCCGGCCGGGTTTAAATCCAAGCGCCGGCGCATTCACCGCGATTCGAGTTTAATTCGAGTTGAAATAAAACCTCTTCCATTGCGGGCCTAATTTGCGGACCGTACTGTGTGTTGTTTGTTTGCTGCTGCTGCGTGGGCGAAATTGGTCCCTCAACAGCAACTAGCAAGGCAAGGCTCGGAAGGGATTAATTAAAATTGTTTTCAAAGACTCGCTAACGGTGGCATTTGTTGAGGTTTGCTACCACGTTTGCTTCCGGGCGCCGGAGGCGAGGGGTTAAGAAAAATGAGAGTTGTCTTCCGTTTGTGTCTTTGCTTAAATGATCTCCCACATCTGTCTCCAACCGGCGAGTGCGGGGATTACTTTCTGGGGAAGGGGAGCGGGTCATAATCCGTCCGTTTCATTCCAACCGTGCGCTCGGAGCGTCCGCAACCGATGGTCGGGCTAAGATAAACAGAGAAGAAATTAAATGAACAATTTAGCAGCAGCCCTTTGGCCTTCGCGGCATTTCCCCCCGCGTCGGACTGCTCGAAGCGAGCCGAGTTTGCACTCTAATTATGCATCGGGGAAGCCGCGCGGAATCTAAATGAGCAAACGTAAGAAAAATCGCCATCCCCTGAGGGGACGGGTTGGTGTTTGCGCACGCAAGAAATAAACGCACGTGCGCCGGCGCGATCTCCGCTCGAGGGAAGCATGGAGGGGGGGGATTAGCCAAACGGAGGGGGCGGTTTATGCTTTCGCTAATGATGGCTTTCCTGCCCATCGGGCGCCTAGAATGGTTCCCTGGTATCCGATCGCAAAAGGGTGAAATCTAATCCCGCTGCAGCGCCACGGTTGCCACGATCGTCACTACTTACACCCCCACCCCCGGCCTCCCATTAGCTTCCCCTGCGATCGTACAAAGATGGGTTTTTCATAAACATACCTATGAGCCATAACTCGCCCGCCACAACAAATCGCTCCCGTTTTGATTTTGCTTTCGTTTGATGGCATACCTGCGGGAGGAAACATAAAAATGAAACATGAGTGCATGATCACGCGGAAAAAGGGGAGGGCCGGACGAAAGGATATAACTGTTTCGCTAACCCCTCGGCGGAAGGATGGAGGATCGGGTGGATAAAGATTTATTTTTCCTCTCGCGTCGGAAAGTCTGAAAGTGAAAAGTGCCAGCGATGGAAAGGTGAAATGGGAGCCCTTGACGGACGGGGAGAGGGGGGTTAAGCTCAGATCAGCCTTGCGCAAAGATGCTAATGTGCTAATAATAGAAATTGAAAACGGGGATCAGACCCCGTTAGAATGACGGGGTGGAACGGGAGAAGAATGATCCGGAGGTGTACCATTTTTAGTAATTCCAGCGAAAGGAAAGTGGTAGCCATGATGCGGCAGATCGTTAGTTTTCCCTCCACAAAAAGCACATTCATTCCGATTCTTAACGATAATGACGTGCAGGGTTCACCTATTAAGGTAGTTTCGTTTCCTACTGGATAACGCCCTTACCCTCTTTTATTTTCCCGATGGATGTTTTCCCCTTTAAATGATTCAGATCTTTCACGTAGATTACTCTATGCAGATAAATGTTACCCTTCAGGGTTCTGATCTAATTGAATAATTGATCATGTGGCTGGAAAATGCTAGCTTTAAATCGTAATTGTTTCTGGACTTGCAGTGGATAATGATTTATGTAACGCAATCCAACGTTTGGCCTCTGCATTATTTTGTAATCAATGTATAAGTTTTTATAGAACATGTTTGCCTTGTTAAACTAATTTTTAAATTGAAATTAATTTTTAAATTATACCGTTTTATTCATGTTTAATAAACAAAAAATAGTTCGGTTTATTTTTTGCGTTCAGCAGAACTAACGAATGAACGTAATCCATCTTTAACCTAATTATCCAGTAAATTAAAATCTAAATTGAATACCCAACGAACGCACGGGAACAACAGTTCCCCTTGCGTTGCTCATTAGAGCATAATCAATGCCTTCGCTTCGTTCCCTGGAGATCATTTTATGTCGAACTCGCACCATTTTTTCTCCCCTCCACCGGAAATAGGTTAGAAGAGGACTTGGCTTTGGATGGCCGACTGTGAGCTCCGCCAAGCGCCGTCATTTTCCAAAGCAGTTCGTCACCATTACCTCCTTTTTGACGGTGAAGTAGGAACGCAGACGGTGTGAAGAGGGATTTAAAGCAAAAAACCACCCTTTTTCGTCAGTTACCCAAAGGTAGTCGACGAAACTAGGTTTGTGCTATTAATATGGAGTTTTTACCGCCCATCCCATAGCATTCAAGCAGTACAGCTGGCTTTTGGTTGAATTTTCTTCTTTTAAATTTGGATGCCAATGCGGCCATCGAAGCCATCACTTATGCTTCGTGGTTTATGCTTCGCTCAATCCATCCCGCGCCCCGTCTTCCCCTCGGTAAGATCGCTTCACCGGGAGATGTGCCGAATCTAAGAAACGCGGTGGTGAAAAGCTGCTAAAGTTAAGATAAAGGGTAGGAAAAAAAAACAAACACACACACACCCAAAATGAAACGAAATGAACGAGAGAAAGGTGCTAATGATCTCATCATCATCCGCATCATGATGGCTTCAATGCACGGCCGATGCTCGGTTACCGAGTCAATTACCATCAAAACCTGGGCAACCGACTCGCTCAGTGGCCGGATCCGGAAGAGGGAACGCCGATGAGGAGGGAAGACCTTTCGCGAGCGGGTTTTGTTTCCACCCGCGGAAAGCTGCGGAAAAGTTTTCGGGTGTATCATTTCACCCGCGCTACCGAGCGGAGTACGTTTACTTGTACGCAGTTCAAATGCGCTTGAAGAACTCTTCATTGTGATTTTCTATTTTAAATTGATTTTGTTTCTTCATTTATCTCCGGAAAAGCCCTTAGGTCCGCTGGGCAGCTTGTTTCAGCCGCGCTCATCGGAGTCGTTCGGTTTCGAGCTGCAGAAAAACCCGCGTGTCTAGTGTTCGTGGCGATGAAATTGAGCCTCCTTCACTTTCAAGCCACATTGTAGGACCGCTAGACAGATTAAAGAGGCGTGGATTAGTTCAAATAAAGGGAGGGAAGAAAAAAGAAAACCCTTTTGCGGCCACCCGGGTCCTCTGTCCGTGTTGGGGGCCGGACCGTGGGGCAACTTCCACTGGCCTAACTGAATTATACCTTGTTAATAGATAAATTTCATTAAATTTCTGTCTTGCAAGCGCAGCCCCGTGCTAGGTGCCTGGCCTGCGGTACAACTACCACAACCGGCCGGCGGACACTTTGACGTCTAACGTACCGCGGAGCGCATCCCAGGGTCCGTTGGAACAATAAAACTAACAGTACTCTCCGCGCGCGGAAGGTACGCTCGACCACGCAAATGTACACGCAGGGTCCAACATCGATATGGGACCGGGGGAGATGATGCGGTGGGTGAAAGTGGCGAACCGCGGAGGGAGACTGGACTGCAAATAGACGCAAGAAAATCGCCCGATCGGCCCTGATATCGGCACGCCGGGGTTCTGCTACGAGGATGATTTCCTCGCTTGCGCGATCGTTGAAGTCTTTTGGCGCCAATCGAAGACGGCGGCGATGGCGGCTACGTTGAGTTTAATGATAATCGCCCACAGTCATACAATCAATCAACCCACCGGGCGCCCGTCCCAACAACCCTTCCTTCACCCTTCCCTCCCCTGCTCATGTTTTCCCCTCGGTACTTCCAGTTCCGTGGTGGAATCTTGCCGGGCATTCCTTCTACCCATTCCAGTTGCCTCAACGCGAGCTGCATTGGGGCTGAAGAGGGCTTCAACCTTCGCTGCAACCAGGAACTATTTGTGTGCTTGTTTTTCCGGAACTTCAACAACGCTGCCCTGCCGCTTGACGATCGGCGGAAGCTGTGTCAACAAGTCGGTCCAAGTGATACTAGACATTTTTCACCACGAGACGAGAGATCTAGAGCTAGGGGTGCGTTGGTTTCAAGGGAGAAGAAAACAGAACTCTTTTTTCCCGTTGTTCGCATGAAGCAAGGGTGGCAATGCAATGATTTTGGTGTTGATGTTAAAAGCAACCTTTGTGATTTTCTTTCTTCCTGATAAAATTCGAAAGTAAATTAAATAATTACCTTTTCAAGCGGAGGGCGATAACATTTACCATCAATTGTGGGTGTTTTCTAAAAGTATGATTGACCCGATCGACAGTGAAAACAGACATTCTATGGAGTGAAAAATTTCGTGAAAAAAGGTGCGCTTTTACAATTAATTCGAATGATAATTCAATTTAACGATTTCCAAACACGATGGAATGTAAGTCTATGAATGCCACATTTTACACATTGTTGCTGTTGTTCGATCAAATCTATCCGGTGCAATTACTTATGCTTTTCACTCTCGTTTGGCGAGGAAAAATCATGATGAGTTAATTGAGCTGAGGCAGGACGGCGTGCTGCGAAGTAATTGAGACAAATTGCTTGACCCTGGGTTTGACGAAATTTGTAGGAGAAATTGTGAACCGGGTGCGTTAGGCCACACAAACATTGTAGTTGCTTAATAAGCTTACTAAGTAGCAAGAAAAAGATGTCGAAAGGTGGCTCTTTGGTGAGTGTGAAAGTGAAATTTTACGGATGAGCCTTTTTTTTATACCCATACCATACCCTGTACATTTTTCTAATCTCAGGTTCAAGTCCAGCATTCGGGGCGTAAAAGCCACTCTCAACCCGTCAGCTAATGGCGCCCGTGCAGCATTATCGGAAAGTGCGCTTATCGCAATCCATGACCTCGCATCGCTTCCATTAGCCTGCAATCAGTTGCCGGACCGGCTAGCAGATGCTTTTCCCGGGCTTTAGCTTTCGGTTTATCTAGTGCGCACGATTTAGTTGTGGCATTCTGGTAGGAGGGAAGCTAAACCAAATCTCCCGAAAGATCGTAACCTCGCGCGGGCGAACGGGAACGAAAGTGAGAGCAAGTGGTGTGAAAACAAAGCGTAAAAAACCAAAGATTCATCCGGACGAGACGATAAATTCGCTGATTGATTTTTCACCTGTCGAAACCGGTGGGACCAGTTTTGGCATCGCGCGGAGCTTCATGCGGGAGGCTGCTGGACGACGCCACATGCCGAAGAAATGAATCTTGCATTAGTTTTCCTCTCCTTTCTCAACACCTGCGCCGTCCGTCGGTGGTATTAAGTCTCGGTGGAGATGTGGAAGTGTGGAAACAAAAACGTCCAAACGGGCATTTTCTGCAGTTCAGTCACGGATGTTGCAAACGCCGTCGACGATCGACCAGACGAATCGTTTAGCCTTTGACTTTCGACGGCGCCTCCGGATCCACCCTTGCGTTTTGGCGCGTTTCGACATCGCGGTTTCGCGTTCGCATTGTGATTATGCTGATTTTCGTCCGAAACGGTGCCGCCTGTTTTTCTACTCTGCCTTGAACTTGGAAGGATAAGCAGCGCTGTTTCCTCCACACTTTCGGCCGTAAATCAATCGCAAATAAATGGAAGCCGTTTGCAAGGTGTTCGCCGTTTGAATATGGATTAGATGGAAATGTTCCGCACTGCACGAGTGATGGCAGTTCCGTCTTCCGTGAGTTTAAATTTTGTGTTAGGTCTAGGCGATACGCTGATTTTATTCATCAGTGCTATAAACGATGGACAGTAAATGCCGTTTTTATTGTCGAGGATTCGGATTGCACTTTTATTGTGCAGCGTTATGTCTGAGATATGCTAACAAGTTTAATTTCTAATGTCATCAATATGTATCTTTGGTCAGTTCAGGTGTTTTTGTACATCAATTCTTAGTGGCCATTTTTGCCTATCGTTCACGAAACCGCCAGTTGCTTCTTCGTGGTCCAGTTTTTATCAATTATTCTTTATGTATATCTTTTCTATGCTTCGGTGAAACTCCACCACGAAGCAGTTGAACTTTCCACGCACCAGAGTTCAAACTCGTTCGTCAGGCAAATGAACTCTCGCCGATTAATTGCATGATGAGCATCGATGGTGCTTGCAACGGTACGGCGATCGGCGAACATACCCCCACGAAAGGTTATCGTCCCCCGTGAATATCACCTGAGAGATTTCAATGCTTCGATGTAGAACGATGTGTGGTGCGGATAAATTCCGATAATTTACATAATTAGGAGTTGATTTCTTCGATGGCAGGCAAATTACTTCCGATCGAATTCTCAAACCGTGTGTCGTGTGGATGTGTTAGAATTTTGAGGAGTATTGAGTTGGGGAGGATGTTACCGATCAACCGCTTAATGATTGGTGTACTTATGGTCAATCAACGTTCTGTTTCGTTTCGATCGAAAGTTTGCGATGAAGGGAAAGTGTACGCAGTTGAATAGATCGATCCAACCTGTCGTTGTCTTGTTAGAAAACCTTGAACGTGTGTTGCATCGAAACCTTAACAAACATTTGAAATCGAAATGATGGAATGATAGAAAACCAAAACCACATTTTCTTGATTTACTGTGCAAACCATTAGCGTTCGGTTATCAAAATCGGACCAATCGGTTCGCGTGCCCATTTCCACCGGTCGTTGGCCATCGTAACACACTTTTCCCGACCGCCAAACCTGCGGGCTGAAAACGAGATTAAAACCGCAGGATCGTTGCGTACCCCGGGAGGTTGCTCTCGATCGCATCGGATTCGCAACGAGTCAATTCTATCGATTCGCTGACCACGATGATGGTGCTTTAGCGGGAACTATGCAGATCCACTTTCACTACCCGGCCGGTTTGCGGAGGTTTTCCTTTTTCCGCGCCGGGATGGGGGCGTACGCAAAAAAGGCCCGTTTTCCTTCCCTGCCAGCGGGCGAACGAAACGGTCGATGCGCCTGCGTTCGGTGTCGTGGAGGAGCCGAAGTGGAAAGTTAATGGTACGGCATTTGTCTCAAATGAACCGCGAAGTGGAAAAGTGCCGGGCGATGCGATGGAAATATGAGTGAAACCATCAGAATTTAGCCGTCGCGAGCTGTTGATCGCCAACCAGGTCATTAGATTGTTTGGCTTTCTTGTCGGTCGGTTGGTTTGCTCGGTAAAGGCTCCACCGCGGGCAACAATGGCCGGGTGGAGTTGGGCGGGAAAATGTGCGGCCCCGTAATCTGTTTCCCTAATCGTGGCTAATCTCGCGCCGTCCGGGGGAGAGACTGGAGGGTCTCGGCGGCGAACGATACCCCTAGGAGGGACTCCTTTTAAGGGCAGGTACACGGTTCCAAATGTAGGGTTTTGGTTTTTTGTCCCGATTGATCAGGGCGATCAGTTTTTCTTGTTTTATCTGCAGCGTTTGGCGGAGGGAAAATGCAGCCTTATGCAGCCCGAGTCCGTGACACAGCGTGAAGTAATTTATGCTAGAATAATCCAAGGTTCGCCGAGGCCAAACACGATCGTTATCACCCTATTAGTTCGGTCTCCCTCGGAGACGGGACCGTCTTTGGGCATTATAAGCGTTGTAATGATCCGGGGGGAAACCCTACTGCACGAAGTCAAATAGGTTCCCGATCGACCAGATCCCGGAGCGACTTGCAGCCCCAACGTTAGCGCCTTGGGCTGACCTTTACCTTCCATTTTATGCTAATTCACGATGGGAAAAAAAAGTTGACGAGACCACAAAAATAAGCGAACCAATCATAATCGAGATGTTTTCGACCCACTAATGGTAGGCGAGGAAAGCTGCAGCATATTACATCCACCGGCCACCGATGCAGTCGTAGCGGTCAATACGTACACCAACACACCCGAAAGGTCTCACACACGGTCGCGTCCGGACGGGTGGACCGTTAATTTGAAGAGTGGCGATTAAAAACGATAATCACCACAGTTAGGGTGCGTCTCTGGGCCGTGGAAGATTCCGGTTTGTTTGGATAAATCGACCCAAAAACCTATTCCCAGGGTAGAACGTGAATGTAGGGGAAAAAAAAGACATCTCGTATCCAAACGGGAATTCTTCTGTGTGCCAGAATCTAACGCGTATAAACTGGTATAAGAACGAGCAACCCCCTGTGGAAGTAACGGGGAAGGGGAAAAATCAACAAACACTTCAGTTTAAATTTTCATGACTCTATTATTTTGCTTCCACCGTTCAAGCCGTTCCTTCTGATTGCATTATGTCTCGGAACCCGAAAAATCTTCGATTTGTTCGACCAAATTGCGCTTCCAGTTTGATGCAGCAGGAAGGGAAGAAGAGGAAGAAGTAATCAGTAAGCAACGGACTTTGCCACACAGACAATTTAAACACGAGGGGAGCAATCCAACTTCAAATAGAAAGTTACATCAGTTCCGTTCCGGAGTTTTGTTTCCTTTGTAGTACAGAATGTGTGTTGGTTTGTGGTGTGTTGCCACCGAACGGCTAACGGTTGGCGCATTAATGTCAGGAGTACCCTCTTTAAAAAGTAAAAAAATGAGTATCGACCCGCATTTATTTTATCTGTGGTACTGGAGTAAGCTTACTTTTTCTTTTCAAGGGTGTGACGTGGTTAGAGGAAAATCTGTTTTATTTTATTCGAAAAGCGGTTCGACGCTTATCGTTCGAACAGCTATCAAGTCACTCTTTGGTAACGAGCTGAACAATGTTTAAAATGTTATCTATTCAGGTCTTACTTTTTTAGTTAATAGCCCATTTTAATACTACGTTAAAGTGTACGGCGTAATTGATTCCCGCAAGGAAATAAGATTGAGAACAAAAACGTGCGTGAATGTGTTTAAAAAACCACCAATCCCTGGCGTTGTGGCGTTAAGCGTCGATTATTGTTTCGATGGAGTGCCGGTTTTATGACCTACCCAGCCCGAGGGCCCAAATACTGACCAACTTCCCCGTAACGGACACCGCACGCTCCGACCGACCACCTGGGAACACCTGACCTTAATCTTAATCACCTAATCGCGCACCCGATCCCCGGGCTGGAAGTGTGGAAGTAATGGCTAACGTTTACGTTGATTCGCATCTCTCGTCGGGTCGCGCGCAATCTTTTGCGAGGCGTTCATAATATTTATCCCGACCCAAACAATGACCACTCCCTCGGGGTGGAGCGGGGTTTCGGGTTTTTCCCCGCCGAAACGTCAGACATTGTTGGGTGAGAATTAAGCTCCAAAGTCCGCCAAGTTGCGCCAACTTTTCGGTTGCTTCATTGTTGCCACACTCCGAAGGGTGAAAAGTGGAATTTTCTCCACACCGCAACGGGTTTGTTTCGGTTGGTGGGTTAGTAATCCCAAAAGGCACCAGTTTTGATCTGTATTTTTACCCCCCTTCTACTCCCATATTTTTATCAAATCAAGAACGTTTTTCTCATTTCGGGGTAAGCATTTCATTTTAATTACCGTTTCAGGGCCGGACAATGGCTCGCCGTGTGATTGTGGAGGAAATTCGTTCGCTTTTTTCTTCGCCCGCGATCTTCTCTTCTGCAATGCTCCGGAACGGTTTAGGTGTAGCTGTTCTTTTTTATGGTGTGTTACTTGCGGATACTATTTCTAGGTCATTGGTGTAATGGTACACGGGCAGACGATAGAACTGCGTTTTTTTTTTGGGAGAGTTTCGTAAGTTCCAGCTCACAATGGCCTTGGTGGAGAATGGTTTGATTCCGCCAATAGAAATCATTGCAAGATGGGGCTGAAGGGGTGTAAAAATCATCCCTTTTTTTTAATTCGCAGCACGTTCGCCCAGGTACTCCGCAGAATTCTAGACTACTTGCGGAAAACTATCCCACGGGAATGTTTAAGCTACGGGAGTGTTGGAGCAGAATCTCTCCGGCCGTTACAATCGTAAAGCAGCCCATTTGGCGTGGATGTAGGAAAGCATCATAAAAGCGCGTGAAAAGTGTCAACGGATGGCAAAATCTTCCATGCAATGGACGGCGGACCGTTTCCGTCCTCCGTGGTTCAATTTTTTGTTGAGGTTATGCTGCGAGAAGATT
Organism: Anopheles coustani; assembly: GCF_943734705.1. NCBI lineage: Eukaryota > Metazoa > Arthropoda > Insecta > Diptera > Culicidae > Anopheles > Anopheles coustani. The sequence continues at coordinate 25,839,604 of NC_071288.1, forward strand.
CTAGGTAATTTTTTAAAAGAACTCCACCGACACTTCACTGGTTTGTGATGTGGCAGAACAACTGACAGCTGCAGACGAGGATAATTGATTTATTCTTGACGGTGCAACCTGTTTGGAAAACGTTCTTACAATGTGTTTGCCCCTGCAGAAACATTCAGTTAACGGTAGCGCATCCGAAACCTTTTTTTTTGACTCGTCATACTAGTTTTGTTTTCATCGCTCAGCTCGAAACACATTGGATTTGTTGTTTATTTGTTCACCTTGAGGAGAGTAGAATTCACAGCGTCCATTGTTTGCACGAATTGTGCATCATTTTTCCGAGATTTCAAGCCGGAAGATTGATTCCCAAGATTGACTTTTCTGCGTTGGTGACAAAGGTGTGAACCGACGGGTGGCCGGAACGAACGAAACCTGTGCGGACACCTTCGGAACCCGGCTCCTCATCATCTACAAGCGGTACTGCTGGTGGCTTCAACCATCATCATTAAAGTTTAATTTCGATCATCCCGATCGCCAACGTGGTAATAACGGTTGTCGTGCTGGGAAGGAATATTGCCGTGCAACGGGTATCATTTCTGCATACCGTTCACTGTTCCGATCGTAGTAGAGCCTACTAGTGGCTTACTTAGCCGGTACGAGTGGTCGTTGCGTAAGGAAAGAAAGAGCTCGATGCGACGAAGGTGACGAACCTCCTAGGGCGTGTCATCCGAGCGGTGCGAGTTAATCGATCGAGAATACCACCATTGCAAGTACAAGGATACCGCGGGGTTCCGCGGGGAAGGAACGGTAATGCTGTAGATAAACATAAACCCATCCATCTTTTCCCGCGTAGTTATTATAATCATTACTATCAACCCTTCTTGCAGAGCCTAGGTGACGCGGCGAGCTGCATGACATCGTCAACTTCTCATCCCCAAGGGTTGTTTTTTTTTGTTGCGAAAACATTCCGAACCCGTCGACAACGTTCGGATTCGTTCGATGGGAACCGGAATGGATTGGAATGAGTGTTTACGAAGCGCACCGAGCGCATATTTGTGCCATTTGAATTGCTAATGATTAGCATTTTTCCTGGAAAAGAAAAGAAATTGGTCCCCGCGGGGATGGGAAAGCCGCACCAAGAAAACTCATCATTCAACGGGCACCGTAAATAAGCTGCATCCATCTGTCAGCCGGGTTGCTCGGAACGGATCGGTGTAGAATTCAATTTTCCCATCACACAAGAGGTGGAAAGTGAAAGAAGGGGGTTCGATCACGGGCACAATGAGCCGATTCATAATTTCGCTAACTGAAATCGAATGCTACCCCTCGAGGGAGGTAGTGGAAAGAGAAATTCTAATGCTTCAGATTCGTAGAAAACATTAAACTTCCGCACCTCTCCTCCCTCCATTCTGAAGACAGCCATTTATATTTGTATGCGTGTTTGCGTGCAAGTCGGGTGGATAAATTCAATTTTCTCCATTTACCGATTGAGTTGATGAACCTGTTCGCACAACGGGAAAACGGAAAGTATTTCCCGGACTCTCACTGCCAATCGCACAGAACTTCTGCCGTGGGTTTGCGGATTGTGTAACGCTGGCATGAGCTGCCAAAACGGGTTAGGCGAAGAACCCCGGAGCAGCCGGGAATCGCCCGGCGTGGCGGTCGTCCATCAGCCGTCCGTCGGTCGGCATTAATTTGCAGTTTGAAGGCTATTAGCGGGCGCGATGCCTGCACGTTCCGAGCCGGTCGTCGAGAGCCGAACGTCGGTGGTGGATGTGTCGATCAGCGGCCGGAAGGCCTCGGTGGTCTCCTCTCAGCAGACCGAGCCCACCGGCCAGCCGATGCAATCAGAAACATTTGTTGCACCACGCAGCAGCACGCAGGGTTGCGCAAGCGCACGTCGTCGGTGCGCATCGATGTTGGTACACCGATAGGGGGAAGCACGCACACCAGGGCCCAGAAACTGGTCCTGCCGCCACGAGAACCCTGTTTACAACCGACCAGTTTGTTTTTTTTTTCATTCAGGCATTCTTTTCCGCGCCGATCGATCAGAACGTAAACGACCTTCCCGCTCGTTTGTTACCGCTAAGAACGATAAAAGAAAAGACAGGAGTCACGAGGCGATGGCAGCTGACAAGTGCATTGATGCCTAGCGGTTCCATGGATGAAGCCATCTCACGACGGGCGGGGGGCTTTAACGGTCTCGATTTGTGCACTGGGTTAAGATTAATTTGATTTATGTGCATCAATGATGGGCTTATCGGAAATGTATCGGTTCCGTGGAACAATTCAGGTGCTGTTACTTGCGCATGAATATAAATCTTTGTCAGGAATTGTTCTAATCGTTTGATGGTTTTATCACATGTTTCTCGTCTTTTTCTTGTTGTGTTTATTACTGTTATATGCCTTTAACAATAATAAAACAAATTTATGATGTTTGAAGTCGTAAGTAGTTTTCAATCTTTTAAAATTGACAAATGAAAAGGTTCTTATTTAATCTCAATAATGAACAACACGATAAATTTATTGACATCATAAAGAAGATTGACATAACAAATTATTGCGTGGACTTTTATTATACCTCCTCTGGGTTCTTCCCTCAACCTTTGAGGTGCCCTTTAAACACGCCCATCGAGCAAAACACTCAACTTAACTAACAGCCACAGATAACGTCCCGGGAAAGTGCGCTGCTACAAAATTGAACTAATTAAAAAGGGCGTGATTTTGATGGGGCTGTTGTAATTGTCGTAAAAAAAAACTGGATCGTGGCCACTTCGTTCTGCGTTCGTTGGCAGAAGTCATTGAAGAACAAAGGGAAGCAACGGCTGTCGATGGCTTCATTCCGACTGCTGGTGCAAAACACCGATGAAACGGTCGGTTTCCCATGGGAGTGCAACGTTCGGGTACCATTATTGGTGCACTCCCCGTGGCAGTGTTCCCACTCGCAAAGGGCGTTTATGATAAACGTCAAATTTTATGCTCAACCTCCGTGGCGTGTGAAGTGTGTCAGTGTGGGGAAGCGCAGCCCGTGCGGGCCCAAACCCCATACGGAGGTTTTCCAGACCTTCCCCTACCCTTTCCCCCACCCCCTGGGACCGGTGTATGCAGAACTGATGCTTCGGTTTCGTCGGTGACGATACCGAAATGGTGCCAACGGCCCAGTTGCCCTCGCCGGCGGAACCACGTACGAGCGACGAGCATTTTCCTGCGTTTTTCCGTGAAAACCCTTCGGCCGCGGGATTTACGGCCCGCATTCACCGTCGAGACAAAGCACGGGAGAAACGCCGGAAATTCGTCGCTCGTGGTGTGGCGAACTGCGTTTGCGACGGGCGTGAACTGTCAACCGTGGTTGTGACTAACTGTACTAGCCGGGCCGTTGCAGTGGCTAAACTCCCGGGTAATGTGTTGCGTAAGGGCTCATGACTACGCGGTACCTCACCCCGCCGTTCTTAAGTTTCTCCGACGAAAGGCGACAGTGAAGATCATTACCACTGAAGGTGGTTGAATGAATGGATCAGTGGAGAACTTGACGGAAGCGTCCATTCCGCGGGGGTTCCGAGTGATGTTCGATCGCACCCCGGGAGGCTGAACGTTGATTAACCGCCGATCCATACCACGGTCAGGTCCGGAATCGGGCAGAACGACACGGCACCGGTACTGGCTTGATTAGATCATCCAATTTTGTTTAATTAAATTTAATTCGAAGCGTATCCCGGTATCTCCCAAGCGGAGCGTTCAAATGGCACACCAATGGCTTAATTTCGTACCCATCCCAATTCCACCCGAACTACTCGACAAATCGTTCCGTGGAGGGCCAAACGTGTAGGTTTCCCCGGGCGCCCGGTTCCCCCGCCGGCCCTAATGTGATTCTTTCAGCACCATCACGTTACTACCGATGCTCCTGCGGATGGTGATTATCCAATTAGACCGGTACCGTAGTGCTCGGGGTCATTCCTCATTCTGTCCCGATCGGGACCCAGCTCCGGGGGCCCCCCCTCCGCGGCCCCGTCAATTACTCCCGTTCTGCGTTCTCGGTCGATTCGCAAATGCGTATCTTCATCTGGCGTTGTCCGTTCCCGTTCGTCCGGCCTCCCGGTGGCCGTTTGTTTACACATCACTTTCGTTGTGTCCACATCGCTGGCCGGCCAGTCGGGCGATAATTGGACGGTAAATTCACGGTTCGCGAGCTGATATTCCGGCCAGCGTTCGCTCCGGTTCCCGGCGCGCAAGCATGTGATTGAGAGGGAAGATTGTTACAAGTGAGAGAGAAAACCAAGAATAGAATAGAACGACCACCATACACTCAACAGGCGAGGGGTTTTAAAGAATTGGCGAGTAAGATGTAAAAGACCAGAGAACTCTAATTATATGAACTAGAGATGGCGCACCGAACTCACAGAATAGTCACGGACTGCCCGCAGAGGCGTTTCTCAAGAATGTTTGGCAAATTCGAAATGAAGGTAATATTTTCCCTTTTGTTGTAGTTTGTCAAAACTGGACAGCTAAAGTTCTCGTGTGTGAAGCCACGAACGGTAGCTCGGGGGTCATGTTAGAAGCAACCATTGTTATCGTTCTAACGGTGCGTCCAGAGGGAAGGTTTCATGGTCCACTGAAGTGTCTATCGGAGGCATGTTTTGTGTAAGAAAGTCAAATCGTTAAAGAGCTTTAGATTGATCCTCATTATTATCGCAACTCTTCTTCAGACGAAATGGGAAGATAAATGAATCCCTAAGTATGTCTTATCCGGTGGACAAGTTTTCCTCAGATTCGCATTTTTCAAACCTAGAACAGGTTGCTGTTCCGTGTTGTTTAGAATTTTTCCTACCCCTAATTGTTTATTCATAAGCTCAGTGATAAATCTTACGCTTTATGATACAACTCCCCGTTCTTGCAGTAGTTTCATGCCATAAATTAGCTCGCGGAGGGTAGAATATTATTTTGGGCTATTGGGCAACATAAAACGGGTCCTTTACGACCGAGCGAGGTCTTTTCTCACGAGAATCTGGAAGATGTATGGCTAACAGTAGCAGCGACACACTGGAGAACTAATATTGACCTACGCCAACGAGCCGCAGAGTTCTTTCTGGCCCGGAGCTCTCAATAACTGTTTACGCCCTCCGAGGCCTCCGTGCGATTCCATTCTCCAAACCAGGAAGGAAGAGAAGCGAACTCCAGTTCGTTCTGGTCTGGCCCAAAGAATGGCCCATCAACGCAACGCGCTGCGGTTCGTTTGCATAATGACCGTTTCATAACAGGGCATCCCGGTACCTTCCCTTCCCTCCCCCCCACCCCTACGGCCATGGACAATCGGCCCACGTACGCCGCCAAGTGACACAAATTCCAAGTTTGCGGTCGGCAGAGAGTGACAAGGGCGACCACAAATCCTAACGGTGTCTCAACGGGCGCTAGTGCTGTTAAGTACAAATTACGCCCGGCCACTAAAAGACGCCTCTCGTAAATTGTGCCGCGAACAACTGCGTCGCCGTTGTTCTTGCACGACCGCAAAGTTCTCGACGCACGCGCTGTAGGCCCTCCAGATGATGGGCCCGGACCAGGCTGGACCGCGGCTAGGTCCTGACCGTGATGGCACGCCTACGGCTCATTATACGCGATGTGGCATTCCAAGTGCCAGTTCTGCGCTGCGATGCGGAAGACATTCTCGAAAAAGGGGGGGGGGGACCCTCTAATGACCTGCTACGGTTCGCTCCGGTTCTCTGCAGAACCTCCCGGCGGGCAACATGGTGCATCCTGCAATAAATACCCGGACCGCCGATCAAACCGACCGATAGATCATGGTGATTGATGTGTTCCTTTCGGTGCACGCTCGCCTCATAGATAGAGGATCCGGGAGAAGATTTATCGGCTCGCGGGGCAACGGACACGCCCGGTTTGCCCCGGTCCTGAAAGTTGGGCGATTAATTAGCGTATCGTGGCGATTACGGCGAGGATCGCGTGATGGCGGCACTTTCCTTTGCCCAGCTGATCGGTAATGGAGCTGTCCCACTTCGTGGAGTCGGACGCGAACTGGCGAAGGTTACTTCCTCCAACCTGGCGATCGCGCTCTGGACAAAACCTTTCCGATGCTTCCGTACTCGCAAACTCCGCGGGTTTCGGGGTCGACTTGGAGCCGAATGGAGACTGTACCGGTTGCGATCAGTGCGATCGCGTCTGGTTGTCGGCCTACGGGATTACCTGCCGGCGTAGTTGATCTTAATGGAACTGGCCGGCAAATACCTCATCCACTACAGCCACCAGCGGGGGGGATGGATAAGATTTTCGGCTTGGGATTTATGCAGCCCGAGAATAAACCGTTAAGGAACCGTTCCTCAACGAGGTACCGAAGTGGAAGGCATTGGTCGGGTAAGTTACTCACAAGATCGTACCGAGCCGACGAAAGCTATCCGCCTGGTGGTGTGTTGATGTTTGCCGGTTTAAATGAGGCCTGAGCAAAACTGGCCCCTCGGTTAGACGAGGTGGCGAGAGTGGCAACACGAACGCAAGTGAATTCTCTAGTACGGGACGAGCTAGGTTCGAGTGCTGGGCTATAAATTTAGCCGCAACTCATAGTGCACTACGGTGGAACCTACTTTTTCCTCCGCCGACCGATATTGTAATGTGGGTGAGAGTGCTGATTTGTTCTATATTTTATTACCACTCCACCGGTGAGTGGATATGATGCTGCTATTAATTACAGCACTTGAAACAAATTCCACCCAGTGCGAGAAACAATTTATAGCCACTTGACTGCTAAGCCTACGATTAGTTTAATCTAATAAAAACCGTGTTGTTATGTATAGACCAATAAAACTGTCACCTCTATCCAAGGGAATCGCGTAATATCAACCACACAAATTAACTTTTCTTCAGATTGTACCAGTGCAAACCATATATTTCTTATTGAGGTTATGTTTACACAATCTCTCGGTCCATAAAACGGCAATTCACTGTGGGTCTTTACTCCTGCCGTACACAATCCAATCAACAACGCTTTCCCGTTCCCCACAGTTCTAGTAGTGTCTCACCGGACCCAAATATTTTGAGACTGTCATTCAACGAAATATGTCTGGAGCATCTGGAGCGCGGGAAAACGCTGGAACTGGTTTATTTTTCTACGATCTGGTGTGGCTTTAATATCTGGTTATTCGTCATCTCTTCGTTAGGGCACGAAAATTAGGTTAAACTCTCCCGAACCGAATGCGCCTCGACGATGGTGGCATTCGTGGCTGTTGGGAAAAAACGGGGTGTTCCACAACCGTGTTCCATCTCACCTTGTAGGTTACTACCCGGAACCTTGAGCTATATGTGCTCGGATCGCTTCGGGGCTACATAACGTAATATCGGCGTGGCGAGATTAATAGCTTTGGGCAAGACACCGAATGGGGTAGGAAAAAGGGAAGTGGGGAAAAACAAACTGCCCTGTCATCGAAGATCCTACCTTGTCTTTGTTGTTCCCAGCCGGTCCGGAGGCGGTGCCATTTTCTGGAGCCGGAATCGATACCGCCGGTGGAGTCTGCTGAGGGCCATTGATGCCACTGCCGCCGGTGTTGCCGTTGCCGTTGCTACTGCTTGCGACGGCATTGCTGCTGACACTGACCTTGTTTACGTTGATCGTGCTCGGTCCAACGCCAGCATTGGTGGTCGGCTTGTTGGCCGCCTGGGCCTGTGCAGCAGCAGCAGCCGCCGATAGCTTGTTCTTGTTTTTGTTGGAGCCGTTTTTGTGCGACAGACGTCGAGGGGTGCTCGCTCGAATCGGTGCGGCGGCCGTCGTCATCTCGAGGGTCGCGTTCCGTGCCGTTGGGACTTCCGTCGAACCGGACGACCCGTAGGAGGCGCTCGTCGAGACGGTCGATCCACGGATGGGGGTGGAAGTCGACGCCGTTGTGCTGCTGGTAGCCGCGCTTGTGGTGGAAGGCTTGGTGGCTTCAGACTTTGTCGGGGTGCTGGTCAACGCCTCGGCACGGGGCAGATCGGATGAAGGCGCCGCGGAAGTGATGTCTCGGTTGGTCGCCACTTCACTCGTGAGCGCTTCGGTGGACGTACTCGAGCCCAACGTTGTTGTCGTCGTGGTCGATGTCACGGTGGAAGTCGTCGTCGACGACGCTACCGTGGAGGTCCGGGGTGAACTTTGCGCCTCCTCACTGCGCAACGCCTCAGGGAGCTCATTCTCCGACACATCTCGCTTCCGGCGCCAGTTACTACCGAAGGTGTGCGCCTGAAGATCGCTGATCAGCTGCCGGTACTGTGGATTGTTCAGGAACAGCTGATCGATCGAGAGAAAATCGTACCCGTCATCGTCGCTCTTCAGCTCGCGATCGTCACCGGTGTCGGAGTCGAGCGGCGTCACCGAACCATCATCATCATTACGTTGCGCAGGATCCACTTTGCTCGGCACCGATGGGATTGCGAGAATTCCCACCACTAGCAACTGCACGCTCAGCAGCAGCGCCAACCACTTTTGACAGGTCACCATTTTTGTCGACTAAACTGTGCGGGTTGGGGTTCGACTTTGTCGGCGAGCGATATTCGATCGTAATCTAAATGCACCGACTTAAGGCGACACGTTCCAGTTGCGCGGAGATTACTTGAACTTTGCACAGCTCCCGAGGGAACTGGGGAGGGTTGCAAAAGGTGAACTGACTTGCTATGACTGCTTGCTCAACAGTACCACATTGTCCCACGCTAGTTCCGCGGCGTAAGAGGCTATAAAATGGCTGTATCTAAAATCTGTCGGCAAGCTTGTTCCTGTGTCGTAAGACAATGCCGGTGATCGTTCCGTCTGGGTCTTCAAAGTCACTCAACCCAAACCGTGTGTTGAACCTGCGACCGAAAGAGAAAAAGTAAACAGAGAACGAAATTATAGGTTAGTGTTATTTCTGTCAGGGGAAAGAACAAAACAAAAAAAAAACAGTTGATGAAGATGATGATGAAATGCACAATTGTGGTTTGTCATACTGTCTTGGAGATTAAGAGACCACCGACTAGGCTAACAGTCGCCGGCATGGAGGTGGAAAGTAATTTGTAGTCAGTTTTTGGAACAGCACACCGACCTCTGGAGATCTTATCGGAGCGCTCTGTATCCATTAATCTTCGATGGGGGAGGAAAACACGCATCGTTTATCGATGCCATTACGATAAGCCCCAGGCTAAAGGGGTTAGGAAATTACATCAAAGACAATGTATTAATTATTTAAGAGTTTTGAATGGCCCATTTGCTCCATTACGGCGTATTATAATTACAATAATATGTTATTTTTGCTGTCCATAATAGCAATCTAAAGTGTCATATCTTGAAATAAATGTGTTGTTAATCACATACACCAAGGAAAATTTATTCTAAATATCTCGGATTTGTTTACGGAGCATTGTAATGAGTTATTCTAAATGTCAGAAAAGCCCATAACTCGCTTTTTAGTTCTTTTTTCGTTTTGGCGTTCATCTAAACAGGACGCAAATAAAGTTATTAGATACAGCCTGCTATGAGTGTTATCATTAAAAACATGGCACACCTCAAACGAAACCATTCACGCCGCTAACGACCCAAATGGCATCTTGTACGCACTTCCAGAAGAGGCCAACGTCGGGGCAATAAGGCCGTTCCCTTTTTTCCATCGCGTTTAAGGAACGCATCAAATCAAACCGCTACTTCCACACCGCGTCGTCACTAGGTGCTCGGCACAGGTGCGTACCCGAAGGGAAAGTCGATGCCAGAGCCATCGCAGAGACATCCAATGCTAGGATCGTCGGGGGCATCATTCCAGATCCAGACCCATTTGCGTACTCTAGTTGCTTAATTGACTTGTCATGCTCCACTCCAGAGACTGTTTTTTTTGTTTTATTTTATTGCCTCAAGGCTTACGTGTATGTGTGTGTTTTTTGTTGTTGGAGTTCCGCTTCCTTGGCGCCAGCGTTGAGACGCCATGAGTAAAGCCATGTGATCGCAATCGGCCACTTCGGCCTATGCGATTCCTAATTCATCGGCACGCGTTTGCATCTGGAGTTCCTCTATCTCTCTCTTTTTCCTTTTTTTATCTTTTCAAGCTTCTGGCGTCTTCCGAAGGAACCTGATGAAACGAATTGATCTGCTTTTCCTACTGTACCCCCTTAATCCCTGAGATGGCCGACGAGAGAGGCATGCAAACCGTACAATGGAGCACTGCAATGGAATTATGTCAAGCGCCATGCCAGATTTTGCGTAACTTTCTTTGGTCATTCTGTCAGTGAAGTTGCGTGTTCAATTTTACCTTCCTTTTTCTTTTTTTGATATAAGGTTTTTGTTGAATTATGTTATTTTTTTAACGGAAAATTGTATCACGTTGGCGAAGTTTTGTTTAAGATTTAATGAATCTTTATCTCAATAGTATCCAATTATTTCCCTCGTTAATTTAGTGTACGATATTATTTACTGTTTGTTTGAAACATTCTTGTTGTGAGAATTAATCAACATAAATCCAGTAAATAACTTACGCATACGTCTCGTTCAAACGACCAATTCCATCGACCTAGATTGTCGAACTTTTGCTTTCCCCATTTAGCGCCGTCTTCGAGAAGAAAAATCCCTTCTTCTCGGGTTGGCAGTAAATCACACCTTCACTCCAATCAATCACAACGAGAAAATGCACAGCGACCCACTCGGAAAACACCTGCAAAGCTGGCCAGCCAGCACGGTCAAGTTCGAACGTATGGGGGCCTTGAACCTTCCCGAAAGCCGTTGTATCAGTTAAGGATAGACACTTTTATAGCGCTCTCACGCGTTTTACGAGAATGGTCCCTTTCTTGAAACGAGCGAAGGTTCACAGTTGAACAGCGTCCGGTAGCGGCAGTATTTTATTTATGGTCATTTTTCACGGCCACCGTTTTTCATCTGCTGCCCCTCAGAAGCCACTCGCTTGGCACCTTGCCCCGTTTGAAGGCTTTCTCCACCTTTTGGAATGAAATTCAAATCGAATGGAATGGATCCAGATTTGACGACCACTCGGTCACCATCAATGCTTTCCCAGACGGCTCACCCAAACGCCCGAGAAGGTGTTTGGGAAGCGTTCGATTAAGCAAATGTCGAGGTGAAAATGTCCAATCGAAGCCCCCTTTCCGAGTGCCCAAAACTGGAAAACCCACTCGCAGGTGTCAAGAAAATATAAAATACAACATTGCTGCCTCGGAGCGTCGCGTTCGATTGGGGCAATAAATTTGGAGCCTCGTTTCCTCTCCCTCCCCGAAGGCGTGCTAACAAACGATCCCATGCGTTCCTTCGTGATTGCATCCATAATCGATGCGTTCGGATGCCGCGGGCTATTTTCTCGAGCAGTGGCGCATCCAGTTTCTCGTTCCAGCCGAGTGGGGTTGCCGGACGGGTAGACATTAACGCAGATCGTTTTGCTTCCTGTTACGATTTGTGTAACCGTTTAGTGGAGGGCTAATTCATGACAAGCTTGTTATTGGCTGCACGCGTTGATGCTAGATAAGCAACCATTGGCATAAATTATATTCTAGGCTAGATGGTGATATATATTTTTCTTGCAAATGACCTTTTCTTCTTTTCCACCTTTCTTTGTGTGAAAAATAATTTAAATTCAAAGGTATTACTGAAGCTGGAACTGGAAAACTCAGGTATTATACTTGAGATAACCAATGGCGCTTAGAAGGTAAAGAAATCTGCTTTATTTCTTGAGCCAAAATGGATACAACAGCCGCACCTCGGTTTGGTGTACGCCAGCTAGATAACCAACCCGATATGGTTCCCATTTTCCCCCGAAACCGAACCGGAGAAAATGAAATATTATTTCCTCCCGCTCCGGGCCAGACCGAGGCTATCGGATCGAGGCAAAGGCAGCGGTCAATTTCGCGGGCGAAGTGCAATTAGATCGAAGTTTTCGTCCCTCCCCCACCCTCCTCCCGACAGTGCCACCATCCATTTTCCAAACTTTTGCAGTTAGGTCGTGGCCTAGCAGTTGGTTGTGTTGGCTGGAACAGGGGTCTTCCCGGGCGTTGCTTACTTCCTCCAGACTATCAGACTTTCCAGCCTGCGCCAGTCGGACGTGCGCGCGCGCGCGCGCTCGCGAGAATTGGAAAGACGAGTTTTACGATCATGATCATCATGATTACAGTCATGAGCGCCCCGTGGGTGGTTTTGGGGGAGGCGGTCGGCAGAAGGCACCCGGCAACGTAGCATCGAAATCGGAGGAATCATTTGGCCTGGGAACGATCCCGGGCAGGAAGTAGGTTCGCTTTACCCGGGAACGGTGCCGAAAGGGAGGTTGTTCGGTTGGATAAAGCTTGGAAGTCGTAAAACTTTTGCCCGCCACGGATGCAATGGCGAAGGAATTGCACGAGGTTCCGGCTCGTAAAAGATGACATTTGGATTGGCGAGATGAAGCGTTGGATTGAGGAATAAATTAAAGCTTCTCACGAGATTGTTCTGATGGTGAGTTGACTTTAGGGAAGCATCAACAGGTTTTGAAACTATATTTTGAAGAAAAGAAAGCACCGTATTGTTGAATCATTTAATTTATAGCAGGAAGATTCGAGTTGAAACATCTTTCTAGACCGCATCCGTCAACAGTGCAAGACATCTTCTGTACATTATTATCACAACCTCCGCGATATCTGATGTCAAAAGCAAACAAAACAAAACCAACCCCCGATGAAAATGAAGACATCAAGCTGCCAAGGAAGATCCCAAATCACCGCTGGAGAAATATTTTATGACATTTTATTGACACTAACACAAGATGCGCTTGTTTGTGCATCCGGTAGATTCAACAAAGAGGAGGAAGCACCTTCCAAGGTGATAATGATTACAGCTGGGCAGAAGTAAAGCTCGAGTTTGTTTGATAATAAGCTAGCTAGGAGTAAATAAACTCTACCGCGGGTTGTTTGCATTCAAATGGAAAACGGTGTAGATTTATTACGCGCTCAGTTTCCCGGTGCGTGGCGGTCTAGCCATTGTCGGTCCTTGACAACGGTGGTTTTTGTCTTCCCGGCTCATTTCAAATGCATCCGGAACCGTTTGGCGAACAGTTAGGCAGATGGTTTATTCAACTAATTGACTTTTCAGTATGTTTTCATTCCGCATGCTCACGTGTTGTTTCATTTGATTCGGTTCATTCCCGTCCATCTTGAGGGCTTTCGGCTGGACGCTTTAGATTAAAGAAACCATTGAGATAGGGCGGTAGAATAAATTAATTATTCATTAATATGAACCTCCCCTCCCCCTTTCTACCTTCGCTTATGTCGTCTGGATGTGATTTAATTTTTATTTCCAAAGTGGTCATTCGTTCGTTTGCTTTTCATTTACTTTCCGTTCCATCCCCTAAGCCATCGCGGAATCCGAAGCCGAACGATTACTGACCAAGTGGCCACATGGGAGTACGTTGTTAAAGTGGTGAAAAAACAAAACCTAAGCAGGTAGGACTTTTTTGCGAACTTTTTCGATCGTTTGAAATCGTTTAACGTAACTGTTCTTCTGGTCGATATGCTGTTTGCCTGCAATTTGACACCTTTCAACCAACAACAGCGGTCCGCAGAGTTGCGATCTATTTGCCGAGCGTTTGTTTACGCGGCATATTTTTTTTCCTCTTGTGACATCGGCGGTATGACGGCGAAACCGAATCGGGATAATCGCATTTCAGCGTGGCGTACTGAACTTTCGCCAAAAACTGTCCCACAATTTGGGAACGTTCCACGATCGGCGGTTCTGGAGAATGTATTTATTTTGACATCATCTGGGCCACGTTTTCCCCCGGTTCTTCACCAGGGGACAGGGACGGCAGGGTAACAAAACCGGGAACGGGACGGAGCTCACAATATTGGGGGCAACCGAGAGAAGATGTTGAACCAACCTAAACCCGATGCGCCATCGCCGTGGTCATCAAATTTGCCCCCGAAGTGTAACAGTCGATCTTAGCTGCCATTTACTTTTTATTTCGAGCTCAAGACCGTCATTGGCGTCTAATACTTGCTTTTGCTATAAAGCTAGCGGTACCTTTGAGGAATTGAGGTTCCACTGGCATCGGAGCCTTGGACTTGGTGGCAAAGTTTCGCACCCGCTTTTTTTTGTTGTTGCCTGTTTGAGTCCCCCCGAAATGGCGCACAAACGTTTGGAACGGAGTGGATTTTGTTTGGGGGCAACTGCTAATCGAGCGTAAAGTAAACGATGCCGTCAGAGATCCGTAAACCGTAAACATGAACATCGAATAACAAATGTAAGTAAGAAAAGAAGGCATCAAGTTTACCAGGTACACGCTGTTTGGAAAGTCATTTGAGCTGCCTCGGCCTGCGTCACGCACTTTGATGAAAGGCTTCCGATTAGATCATCCTTTTCGTTCGATTTCGTTAGTGTTCCATTAATAAGTACGCGGTGGTATTATTTGCTGAGATGCAACCAAAAGCTTCAATACGCTGCCCATGGAAAATCGCTTTCCGTGCGATCGCGGGGTGTGATTCAATTTAATCTCGTTCGAAAAGAAAAGCATGGGCGCTTTCCCGGCGGCACTTTTGATTCCGGCGTGTGTTTGGTTTTAATTTCTTCCGCCGCCAAAACGGGGACAGTTTCGATGCTCTTCTACGCCGGTGGCCCAAATGTGCCGCGCGTACTTATGTTGCTTTGTTTCCATTTTTGTGTTTCTATTCCTTAAGACCGCCGTGGCACAATCTGGCATGCCCTGGCTTGCGGTTTCGTTCAATGGTTGGTGTTGTTGGGAGGCAAATTAAGCCGCATTTTAATCCCATCCGGACCTACCGCATCGAGCCCGCCCCGTGCACTATGCGGGCCCCGCTGGACGAAATAGACCGATGATCCGTTTCCGCAAATGATTAACGGCGGACCCCCCCTATAAACGGATTCGAATCGATCGTCGAGTTTTTCGCAAACGGTGCCGTATGGGGGGAAAAGGAAGCAAACACAACCAAAAACCGTACTGTACCATCTGGAATTCCTCCCTTTTCGGAGTTTTACCTGCGTAAAACGTACGTCGTTTCTTCCGTCCTTCCAAACCTCCACGAGCCACTTTACGTGGTTTAAAATGTGTGATGAGATTTGAACAAGGCTTTCGACGGCGAACGATCCCGGCCGAAAATCACCATTCAGTGTGGCCCATCATGGGGTGAACGATGGCACACACGCACACGGGGTGGCAACAAGTTTATGATCCGTTTTATGACGATACGGACAGCTTTACATGCATGCGCAGATGCTGCGCTCCCTTTTGGCAGTTGTTGCGCGAACGCTTAGATCATTATGGTGGCCGCTGCCGAAAAGTGGTGAAAGCTGCTGGCCGTACAATGGAGAGCGTCTATTAACAGTGGGCTTCCCTCCTCACCCTCTCCCCCCGCCCCTTTCGTTTAGGCGCAGGGAAATGAATAGTTAATAAACACCGGTCGGAAGCACATTTTTGTTCGTGGTTGGCATGAATTATGCAGCATAATTCTGCATGCTGTTGTCGAATTTAGGCAGAGAGATTTTTATGCGAAGCGAAAGTGCTATTACATTTTATTTGTTTGATTTGGTAATGGTGCGAAACGGAATACTTGGGGGGGAGTGAATGTTGGCTAAAAGAGCCCAAACATTTCCCTTTACATTGTTCACCAAACGTGAAGGAACGATATTAAAATATACAAACCTGAACACGCTAAAGTGGTCAGTTAATTTACATTATCACATTGAGGGAACCATTTTATTGGTCCCATAAAAATGTTGGTATCAAATTTTACAACCCCTTGGACGATCGATAAAACTACTCGAAGACGATCAATATTTTTCCTACCGCCTCGAGCGTTTCCGCCCGGGAATTTAGCTGCCGTTTTTTTTAAACCTTTCCCCGGGGGCGAAGGAAGCGCGGTGCGGTTCGACACGCTCGCGAGAGCGATTTGCTCACACTGTCACCGGTGTGCGATCAAAGAACTCAATTTTCCACCGCATTACATGAAATGAGGCACCAATTGCAACTAGTTCGATCGTATCGTTCGTTGTCGTTGCCCATTTGCCGTGCGCCCGTGCGCAGTAAAATGGGAAAACCGACGACGATAAAGCCAACGCCCCACCCCTCCCCAGTGTTATTCACGACGCGCCTGACGCGAATTCTTGGCCCGTTGTCTGCTTTCCTGCCCGCCGACTTGCCTTACAGCCATCTTGGAGGCCATCATCTTGGAGGCTGCATTCTGACCGGGCCGAGATCGAGTTCAACCTTCGTGGCCCGCGAACGAGTGCGAAGTGCGGGAGGGGTCGGGGAAAAAAAAGCTGGTAAAATTGATCTCGGTTTTTACTTGTTTGTTTCTTGATGCTTTGCGCTGGCTTCCCACTTGCTCACGTAATCGCCAAGCTACGAGAGCTCGGCTCGGGTTGGGTTCTATTTTATTGGGTTTTTTTCTCCGCCCCGACTTCAAGCTTTTCCGCTCGCAGTCCAGGTGGCCTTTGCGATGCAACATGTGGTCGTTTCCGCGCAACGATGGTTGATTGAACTGAGAATTTATTTATGGAAGCGCGGCAAAAAAAGGTGGTGCAGAGCTCGAGGGAATCGAAGTGAATGAATTCTGCACTGCATGTAACGTGCGCTAATTTATTGCAATCATTTCTTGTTTCCCCCGGGGGGGAGAAAAGGCAGGTATCGTGTAACAGGAATACCACAGCATTGTCCTGTGCAAGCGTTGTATTGGAATCCAGATAAACACAATATGGCTGGAATTGTACCTTTTTCACACTTGTTTAATTTGGTTTAAATTAATCTTGGCAATAAAACAGTATGAAACACAATAAATGCCAAACAAAGGCGATAGGTGCCATAACTTGCCCTTAGCTTTTATTTCCTCCCTACGGTAAAGAAGAATATGCATCAGGATGGAACAAAAGGAAAACAATAGAATAATTGTGTTGGTGTGTCGTATATGTGCCCTTTGGAGAGGGGTTATGGATGATACCAGGTCCATTAGGGAGACCTGCACAAATGATTTATGGCACGCTTTCCGCAAAGGCACACCCTAAACGATCTTCATGTGCTACATGCCCCGAGTTCATAAAGTTAACGTCGGCAGTTAAACTTTAATTAATAATTGTAATTGTTCTGCCGCTCGTGTCGAAGGAAATCACAAATAAAAAAGAAGCGGAACGGCAGTTCGTTCTTTTTTAAAACCCTTTTCCCGCCCAGAGAGTAGGGGGTTTATCGCACCGACATCGGTTTTAGTGAGTGCGCTCGCAATTGATTTGCCTCTTTTTTCCGAATCGGCCCTTCCGGACCTCCACCGAACACCGATGGTCGTAATGATTAATTAAGATTGTTCGCATCGATAATTCCCGGTGTCGACAGTCGACGGACTGGACGGCGGACGGCGGAGGCAAACCAGGTTGCCAGCAGGAAAAAAAAGGTTCGTCGCTTGTTAACATTCACTGCAGTCTTTCGATTTACGGGGTGGAGCTTTTCCTGCAATCATTGGCAAACGGCGGACGGTTGCATCGAATCACCTACCTCGTTCTGTTAAGTAGCGGTGCGCCGATGTTCTCCAGATGACCGTTTGAGGCAGCCGACGAACGTTACGAACGTTGAGCACGAGCTTTTTTGTTTACGCTAATTTGATTTGTTTTTCCTTGCAGTTTTAACCCAACGCGGTAGGTTTTTCCACTATCCGTTGCTCGGGTTTGTTTTTCTTGCAGTATTCAATCAATACAAGCTTTCTAGAACGGGGAACGATTAATTTTCGCACTTTAACGCTCGGCCAAGATCGAAGAATCCGTACCCGTAATTGGGGTGGAGGAACTTCACTGGATTGGATTCTTACGCGTGGTTAGACGGATTCGCACGTTAGCACTCTATAAACATTCTTTCCGTTGTGTTCTTGCACCGTTCGTTGCAAAGAAAAATGCAAGATTGGGTTTCCTATTTAAACCGTTTACCGTTCCTCTCAATCGTTGACGAGCGTAAGCTGAATGCTAGTGACACACTTTTCCACCGATCTGCTTGAGGAAAAGCAAAACCCAAAACACTTTCCCGATCACGACGATCGAACGCGACTAGGCAGACGACCGCAACGACGAAAGGGGACAAACGTAATGCGCCACGGTTGATTTTCCCGGTCGGCTGCACTTGGCCGCGGTGACGATGTTTCGCACGACGACGGCGACAACGACGGAAAACGACTCTGTGTGGTGTCGGAAAAATCGGGAGCGAACGATGGCGCGCACGTGCACTCTGGCCAACGACAGCTGGAAAACTGAAAGCCCGGTAGGCGCGCGGTCCACCGTCCAGGTTTCCGTCGGATCGGATCCGCCCGGGAACTTCGCGCACGGTCCGTTCCGTTAGCTTTACCCGGCGCCCGATGCTCACGCTGCAGATGCTGACGATGACGATGATGATGGTGATGCTCGTGACGATCGTGATGATGCCGGACGGAACGGTCGGACCATGGTTGTGGTAGTGGCGCTAATGCTGGCGTTCGCGGTCTTTCCCCCCGGCTGTCGGGACGGGGCTAACGGTCGGGCAGCCGCGAATGAACACGAATGAACTCGTGATCGTAAAGGGGAGGAAAAAGAGGCGCCGTGGATGGCGGGTGGCGAGCTACGAAGCTGCTCATGAATGAAAAACTGTACCCGGGGAGTCGAACGTAAGACGTTGCAAGTGCGCGAAACGGACGATCTTTGGAGCATAATCTCGGGAGAAAGATCGACCAAGCGAGCGAGGAGAAAAGAAAGAAGGAGAGCGTGCAGGGGATCAAGAGAGAAAGCCGATGGGTGAGCCGTTAGCTGAGCGAATGCCGAACAAGCAGCATCTCCGAGCATACTATGCTTCGCACGATCATGTTGACGATGATGATCGTGATGATCGGTGGTAGACTTACGAAGAGATAACCAAACGGGCGGAAGCAGAAGTGGTGTGGCGGAGTAAAGAGGAAAGATACATGCTTTCAAACGTAATCTAAGTACAGCGTGAGGGAGACGACAAAGCATTGGTCGGAAAGAAAATCTAACACTTAGGCAAACCTTTCCTTCCTTCTTCGCTTTCTTCATCTCGTTTTCGCACAAATGATGTTTTTTACTATTCTGATTTCTCCCTCTCTTTCTTTCTCTTTCTTCTTCTTTTATTTACTAGGTTTTCTTTCACTATCCCTCCCTTTTCATCGTCGGTTATCAGTTTCTAGTGCAAAAGATCGTATGGAGCGAATCTGTGCTGCCTCGCAAGATCCACCGTGAGCATTTGATGCTCATGCTCATACTCTCCATGCTTACGTTTCCCGCGTTTCCCTGGCCCCACATTGCACTCCTTTCCTTTCCATCTCCGCAACCGCTCGACATCAACACTTCAGATGATTCAGTTGCCTCGAGTGCTTACGGTACGTGATCCGGTGGCGAAACGCATAATCCACCATCGATCCGCCGGCTTTCGGAGCCATCCTGACCATTCTTCTACGGATAAACAATAAACAATAAACATAACCTCCTACCAACGCATTCCTCTTTCGGTGGAGTGCAAATTAACCTGCTTTTCCAGTGTCGTCCAGATTTGCATCACAACGGGGCGATGCAGGGAATTAATCTGTTCCTCCGTTCGTCGATGGAATGCGGAAAGTGTTCTTCGGGAGCCAAAAAGTGGACAATTTCATACACATTGAAACCCGATTTGAATATGGCACAAGCATTGGACTTGGTTGATGGGTGCTTCAGAGAAGTATGACGTGGAATAGTAAAAACATTCAAACAGGGCTTTTATGAAATTACAAGTCTTTTCTTTTAAAATGGTTTGTGTACATACATGTGTATCATTTTTCCCAAGTCTTCATTATTTGCATAATATACAAATATTATTTAACAAGGGTTATCAAATTCTACAGTTTTACTGATTGAATATTGCCAGTACCTTAGTTGGTTGTGGGGTTAATTGCATCTTTTTAGAAAACCGACTTAAACTAAATAATTAAGACACCACCGGATAGTGTGTTGACAAGTTGATTTTTTGCTTGTTTGTTTGTGAAAAATTCACATTTACAAGCCATTGCGAAAGCCATTTGCATTTATTTACTCAAACTTTCGGAGTTTAATGTGAGAACAGTTTTTTTTAGTTTTAGCAGTTTTAGTTTTGGTACAAAACTTTCCTTTTTAAACTTTTCACCTGCAATTCGATGACCCCACCAGCCCGGCGCGGTACAGTGGCTCGTAAAGTGTCGCTGAAAGTGCTCGATTGTATGGAAATAATTCGGCTGAAAACGCGAAAGTAACACTGTATCGAGGATATGCGATGGGAGGGAAGACGATAGACGAAGTTTTTCCACGACGAACGCGTCCGTTAATGAAGGTGGGAGGTTGAGGAATGTTGCAAATTTCATGAAATATAAAATGCTGCAAGATCTCACTTCAACCTTACTGTAGATATGTAGATGCTAAAAATAGATTTGACGGGGGACACCGAGCAAAAAAGGCGTAGTTTCATGCAGCTAACAAACCGACTCTTTTTACCCCTTTCGAGATGCGAAGTATCGCGTTCGTGCCGGAAATGTGTCACCACAGGCGGAATTCTTTCACTTCCACACCCTTTTGCGTTTGCCGTTTATCCTGCCGGTTCTTTCGATCATGAAGTCGTAAAACCTTTTATTGAAAAAAAAAACAACCTCTAAGCTAAGACGAGCGCCGATTTAACAGAAGCACCCAATTGCCCTTTAGCAGCTGCCAGCCCACCGACCACGAACTGTCATTTTGGTGGCGCGCGTCGCTTCTTTGCGCGTGAAGAGAAAGTGTGAAAATGCTTTGTGGTTTGGTAGCTTCCCTTGGCCCTCTTTAACCCACCGGGCCCACCCCTCTAAAGCGTATGTAAAACCCGCTGTTTCCCGTGGATCAAATTGTTTGTTTTGTCATTAAATGGAAGCGAACCAGGTTGCGGCACGCGGCGGAAGTTGAATGCGTTGGCGGGCTTTCGTTTCGTTTCAGTGTGAAGGTAAGAGGCGGGGAAGAGATGTTTCCAACAAAGCAATCTTTAAGTGCGAAGGTAGCCCTTTGATGCGGTACAGAATGTGGATGCTTCCCAAAAACGAACAAACGAATCGTTTAACTCGAAAGGGAAACTTTGTTTCCTCCGCCCGAGGCGGACCGGAAGAACCTTCGCCTTACAAAGGGGGTGCCTTCGGAGTAACCACCCGGCTTCGGGCATTGTAATGCCGCGAAATGATGTACTGTAAGTATTTTAATTAATCTGGCATTATGGTTACATTCTTCTGAGGGTTTGCTTCAGAAATGAAAACCCCCCATCGTCATTACCAATTGATACTTGAGCGTTTGTTTTCACAAAATGAGCATCGAACTGGCAAAGGGTAGATTAATTTTGAGACGTCCGTTTTCATCCCTTAATACGGTGTTTGACGGCGATCGGGTTTGACTCGGCAAAACGGCACAACGACGGGCGTTTAGCCGATGTTTCACCCAAATTACGCTCATTACAACCAATGGTGGCACAAAAATCATCTTTGACACGTGAAAGTAAAAGCACACAAATGAACCGAATCTGCCCGCCGGCTATGTTTCTTACGGCGGGACAAATTACTTACGCCAAAGCCGTGTACCACGATGTTTAATCGCCGAAGGGAGGACTGCACGTGCCTTGCGCACCGACGTTGAACAGATGTCGATTTTATGTGATTTAACATATTTTCGCAATTTCTCCCTCCCGATCGCGGGTGCGAAAGTATAATTTGAAGCGCTTCCATGGTGCCGGTACCGGAAGGCCGCTGAAATGCGCAATGATTATCGGCCGGATAGGGTCGATCAGAGGTGGTATTTTGTGCTTCCGGATCAGATGTCTCATCCGGGGAAGGAGTTTTTACACTAGCCAAAACATCAACCACAGAAAGTAGATTGGTATTTTTGGTTATTTTCGATCGGTATCCCAGTGGTGATCCAGTCCGAGAAGCTGCTTTCGTTTTTATCATCGAACTGTTGGAAGAGGAAACGGGTGAACCTTTTCAAGGCTGAATTAAAATAAATGTAGTTGCAAGGAACATACATTTCCATATTCCTAATAGGAGTCTTGACCGTAAATCTTTGGTCCAATATACAAAAATGCATTTTTTTTTTTGCTTAAAACATTTCAGCGCGTTCCAAAGTTACAAACTAAATAATTATTTTGTTACAAACTGTTCCTTTACTGGGACATTTTATTTAGATTGGTTGATATTAGCACTGAAAGAAGACAATTTAGGTTTTCATCTGTCATATTTCTCGACACGTCTTGTCAAAGTCGTGTACAAAAAGTAAACAAAAACTCAGACCGATAATTTCTCATCGGTTGGTAATTTTGTCGTGTTTTTACATTTAGAATGGGGTTTTGACAAGCCCTGTCGAGAAAGCTGACAATTCACGTCGTTATCTCATTATAACCTCAAATACTGAGTTGCATAAGTCCAAGCTCGTTCTAGAACTGGATCAACTGCTTTCAGCTTTGTGCAACTCATTGAGAACTAACTGGCCGCTCGACCGATTAATTATAAAGTCGTTAGCCCAGCAGAACTCGTTAGTCGCTGGTTACTCATCCAAGCCCATTGTGATGCGTTTGCCGAATCATCTCCTTTGATTCATCTTGCGCATCTTGACAAACGGTGCGGTATCTGGACGATCGTAACGTTTTCGCAAACTCATCCGGGTCCGTTACTGCGAGCACCGTCGCAACGGTAATAGATCACCATTCGATAGCTTAATCGATTGTCCAGAACGCCCTGCTACATACACGCACATACATACACACTTACACACAAGCGAGGTGGGATGTTTTCTTTTCCATTTCTACGCCACTTTTCGGTGGAAACTCGTCAGCAGAAGCATATCGGAAATCGAGAATTGAGCATGGTCATGGAATTGATCGGGTCCTCTTATAGCTGCTGATGCTGCTGCTGCTTTCATCTTCGTAGCCATTTTTTCAATCTTCAGTTCACACTGCGTTTCATCTAACTATATTTATCCTCCTAAGAGCTACTGGTTCGATTGGGAAGAAGTGAAGGATGATACGAGCATTTTTGAGCATTCCATTCTCGGCACTGTTTCTCCACATCGCGGGTCAACATGAGTGCTTCCACTTCGGTCAGCAATTCGGTGCTTGAAATCATCAATTCCAACGGACCGGAATGGCTCCGATTGCTTGAAATCGCGTCTAATGGTTGTCGATAATAAATTTATTCCCATTTTCCCGAGTGTTAATATGTGTGTCTAGACGCAGCGTGGTCAAGTATGCCTTAGTCGTTCACTCTCTTGCCGAGTTTGCCCGCGCTGTGGATCACTTTTCGGCTCGTAAATAAACCGTTCCGAACCATCGGCGATGCAACGGGATGAAACTGCAAACAGCCGTTAGCGGCTGAGCCGAGAAGAAAGTGGTGGTGTAATAAGCGCAACAAGTTGGCAATTAATTACGAACCGCTTGCGTAAGTCAAGTACTCCGACGCAATGCTACCGCTTTGCTGCTCGCTCTTTAATTAAACAAACTGTTTTAATTTTCTTACGTATTACGTTCATGTATGTTTTTACTGTTGCTTGTCCTTGTAAGCTTTAAATATGGATATTGAACAGCAAATTTCGAATGGTAAAATTGTTTCAAACAGTGAACTGTTTTTGTTCGATAATATTCTAAATCGAATGTATTTTTTTTTAATAAGTTCTTTTTCAAACTTTTCATTGGAAAAATGTCGTTTTTGTGATTTACAATGAACATTTAATTATGATTTGATTTTTATCGCTTTTAGATGTAGCGTCGAACAATTGACGCACTTATCTCGCTTTGCATCACTAGGGAACGACGCTTGCGGCCACGAGCTGCACGATTGCGTTTCTGGGAATGTACTTTCAACGGTTCCATCGCCCGAAGCACCCTTGGTCCTTCGCAAAAGAGAGCACGCCCGGTCGGCGTCGGGAAATATGGGAAAAGTATGTGAACAAGCCGCCCCTCACTTGAGCCCACACTGGGCCGGATATTAGGGTCGAGCCCTGCACTGCTTGAAGGGCAGATAAGGGTAAGCGGGTCGAGAGCAGACGATATGGACGAGGCGGATAAGCCAGCAGGGGTGCGCCTGTCGTTGGTGGTGGGCAAGAAAAAAAAACATCTTTAACTGAGCCCTTGATCTAAGGCTCAACGGGAAAAGGGCGCCAAGGGCGGAAAAGGATGGATCCCAGCCGGTGCCCCAAAGGTCACGTGACGTTCCGGACGGGTATTGCATCGTGATTGCAAAGGGATTCTTCCATTCGCGGCTGGCTCCCTTCGCTCCGTGCGGCCTTTCCTTTTTCGCCGTCACCGTTGTCAGCTTTGGGGCTCAAAAATGTCATTCAGCTCGGCCGGGGGGAACGTGCAGCGCCAGTGAAGTCACGGACACAGGCCCGGCAAGTTCGGAAGCGTGCGGATGCGCGATGGACACTCCATAAATCCGATACGACAGGTAATTTGAGTTAGTTCGAGAGCCTGCGGTCGGCGCCGGCTTCGGCTTCGGCATCGGTTTGGCTCCGTTTCCGCGTGGTCATTAGCATTGAAATGGACTTTCCACTTTCCGGCCGGCTCGCTAGAAAAGGAACAACCCCCCCCCCCCCCCCCCCCCCCCCCCCCCCCCCGCTTGTGGGAAAACTGAGCTGCTGTGAAGCGAAATCGGCAGGAAAAGGCACACAGAAAACAATATGGAAACATACACATCGCATGAGATTTCGAGTAATGATGACTGTTAAAGAGGAGGCAGCTAAATTGACTGTTGTTTTTCTTGTGGTTTCAAACATACATCTTTTTTTGGTTTGCTCCTTCTTCTCCTTCTTTTTTCTCCGTGGTGCCTTTCTCCGTGCGTGTGTATGTGTGTGTGTGTGTGGAGGGTGGAAGGTCAGTGAGCAAAGCGATGCCAGTGCTTAATAAAAAAGAAAACTGTCCAAATATGAATCAATATCTTTCCGAAGGCATCAGGCACGAATGAAGATTTGTTTTTGATTTCGCCCAAGAGCGGTATTTTCTCAACATCGTTGTCGGCCGGTAAAAGAGTTTTCGTATGTCCACGCAGCGAAGGGAAAATAATTGACACTCATCTTGGCATGATGACGATTGCGACAATAGCTCCAGTAATGATCTTTATCCTCCCTTTCATTGGGATCCATCATTTGTTAATCTCACTGTAATGACGACAAGGAATAAAACGAAACGATTATGTTTATTTCTTAAAAATGTATACTATAAAAACAAATGGTGATGAAGTTTATTATCATTTTCTAAGTAAAAACGTTCAACGTACACATTTATTCAAGTCAACCAAACTGTACGCTATTACTTGAGAGGAGATTTGATTCCCTAAATGGCGGCCAATTCGCGTAAAAGAAGCAATAGAGTTGCAGGCTTGCGGAAAAACGGTAGCACAATTCAATGTTTGTCATCAAACAACATCATTTCAGCGTGAAAGTCGAATACGCGACCTTTCGGTTGAAACCTCGACAAGACATGGCTGAAACGGACAATTTAACTCACTTATTGGCAGGCCTTTTGAGCGAGCCCTCAAAGGTTTTTCTTTTATTATTTTCCATTATTTTTGATACTATTTCGCTACACTTACATGTGGCAGCACAGCAAACGACACGTGCCGCATTGTGTGCGTGAAAGTGAGCGTTCGGGGGGCGTCTGTCTCGGCCAAATTAAACTCACCCCCGGGGGTTGGCGCTGGCAGGTCGCTTCCGTTGCAAATTGGCCAATAAAGAGTTCACCTGCCTGGACGCTTTTCAACAACAAGAAGATACCCCCCTTGGGTGATTGTGTGAAAAGGGAAAAGCGCGAACAATCGCAATCCGAGAGCGCATCCAAATTTGTCAACGAACGCGGAGCAACAAAAAGGGATGCAAAATCGATGCCATTAAAATATGCGCAACCACAAATTGCGATCCCAGGTTGGAATCCCTTTCCATTTTTGTTTTGTTCACTCCGATTCAAACCGTATCACTCGAACGTCAACGGGTGGGTTCGATTTATATTTCGATGTTTCTTCGAATGCTGGCATTCACCCCTCGCACGCCATCGTTGGATAATTCCACCTGCTTTTGCACCAAACTCGTAGTCCCTTATGCAGAAGAGATGGGGCAGCATTTCTTTCCATTTTTCCGATCCCCTTTCTTCCGACACGTTCCTTCGCGGGGTCAGCAGATTAAAGCTCACTGTCTGCGATGTGTGACGGGCTGGCGGTCGCAGGGGAAAATGAGAAAATGTATGTTGGAAAAAGTTCCAGTCCAATTGGCAGCAGCGGCGGTGTCACCCCGTTCGGGGTTCCTTCAGGTGACATTGACAAATTTGGGTCAAATATAGGCGAATGGGGTGAAGTGCAAGGCAAGGGGGATTTGTTATGACGGATTAATCAGTCCAAAATGTGATTTGGGAATTAAAGATGATTAAGAAAAATGATGTGAGGTACGATTAACCTCACATTCTCGTTGAGTTTTGTTGCGCTTCGAATACAATTCGATAGCTTTAAACCAGAATTGTATCCACTTTTTAATAACCACCGGAAAAGCTGTTTGCGCTCCACGATAAAACCACAGTTTCTCCAACACTCAAGCATTCTCGGCCCAACATTTTGGTTCGCACTCAAAACGAAATCGAACTTGCTCCCAATCGCTGCTTAAGCCTTAAGTGAAACCATCGAGCACCGGATTGGGACGCAATGGAAATCACGCGAACGACATCACGATCAGGGTCGATTCGATTTCGATAACCTTTCGCCTTCAAACTTTTCCTCCCCCCCAAAACGAAAAACCGCACAAATAGTTGATCGCGAGGCGGAAAGCGAGATTTGCATTGAACGAGTGCGCGCACACCGGCTCGGAAGGCGTTTTAAGCATAATTGCGCTTCTTTCCGTTCGCATGATCGCTTTCTTTTTTCCACCCGAAATGAGATCTTTTCGCAGCCACGACACGGTTTTCCGCCCGCTCGAACCGCTGCCCAAAAAGTGCCCTCTCCCACCCGCTCCCCCTCGTACCGGTTTTAAGAGCGGTTTATCAGGTGAAGGTCAGTTTGTGCGTACCGTTTCCGCCTGTCGCTGTTCGTTTCGTTTTCGCACGAAGTCTGTGTCAGCCGTGCGATCGATCGTTTCGATAGGATGAAATCGAGTGCGCTTTTTTCGGGGGGTTGCGTCCAAATCGTGGCCCCAGATTTTGCGCAAAACACACGCCCCAATCGATCGATTAACCTTTTCGGGCGGAGTTTGCGATTAGCCGATCCCGGGGCATCCGGGTAGTGGCATCCGTTCCGGTTTTCGGCAATGCAAGTGCCGCCCCAAAGGGAGTGCTGGAAAGCAACTATAAGCTGGACTGACCTTTGTCCTCTTCCGATGTTGGGCCTGAAGGTAGGTTGATAGGTTGTTAACCGATCGTTTCCGGAGATGACGAAGCTGAGGGAGCATTGAAACTCTTATTTGGTGAACTTTTCTGGAGTTTCCATCGCCCATCCGTTCAGAGGAAATAACACGTTTTCATGAAAGTAGTGCACTGTCAATCGTTTCTGGAGGGTTCTGCCATTGAAATCGCGATGTTAAATGGATGTTTGAGGAAGATTGGACGCAATGACGATGCACAACATGAATTCAAAAAAAAGACCAATCAGGAAGGAAACAACAGACCTAGGAAAGAACACTGAATTCATTTTCGCTGTTCGTGATTGTTCTTTCCGTAGGAAGATTTCTATTTGTTTTCAAGTCATTGCTTTCACGAAAAATGTGTCTCTCTTTTAATTTGTTTCCCTCTTAAGAAGGCGTGTTTTCGTGCATGAAACAAAACAATTTACTTTCCTGTCGCAATCAAAAGCATGACGCAAATAGATATCCGTAACAATGGTCTATTTGAATCACCTTTCATTTCTTCCGTGTGGATAAAACAATGCCTGTTCCCGGTTTGTTTGTTTTTCTCCTCTTGTGGTCCACACATTGATAATTATTTTATCATCGACCTTGTTGAGAGCGAACGAAACGCAGGAAACAGGTTGCC
Source organism: Anopheles coustani (assembly GCF_943734705.1). Lineage (NCBI taxonomy): Eukaryota > Metazoa > Arthropoda > Insecta > Diptera > Culicidae > Anopheles > Anopheles coustani. Next base: position 25,867,521 of record NC_071288.1, read on the forward strand.
CATTTCCCGACCCCGGTGTTGATAATGACCAGCGAACCAGGCTGGAACAGGCTGGCGTCTGGATTTACAGGAGCTCTCGGCCCTAATTTTATGATTATACTGCCCTGTTTGAGCTTTTTATGGTACGCATGTTGCACGTGCTTCCCTGTGAATGCGTTGGGAGAATGATCTTTATTTCTCGGATACAATGTCAATTCATCGCGCTGCGTAGAAGGTTGGTTTATTCGTTTGCTTTCAATTTAATGTAGGCTTGTTTGGTTTCTATTGTTTCTTGAGTGAAAATTGAGGAAGATGGAAAATAAATGTTGGTAGAACAAAGTCGACTAGTAATAGTGGTGATAGTAAAAGGGAAAGGGCCATTTTTTGTAAGGTTATTATTTTTATTGTATTTAACGTTTAAAACCATATCTGTGAAAGTTTTTCTAGAAAACAAGTAAAAATCTGTTAACAAAAAATGTGAAACCGGTTACCGATAGAAATTTAATTTAAATGACTCTTTAAACCAAAACATCCTACACCAAACCGCATTGATTTTCCATTTTCACATTCATCAAAGCGCCAGCATCACTTTTTTCCATTTGATAACTCTCATTAGATGTCATCGTAACCACACTTGTTTCTTAGCGTGTGAAAAAAACAGCATGGCTGCTGGAAAACCTCTACGGAATCACATCCCGAGGTGTGGCGTCGAAGTGGAAAATTAGCTGCTTAACAGAGATCCATTTTCCGGTCGGTTCGCTCCGGGATGGTATCAGCTTTTGTGGTCACAATGGGAACCGCCGTTTTGCTGGGGGTGTTTATTTTCTGCAGGGGTTTCCCCTGCTCCACCATGTTTTCCATTGCAGGATTGCCCCCCTGTGCCGATCGATCAAATCGATTTCCTGCGCAGACGGCACGTCATTCCCTCGAATGCTGGGTAAAGCTGGCCCAGGGTTTACCCTCTTGCCCTAATCTCCACCAAAGGGACCACTTTCTCCCGACTGAAGCGTTTGGCGGTTTTCAAGACGGGCGGGGCTGGTAAGTCCAGATCGTTCCAGATCTAATTGAAGTCCACTAAAACTGAACCGGCTGCCCTCCAGGAGGGGCAGACGATACCGGCCCACGATCGAATGTCGTGATGATCGTGTTCTGCAAGACAACGCCCGGTAGAGGATGGTGGCTGCAGCTCCCACCACCAACAGTGACTTGAGCTTGTGGTTGCACTTCCAACCCGCGATAAGCGACGAACCCGGCTCGAACGATCGTTTTTTTTCGACGGAGGCGGTTTCTTCCGTGGTTCACACGTGATTTTCATGCCGGTTGGGCCCACGGACCTGGCACTCAAAACCATTCCAGTTATTCCGGATATAGCCACCACGGAGGCAAGGGTCGATTTAAAAGGGTAAAATTAGCACAGGTGGTCACTTGAACCGTTTCCAACACCCACGAGTTACAATGTGGGAAGCATCTGGAAAAACAGTGTCCTCCACAACAGTCCAAATTTGTACTTTATTATATTCATTAGAATTTTTTTTACAATGATGTTCCGAGAAACATTATCATATCGTATTTAAAAATTATTGAATTCTTTTGTGAAATGAACATTTATTTTATGGTATTTACATTCCTTTCCAAATTTTCGTTACAACTGTTATACTATAAAGTTGCTACGATTTTTTGTTCGATTTAAAGTTCTTCTTGAGTTTTTCAACCCTACTATCCTACTATGTTTTGGTCTCGTTCGCTTCCTTCGTGCGCTCGGTGACCAGTTTGGTCGCATTTAACTTTTCGCGGACCACAAAATGCATACGATTATCCGGTTTTGGGCATCCTCCTCTTCCCTCCTTCCGGTTCGGGGCACGTTTCCCCCGGGCGCCACCCCGGAACACTTTCGCGTACCGAATCGCGAATCGGCCGGGCGGATCGTGCCGAACGTGCCGCGGGCAGAGGCGTCGAGCGAAACGATATTATTAATGCCAGGTGCGAATTATGGCCTGCAACACACCGCCGTGTGCGTTCCGTTCCGAGGGCCTGTTTCAGCATCCAATTTGTAGCCCGGGAAAAACATGCCGCCCTGGAGAGGCAGGCAGGCGGCGCATTATATCGAGATCAGCATCCGTCGCCCCATGCGGGGAAGAATCACGATCACGGGTTCAGTACCGGGGACGGCGGGGTTTCGCGGTGGTGAAAAATTCAAACTGACATTTTGGCATTCAATTTCACGCTGGTGAGGTGTGAAATATGATTTCATCCCCCACCCGCCGTGAGAAGATCGAGAGCGCGCGTGTGTGTTCCGATCCGTGCCGGGCGCGCTTTTCCGCTTTCCCTTTTTAACGTACCGTACCGGGTTGATTTGGTCGTGCGCTGCAATTGCTTCCCTGGGATCACGATGCCGTTGGAGCGTTATGGTTTCAATTCTGGTTTCGTTTCTGGTTTTGTTTTGTTTCTCCCTCCGGCCGATCATAATGTTTATTAACATTTCAATTCCGGTTCCTCGGTGTTCCGGTTGTGTTTTCCAAGCGCCCAGCGCTTTGTTTTCCACGCGCCGTATTAATTTCGGCGATAGTATCGGACCGACGGTGAAAGACGGTGGAGATAAAATATGGTTTCGGTGAGGAAAATTTCTCATTTTAATGTGGAAACAATTGGTAGCAGCACGAATTGCACCTCCGGTAGGTTAAAACAAGTATCAGTCATACTTGAAAGGCAGACCGTTTCCCATTACGTCACAAGTACATGCCGGTAGGTAAAAAACTTGGTCATATTTTATAAGAAACAAGTAAAATGTTTTGTTTTGAAACAAAAAAATCGAATTATTATATTAAAAAGGCTGGCAATATCAAAATGGTCTTCGTTTGTCCAAAGTTACATGTCAATCGGCGTTCAATATCAACATCTCAATTCTGTTTATCTGTCCTTCTTCATTATTGCCTGTCGATTACCGTTACTAATGCCAGTCTAAGCCACCTCATCTTCAACGTTTAAAGTGAATGATGAAGCTGCTCTGCCGGTCGGAGAGAGTAGAACGAAAGCTCGTCCGAAATCTGGTTTGTACGCGCTCTGTCTTGAACCCTCTTTTTCTTCGTTTATCGTCTGCTTTACTGTTGCGTAAGCTTTGATAAATTATAATCTTTCCCTGTTGCGGTGTTACTCAAGGAAGGCTCTAAGTCAAAATAGGGATGATAAATGAACCAGGTGAGCATTAGTTTCTTTCATGACCTAAAGCCCCTATTAGCAATGATGTCATGGTGGGAAACGTCCGTTAGGAACAGCAAATTGGTCCCTCAAAAAAATAGAAATTCAGGTACAAATTTACGTTACCCCGGGTCCTGCTCAAATACGCTCAGAAAGCTCTCTCACGACATGCATTGGTAAACAGTGGCAGAACTTTTTGAATTCCGGAAATTCGCTTCCATTAAACGCCTCCTTTCTACGAACTCCGCTCATATGTGACGTGCAACCGGAATTAAAGATTGTCTCAGTTCGTGATTTTTTTCGGTCCACCAAACCCAAATTTTGTGATAACTATCCATCCGAAACGGCAGGCCGAATTAGTTTGCGGACCCGTTGCTTCAGCAAATTGCTCTCAAACGGTCGCCCTACTCGATCGGTTCTTTCGCTACACCACTCCGGCTCGGACCGGATTGACAGGCACCGACGATGACATTGGGAGATTGATTTTTGATCGTTATTTCCTGCCAGCCCCCGGCCGGGCCCCGCACGAGCGTGATGACAATAAATTTCCAATTTTTAAAAACTATTCCCCAAAACGCGAACAAGACAGGCTAGACAGGTCTAATGTAGGTCTGGCAAGTGTAGCGCGGGAAACTAGCTGGTGGGTTTCTGCTTCACCCGCCTGCAGAAGGCTAATCTATTGCAAATCCCACACGCGAATCTTTCCCATGCTCCGGTGCTCCCTTTTTTTCCCCGACCTAATGAGTGTACGAGTGCACGGGGGACAACGGTAAGGGATCATTTTTCAATTTCCGCAAACGTTTTGTTAACGGTGGAAGACGAAAATAACAGTATCGATTCTCATAACTCCCGATGGTCCGGGGGTGGTGCGGGAGGGGGTAAGAGGGAAACTGTGGCCATTGGAAGTGGTTTGGGTTGTGTTTTTTTTTTCTTCAAAGGTGGGGATGTTAATTCGATAATTATAGTGCACCGATTTTGTGGTTCAGTAGGATTTCGGAGCAGTCAATTTTCAGCGCGGTTCAAGCTAAAGGGAAAGGCAGGTTGTTATCAGACTCTTCGAATGTGATTTAACATTTTAAATTTCAAATGAAAAATGTTAAATTTGAAAAATACATCTCTTCCTGTACGAGAAGGCGAAATACTGTGCATATATCTTTAAAAAAAAATTAAACATAATGCTTCAAGTAAATCACATATTTTAACAGGTTTTACTTCATTTAAACCTTAATCAATTTCTTTTGATAATTATCAATCTTCAAATCTACCTCCAAGATAGCCAATTAATACCGTCCAAAACTAACTTAACAGCCCAAAGGTTTACGAGCGCAAACAAATCATCTTCATTTGTGTTCCGTTGGTTGATAACTTTTCGTCGGCTTCAATTGATAATTATAGCGAGAAATGATTTGAAATGGAGCGCTGACAAATGGTTGACAGAAAAAAATTTACACCACCCTGGGCAATAATAGACGAAGATTCCTCCGTACAAAATAAACCCAACGTCAGGTACGGCAATAGCGAGGAAAACATTTTCCCCCACTGATACCCGTGACTGACCGTGAGCGGGCGTGCTGTATCTTAATTTTATTTGACAGCTCGCTCGACCACGATTGGGCTGGCGAAGAAATTTGTTTGAGAAAACCACCCTCCCTCCCCAAACTGGTGGGTGGTAATTAAACAAACAATGAGACCGATCGTGGGAGGAACGTTTCCTTCCCGGGAAGAGAAAATTACTACCCGTGCCGGTGTGCCCAGTGGGACAATTTTCCCTTTTTGTCAACAAATGTCCATGGAATGGACCCGAACCCGAAATTACAACTGGCCGACCGTTCAGCCTCCCCCTAACAAGATCGTTAAACGATCGCGCGCTTGAGGCTTTTGTGTTGAAAGTTCTCAAATTCATCATCATCTACAGGCAAGCGTCCATGTTTCGGAGAGGAGGGCAGAAAAAGTGAAAAACATAACTCGCCCGCCAGCAGACGAAATGGATGGAAATTTTTCGGTGAAAAGTTCGCGGTAGAAAGTAAACTTTCCCACGCCGCCGCCACCGCACGCCTGGGACACGCCGGACACGACAGACGTCGATTTAAATCTCGAGGGTGACGAATTTCGTTTTCATCCTCCGCTGCCGGTTGTGACGTTCCCGAAAGCGCCGGAGAATGAAAGTGAACGAGAAGAATGCTCGGTCGGTGGTTGATGATTCGCCTGACTGACGTTTATGCTAAACAGGTTGGAGCGGCGAGTCGGAATCGAAGGCAGCTTGCAGCTTATGGTTTTGTAAACACAGGTTTGTCTTGCTCGGGAACTATTTCGTGGTTTCCTAACCCTTAAAACATTTAGGATTATGTTTTTAAATATTATTATAAATGAAGATCGTTTCTTTTACGAATTGTGTTTGGTTAGAGACACTTGTTGATCATAAGCATGTAACATTTAAAAACAATCATAACACTCAAAATGGTTTTAACTGACATCTACCACGCAGGAAAGGGTTAAATAGTTATTTTCACGTCTAACAAGTTTTCTTGATTGTAAGGCTAATGCTAACGAATTCCACGTCAAGCATGTCACGGATTTGCAGATGGCCTCCGAGCGCCCTTTTTCCCTCCGATGCTCTCGGGTCGAGTTCGTCGCCTTGTCGATCGTTGATGTCACACATGTAAAAACCCATCTAGCGTGAACTTAAGCCTCGAAAGGGGCATAAAGCGAAGGTAGGTTTGATGGAAGAAATATTTTATTTCCTACGATCTGCATTTCCGTGCGCGAAGGTGCACTCTGGCGATGGGAACCGAGCGAAGCGGATGGAACCCCCCATTTCGGGCGCGTTGCGTTGCCGGAAGCTCTGCCGAGGACCTGCAGAGCTGGCCGCGTAGCCTACCGGAATGTGTGCCTTACGGTAAACGAACGGTGCGCGCCGCTGGGTATTGCACAATCGTGCACCTCGCGCCGATTAGCTCCGGCGAGGCGAGAATTAAGGTCACCACCCTTTGGGCTGGCTGCGTTTCGTTGCCTTCGAGAATCAGCCCCATCCATCTTCGTGCCTTCCCGCTCCGGCCACCAAACCGGGCCCGCCGACTGGGTGCTAGCGGTTTTTTCAACGCTCGTGGTCAGAAGTGAGTTATCCAATTACCGAATCTCCATCAATTCTCGCCCCAACCGCGGCGGCGCACGACAGCCTGCAGGGCCCGTCAAGCCCACGGGGGAGGCCCCGAATGGCCGGAGGATGGAGAACCCGGAAAACGTTTCCAACGCCGTCGTCGTCGTCGGCGCTGGCTCTCGGCCCGGCGGGATGCTGCACACCCGATACTGCCCGACTGCCCTTAATTCGGACGTTCATTTAGGCGATCGTTTTCATCCCGGATTCTTACGGAAAACCTGCGGAAGTGGTTTCGGAAGCTGCTGCAGTACAGTGCTGGGCAAGAAAAGGGCGAGCTGGGGGGGGGGGGGGGGGAAAATATTAAATTAAGGATCAAATATGGTACTAGAGTATGTTGATAAAAATAATTGAACCCATCCTTTTTATGTGTGTAATATAAACAAATGCTAAAAGCAATATAGTTTGACCATCATGATTTGATGAAAAGAATTTTTAATTGGACTCACTTTTTGTCAGACACTGTTCCACACATTCCAATGAATGTTTCCTCTCCTTTCGTAGTTCAACGTCGTTATTTTTCAGCCTGGTATCTCGTAGACATTATCTAACTCCAGACGGGAGCTATTAGGTAAGCGAGCCAACCGGACTCCAACGCAGGTGCTAAAGCGAAAAGGGAAGCGCCCGAAAATTAACCTAATGATGATGTAATATGGAAGCCGAAAATTGGTTCTCCCCTGTGCGGCCCTCAAGAATGCGCCCCGGGAATGCCTCGTACGGAACATGCGTGAACATGCGTGTAACTATTTGCTACATTTAGCTTAGTTAGTTACACCGGCCCGGGCGGAAGTGCTCCCGTGAATGGGCGCGATCTACCGGACGCCGGAGCGGGAAAACCCCCCCCTTAATCCCGTGCGATGGGTGCCGTGAAAGTTCTCGGACGCCTGAAGAATGCGTCCGCTTTGCGTTTGTCATGGTTTTTCGGGATGCTGCCGTGGAGAATGATGCTGCCGCTGGAACGTAAAAACTAATTAGGTTGCGCCATCATCACCGTCATCGGCGTCATCGGGGAGGCAGGCGGGTGCTGGCCTAGCACAAAAGCAGTGGACAGCCCCCCCCGGGCACCCGAAAGCGATCTTTCATCGGGGTGGAAAGTATGGCGCACTGCTAACGTTTCTTTTGAAAATGAGTGTAGCTGGTTTTGTTTTTCACGAATGAACAATGAGGCTGCCGTTTTACCTGAAGTGTTAAAATTATCGGATTGCGATTGAGCTTTCATTTTTTACTTTTTGTTTGAAATATAACCACTGGATAGTGAAACAGTTATACGAAATTTAAGATACATTAATGATTTGTTTCACATTTTAAAATCATGCTTAGAACTTACAAAAACCCGTCCAAAAAATAAGAGTAGAAACTAGCAGTTTCGTAAAAAAGAATACTGCGCTAAAATGCAATAGATAATTGAGCTCTTGACGATGACGAAAAAGAAAATAGAAGAAAAGGATAAAAGTTTTATACACTCGTCTGAATGCCTTGCAATTTCAGTAAATCCAGATAAAAAGTTGGAGTATCTCAACCGTGCGTTTACATCAGTGAACATCGATCATAAGTCGTGTCATTAAGGTCTGGCGCACGTGACCCTCGTCGATTTGAAAGACGGGATAGCTAAAAGAAAGAAAGAAAGAAAGAAAGAAAGACTGAGAGGTAAAAAAAAGATTATGACTCGTAAATTATCATCCTCGAAAGAGGGGCGAAATTCTTCACCACGATGGTTGTGATTGCCACGTAAAGGTCGGAGGTCGCGTGGAAGATTCGGAAGTTCGCTTGAAGCATCCTCAATGGATGCCTTCTCGTAGAAGATACCTTTGCAGGCGAAAGTTCCTCCCTGCTCGATGGCGAGGGAGGGAAGGGGGGAAGGGAGTGAAAAAGTGAAACCCGCCTAAGTCCCGCGCTCCCTAATGAGCGGTTCGGTGTCCGATGCGCCAAATCAACACCGCCGGCCATCGCAAGCGCCACCTGTCGGTCGAAAGGTTAATGCCGGGACCTCACTCCGAACGAAGCTGGGTGCTGATGAGCGCTCGATGGCGTATCGCTGGACTCGCTGGTGATAAAATCTGCAAACGACCGGCTCTTCAGGTGTCGTGGAGAAGGCTGAAAAGCCAAACAAAAACGATTGGCAAATCACAAACGCCACTGGCGAAACAAGCATCACCCTCTTGAGCCCTTTTTTTCCTGCGAGCTGATACCCAACGTCTGATAGGATCGTTCGCCGATGGTGAAGATCAACCTGACTGTGGCTAGGGTGTGTATGCACACTTGGGAGCACACCGGTAATTTAAGACCCCTTGGCGTCGTAAAACTCCTGTGCGCTCCGGAGGACGTGATCGTAGATCCTCGCCGTACCACCGAAGCACAAACGGTTCCGTCGATTCACGCTCGTAAATCCTAACGACACTTGACTGGTGCGCTTCACTTCGCACTTCACCGTGATCCGGCCGGCCAATAGAGACGTTGCTCGATGGAACTGGGTTGGCCGATGAAACCGACACACTATCGGATGGCATGGACTTTGGACAGAAAAAGGTCCTACTGACAGTCCCTCCGGAAGCCATTCCCCGTGATCCGTTCCATTTCGCAGGGAAACGAAGACTGCTTGGCTTCCTGCTCTCTTTTGGGAATCACCAAAGACGGTTGTTTAAGCCTCACAAAACGACACGTGATCGACGGAACCGTAGAATTATAGGGCATTTGGATGCGAGTGCCCTCAAGGGAAGTTCAACGCTGTACGCGGTAATACGGAAGCATGTCGACGTCGTACATGAAAAGTAAACTGCTGAAAGCTTCACCAGATCTCAGCTTCAACTCGGTCATAGCCGTTGCAGTCCCGCGTTGAATTTAGTTCGAAAACAGTGAAGCTTATAGAAAGTTAATTTTCTTTTAAATACCACCTTTTTAAGGACCAATTTGTAAGGTGTGTGATTTATTTATTGCATCCACCTGTCAGCAGGCCCGTTTCCATTGGTAACCAAACCTACTACACGCACTATAAATTTAAAATATCACCTACTTTCTTGTCATCGGGTACCATTTTCACATGAATTCCCCGGCAGACTTTTCCCCCGGACATGTCCGTTCCATATTCCTCCCACATTGCGGGCCGTAAATCTCTTCCCAATAATCGCTTTCCACTTCAATTGGCACGTTGCGATGCAAAGGCGGCCTGTCTCACACGGACCACGGCGAACCGAGCGCGTTCCCGAGCGACAAGTGCTAGCTTGCTACGTTTTCTACGTGTTCCATTCGCCCACGAAAGATAACCACCAAGATTCGCGTCCACCGGCTTTCAGCGAAGGTGTACTGATGATCTTATTTTATCGCTGTTTTAAATTGGCCATGTCGCGAACGTCGATATCGCTGCGAGAGTGGAGGTAGGCTGGGAGAATGTCTGAACCCGGTTTTGTTTTGCTCTCTAGTGTGGGTGAAAGCGAAAGGAAAAGCTCACACGGGCGCCTCGCACGGCGCGGTGGGTGGATGGAAATTTAATTCGCTAATTGTCGTAATAAATTGTCGCAATCGCGGGTGGATGTGTCGTTGTCGTGCGAGGTTCGTGTCCTTATCCTCTATGCCCTCGCAATGTTTCTCTTCACAACAAACCGTGTCATTGATTTTGATTGCGCCGGGTTTCCGCGTGGGCCCTTAGCCGATGATGTGTGGCCCAGTTCGGGTCTGGTGTTGAATCGCTTTTCCGGTTTGGTCCGGCTGGTTTGGACGGTGCGGAAAAGGGTGGAAAATTGTCCCCCAGCATGCGAGAGGAGGCTCTGTTTGACAGTGAAAAGAGACCCCGATCGAACCCGTTTTCTCGGACCCACCTGCTTCAAAAGTGATAGCTCTATTCGATCGTTCCCTTATCGGCTGGTTGCGTTCAATGAACTGATTATTTACGGGAGCCAAACCGGGAACGGAGGTCGGGCCGTTCGGGAGGCTGGTTAATCCAGTTGGAGTTAACGCCGCACGTGCTCTTTTCCTTCCTTCGGCACACGGGCCCATTCGAAGGCCGAAGCCTATCGAATTAGGCCACAATTCATGACTCCCGGCTTTCGAAGACGCTTTAAATAAATCGAGCTCCGTCGAAGCGGCGGAAACTTTTGCCCGCATTAAAAGAACAACCGGGAAGCTGGGAAGGCCGACGGAGGAAATCGATCGGAAAAGAAACAATCGGAGGAAAGGGGAGACCCTCCTAGGCGTGGCGCGCGACAGGTGGGTTGGAAAATTTGCACCTTTCAGTGGGCAAATTGTCTTTTTCCGCTTTGCGGCTGACAGCGCGAGTGGATCTTTTGAAAAGCGAAATGGGTTGACGTAGGTATCGAAGCGAAAAAAAAAGGAAACGAGTCAAAAAAGATTCCTTGTCTACGCCAAACCGAAAGGAAAACATACGGAAAAATGAACGCGAATTCCATGCGAACGCGAGCTGCACAAAACGGAGGTTCCAATGGAATGCAAATTATCCTCCAACGGAGGTCGGTCGAATTTCATCCTGTCGCACTGAGCAGAGTGGTTAACTCCTTTTATTTTTCTCCCGAGCGGCTGCATGTCAACCGTGACATTCCCACGTCCGGCCGATACCGGTCCGTTTTTCCTAATGTGCTTTTTTCATCTTTTTCACTGCGCACATGTTTTGTTGTTTTACACTCTGGTAGATTTGTCGCCTGATTGGACAGGAAAAGTGGTAAGGTAAGGAGGGAAAAACCTTTTAGGGAAAATGTCAACCAGAGGCTGAGCTTTGACCACCACGAAAGGAGTTGAGTGACGCAAAAATGAATCATTTGTTAGGGTGCCGTATCTTGCTGGAGGGTTTTAATATTGCGTTTCTTTGGATTTATTCTATGTTTCGTTCGAAATAAAACTAAATGCAATTTTTTTTAATACAATTAAAAAACAATTTGTAAATTGAGCTGTAATTGTCGACACGTATTTAAATAGGGCTACATTTGTTAAAGTGAATAAACTACTTTTCTGTTAACAAATAGTTGTATTGTTTAAAAAAAACCTACATTTCATCCCTACATTTAACTATTTAAAAATACTGGAGGATTAAAAAAAAAATGGCTTATGATGGGTTGCAACCAGCTTCTCTACTTTGTTCTCAACTTTCTCGTTCATGTTATTATGTACAAATTATAACAATTGCTTATTATCGTCGAACAAAAACTCACGAAAAAGTAGGAAAAAAAAAAGACGAAAGTAGATCAATGTGATTTATTCAAATGTATTACTTTTCTTAAGCCACCACGCCGAGCTGCTGGCCTGCCATTTGCATTTGATTTTACTTTTATTTTGTGCTATTTTTTGATACACCGGACCGGCGAAGAATTCCCGCCGTGGCTTGCCGGTGATGAACCCGTAGCCGTAAACATGACCCTTACTATGTTTCACCCGGCACCACCGGTTGGCCACCGTCACCACCACCACCACCGGAGCAAATGGATGCAAATAATCGCTGAACTTAACCCCTAGCGCCGAAACGGGAAAAGGGAGGGAAAATGCATCGTCGCAACGGATGCAGCGTGACAATGGGAGCGCCACCGTGGGACAAAGTCTTCGTGCTCGTGTTGCCCGCCCGGTGCCGGGTGTGGGGGGAAGGGAATGGAAAGCGAGGCGCAGAAGCCGACGCTGGCACCGCGGTGTCAATGTCAAAGGTAGCGAAAACGAGGCTAGGGAAAGATTCCCTGGCGAAAAAAAAAAAACAAACGGTTCGGTGGCGTCGTATTCGTTTGCCACTCTTTCTGATAGGCAAATAATGACGAACGTTAAGCGAAGCAAAATCCTCTATCGCTCCCGATGGCCTAATGAACCAACCGAGCGCGCGTTGGCCCTTTCCCGGGACGCTGGGACGACCGACGGAGCGGTTAATGATTTCAATGTCACCTGGATTTGGGCCACAGCTCTTCGCGCAAGGTGAACGCGATCGGTCTCGTGCGGAGCGGAGTGCAAAATTGTCCATTTCGTTTCGCCTCGCGCGGCCTCCCGGGGCCGAATCGTTGTTTCGGAATGGACTTCAAAGCGCTGGCGTTAGGGTCGGGCCGGGAGGGTAGGCGAAATGGGTCCCCATTTGCCTACCGAACAATTATATGTTGCCCCGCGAAAGCGCACTAATGAAGACATTGCTCGACCCCCATTGTGCCGCCTCGGCGCGGTGGGATCCACATGCCGTACGGCGTCTTCCGGATCGGTTTGGTTTTTGCATGCACGCTGGTTGGGTCTAGTTTTTTTGTGCCATTTCAATAGTTTGGCACACGTCGGCCAATCGGATGCAGCGTCGTGAGAGGCTGGGATGAATTTATTACAATGATTCGACACAACGATGCTGTGCAGTGCAGTGAGTGCACCCTTCCTTATCGTTAGGAAGATGGTTTGCGATAACGAGCGGGAGCTTCGATTTTTAACAAGATTTTGAACAAACGGCATCATGTGCGATACAAAATTTTAAACCTCCTTAACTGTTCAAAAATAAATATCCCTTTACTTAACAAAAGGTTAATTTATGGTATAACCCATGCAACATTGATTCAATTTAATATCACATACTTTAATCCAAAATGTGCGCATATTTCGGTTTGTTTGGTGTATATTGAGAAGTGACTTGCAAATAACTTATTGTTTAATATCTTTAATTAGTATCAAAGAATCTAACATGAATATTTTTGTAAAATGATTTCTATATTTGTTCTGCTTCTGTGTTCTTTTTTCGGAGTCTTTGACCAAGTAATGAAATTAAAAACACATTTTTAAAGACAACATAAAAAATTCTACCCGAATATCTTACGCATTTTGCTTTAAATTACATATGTTGCTTTCGTGGGGTATGTTTTTCACACACAATTTATTTTCCGTATTTCTAAAATAAAACAACAAATAAACAGACAAAAACATTTTTGTTACTAAACGGAATATGTTTTGATCTAGATTTGAGACATTATAAAGTTGTTACCTTGCAAAAGCTCCAATTAAGATAATCACCGCAAATCGATCTCCATCGGACTCCGACCGGGCAAACACTTGCTACATTGACCTGACCTCCCACATCTAATGAGCCTCCGGCAATCGCAACTATTTTTGCGCCAAGTCGACCCCAAAAATGCGCCAATTAACCGCACTGGAATGGTCCAAAATAGAGTTTACAAAAGCGCACCGACACCAAATGTGGCCGGGTAATACGAGATTAACCTCGCATCGGTCCCGGGCGTCGATGAACGATCAATTTGTATGCCAAAAACAGTACCAGTGAACCAGAGACACCGACACACACCGCCGACGCGCAAGTGCGCAAGGTGCCAAATGCTGTAGCATATGAAGAGCATCAAAGAGGCCAAAGAGCCAACCGGTGAGGGTGGAAACCGCTGGGCTCGGGATTCGGGTGGCACAGAAAGGGGAACGCGCGCGCGCGCGCCCGCAACCGCGCCAAAGCGGAAGGAAATAGGTTAATGTTTCGTGGCTCGAACACGCGAGAAGAGCTCGAACCTGCTTTTGCTGGCGCTCGGAACAGCTGGAAGAACTCTCGCCGCGAGGGAGGGTGTGGATTAAAAGAAAATACACAACCCCCAAGTGGATGATCGAGCACTCCTCCATCTGGTGCGCCTTCTTACTCATACCCACCCTCCGCCTCGATCGCCTCGAGTACCAATCAATTAAATCCACCACCCGCCTGCATCATCGCAAGAGCCTCGGCGAAGGAGTGCATCGCCGTGAAGACGAGAGTCTCCAAGTCGACGAGATCAGGGATTCACGGTGCATGAGTGTGTTTGTGTGCTGCTAGAGCGTTCGGTAACTGTTCCCGATTTGATTCCACTCGAGGCACCCGGAATTTGGGAAAAGAGCCCGGGAAATAACTACCAACGTTTCCCGACCCGATGCGGCCTGGCGCTTGTGGGTTCGGTAAAATTGGGTAATCATAAAAGCGCCATGCACAGCCCCTTCCCACTGGGAGGTGTTCCTGCACTCGAGGTACCCATTTTCGATGATAATTACGGATGAGCGCAGTTCACAATTCAAGGCCGGGCACGGACGGCGGATTGCTGATTATCCACCTGTCCCGACGTCCCACACCCGTGGGTTCCACCCATTATGCTCGGGTTTTATGCTGCGGCCGGGTGCTGGGAGTAGAACGCTAGCAGCATCGAGGGCCGTATGGTTATGTTAATTTTTTTTTCTACCCCGCCGAATCTTCGCCGCCACCGTGTGCCAGTTACATGACAAATGATGCTTCGGAAACGATTATGTTCCCGGTGTACGGGAAGGGATGGCCGGGTGTGTATGTTGGTCAAGGGTGAAAATGGATGAAGAAACCGGTGCTTGAATATTCTCGGGAAACAATCAAACGCGTATCAACGGGTTGGTTGCAATGGTTTTCGACTGACCTTAAAAACAAAAAAACAATAAACTACTGACCTCGATATAATTTATCGATATTTTATATCCTTAGATAATAGGTCAAACATGCCAATATCATTGAATGCACTTATGTTGGAATATGCTTATGCTTTCAAAATAGCCCAAAATTCCATTGACCTGAGTGCAATTTCAATTGGGAGTATAAAAAGATCACAAATACTTCTAAATATTTTACATTATTCACAACCAAACAGTAAAAATGGTTGTGAATAATTTTAAAGTCCTTAAAAACATGTGATTCTGCCACAGCCTATACTCAAAATAACATATTGTAAAGAACCACACATTTTCTTGTAGTGCGTTGCAGTTTGGAATTTGAAAAAGGGTTATAGAGTTAAAAAATGTTATAGAAGGTATTAAAATAAGCAAGCGGTTCATTCACAGATTGTTTACAGAAGATCAGATCTTAAAGAAGCGTATAAAAATGGGTTTATACTCCATTTGTAGTTGGTTCGCAATGATTTTTTATTTTGTTCTGCTTGCCAAACATGTCAATCCAACTTTCGCAAGTCAATTTAAAACTTAAACGCCTTTTTGTATGCAACAGTACGAGCACACTCCTAGATGACGAATCGGTAATTTGACCCTGAAACACGAACCGGTATTTATAGAAGTCATAGAAATCAGATGAGTTTCAGAATTTCTCAAAACTAGCAGAAATAGACCAAGTCGTGTTACAAAAATGTTTTCTCTTAAAAAGTCCTTACATTTGAGAGGACACATGTACAAATCGGTTAGGCGGCTAAACAGCTACTTACAATTCGGCTATTTATGCCTTTTCAACCGGCAAAGATGCGTCTTTTTTCATTTTTTTGTCTAAATGTTACGAAACCGGTCGTTGTTTGCGATCTCGTCAGTTCATCTGCAGCTTTGCGCGTTCGAAGTGTGCTATTTTACTGTGGTAGAATCCAGGATATTTTAGAGAAGACCCCTCCGCTCCGCTGTCTTGCTTATCTTGATAACGGTGAGTTTCCGAAGGTGCAATTCATAACTTATCAAAAATACGCTACCAAATTCCACTGGCAAGCCAAAACAATGCTAATTAATCGCAACAAAGTAGGCTCCCGGTAGATAATTGAAGCGAAGGTTGTTCCGACCCTTGAGAAATAATAGCTCTTGAGGTGGCTGTTTGTGCAAGTAATTATATTGATTTAGATAGGACCGGCTTGCATCAAGTGGAGTGCATTAAACTGCAAAATTAGCGCAAAACATTGTAGCCGCCTTTTTCAACGTGAAGTGCGCGTGCGTGTAAAAAAAAACCAAAACAAACTTTTGACAGATGCTGCACGTGCAAAACACGTGTTAACGCTGGTCCACGAACCACAACAACTTGTGTTGTCTTATCGCTTGTGGTGAAACGAATTATATATTGTAATGAAAAGTGGTTCAAACAAACGTTACTATGTCGCCTATAGTACTGATGTCGATTTCATCTCCTCGTTATCTGCTTTTCTACGCCCCACAATCGAATGGCCGATCGAGCAGCTATCGGAGGATTCAATCAGCGTTCTTGTCGTCAGAAGCCGGTTATCTTCTCACTCCGAGTCCGTATGAATGCGTCTCTGCAGCATCACCGCAGCTAACGGCGTCAATTAGAGATTGTAACCTCAGCTTCCACCAACACCTTCCTTTGTATGTGAATCAACTTTGATAGCACTATCTGTTTGCTTCTAGCTTCTCGTGTGAACGTGGATGTCCGTGCTGGAAGATGCTAAAGGGCCACCACCACCATCGCGTGTGATACAATTATCATCGAATGCCGACGATCCTCGCCCACGGTCGCAAGTCGAGGCATGTCCGGTAGTCGGCCGCGAACCGTCGTGCTGATTGAACCTCCAGACTGCGTCGCTTTCCGGCATCTCCTGCGTAGCTGCAATGTCGTCGACGGCTACGGACGAAAATGCTAAGGTAAGCAAGTTTAACCTGAGCGCCACGATCGCGTTGCACCATCGGAAATGTTTATTTATGCCTCATGGTGTTCCCATTCCAGCGGTCGACCAACGGCGAGCTCAGCAATCATGCGGTTGGACCTACGGAGCCGGGTCGGAGTAACAGCGTTGCTACGGAGAACTCGACACCGGAATGCGCGCCGCAACCGGCCGAGCGATGGTATCAGAAGATCTCCGTCGAACCTTCGATGTTCCTGTACATGATGGCGTTCATGCTGACCTCGGTCGTTGAGCAGGCTTTTTTCCTCTACAAAGCGTGCACCGTTGACCATGGGTACTCGCACGAGATTTGCCTAAATATCGAACAGTACCAGGATATAAAGAAACAGGTCCAGGTGACAACCTCGACGTTCCATCAGTGGAACAACATCGCCATGTATGTTGTACCGATTGTGCTAGCACTTTTTCTTGGTGCTTGGTCGGATCGACGTGGTCGGAAGCTACCACTCATTCTCGGGCTTACCGGAAAGTTGATCTACTCTCTCATGATCGTGGTAAACACGCGCATGCCATCGTGGCCAGTTGAGTACATCATCTACACCGCGACGATCCCGAGTGTTCTCACCGGAGCCGACATTGCCATCTTTGCCTCCTGTTTTGCATACATCTCCGACATTACGACGGTCGAGGAGCGCACATTACGCATCACCATCCTCGATGCGACCTACCTGAGCACGATGCCAATCGGAGTCGCCCTCGGCAATGTGATCTTTAACCACACGGGAAAGTCTTACACGATCATGTTCGCCATCAACGCATCGTTACTCGCCTGCTCAATCCTCTACTCGATTGTGCGTCTAAAGTCACGCACAACCGAGCGCCAGTGTTCGATCCGGGAGCTACCTTGGTACCGGATGCCGCTGGATTTCTTCGACCGCCAGCATGTGGTACGGTCAGTTAGCACGTTCCTGCGCAAACGAACGATGCACCGCCGGACCTACCTGTACCTGCTGATGGTGGCGATGTCCTTCTACACGTTCCAGCGGGACGAAAAGCCAAAGATGTACCTCTACACCCAGCTGCGCTTCAACTGGGACACGGATCTGTACAGCTATTTCAAAACGTACCAATCGGCCGCGTACGTGGTGATGATGTTTCTCGGCGTCCCGTTGTTCACCAAGGTGCTCGGTTTGAAGGACACCCTGATCATCATGATCGGAGCGTTGGCGCATGCCAGTGCGCGGTTCGTTTACATCTTCGCCGAGGTTGGCTGGGTGCTGTACATCGGTGCAACGATCTCCAGCGTGGGCCCCGTTGTGGCACCGGTTCTTCGGTCGATGATTTCCAAAATGGTTCCCACCAACGAGCGTGGAATAATATTCTCCTTCCTTTCCGTGTTCGATAACGCCGTTCCCCTGTTCAGTGGGGTGCTGTATACGCAGGTTTACAACTCTTCGATCAATACGTACCCCCAGGCGATTTTCCTTCTCACCATGGGCACCCAAATGGTGGTGTTCTTCATTGCACTGTAAGTTTTCGACCTAAACATTCAACGATGACTCTTATTAAATCTTATCAATGTCTTTTTTTCAGCGCGATTCACTTCTCACTTCGTGGTCGAGCACTGGAAGAGTGTACTCCGGTCGAAAAACCACCCGGCACGGGACTGATCGACGAAGCGAAGGCTCCAGCGATCGATGATGAAGCACCCAGTGTTGCTCATTAATTCGTTCCTTCATTCAACAAAGAGCGCACCTTCCTTCGGGTGGTTCCATTCCGTGATAAAGTGTTAGTTTTATTGTAAAACGAAAGCCAATCATCCTACAGTGCTTTGAAAGCAACCCTAAAATAGATTAGTATACGCCAACACGCCGATGTCTTTGGTTGGTTTTATAATCACACCTTATTTTCTCTCTTTCTCTCTCTCTCTCTGCCTCGTAAAATTGATGAACATCAATAGACGAAGACATAGACGTTCAGTAATGGTTGACGTTGCCCTTGTCGGCAAGACAGGACCGAAGGGCCTCCTGCGCGATGTGGGTTGCCTTGTGTGGTGGGACGGCCACCTGGGAGAAGATGGTGATACCTTTCTTCAGCAGTTCGATCGCTTGATCGACCTGTTCGTTCTGAAAGTTCGAATGTAAATCGTTAAAATTCGAACTAGTTCCACTTCAATTGTATGTCATTGTAGGCCGTCTTACCGCCATCATTTCCGCTGCGGTCACATACAGCTGATCGCATGCTTCCACCATTTTGACGCTCGCTTCCAGATGGACCTGCGTCTTACACTTGCTGCACTTTGGATTGCGCTGCGACGGCTTGCCCGGATACGGCAGTACGTTACCACAGTTCCCATTGGGGCAGAGCAGCCGTGGCTTATCGGTCAGTTTGTCCATCTGGGGCCAATCTTCGATGCACGCCTTGCACTCACACTTGAACCAGTACCGCGAGCGGAGATTGCGTTGCCGCACCGCTTTCGGTTGACGCAGGAAGTGTGGTCCATAGTTTTCCGGCACCAGTTCACCGCGCGGAATCGTTCGGGCCGTATGGAAAATGATCGACGTACCGAGGAACGTGCGCAGCACTCCGGTGCGGCACTCGTGGTTAAACATGGACGCCGCCCGGTAGATACCGACCCCGAGGTAAAGCACCTTGGCCGTATCGAACCGATGTTCGCCCGTGACACGTGTTTCGTAGATTTCGTGTGCGTTGAACTGCAGCGACTGGAGCGCACCGAGCAAGATCGCACCGACTTGTAACTCGAGCGGGTTCGGTTCGGGCGATTCGGTCGTTCGTCGGCCAAAGAATTCGGCCTTCTGAAGGCACCGGAGTAGGAAGGTGGTCATGAGGGTACGCTTGAAGTGGTCCTCTGGGTCGCGACGCTCCGTATGCTTGCAGAGCGTGTCCAACAGCGATTGACCCGCTTCGATGGCCTTCTGTGGAGTGCCAGCTTGGGTGACAATACGCAGCGCTATAAAGCACAAAATCGACATACCGGAACCGATCATCATATCGAGATACTGGCACTCGAATCGGTGGTACGTGGCGCACGCCTTGTCCCGACAGGCAACGGAACAGAATGCTACACCGCAGCATTCCGAACACGCCACCGGGGCAATTAACCTTAAATAAGAAAAAGTCCGTTACATTCCTTTCACCACGATCTTCACTCTTGGACGTTTACCTCGCAAAGCAGGCGTAACAGTGTGATCCGAAAAACTTGGGATACAAACACGCAGCCTCGGCCGGTTCGGCGACAATTGGTTCCCCGGGACCAATATCTTCAGCCGCTATCACGTACCGTCCGCGTGGATCTTCTTGCGCTCCGACGAGCTTTAGCTTCGTACTGCAACCCTTCAGCTCGACGTTCTCACCTGCGCCGGCCAGCGCCGGAAGAGAACGGTCCTGCTCCACCGTTGGAGTTTCCTTTTTCAGAACCCGCAGATCCTCCATGTCTTCCTTTAACCTTCCGAGTGCATAATCGTTGTGGCCGGAGAGTTGATGGAACAGTTTCGCCGCAACCTCCGCACGACCATCCTCACCGCAGACTGAAAGAGAAAGGTTGACGTTCGATGAGAAACGCATTCTGTGCATGGCCTGCTTGATTCGTACGAGCGTAACACTTAGCGACGCGTAAATAGTATTCGGCGTTCTGCTTCACCGGAAGACCACACTTGACCGCCAGCTGTAGATCCTGCTGGGCCCGCTTGCCATCCAGCATGCGAATAAATACCTCCGCCCGTGTCCACAAGGCGAGTGCCAGCGTTAGCCCTTTGTCGATAAACTTATCGACGCCTTGAGCCGGTGCACGCATCACCGCCTGGCAGGCCATCATGAGCGCCTGCTGGAACTTATTCTCTCCCAGCAGCTTCATCGCCTGCTCACGCCGTTGCCACGAGAACCGGGCATCCTTGGCGCGGAACACGGGCTGCACGTGCTCTAGCGTACCGAGCACCTCGTAAGCGACCACCGGATCGTCGTAAACCACCCGCAGCTTCTCGGCATCGGTTGGTAGCCGCTGGTACACCTCTGTCAGCCAGTTCGCATTTTTTCCGGTGAAGTTTTCCGCCACCGACGCGTAGAACACGTTGAAGAAGCCCTCCTTCTGCGACTGCAGCGTTTTCTCGTTGCACAGTGACGTAAAGGCGGGATCGTTGTCGATCGTGGCCATCTTCTTTTGCGGTATCTAACGGGCCGGGATACAAAACTAGAGCTCAAAAACGCGGTCAAAACTCCAACACAGTTCGCTGCCCGCTCGAGACTGATTGGAGGCGGCCGGTCGGAGAATTGAGAAATAGAAATGCAACCTAAATTTAGAACCCTTCTGCCCCCGGCGCATTTGAGCGAGCGAAAGCGGGGTGTGACCGGCGCAGGCGCAACCTACGCCATAGGTTGTTTACAATGTTTCAACCACGTGAAAACGCGGTTCGTACAATAAAACATACTTTCTTTCATCACTTCAATACCAAACCCACACACAAACTTCACGTTTTCACCAGATAAGTTCCTTTATTTTCCACGCTCAAATGTGGACTTAAATGTTTTTTTCTTGATCCCTCTCCCTCTCTCTCTCCATGCTTCCGCCATCGCTCTTTTCCTATATGATTTGTGTTGTTTGTGTCTATTCATCGAATTAAATTCCATCCAGAGGTTTTTTTTTATTAACATTATTTGTTCATCTTTGGTTTCATAGTAGTACAATGCTATCGATTCGTGTTTGTATAGTTCTTCTGTTTTTCCCTTTTGCTTCAATATGCACCTCGCCGTGTAATACGTTCCAGTGGTAATCATAATATTAATAATGTATTTAAATATGTTCTCACTATGCTTGTTGCCTCCGGTGAGGCCGCTCGTACGCTCAAGATCGACTCGAGTCGGTCGGACATTCTCCTGTATCATCGTGGAGGGAAACACGGCGTGGGGGAGGTAAGTACATGTAATTTACAAACATCCATAGAGGTGTGTAAAAGCTGTATAAGTTGTTCGTTTTGCAAGCGATTATTTTCAGTTGTGTTTCGTTTCGTTTGACTTTCGTATTATGTTTCTTACTATTGTAACCGAGTGGGATTTTAGTTTGTTTGCGCACCCAACGGTCAGTACTTTGGCTATGTAATGAGATTTCGGAAAAAAAATATTCAGCTCTGGTTTTTCTTAGGTTTATAGATCAACTACAACAACAACACAAAATCGAAGAGATCTATTCCGACAGCACGCCCATCGGTGAAAACCATTTGGTATTGGGCCATTGAATGTTAGGAGGATCACGTTCGAAAGTTTTAAAAAATGATGAGATTCTAAGGTATAAACATGTTTCCAAAAATATATCTTCAGTTTCGTGACGTTTTGCATAGCTACTCTTTTTTATCCTCTGTTCTACTCCATTACTCCCCATTTGCCTTTCTCGTAACCGTGCTCATGTTCCCATTCCATTTTAATCCAAGTCTTTCATGTCTGCAACATTCTTTTTAACATGCTATTGGTCAGTGACAGTGTAATTGACTACCCTATGCCCTTTTTAAACTTTCTGTGTACAGTAAACAGTATCACGGGACAGTAATAACAGTCATTCTAACAATTTCCCTCGACGGCGATGGGAATGGAAGCATACCAATAAATGATTCGTTAGTTTGATTGTTGAGTGTTTCCATGGGGAAAACGGCTGAACGGTCTTGCTTTGTGGCTTTCCTTTTCCTTCACTGCTTTGGAAAGATTTGCCCGAGCTCGCTACGAGTTCGGAAATACATACATCGGTTTGTTGTACAGATCAAATATAATACTGATACGATTGGTTGGTTCGATTGTTTCTGGTAGTTCTGCACGGTAACAGGTAGATTTGATTTGTGGTTCAGTAAGTGCGTTCTTCTACTGGGATGGTTCCGTAAATCAACGGAAAAATGGGACATGAAGCCCAGGGTAACAGGGAGCCAGGTATAGTGGGAACATTTACTAACATTTAGAGCCAGAGACCATCTTTGGTTGTGAGCGCGAACGGGACTTGCGGGTTGTGTGTTCTGATATGTTCGGTTTGGAACTTGAAGTTTACCCTACCCTTAGGGAATACGTTAGAACTCAGTTAGGCTTCTACGGCCCGGAAACCGAAGTGGGTCTTTTATTCTTTCTACGGTCTAGTTGTTCTGCTCCTTGGCCAAGCCTGGCATCAGATAGGTGATCATCGTACCCTTGCCTTTAACGTTAACCGTACCACGGCACGTCAGGTTGTAGTCCTTATCCTTCACGATCTGGTAGACATCCTCCGTGACCTGGATGTGGTCCATCAGGCCGGTCGAATCCATCCGCGAGGCTACATTTACCGCGTTGCCCCAGATATCGTACTGCGGTTTCCGGGTGCCGATCACTCCTGCCACCACCGGCCCGATGTTGATTCCTGTGGATAAGAGAGAAAACACATATTGTAAAGGGAGCTCTCACAAAACTGGACTTCCGAACTCCTCACCGATGCGCATGCGAAAGTTGTTAAAGGAATGTTCGTTGACATCCGTTATCTTCTTGAACAGCTCGAGCGCGTAGTCCATCATGGCGACCACGTGCTGGAAGTCGTTCTTGTCGCCCCGGTTCGCCGTCAACCCGGACGCGGCCATGTACGTCGAGCCGGTCGTCTTGATCTTCTCCACGTACCGGAACTGCTCGAGTGCCAGCAGCTCGTCGAAGTCGACGATGATTTCGTTCAGCAGGCGCAAACACTCGACCCCCTCGTTGTTGCCCTCGAGCTCGATGTAGAACTCGGAGAAGTTCGGTATCGAGGCGAACATCACGCACACCGTGTCGCACTGCTCGTGGTAGATCTCCTACAACAAAACGCAAAATACACCAAAGATTAAGTTGTGCCCTGCGTTTTCAAGTGTTCAACCCGGACACCGTACCTCGATGTTTTTCTCGCGCATCAGGAAATGGTCGGCCACGTGCACCGGCAGGATGTTGGCCAGCAGCTTCCGGTTGTACGCCTGCAGGTGCTCCATGTCCTCCTTCTCCTCGGTGGCCTGCAGCTTCCAGATGAAGTCGAGCCGGCGCGTGATCTCCGTCTGCTGGCTGTGCATGATCTGTCCGATCACGAACACCACCAGGAACGCGACGTCGATCAGAAATCGTTCCGTCGTTAGAAACCTGTAACGATCGAGCAAGGTGTTCCCCCATTCAGGTTAATTTAATTTCACTCTACAACAACCACTAAATGATGTTTGAATTTCGAACAACAGTAAGACCGTTTAAGCACGTTCATAATCGTACCATAATCGGTGGACTTCTTCCATCAGATTGTTTTAATTCGTTACAACGGGAATGCAGCTCATAAACACTCCATCGTACAACACTATCCCTCACTTCCGGTTCCATTCCCAGCATCCAGTTTTACCCGTTGTGTACGTGCGCAGAATACACCACGGCATCGTGGAAAGTGGAAAATAAATAAAGCAAACAAAAAAACCACACACGCCACGTATCGTCGTATGAAAATCCAACTTTTCAGCTTGGGCTGGTTCGCTGTTTCGCTGTGGTCGGCCAGTTGCGGTTTAGTAATTAGTGAATGATGAGCAGATTTCCCGTAAAACTTTCATCGTCATCGTTAGGTGGCAAAGCACTGTGGATGCGTATGGTCGGTCCATTCTGTGTTGCGGTTATCCCTGGACAACCTGGACCCAAGAAGCGAAAAGGTTCGACCATTTCGGGCGACAGTTCACCTTCCACCAGTTTCCGGACCTAATTAATGCTAACGAACCGCATCGCTATCGGTTGTGGGGACATTTTTGTGGACGCGATGAGGTGAATGTTTTAATCCCTTGAGCCTTTAAGATTGCATTCCACTCCAGTGGTTGGACTAATGGTCTAAATTAGGCAGGCTTTCATGCGCGGTTGGGGATTTGAAAATGGATGATTTGTGGATTTTATGTTAATTTTCACCCAAAAAACAAACCGATCTTCGGTTTACCTATTCTTCTCCGATCCATAGCAAGATATTTTTCGAAAACAAAACTAACACGAGAGCATTAGAAGCACACGCTAGGAAGGTATCTTTCTCACTTTCCACTTCGACGCTTCTTTATGCTCCGATGAAAGCCCTTACAATCGAATTTTCCCACTTTGGCATGATTATCTTCGGAAAACTGTTAATCAACTTACTTGCTCCCATCATCTCTTCCTCTCTTCGGCGACGATGAGCAGGAGAAAAAAGTGGTAAAAAAAGCGGACCAAAACAAACCCAACACAAACTCTCCCGACGGAAACGAAGGAATTAATGAATCACTTCCGATACCGTTCGATGGCTTAAACTTTTGTTCGAGTGATTAACAAGCTAAAAGGTGAATTTTAAGGGCAATTTTTCACCCTCGGAGCGAATGGAACGAAGCTGGAGGGTGAAAGGAGGCGAACCGATCACAGGCTCCACCGACACTTTCAGCGCCGGCCGGAAGGAAAGCTGGGCGAATTGCGCGATTGGTGGCCGGATTGTTGGTCACCGGGGCGGAAGAAATGGTTGATAAATCCTCATTATGTAGCAGCAGGTCGAAAAGTTTTTAATCCATCGGACGGACGGATGCGATGGGCCGCCCCGGGGAAGTACCGGGAGGAAACGGGTGGGACCTTCACGGCCTGCTGGTTGTAGATGTTTGCCAAGTTTTCGCAGCCGTCTTTGCAAAAGTGCCAATAAATTGATCGGTTCAACGTTGATTACTACCGAGGTGAACTTTTCACGACCAGTCCTGGACGGACGATAAACTTGATAATCGCACCCGGTAAGGCCGGAAGCAGCTTGTTGCGGATTATGTTCTTTTTCCGATTAAATTGTGTACTTTCACTTTGTGTTTGATTTGTGATGTTTAAATGGTGCATAATTTCTGGAGAAACTAAAAGTAATTCAAGCACCTTGAATATTTATAAATGGTTCCATTTTGTTACTTTCCCAACAATCATCGATGTCCAGGAAAAACCTTTTTCCCTGTTTTCAGTGTTGAAAAGTAAAATAAATCCGTCACTCAACCTTTCTCCAAGTTCTGCCCCAGGTAAACCACACCATTTACTCGATTTGAATTAATTATGTGTGCTTCAATTGGGGTTTGCAACACGTCACTCATTTCCGCTCGATTGGACAGAATCAATTTCCGTTTCCCCGAAATTGTATGGCAAGGGTGATTTCCAGTTACTCTTTAAACAATTCATACACCTAAGTGGTCAACCGTACATTTCCCTCAAAAAACCCCCAGGGTCGTTGTAACGAACGCTCGAGATCGATTGAACTTACCATGGTTCGCAGTGACGCTCGAAGATGAGGGCCAGGACGACGACCGACACGACGTACAGGACGAGTATGGTAATCAGCAGAAGCATTTTGAATAAAATTTTAATAAACTGATGCACCGCACAGGTCAGTAAGGCAAGCAAGGTAAGCAATAGTAGAATCTGCAACCGGACCGGAAGGGGGAAAAGGAGAAGAAAAAAAAGCGGTAAATCTTGCAGTGTTGGTTAGAATGGATGACTATATGGCCGAACCGCAAATCTGCAGGGATTACGCCGAGTGGACGACACGAGAGTGCACTTACATTGATAATTTTCGACTCCTTACAATTACTAGGCCGGACAAGCGGATACTCGTCGTAAAGCGAAAGGTACAAAATAAAAGTCTGAAAGAGAAGTGAGATATGGTTAGCCGTTCATTATTGGGTAGACAATGTTGAACACTTAAAAACCGGATAATCTTTAAAAAAAAGTTTGCATCTAAGCTGCTAAAGATATGAATCTTAACAGCAGTCTTTGCAACTTTTCGTTTAAATGAATATCCCAACAAGACACTTGAAAAGGCTACATTTGTGGTGAAAGCAATGGGAATAAGTAAACGAAGAATGGATACAATACAATGACGATATGGTTAGAAGAAGCTACTACATATTAAAACAATAAGTTTTGTTTGATAAACTGTTCGCTTTACAATTCCGGATTCGAAATAAAGACTATTTTCACTCGATTTCCATAAAGCAGGGGTCGTCAAAGTCTGGCCCGCCAGCTAATTTTATTGAAAACATGGCGAAACAAAATATGTTTCACAATATTCAAATTTCTTGAAGCTTAGCTATTTTTAATAACTGAGAGTAAGTCAGAAAATCATTGATACGGTAACATAATTTGAGTAAATGATTTAGTTGAATAATATAAAATAAATTTATTTAGAGTATGATAAACGAACTATGTGTTGAAAAAGTACTTATTTAAACAAAAATATGTACCCAAGTTTACGATGGCAGTTGAACTTTGAAATATTTTATATTATGTTTATGCTTCTTTTCGGAGAAGAAAATTGATACTCCATTTAAAAAGGGTTTAATATAAAAAAATTTAACATTCAAAACATGAAAACATCGTTTAAGATAGCTAGCCCGCGGTTTTAGATTTTGATTCTTCATTTAGCTCTTTTCTGGAAACGTGGGCCAACCCCTGCCATAAAAGGGAGAAAAGGTGTAGGAAATCCCCTACGAAGTTTCGTGTCTTCGGGGAAGAAGATAAGCAACGATTGTCCGGATTTTTAAGTATCCCACTTTTATTGTGTCGGGATGTTTAAACTACTAACGCCTATACCGCGCTTACCAGTTTGTAGTACGATAAACATATCACAGTAATGACGACGCAGAGCGATATCACTTGAGCTAGCTCACGGTGGCCGTGAATTTTTTGTGACAGTGCACGAAAGAAGGTGGAAATTTTCTGTAATTCATAAAAAAATACCATCAGATACCAACACTACTTCCTGCCTGCCAAGTGGCATACCATATCTTCTCGGGTGAACACCGGAACGCAGGACACCAGAAGCGTGAGCGTAAGGAACCCGTACACCCAGTAGCTGTAATGATCCCTGAAGGAGCCGAAAGCAGTTTTCAATAAACGTTCTCCTTCGACTTCGGCGAGACATCGCTCGCTCGTTACTTACATCGAAAACACCAGCACCTGGATGGACATGATGCCGAAGAAGATGATCAGGCTGCAGTAGAAGTACACGTTCAGCATCGGGTCCGGCTCGAGGCAGTACTTCCGCTCGATGTCGTCCTTGATGAACGTCAGGTGGAACCGCTTGCAGTGATCGAGCCGGAGCCGGTCGATGCTGCGGGCGTCGATCGCCTTGATCAGATACTCGTTCACCTCCTCCTCGGTGCTCTTCGGTTCGGTCTTGTCGTTGAAGCCCATCTTCGACCAGTGGCCCATCATGCGGAGCTCTTTGGAGACGTTCCCATTGACCGACGATGACTGCTTCGACATCGTGTGCTAGCGAAAGAAGGACAACATAGCCGGATATTGCAATTGCAGATAAAGGAAGCATTAGCGTTTACCTACCGGTCGGTAGGAAGCATCCTTCGGCACGATGAGATACGTCTGGATCTGGTGGTCCTTCAGGTAACTGTTTCGGTCCGCCCCGCGCCCCTCCTCGACGTCGTAGTGATCCCCGAGGCATCGGAGCGTTTCCTTCGTGATGTGCACCCGGCCCGGTACGCCTCCACTCTCCATGTAGTTCGCGAGCGTCACATCGTTCGACCACACATCGAACTGCCACTTGCGCAACCCCA
Organism: Anopheles coustani; assembly: GCF_943734705.1. Lineage (NCBI taxonomy): Eukaryota > Metazoa > Arthropoda > Insecta > Diptera > Culicidae > Anopheles > Anopheles coustani. Next base: position 25,895,687 of record NC_071288.1, read on the forward strand.
GCACCCCGCAATGCACCCGCCCCGTGTGGATGCCGACGCGCATGTTCACGTTCACCGCCATCACCTCACGCACGAGCGCGATCGCGTCGATCATGTCTAGGCCCATCTCCACCGCACACAGGGCATGATCCGGCCGAGCCTCGGGCAGACCGGACACGCAGTAGTAGCAATCGCCCAGCAGCTTGATGCGCAGACAGTGATGCTCCTGCGCCAGCCGGTCGAAGCGCGCGAACAGCTCGTTCAGCAGACGCACCAGCTCCTCGGCCGTACACTGGTCGCTCAGACTGGTGAAGCCGCAGATGTCCGCGAACAGGATGCTCACGTTCTCGTGCCGCTGGATGTAGATCTTGTGGAACTGGGCCTCCCGTGGCTGCCCGGCGATGTCGTTCTTCATCTCCATGGCCACGTGACGCGGGAGCACGGACAGGAGCAGCTGCTCCTGCTTCTGGTTCTCACGCTGGATCTTCAGGCGCGCCTCCACGCACTGGCGCGTCTCCATGAACGCCTTGCGCTGGGACTTCTCCTTCGGCCAGTGCAGCAGGATGCCGGTCGCGTTCGTGCACGCCAACGTTATTAGATCGCAGTAAAGCTGCACAGGGAGAACGCGAGAGATCAGACAACCCTTCCCGGGAGAACTACCTTCAGCTTGACGCGATACTTACCACGTCCGTGTCGTCGGATTCGTTCATGTAGAACATCAGCACGATGTGCGAGATGGAAAGAAGACTGCCGCCGACGACGGCCTCCCGTAGTCGAATCGGAAGCATCGTGTAGATAATATAGATGGCGATTACCGTACATCCACCGGAAGAGGTGAATTTTCTACGAAAACAAGAAAACTTTCGTTTTAGTTCGTGGAGCAAATTCAAGCTAAATTTAGTCATGTGCATTCAGCAAAAGCTAAATAATGTTTTTTACACGCTTTCTGTATCAAATATTAAAAAGTTTTTGAACTGCTTGCAAAGGAAGTTCAAACTTATCCGATTGTTATGATCATTCATTGTGTAGTGCTGTTTTGAGCTTTATCATAGAGATAGAATAACAGTAAACAATCTGTTTATGTAACAGATTTTTCACCAGTCTACATGCTTTTTTGAGTTTGTGAAAAACTATTTTTCTTTGAAGTTTCATAAAATATATGTGTTTTCAAATTATTCTGAAATTTAATCATTTTTAATTCCAATTTATTCCTTCTTCTAACAATAGATTTTTCTTGATCCTGATTCGTGAAATTCTTCATAACGGCAGAATATTGATTTGAAATAATGAAAGTGTTAATTTATGTTTTTTTAAATCTTCTTTCCCTTTGTCGACATACTTTTCATGTGTGTTTTTGTTTGGGAACTGAAAAAACGATTAATTATCCCTCAAAGCACTATTGTTTCCATTCACTCCAGTGATGTCCCTCGTTAAAAGAAGCGACAGTTAGCCACCTTCCCGCGGGACACGCAGCACTTACTTGGCCGACGTGGTGAAGCTGAAGCAAACGTCCAGCACGAGCAGCGTCACCATGATGACGTACGACACCTGGAACAGGTAGATCTCGTTGATGCGCTGCTTGTACAGGCACATCAGCAGCAGCGCGTAGACGGTCGCACAAACGCCCAGCACGATGATCTGGGTCATGTTGTCCTTCAGCAGCGTGAAGTAGTCTCGATTGCAGAGCGGAATCTCGCCGTCCTCCGAGTACTCGCTGCTGACGTTGGCGGGCGGCTGCTGGGACGTCGTCACGGGGCTACCGGACGGCTGGCTTCCGTCCTGTACGATTTCGCCTTCCGGCACCGACGACGACGACGATGTCCGCTGCCCACTATCGGATGACGGGCTGTCAGCGACACTTTCTGCCATGCTGCCTTGGTCTTCGGCGTCGACGTTGTTGTTTCTAATGGCCGATTGCGGGAGGCAGTTGGGAAGGAGCGCCAGAAAGTAAAGAAAAGAAGATTAAAAATAGCGGTTTCGACGCTCCGGTCCCTAATGGCTCCGGAGCAGCTTTAAATGGCTACCGATTCGAAACAAAAAAAAGTTACGCGAGGTAAAACTCCGGAACTCATCGCCAGTTCACTAGATCCAGTTCTTTGTTTTCATTTTCAGTACATGCTTTCTCCACTAATGGACAAGCTCAAGGAAAATGAAAGATTTTGATGCTTTCTTCTCTGGAAAATTTGTTGCAATACCAAACAACAGCAATCTGTTAATGTTTTTATCGTTTTTCTCAGAGAGAATATTTCTTGCCGATGTCTGGAATACGAAGTAAGAATGAAATAATAGCATTAATTTATGAATCCATCGCTATAGAAGCAATTCCGAGAGCTTTGCATCTCCATTATAACTTCGACAGTAAGTGTCAATAATAACTACGAACAAACTTAACTGTTTTTAGAAAGTGGTGCAACATAATTTTAAGATTTCCTTCATCCGTTTTCTTATGCTGACCACAAAGGGAAGGACCATTTCTCTTGAGAAGCCTCTGGAGGATGTGTAGGTGTGTCACCGTTTATCATGATTAATTATGCCAATTTTGGTCATAATTTTCGATGGCATGACCCTTGAAGACGTCAGCTCACCGGAGAAGGGAGAAGACACTTGCGAACCGGTTAACGACACGCCCGCTTAGTCTCCGTGGCATCTATTCCAGGACTCGGGCACCTAAGTGTGTGTGCGTGTGGTCGTGGCGTGAGTGTATTAGAATATCCTCGAAAAGTATCCTAATCGCGTTAATTAAGACTAACCCACCGAGACAGTGGATGATTTGTGGTGAAGCGGTAGCATTGGGATGGTGTAGAAAGGGAGCTTTATGCTTCTGGAAAGATAATCAGTATTTATTCGCCAGCGGTCCCATTCCTAACCGCTTGGGAAGCATATTTTACTTCCATGAGAGGCAAAGGTTCGCCTACATTTACCTTTTTTTCCCAAAACCCGTCCTCTTCAAGGACATCGAACGGCACGGGTATTTGTGATCAACAGAAGTTGAGTTTCAATTCCAATCAATGTCATCCCAAGGGTTCGTACTCTCATCCTTAGGTTCATTTTTCTTTCACTACTCGTTTAAATTAAAAAAAGCGGTTCAGTGTTTCGGTTTCGTAGAGCAGAATTTGATACTCTGTTCATTAATCATTTTGCTAATATTGTTCATCTTCCCAGCTGATATGGAGCGAAAAGCCTTTTCATGGTTTCAACAAAGATGATTTATGTAGTTGGAAAATTTGTTGGGCGAACTTTTTCTGTTATTAAAAAAAAAACTGATCCCATTGGAATAAGAATAACCTTCTAGGTGTGCATGTTGAACGATTTCATTATATTTCAACATGTTGCATTATGGGAAGACATTGGTGGTTTAGTAATCATATTTGAATGTTTGATTATCTCGATTGGATCTGTGGCAAGTTCAACGCGAATTTTGTATTTTACAGTGCATCATGGAATAATTTTCCACGAAATCCTCATGACCGAGCTCTCCATGCATCGGTCATTTTGATCTGAACCACGAAAGTAATATATTAAATTTCATATCATTAATAAATTGATACGGACAAGCCATTGGACGTTGAATTGTTTGCATTGATCATTGCGTTTTAATGTACGTAAATTTTCTTTACATAAAATAAATATTTAACCGGAAATGTGTTGCAAAACCAAATTACGCACAAGTCAATTTTTTCAATTTTTTCCTACGAGGCTGCTTGATATCGGTTTTCTGTAATAAGCTTGTTTTTGCATATGCTGGTATAGAATTCAACATTCAACCTCCATTCATAAAGTTTTATCAGCCCCATCATTGTGCTGTTCTCTGTCATCCACAATCATTCAATCTGGTTCATGTATTCAAGCGAAGCAAATGTATGCCGAGCAGCGGTTTGGCTGAGTTATTTAGATCCGCCTGGAATCAGTCAAATCGTGGCCATGAAAGGATGGATTTCTTGTTCCTGCTGGAATCTTCGAACATCATTCAGTCACGTTTTACCATAACAACAGTTGGGAACGAACTGAAAGGAGCGTCACTCTCATACTCACGCATCGTAGAAAATGGTTCGCCGTTTGAAACGAAATCTCATCAAATGCTCACGAAAGCAACAATTGGTCTCGATTGGATTATTTTCAAACCACCCCTGAAGTGGAAGGTGTAAAAAACGTGTCCGTCGCGCGTTCGTCCCGTCGTTTAACACGTCGTTCAACTCCGTTCAAGTTACATCCACTAAGGGTAGTCGATTGGAAAAAAAGGCTCCCTCTTTGGTTTCCCTCCGGCCGAAGGTAGTTCTCAGAAAATTATCTCCACCAACTCCATTAACCGACGCTTTCCATTGAATCACTCGATCGGCTTTTATGTGCGTGTCACCGACTTGGGGAAGAAAATTCAATTTTTATATCAGTTTAGGGCAATTGGTATCCGAGCTTGTAATTGAAACAGGGCCGGGGGATTATGTTTTTCAATGGAAAAGAGTAATAGAAATGGCGAATCGATTCAACGATAAATTGGCTGCGTTCGCCTTAAAGGAGCGAACGAAGGAAAGGCAGAAAATATTTTGCTAATTTTTTTTACATTTGGTGTATTAAATTGTAATGTAGCTTGACGCCCCGGCGATGGTAAAGAAGGTTTGGAGAAAACAAGAGATATTTTTAACTCTTTACTTTATAGTTATATTGTTACACTTGCTCTAAAGTTATGTTTTGACCCTTTCCGGCAAAACTGAATTTGAAACACTTCCAAGAACGTAGAAATCCAGTTCTGGACATAAATAATGGACATTTGAAATAATTGATATTTCATCGTTTCTTTGTATTCGACTTTGTTAAGCACTGTAGAGATCTTTCATGTTTGTTTTGTTTAAGTTGGTAAAACTGAGCTTGAAATATAAAGTTGAGATAGTTTTATAAAAAAAAATACAGGAATCAAATAAATCTTCAGCAACATGCTCATTGTAAAAAAAGTTTCAGCAGTGACAGTTTAATATTTGTCGAGTTCTTAGTGTATGCATATAAAACTCCATACAAAAAATGAAGCTAAAATATACAATAGGCAGAATCGATGAAAATAAGAGTTTTTCAAATAAAATCAAATCAGTCCTACCTGTTGTGAGAATGCCCTCGCGTCCACCGTCGCATTCGGCTTCCGGCTACCACCTGCCACGTCCTTCCGCCACTCCCGGCACTCCGGTGACTGCGTCCCGCCCGGGGAAAAGTTTCGTCCTCCCCACCACGAGTGCCTCCCGGGTCGTCCTGTTCGTTGCGTTGTCGTTGTCGTCGGTCACGATGATTCGTTGCGCCTCCGTCGGTGCTGTCGGTCGGATCGGGAGGCTCGATCTCGGCAGAACTATTCCACCCCAGTGGTCCCTCGTAGCCCGCGGTGCTTTCGTTGCCAAAAGTGAGCGCGGTCAATGCGGTAACATTCAGCTGATCTGTGAGTGTAGAAGAATCGCCAGGCCATCAGTCATGGAACGGTTAAGAACTGGATCGAGACGGATGAGTTTCTTTTATCTTTCGGGTGGATCAACGCGCAAAATTTCCTCAAACCACCGATAACTTTGGCCCGTCGGAGAATAATTCGCGAACAACAAATCGTGGTACTGTGGCATCCTGGGTTTCGGGTTACACGGATAGAGGGTAGTCAGTATGGATCGGACTCTGAATAGAGACGGTCGTGTGTGGCGACCGATGCCCGTTGACTCGCAGCGTATGCGTTGATACAGCAATATACGAGCATGGTGGATATCACATTGGCGATCCTGCCATGATAACGAAGTGGAAAATTGATAACCGGTAGTGATGAAGAAAGGAGGACGCGTATGTGAGTTTTTGGGAAGAAAGTTGAGTCGGGTTCGGCCCATGACATAATGGAAATGGATAACATTTTCGCAGACACCACTGAGTCGGGTTCGGCCCATGGCCAGTGAGCGAGAGTGCGACGGTTGAGTCGGGTTCGGCCCATGACCAACAGAAAGGCAAAATCGGAGACACCACTGAGTCGGGTTCGGCCCATGGCCAGTGAGAGAGAGTGCGATAGATGAGTCGGGTTCGGCCCATGACCAACAGAAAGGCAAAATCGGAGACACCACTGAGTCGGGTTCGGCCCATGGCCAGTGAGAGAGAGTGCGACAGTTGAGTCGGGTTCGGCCCATGACCAACAGAGAGGTAATATCGGAGACACCACTGAGTCGGGTTCGGCCCATGACCAGTGAGAGAGAGAGTACGAAAGTTGAGTCGGGTTCGGCCCATGACCAACAGAGCGGTGCGGTGATCGCGAACGTCACTGAGTAGGGTTCGGCCCATGACCAGTGCAGAAAAGCGTTGAGTTTTGTTTTGTTTTGGTTTGTTTTTGTTTTAGACTGCTTGAAGGGGAAACGGTAGCCCATATGCACGAATAAAGAAACAGGATGAAACATGAATATTAGGCCGGTGGCACGGAACAGCGGTTTGGTATTGGTGAGTAAGGTGAAAATCAAGCTGGTGCTGATTGCCGGTGAAATCAAATAGATGATCACCGGGTGTCCTATGACTCCGCAGTTCGATTCCAATAGCGATGGGGATCCCCGGTTGGTACATTGCGTGCTTGGTTCTGAGAGGTTCACATTCCTAATCGACTCCGGGGCCACGGTAAATACCATCACGACCCAGGGGTGGCAAATAATAAGACAAAAGTTCCACACTATGGCCAGGATTTGACGGTGCATCCAGAAGAGGTATTAAAAGGGTATGCGAATCAAACGGTAACCGTAGCTAGGCTGAAAAAAAAAACAGAATTGCAAGGATGTTTTGGCTGACTATGTGGTTGCATACAACTCATGGCCGCATCACGTGACGAAAATTCCTCCAGCACAATTGATTGTTTGGTAGAGCAGTGAGGAATCTGCTCCCCAATATTAATGTTGATTCAGCACGTCCTCAAGACGAGGAGTTGAGGGATCGGGACCAAGTTGCCAAATTTGACCGTAATGCGAGGGAAGATAGGAAGAGTCATTCAAAGAGAATCAGAGGTCTGAAGGGCGTAGCGGTAGGAAAATAAGACCACCGAAGCGGTACTTTGAACATGTGTGTAGAGAGTAGAGAATTGTGGGAATAGGTAACGCTTTATTTTTGCCAAAGGGAGGATGTGGCATCCTGGGTTTCGGGTTACACGGATAGAGGGTAGTCAGTATGGATCGGACTCTGAATAGAGACGGTCGTGTGTGGCGACCGATGCCCGTTGACTCGCAGCGTATGCGTTGATACAGCAATATACGAGCATGGTGGATATCACAGGTACGACAACGGATTTTCGTTTTCCTGGAACTGTCGGCCACCACGATGGACTGTTGGGAAAGAAATGATTTAAGTCCCACACAATTTGATAACGCCAAACGTAACGAGCCTGCAGGCGAACGATAAAACCGACTTTCGTTTCATAAGCCTATCGGTTTTCCATCCGAGTGGATGCAGTAATTGGGGATGTTCCCAAATACCCTTCGCAAGTTGATTGACGATTACAATTTCGATTTGAGTCGGTTTGTTCGCCGACTGTCCTTATTTTCTTGTGTTCCCGGAAACTGTAGAATGTTGATCTGGTTTTAGTTTTGACAAGCACAATGATAACTTTCGGTTCGTTCGGAGAATATGAAATGAACCTTCTATATCTACACCATATGCATTATGGTCATTTATCAGCAAAACTTCTCATTATTATGTTAAGATCAAAGTTTTTTCTATGCTTTAGAGCGAAAAACATGATCTATTGATGTTTTTCTTCTTTAGAAAACAAAGTTCAATTCGTAATCAAGTTTGTTCGCGGAATGGATATGTTTTTGCTATCCGCTAGTTCTGAATAAACTCTCCCGAAGTCCTGACAAAACATCACGAAAAGGAGTTTCTATACGTTCTCATTCCGCTTGCATCACTATCTAAGCAAATTCCATAAAAACACCTGTTGAACGGACTTTTGGAATGGTGAAAGTTGGTTTGTTGTAGTGAGTTGTGATTAAATAAATACTAAGTAGTCTGGACCAAGATATGCTACGGCTCCCAATAATTATAAAAACAACGATTCAGCAAGCTACAAACGATCCGACTTTCTATGTAGAACAAACGTTAAACTGCTCCTTTGTTCAGCGTACAAATTATGATGTTGCATTTCACCCCGTAATGAATGGTAGTTTCTGTAGAAGAGGCAATTAATACTGTACAACAATGTACCCTAATTGAGTACACAGCAAAGTACCTTGACCTAGTACCTATCAAACGATAGACTTAGGCTAATGCACGCACTTTCAACCTACTCTGTGGTCTATTTTACAAGTAATGTCACACAGTAACATTGGCTTTTGAGCCCCTACTGTTCCTCGAAAAAGCCCTTCTTCCTAATGTGCAAATAATGTCCCTGTTGAAAGTGGTTTTATCTAGAATTTAAACACGACACTGAAGCTGTTTATTCCTCAGGAGCAAAAGCTAGGGGTAGTGAAATTAATTCTCATAATAATATAATGTTGCCGTTCCCATGAAGGAAATCAACATTCAACATTATGTAGAAGTGTTCTAACAACCCCCGGGTTTGGATGGCAAAGGCCATAAGTATCGGAGTCGTACCGTGAAAAAGATGGAAGGTAAATACCATTCAAAATATAGTTCAGATGCAACAATTTAATCTCCCCATATTAGTAAGTTGTACCGAAAGACTTTGTCAGTGTCAGCAAATGTCCGTGCAGTACCTGGGTGTAGGTGTTTACGAACCGCATGTCCGTAAACGGGAAATTCCGCTTTCAATCATACGTGGGCCAGTGCAGGCGGGGGGGTTTATCCGGTAATCTGTGTGTGCAGTAACTGCAAGGCAAAGGAAGTTAGAAGAAAAACCGTACGGTCCCGGAAAAGGACAAGCAAGCTCATCTGAAAACCGTCCATGTGTTACAAATCCGATCCCACATTGCCACTTGCTCGCATTGTGTCAGGCCAGCTCTGCTCGGTAGTATCTTTTATAACTTGCCTCTCCGCAGGGAGCGCAGCCTCAACGTCCTCTTGCTCGACCAAACGCTTCGTTTGTAGCATGTCGAGTCTATTCCGTGGGGCTACGGAAATGTTTTCCGGAAGTTCCATCACGCGCATGGTGGGATGTTGGATGATGTTGACCAAATATTTGAACATGCAGTTTATTTAATTTTAACCCATCTTTTCCACACTAGCGGTGGGATAAATGGGGTTCTTATCAACCATCAATTTTGGAGAATTGTTATTGAACTCTTTATATAATCTGTTGATCTAGCTAATATAATTGTCTGGATAGAATCGCTAAACTAGCTAATTACACAAATTTATCAATGTTTTGATCAAAAATGTCTTCAATATTTTGTTCCTCACTCCCTTGATAACAGTCCCACTGTGCAACCTGACCACCAACCGCTTACCTTGACCGGCGTGCGCTCCATCCAGCGGCGGCTCGTAGCAGCTTTCCAGCGACTGTTGCAGGATGAATGTAAACACTAGATGTATTAGCGCTAAGATAAATATTAATCCTAACAGAAGCCACACGATGTGCACCGCATTGCTTTGATTCATGCGGAGGAAGTACCGCTGGTACAGCATTTCCACCTGCGGAAAAAAGGGAAAAGAACTCATAGAAACACATGGCAAGGAAACGCGACGGGGGAAAACATGTTGGAAGGTTGGGTACGTGTATTTTCCGCGGAAATCGCCACTAATACAAGGGTCGGGCGAGGGGGGCGCAGCAAGACGCCGAATGATCCGACATGAGAAAAATCTCATTAGTTGTCGCCATTAGGAGTGGCTCTGGGCGGATAAAGGGCGTTGATGTGTGTGTGTTTGTGTGTATGTGTACCCACGCAGAGCTGGTTCCTTATTGCCGGGACGTCAAGCCGGAAAGGGATATTGAGTGTGGGAACCTCACTTTACTTCGTTTTCCCAGGCAGTGTACCGGCTAATAGCAAAGGGCAGATTACGGCAACTTCTTCGTTTTGGTTTTCTTGAATTCGTGCTGGACGATGTTTGTGTGAAAAACATTTGAGGTATTAGAAAGTATATGATGCTGTACCATGCGCTTGGATGTGCAGAAACTTATTACAGCGTTTTTTCACAGTCACTTTAGGAAATTAATGACCATGGACGCGGAACCACGTAAAACCCGGAGGAATTAACAATTGATCGTTCAATAAAGCCCTGACAAAGATCCGTAGGACATACGAAAATAGGTAAGGAGATTTCATTCATTATATTAAAAAGCAAAATGTAAAAAACAATTTATAGTCTAAAATATATTATAATACATTTAGTTTAGCTCCTTTATCCAAATTCTGAATGCTCTTTCAAATAACACCCTTTAATCTGTTGTGTCGACATCAAGCAATTGAAAATTTGTTTAACGTCACACCTGTAGCTGCTACTAATTATCTTCTACTTCGCTGGATGTCAGCTTTGGAATAGTCGAGTGGAAAGTCCTTTCACTTTGGTATACAAAAGCTAAAACCATCTTCAGCTGACTCACGGCAAGAGAGAGATATCAAATTACCAACTTATAGTTTCAAGGACCGCGAAGCTTTCACCGACTCAAGATAATGCCTTCGAGTAGGTTTTAAACTTCAAAAGAACAGTTTTTCATTTTCCCCACGCTTTAACGCTAAGCTTTCTTCTGAAGTGTTGTTTAATAAATAACTTTTAATCAGTCGATGTTATCAACTCATCCTAAAGGAGGGTCAAAAAAGATTGTTCATAGTTCATAGCACACTAAACAGTTGAAGCGATTAGCTAGAGATAGCAAAAATTGGAAACGAATGATCGCAAACCGTCGGAAATGAATGCTGCGTGGGTTTTGAAATGACGGCTAAAAAGATTAGGACCCGATGAAGATGAACCGAATGGTTCTGTATTCGGCCACGCTGTATGCCGAACGGGTTCCATTCGAATTCACTAGTCCAGGCACGGAACTGGTTCCTTATTGTTTATTCTGTGTCCGACACCGAATAGGCTGCCGATGGGAAATAGGAAACGTGGTCCGCTTTCCCAGCAAGTGGATCATCGGAACGACTCCCAGGCGCTACACCGAAGTGACTCATCACGAATTCCGGGCGCCAATCAAGTTTGATTTCATTGGCTTCCTACGCGGAAGTCCACCTGCCAAGCCGCCGCCTTTCCCGATGTTCACACACACACACACACTCATAAACCGACACTAATTTGTACCATTATGCCGGACATGTATTCTCTTCAGGGGGGCGCGACCTCCACGGAGGGCGCGTCACGTTTTGGCAGTTCTTGTCCTCTTCCCTCAATCACCGCAACGTGCCGTGGGATGGGTTTTCCCACCGAAGGCCGCCAAGGGTCTGCCTTTGATCCGGTTTCCGTACCTTTCTCTTTACCCTACCCCATTTTCTCCCGCGGTGGGCCTGTGATGTGAAGTGGCAGAGAATGGTTATTGTTATTGGCATTCATTTGTTTACTCAAGTGGTTCGCCGATCCGGGCCCGACGCGGGTGCGAAAGTCTTCAGCAGCACCGGAAGACCTTCCGCAACCACCTTGAGTGGATGAGAATGATGATGTCCGAAATGACGAAATCGTAATTGGGGAAAAGGTATCGCACGGGTTCGGTCACAGCCGAAGGATAATTGATTCGAATTGACTCCGTCCGTCCAACGGTCGGGAAAGGAGCGTGAAGCGGTAAAAGATTAGAGGATGATAGGTTAGGATGTCCGGACCTATTGAGTTAAATTGTGAAATTTGTTTCAATTTGTTCGGTTATCTTTCGCTCGAGAGGTGGAACAATGGCAGTTTGGCAGCTTCATCCGGGAGTTTGTAGCCTCAGAAATCGATCATTTGTGTCCGATGGATCTTAGGCTGGGTTGAGGACTTTAAATATTGTATAGTCAACCCGAAGGAAAGGTCGTCATGCATGTCCTTAAAGTCTCATCGCCGAACAAAGCTGTCCCATTAGCTTACTTTAAAAGGATCTTACGAATTAAATTCTCTCTCACACTAAGTGTTATGAAACCGAGATCGAAATATTAAACATACCCATAAGAATTCTTTACATTTATATGTAACAATATTCACAACCTTTACAGAATTGATTGTTTTGTAGAAACCGGTGAACACGCTAAGGAACCTGGTCCAAACTGTTGTTCACTAGGTTAAAACCTAACACAGTTTATCTAAACTGTTACTTACGGTAATCGGTGTCATTGACATCTAAAGTACGTAGTCATCTATTTTATGAGGCAATATTAATATCGCTCAAGTGGCTCGTTATATCGATGATACCGTTTCGCGTGCAAAAGCATCTTCGCTTTGCGCCGGCATAAAAATCTTATGCTCAGAACGTGGCATTTTGGATAATTCCCCTATATTTTTTTCCTCCCAATAGAACTTTTCTTGATGCATGTAATTTATGGAATGGTTGTATTAATGTTTTTAAAACTAAAAAACTTTCACACAAAGAGAAAAAATGTGTATATGAAAACAACGCCTTTTGGAATACTTTTATGAAAAAAGTAGGCTTTTCCTCAACAGAAACGTTGTAACGTTTTTTCAAATCTTAATTTTGGTATTCAAGACTTTAATAACTGATAACGCTTTCCGAAGCAAAAAGAAGAAATGTGCTCCACATAAGTAAGATGGTAAAAAGAATCTGGTGTAGGGTAACTGGAAAAACAGTGTATAATCAACATGTTAAAGACTATGAAAGCGTACTTTCTTCCTGAATGAAAGGATTCCCGTGTAACATCGACCCTAAACTTGATGATTCCAATGGTTGATACAACTAGACGCTGGATGTTCTTCTTGCGCCAACTTGTTCTTCTTCCCCTTCTTCGGCCAAACAGAGTAGTAGGAACACGGCTTGAACAATATTCTTACTATTCGAGTGCACCAGAGTTTGAGTGGAGTATGCCATCGCAGGGAAACAACATGCTTGTTAGTGTCGTTGACGCTGAAAGATTCGGTAAGGCTAGTTAGAGTCGTCGACAGTTTCCGTAATGGCGCTAGAGATTTTCTACGTTCACCCGTTGGCTGACGAAAAGCAACTTCAAGGGAAAAGGATAAGCACCGTGGGCAAATGGAAAATCTGCGCATCCTTGTTCCCCGTTCCGTGAGCACCTTTTATAATCCTGAGGCTCTCGGATGGGGTAATATTTCTCTAAAACAAGGCAAAGGAGCGTCCAACGACGTGGTAAAGTTTCACAGTTTGCTCTAGACGCGCGTATTGCGGACGAAATTTCCTCTGTTTGGTTGCGTTCTTGCTTTGTATCGCACCCTCCAAAGAAATTGGGTCAAAAGAATGGTTGAGGGAAAACAAAATAGCCTACAAACAGGAAGCGTGGTAGAGAAGCGGGATAATAATGCACGGTAAAAGGAACCCTTGCTGAGTGAAAGCTTACACCGTGTATAGGGCTTGATTTTTAGCGGGAAAAGTAACTTCCAGTAATATTACGGACATAGAATGCAGCAAATTTCTACTGTGATGGTGCTGCGTTAGTTTAACGAGGGATAAAGTGAACTTAAAACAACGTAAACAAAGATATGCTTTCAAACTCAACGTGGTCTGCAAGGTAGTATTTGTTTCATTAGTTAACAAATTGGCTAAGAGTGATCCTACCCTTCCAACGCGAGGAAGTAAAAGTGAACGAAAACATAATATTTTGGCTTATGCTCCAAAGGGATTGATGGAGCCTGAACTTATACCGTGGTGGATTTGGTGTTTTAGAGACCTTTTTCCCAACTTTTTTTTTCTTTGAGTTTATTTTTAGTCGCTATTATGATCGAGGTTGGGCTCGACAGCAAACAACGAACATGAAACCCGCGTCCCTCCCAAGCGGACGCATTAAATATGTATGCATCAACAAGCGTGCCCTGTGCGGATAGGTCAACGGAAATTGCGCTTTCGGCCATGCAAAAGGACGATGGAAGAGCGAAACGAATGTGTGACTAGGAGAGCCTCGATTCGACAATGTTTACTTTCCATCGTCGGGTCGGGAAATTCATCTCGTTTGACCAACCAATCAACCAATCAAAAATCCAATAAAACCCTTTGCAGGACCAAAAAGAAAACAAAACGGTGATTCCAACTCGTCTAGCTACCCTTTGGTGTCTCTCCCTGCCCGAAACCAAATCTTAACGTGGGATGTAATTGTGGAATGTTTCCCTCCCGCAGTTTTCCGAACTGAACTTGTTGCTCTATATGCCAGACGTATGGCTTTCGGGTGGCCGTTAGCAAATTGGGAAAACATGCTTTTCCCCCGATTCTATTTTGCTTTATTTTCGATCACAGTTTCTCTCATTCGTCTTGGCTCTTGAGAAAATGTGTGCAGTTAGCCCTTTATGAAGGCATGAAGAATGCCCGTGGGGATAGAAAAGGTCGACCATTGTGCCTCGTTAATAATTTACAAGTTGATATTGAAACCGTTCGGACCGAAATGATTGACAAAATTCTTCGCTTTTATTTCGGTTAACTGACCCTTTTACGTGGAACGACAGTGTATGCAGCGGCCCAGGAATGTGTGTGCCCTTCCAGAAGGGTTTCGCTCATATTGGACCTAATGGAATGTCACAAAGGACGCATATTTCAATGAAAATATATTTTTATTCGATGATTGGGAGAAGCATTAATCGTTAATCAGCCACACTGTGTGAAAAATGTAGGTATGTAGGAGGTTAATTTTATCATAATTTCAGTCAGTAATTGAAGATGGAGGCGCCCAGTTGTTTGTACCATAATTGAACCTACTCTAGCAGCTCGAACGTCAAATTGCTACTGAGAAGTGCTGTTGATCTACGGTACATCGATACACTTTCATTACTCAACACCCCTCGACACACCCTTCAACTCCCTGCCTCTATTCTTTTGTGCTTCTCTATTTCCCTTTTATGGTACATTCAACCTTCTTCCTGTGCAAGCTGAAGTGAATGGAATCGCATCAGTAAATATTTGAACACAGGCTTCGGATGAAACAAATGTCACTACAAAATGTTCAGCGCAGCGTTCCTGTTCGCTCGCAAAGGAAAAATGGCAGTCAGGACACTTTGCTGACCCTTTGGTAAAGTTTTCCCTCCCCCGGTTTTCCAAAATGGGGGCATCTGTTGAGCCACGATCTTCATAAAGCATGCAACGCTAACGAACGCGGGCGATGATGATAGCGCTGACACCAAGCGGAACGTGCCTCAGAGCCGATGGGGGTCGTTACAGTAAATCACTCTGCAACCTTCGTCTTTATGCCGCAGGGCGGATATCGCATGAGCTCCAAATGACCAGTCGTTGTTTCTGCAGCAGACCTTTGTTGGGAAGGAGTTGCGTCGTAATTATTTCCTGGAAGTGCTTTCGGTTTTAATAAAAGCGATGGAGGCGCCCGGTGGTTCAGTGCGCGAATGGACACTTCAGAAAACAATTAATTACCAGCAAATTGTTGCACTGCATTGCAAATCATTAGAAGAACAAAGGATAAAATATCAGAAATCTCATGGTGGGATGTATAACTAACTTTATGTTTGTGTTTTTGTTTGTTAAGCTAGAAGCACGACCAATGAATGCGTCGGAAATCTTTAATTCAATTATGTTAGAAGGAATAAGTAATAAAAAACCATTTTCAAGGTTGCAAATATAACAACCATTTCATACAATTTTGTCTCATTTTACCACACCAAGAATAGAAGTAAATTGTGCTCAACAAAATATATGCCAACATTCTATCTGCTACATTTTCACAAAAAAGCACGTTCATACAAGCGTGAATGAAGCTACCTAACACAAAAAAGGCAGAAAAAACCTTCTGCAAATGATCAGCCAATGTGGTGAGGGAAGCAAAGTGATACAAACGCACCCAATTTTATGATGTGACAAAGAGGATAACGGTGAACATAAGGGCAAACAAACGACGAACAAAATACACCCCTCCCCAAAAAAGCCCCACGCCGACAAAAACGCAAACCAAAACAACGCACGTACAAAAACTACACCCGGTTGAAGGCATTAAGACGTACACCCTGCAGTGGTTTTTTCTTTCGAGCTGACTGGCCAGAGTCAACGGACCTGAACGTGAAACGCCATGCTGTCTTCGGCGAACGGCGGCGACGAGGGACCGAAAAAGATTCCCATAAACAGTTGGACGAAAAATAACGAGCATCAATTTGCTGGCCATCCGAAGAATCCCAAAACTGGCCGACGATAGAACCGTCTCGCTGGAGCAGCTTTCACTTAGGGCGTGTGTTTTTTTTTCCAGTGCTTGCGTTTTTTTTCCTTCACCGGTATCCTTTTCAGTGCAAAAGGATGCGTCTCTGAAGACGATACCAGACGGGGTAGAAATACCAACAAAACTTCGCCAAAGGATATTTCAAGCCCATTACCTAATCCACACAGAGAAAACAAAAAGTAGACGGTGAGAGAGCAAAAACCAAAAAGCAAGAATGTGTGGAACAAACGACGAAGATGAAAGTATGCGATGAAATCGAACTTACAGATACTATTCCTTAGTACGAGCGTTTTTCGAGTCGTCTTAATCCTTGTGTTATTTCTTAATTCTTCAAACGAATGGTTTGTGACAATATTTTTCTTCTTTTCTTATATCTGTTTCATTTAGATAAAAACTGTTCCCTTATAATACATAAACTTCCTTATTTATACCCTTCTAACATTAACAAATTATCTTTATCAAATAAATGAATTAAAAATAAACGAAATAAGAAATAAAAGAGACCTGTAAACAAACAAGATTTCTTCGGATCTTGTTCCACATACAATTTCATACGAGTCAAGTGCAGCAGAACAGTTTCCAATTACTTACCCAACACCCTTGCAATCGGAAAACCACATCACCACTGACCAGAATATTCCCCGAACGCCATTCGGAAGGCTGTATAAATCACGGTCTCTCGTGAAACGACGGCCAGTTATTCATCGGAACCGCCGTTGAAACCGCTCCAAAGCACATTCGTGTCCAACCTAGCACGTCAGCGTTCCTCGCTGGCCATTGCGCTAAACCTCAGTTACGTGCGACGTGCGATCTTAGAAGGGACATAAATTATCGGATCTGTTCGTGTCCGTACGAACCGGGCAGTGGAACTGGTGGTCTGAGGTTAATGAATTATTTCGCCTCTAAATCGGAACATTATTCATCCAGTCTGTTCGGATGTAGCAGTTTAGATACAATGCCATTTACGCCAAACTTAGGAGCGTTTCTGTCATCAAAATGATATCATTTAGTTAAATTATGCCTGTCTAAACGTTTGGTGTACTATTCCTTGCATAGGCAATTTCAATTGCTTCAACCCTTTGGAACTGCAGTTAATGAACGTTTTGGTAATTGTTTCCAATTCTAATCCTCTTCCCTAAAATAGGAAAGGCATCGTTTAATTACAATCATTAATTTGTAATGAATCGCAACTGCTACATAGTAGCAAAGCTCACAAACTTTCCTTGCCCTCGCACCAGGCGGTGAATGCAATTAGCAGCTCATGCTTTGCGTAATGGGAGCCATTTTCACTTCGATACTGTTACTGCAGTTTTCACGCTACGGGAGATCGTGTTTGTCGGGTAAGTATATTAAAAAGTTTAACTTCAGTTTCATTCACCCGTTTCTACGATTCTTGCATACCCTCTACGGTTCAGCGTTCAGCGGGGCCATCTCTTCGTTGGATTGCTTTTCTTAGCAGTTCGAGCTAAGTCGGGAAAACGGTTGGAGGCAAAAGTTCTGCTATTGAAATTTTTACTTTCCATAAAAAAACTACTGATATCCCCTATTAAAACAGACTTATGAACGACTGTTTTTTCATCTTCGCTTGAATTCGAACGTGAGGTGTCAATGGTGACCACAGGTTTTTCTTTTCCCCGCGAAAAGCACACCACCAACGATGATATCCAAATCCTGCGGTAAGGCTTTCACTGCGCTTGATATAAAAAAGAACTTCGTTCGCAATGAAACGGGCATATTGCTGGCTAAGATCCGGTAAGCCGAGAGAAGCTTTACAACATGGATGCAACTGGCTTCAAGTATTTTTCAAATGGCCGTTGAATGCTTTTTTTTTCTCGTAAGGAAAACAAATCGTCAAAAGGAAAAAACAAACACCGTGTGCTCATCCATTACATTTCCACCATACATCGGTGCCAGTCTTATCTTCTCAGTTTCAGTGGAAAAGCCTTCATTTAAACCAAAGTGTGGGTAGTGTCTTCTTGGAGTTTTCTTTATCTACTCCCATAATTTCAACGTTTCATACCATTGAAATCGCTCACAACGGTTGAACCAAACGTGTGTGAAAGAAAAATCTCGTGAAGCCGGTATTGAGCAGGGTTGCGCATTTAATTTGATATTTGAGCCACGTGGAGCCACCTTCTACGGGACTGCCGGGGATGTGGAGGAGGTTTTACGAGTGTAGCGCACACTGGGAAAAGCTAAACTCGTAAAGGAATCACTTCATGGCACGGGCACTCTATGGATTGGATACGGTATCCGCCGGGATGCATCACCATGTGCGAAGGAAATCGCAATGCAATTCAACGAGCGAAGAGCTTGGAAGGAGTGCAAAGTGGACCTGCAGTGATGCCCAATCGAGAAGAAGCACTTCTTTCCACCGATCGCAATCGGGACGATGCTGCAATTCTTCTGCCATGCTCGAGTGTTATTGTGCGAAGTAATACATCCCGTAAACGGACACATGGTGCTTGCGTTTCAAGGGAAAATTTTCATTTGAGAAGCACTTTTCAACCGGGTTGTTTGTAGTGGCAAATCAAAATAAGAATCTGTGCTCCGGTGAAGGCTTTGTCCTTGGAGAGAAAGACACGGCATTGCTGCATGTTGAATGTGAGCTTTATGCAATATGTCCTTTTTTATTATTTGTTCTCGACGATGAAGCCTTCGGTGGGAGTTTATTCAACACAAGATTCTATTTAAAACGCATCCCCTGGGAGGTTTTCGTTGCCATGTGATTAAATTAAGGATACTCTGCATCTTTTTATTTCCTCCCGGAGTGTCGTGCTACTAGGAAATTAATTATTTTTTAAAGTTAATTAGCTTTAAAAAATGTATCTGTGTTGTCTGTATAGTTATTAGACAAACTAGTAGGATGATACTAGTTTGAAAATTTGTATTTGTTATGATGCCAGCTGAGTACGAGATCAAATATGACCGATT
Source organism: Anopheles coustani (assembly GCF_943734705.1). Lineage (NCBI taxonomy): Eukaryota > Metazoa > Arthropoda > Insecta > Diptera > Culicidae > Anopheles > Anopheles coustani. The sequence continues at coordinate 25,914,766 of NC_071288.1, forward strand.
TTAAAGAGCTCGTGATTCTATAACAATATAATAAAAGTATTCTTTAAAAATATAATAATTCTATACATTGATGTATTACTCTCAGCGTGATGAAATATTATTTTCATATTTCCCACTCTCTAGGCAAAAACAAGTCGTGATTTACATTAACTTTCCGTCCTGATTAATATGCATTGACCTGTTGGCGTCAAAATTAAACATTATTTATTGATGGTAACTTTCACCTGATAGTTAATCACCATGATCGCCCGCGGCCCGATTCCTCCCTATGTCCACCCTGAAACAGATTTAATGAAATTCATCATATTCCACCCGATTTCGGTTTGACCGCAGGCGAAATAACAAACCATAACCCGTCCGGTGATTCGGCCGAGCTGGCTGAGGTTGATAAAAATAAAGCCACAATCGTTAAAAACTGAATACCACCCCTCACCACCCCCCGGGACCGTGCCGTGATTTTGCGGTGAAGGCTTTCCGATGAGGTAACCCAACAGGGGGGCGCACCTTCAAACAAGCTTATTTCCATAAGTGGTTCGGGGGAACGAAGGGTCGAAAACTAGCAGGGAAAATTGTGTTTGGAAAAAAACATATCAAAAATGGCTCGCATACATCAAAACCGATGGTCCGATTCGATGGGGAGAAAATCACCGACCCCGCACAGGGGACGTCACGGTGAGCCAGAGTCTGCTCTAGCCTGCTTGAACGAAATCTAATTAACAGTCACTTTGTTCGGCCCCGGTTGATGGTTGTTGAAAGTTCCAGAGATTTGTTTTTTTTTCTCCCGTTCCCCCACAGAAGCCTTTTTGTAAGCTCGGTACGGGACCGGATTGGAAAAATGTTTTTCCCATGTTGCGGGTGTAAATGAGTGCCTCGGCATTATTTTGTTGTTGTGGCACCGCCGGTAAAATGCTGCTCCATCCAGTCAAGGGCCAAAGGGGTCGTGTGGGACCGAAGTAAAATAAAATGGGTCCACCATGGTAAGAAGATTGAAAAATGCTTCCTTTTAAGCGGCGAAATAGGGAAAACCCTTTTTCGATTATGCTGTAATAAAGCAGTGGCGTCCGGAGTGAAACGAGATGCGCTCAACCGACCGGTACCGTTCCATCGTGATAAGGCATAGCTCGGGAAAGCTCTCGTAGGGCTTCACCCCCGGGATGGATGGAGGGAAAAGTAGCACTGCCATTGCTTGTTCCAAGGTTTTACAAAGAGTGGAACACGCTGTGGGAAACCTTTAAGACGACACCTTTTGTCGCTCCCCAAGGCGTCTGCCGTACCGCAAAATCCGTTGTTTTGTGACGATTGCAAATCTCTGTTCCACTGCATCTTTCCGACCGATCGTACCAAACCACCATCGTCGGTGTCTTTGTTCGCCTTCCTTTGTGTCAATCTCTGCCCGGACAAATTTACCGCCAACACTTTACCTGCCAGTCCTCGGAAATGCGCTTCGGTGCGCTATGGAAAGCCATATTAAAATCAACTACCGCAAGGTGCTGGTTTTCCGACGGAACGGTACACGAATCGGTTCGGTTCCATTGGGTACCAACGGGCTAGTTTGATCAGATACTGGCCCTCGCTGTGGTCCGCTCGCTGTCATCAACTTTCTTCATTTCCATACTCTGATAACCCATTCCCGGGACGTGTGCAAGAAAGCGCACTCAATCCGGACCGATTTTTATTCCGCTTCCTTTCCAAAAGCTATGCATATTTTGTGTGTTGGCAAGACGAATCGCATTCCAAGCGACCCGAGTGACCGGCTTGGCCTTCAATAACCCGTCTCGGAGGGAACGAACGAAGCGAATTGGTTTACTTCCGGTGGCTTCGGCTTGCTGCCAACCGAACCGAAGCCAAACGAGGAAGCAGCGACGGAACCGCCTCGATGCTGATGCGTATCAGATCCAAGCAGGACGAAGCGGTTCTCGTTGGAAAAGCACAAGGAAAAAGTTTACACCATCTCTTCAAAACCAACCCCTACCGAACCACCCCCTCGAGCACTTTCCATTGTAGCAGTGTGCGTTGATGAAACTCCAGTTCCGTTGTGGAGCACGCGAATGTCAGGTGCATTGCACATGCATTTCCCGGTGGCTATTGTTTTTCCCCCTATTTCCCGTGGGACGATGCAGCAGCAGTGGTCGGCTCTTTGTTCGCAATATTAATGTTTCATGCTTATTCCATTTTCCAAGTGGAGCACCGTTTTTTTTCTTCCTTTTTTTTCGCCTCGTTCGGTTCACCATAAATCTTGCAATCTCGTCTACGGTGCCGGTGGAAATGTTGAAAAATAAATACTAAAAAACAAGTACGAAACATTGCCTCTCGGTGCAACGTGCCCTCTTTCCGGCGGCGTGCAGTTCAACGGTAATAAAAATTATTTGTTTCTCCAGGTGCAAAGGCAAACAAGCTTCTGGCCACAGCCGGCGTGTCCTGGGCTGATTCGTTATTCCTGTTTGTTCCAATTCGGTTTTATTTACTCGCCTCTCGTGCTGTTGTTATTTCTCTTTCGCTCTCGTGTATTTGAGCTTACTTTTTTTGCGAAATTGAAATAAACAAATTTAAATAAACAAACAACGCGAAGGAACGCGTATCGCCGAAATGCGATTCGTTCCTAGTGGTTTTCAACGCAAATGCAGAACGTTGGAAAATCGAGAAGAAAGTAATCAACGTGATAAACCGGATTGTTTTTCACTCCCATCTTGCAGAGCGAGAGAAAAACCGGAAGCTGAACGAGTTGGTGAAAAAACTGGTGGACAAAACACATTTATACTACCAAGAATTTCCCATCCCGTTGGAGACATCCACGGCATAAGTTTTTCTTCGGTAACAACGGGAAAAAGGGAAGGAGAGAAGAAACAAAGTGAAATTTTCAACCATTATCTACGGCAAACTTCCTAAAGATCAGCTTGCTTCGAAATGGTGAGAAAATTGAATAAAAGTAAGTACACGACGTGGGTAGAATAAACAACTGGTAACTCGCTTATAATTTTTTCTTTAATACCGTATTATGGATTTTTCCCGCGTCCAGATTTTCCAGCGGTCACAGAGCGAATAAAAGTCGAACATCGTCGGCATCGGCAATGTTGCTCGTCGCGGTTTTCTTGCTATTTAAGCGATATTTAACTTTTACCGCGACCAGCCAAAGAAGGTAGGAATAACGCAAAAGAAATATCTCTACAAACTTCATCCTCCCGGTCCGACTGAGTGAAGGCTGAAGCCACCGACAAACTTTGCAGGTTTCGTACCTGCACAATGCACAGTGTGTCTTGAGGTAGGGAGACCAGCTCTTAGCATTCTCTCATTCACCATTTTCACCACCAGGGGGAAACTTTGATGGGAAAGATTTGGCGAGCGTGTTGTTGTTGCGTCTGCAACGCAAAAACTTTTGATGGATTTTCCGCCCCTTTTTCTTCCCGGCTGGGGAGAGCACTGTGTCGTGGAGTGTGTTTTTCTACCAGCTAGCTGCGGTTGACTTACCTGGACATTTTTGAATTTGTGCGAGCAGATGACACCGTTGAACAAACACTTGACCGTGTTCCAGCAGCGGGATGTATCGAACACGCCCTCGGTGGTGTTGTTGATGTTCAGGTTGTTCAGCGGTTCCAGTTCCTCTTGTGCTGGAAAATGAAAGATTCATACACTTTATTTTAATGCAAGATAGTTATTTTCTATGGTTTTTTAAGTTTCCATCAGTTGAATGTTAAGACGGGAAGAATTTTCATCCAATATTACAGCAAATTATTATTTAAAATTTGAATATTTTGAAGAAAATTTAACATTCAACATTTTTCAGGATTGACCCAGAAGGATGGGCTGCAACGAAAAAAATGTTAAGTTGAAAAGTAAACAACAATAACTATTGGGGATCAATGGAACATTTATTCAATCTAATTGCACTAAATGTGATCATTATTTTATCGAAATGATTAAAAGTTAGGATGAGCTCAACAGAATCAAAGTATTCATTTTTCAAATAGTAAATAGAGACAAAATAATCTTTAATTTTATAAATCTCAGTTTCAAAGTCCCGTGATGAGATGAGGCAATAAACCCTACATTTTTACAGTGCACGTGAAGCATGCTTTTTACAATCTGACTCTAAGTGGAAACCGGGACTCGAACACGGGTTTACCAAGAGCGAAGCCGTAGTCTTGCCGAGGAACCATAGCACAAGTTAAAAATTGTGAGGAAATATCGCTACTTGAATGGCAAACGTAGATTTTGAAGAAAAATTTTATTTCGTACTATAAAAGATTTTCCCATTCGGGATTCGAACACCAAACCTCTGATACAAGGCTCGAGCACCACTGCCAGTATACCAGTTGTACAAGTGGATTGCATAGGGAAAATACAGGTATATATGGCTATGTGAATAAATTGAACCACCAAGCTGTTAATTTAATAATGGTTATGATAATTTGAAATCTATGTAACAAAATATGATCAGATTTGAAAAAGTAATTTAAATATCTAAAAAAAATCATGAAAAAAAATTTTTTACAACCGTCAACAAAAAAGTTTTTCCTAGCCTAGATTCGAACTCCGATCCTCCGGAACAACACCCATGCACTTTGCCCCCTAGACTATTGATGAAAGAAAATTTCCGAGTGATATCACAGGTACTTATATGTCTGTAGGCAATCTGAATGTAGCATAGAAAATGAACCAAGAATAAAAACTTTAGTCACATTTTTCCTCCCCGAGCTTCGCCGGGGCTTCGAGCTAGTATTTTATATAAAGGAGGTTTTATACACGTGATAGCCCAAAAGTCGAAGTATTAAAACATAATTTATAAGCCACCGACTTTTAACAAACCTTGGAAAAATGTAGCTGAGCGTGAAGTTTTTAAAACAAGCTCCTCATCATTTTGAAATATTGAGTCATTCACGTAAATTTACGATATCCATTCTTTTCCAGAACTTCACCACGTACACCACCACAAAATTGCACACATTGTGATTGCGATTACTAACCGTACCATCATCCACATCCGTAATACGAACGTTTTCTAAATGTAACGACCGCCGCCCACCCCAGCTTAACCCCAATTAGAGTAATTCGCCCCTAATTGGCGTGTAAACTGTGGGTTGCGGTTTTCTTTCCAAAGCAAACACGCACTTGCACCTTGAAGCACCTACGCGGATGGGTCAATCCGAGCTGGACTCATGGACCCGAGCGAAATGCGAGTCGATTTCGGATGCTAATTACTAGCCCGGATCCGGTACAGTAATTGTATCCGTTCCCGTCCGACCATCCGCGCCCGAATAGACGCCCGCAAGCTTCGACGTTTGTTTAAATCTGATACAGTAATTACGGTTACTGTGAGACGAATCATTCGATCGTTTGGTTTAGTTAAACAAGAAACATCATTTCCATGAACGATGAGGGGGGAAAGGAGAAGAGGTGTTGCTTAGAAGCGGTGCTTGTTATTCGAAAGACCGCATCTTGTGGCCGGGCATTCGAATCGATTCCACGAGTTAAAGCAGCTCGTTAAAGAGCGATAGTTCGAGCGGCCAGCAAGTCAATCACAAATGCAAATATCGACGTCCTGCGGGTAAAGTTGGTCCTAACTGTTGCCAAACACTCGCCCACACAATACAAGCACACACACACACCGACGGTAAAGGGAAGTTCAACAGGTCGCTTCCCGACAGCTTGAAGGGCAAACCAACGCACGCGTACCGATTGCTTGAGTTGACCTCTTAAGTACCGCTTACCGGCAGCCTCAACAATCACTAATCGAGTCCTCGAGGCATCCATCATCGATTTCCCTTTTAGAAGGGACGCGCCCGAAGAGTATTTCTCTTCTCTATCTCTTTCACTCTCCCTTTTTCCTCCTGTTGCACTCGCAAGCTTCCGACGTCGAAAGAAAAAGCTACCGCTTTCTTCTTTGCAGATCTTTTTGTCGGGGATAATGGAACCAGCCTTTCAGGATGAGGAGTGAAAAAACCCACCGGAAATGGCTGCCAGTGGTTGGCTTCCGGTTTTGAGTTTTATTTTTCCCCAAAGTCCATCCCGTCGACGGAACGGTAAAGTTAAGCTGATTTATTTCAATTCGGTTCGTCGTTCGGTCCCTTCGGTTCGCGCACGCCAACGTCCGTTTCCGACGCCGGGAAAACCCCCAATGGGGGTTTTCGGTTAAAGCCTTTCTCGAGTACGAATCCACTTTCAAAGGATAATGGTATTCATGGCCCAAGTGTACCAAAGGGTGGGAAAAGTTGCGCCAGCGTGCTCGGTGGCATTAATGTCTTCCTTGCCGACGGTAGAATCGGGCGGTTCGGGGATCAAGTCTTTGCCGGAACTCGCCTCAAAATACTTTCTCGCCCAAAATACTTTCATAACGGAAAAAGGAGGTTTGTTACTTGGTTTTTGTTGCTTCAAATTTCCACGTTCCAAATTTCTCAATGGAACCATTTTTGAGGGTGTATTCAAGGCAAACAGAAATTATTTAATTAAAATGATATCATCGAAAAGTTTGAGAAAGAGATGGGGCCAATGTTTGAAAACGCGCCTTGACCTACTTACTACTGAGTGCGCAATTCGACAACCCTTCTCTTTAAAGCGAATCTCAGGTGAATCTTTTCAATTTCACCTTTTTGCAATCGACGAGGGGCAGAAAACTGTACCAAGTCCGTCCACTTTCTCGGAAAAGTGCTGTTTTGCTGCCATATTTATGTTCAACAGTTGCCTCCCGAACTTCTCGTTCGAAGGAAATTTCCCTCTGGAAAACCTCGAGACGATGAATAAATGTTGCACTGTGCATGTTTGTTTGGTTTTGCTAGCAAATAAGTTTGTTATGATGGACGCCCCCACGGCAGCCCTCGGTTCTTTCGATTCGATACGACTTGCGTTGCGATGCGTTGAGTCACAAATGATGTCCCTCTATGTCCCGCCCGTAAACCGATCACCGGTCGACCTTCTCCGACCGCAGTTAATCGGAAGTTGCTCACCCACCGGGGTGGGTTTCATCATTTACGGAAGCACCTTCCGCCGAGATATTGGCACTCGGATCGGTAAGGGAGTGTCCGGACAAACCTTCATCCACACGCGTGGAGGAACCGTTTTTCCGTCGAATGGTCGGGCGAGCGGAAGGGGCCACCGGAGTGAAATGAAATGCCCAAGGGTACGGAACGTACATAAACATCATATTTCATAACTTGAGCTCCGACTTCCGGGAGGCTCGCTCGTTCGCTTTCAAGCAAGACCCACGCACATACGCCCGGGCTCCGTTGTTATCGCTCTCAACAATGGACGGACCTTCCAAGCGAAGACCGACAAGAGTTCCTGGCTTTAAAGCACCCAGAGGTCCCTTCTCCTCGGATGAAGTCGACCAAGATTGTGTTCATAGGGCGAACCGGGCGAAGACCCGGGTCGTAAGTAACTGCTCCCGCCTGCCAAAGAAAAGCCATAAAGTAATTGTTAGCACGTTCTCGGTAGAAAACGTAGAGTACATCCATTAGCGCTGCGGTTTAAAGTGCCTCGGAACGCACACAAACAACACGTCGCTTAAATGCTTACGTGCGCCTTGCCAACCGGAGCCCTTTATGACCCGGTCGCAGATTTGTGTTCTTAGTTTCTCGGGAGATTTGGAGCGATTTCGTTGGCCATTAAGGGTAACTCCCCGGTCAAGACGGAGAGTGTCCCGCCGGTGCTCGGGATAGTTTAATATCCTCCTTAAGCACTTACCGTTTCCCGGCACGCGCGCCACCTTCGCGTAGCGTTTATCTTGTCACGGCATGGCATTGATAAATAGTTGACCAAGTCGATTGCCATTCCGTCGATTACTGCCGGTTGCCGTTTGCAAAAACATGTGTTCGAAGCTGCTTTGGTGGAAAGTTTTCCACCATCCATGTCGGCACGCATCCCGCCAGCCAACCGTCTCGAGTGGACGGCAAACAAACACAACTTTTTAGATACGCTCCTCTCACGCCAGCACCCAAAGGGCGACAAAGTGTTCTCACGTTGTCGAACGACATTAGGAACGTCGGGTAAACTTTAACTTTTCGCCTCTGCGCTCCTAGTTTGGCCCGTCGCTGGCGTCCTTTTCGTCTGCCATTGGCGTGTCCCCCCCGTCGAGCGTACGGCGAACCCCGAATGGAAAAGTTTTCCTTTTCCTGGGTAACGACCGGAGCCGTTGTACTTGACTTCGGTGTGATAAAAGTAGAATGAAATCATATGAGATAACGAGAAAAGTGCCACCTACGATAACTCGTGAGGAGGTGGAGTTAAGGGGGGGATAAGAAAGTTTGTTCTCAACTTGTTCGATTGATAATTTCGTAATAGAGGACCTAACCCTTTTTTGTTGGGGACAATTTATTTTAATCCATGCGACGTCTTGAAGATCAAAATTGACGTGATCTTTTCCATGTTTGAATTTTTAAAAAGCGTAAACTTTCAAAGCTTATCGCAAGGTTTTTATCAAACAAGTCACTTTATTACATCGGGTCGCAAACCAGGTGTGAGTTTTGCATCAAATCAATACAATTTCGCTTGTTTCGAAATTGTGGAAAATGGATTTCCCGTAACAAGGTTACTCGGAATGGATACACACATTTTGCAGACACTGTGCCGTGTGCGCACAAACAGCTCTTCAATTCCGTCACGGATATTGGGACACGACGTTCCTATTTTACCCGCCCCCTGTTCCCCGTTGCGCAAGCCTTGTTCGTCAACGGGACGAAACAAACAACGGGCAAACACAAGTATGATTACATTTTGTCGTATTATCCGCTCGAAAAAGGGAACCGGTCTGTTTGCGAAATGCGAATCCAATCCCTATCCAAACCACGGTGCGACTCGAGTTCGTGACTTCAAAGAAGTCAATGTGAGGCACAGGTTCCTTCTGGCGCTGAGAAGCACTGCAGGATTGGTATCGTTTTTTTTTGCTTCTTCCTGTATTTCGTCCCCATTTTCCAATTCACTTGACTTGCCTTGATGTGTTCCGTGGAACTGCTTGCGCCGTTTTACGGGGCCGTACGTTGGCCGAGGACGATCTCGTCGTCGTTGTATTCAAACATCGTGTGAAGTCAATTTCCTCCCACCGATTCCGCTGCCCCGACGACATTTTCCAATCTCCCTTACTCCCGTGAATCCCTAGCAATGAAGCACGTAGACAAACCCCGACCGAGGACAGCGACCAGCTGAGCTAGGCTGGTAGGTGGATGAGCCCAGCGTCCGAACGAAGAAGTGGAGTGGATTCAATTACAGACAACTTTCCCGCACCGACCGGCGAAGCCCCACCCGGAAGTCGCACGCCGTGTAAACACGTTCGTTTCGCATGCAAACATGACAGCCAAGAAAGCTTCCCTACCGGCTCCCGGTCGAGGACCATCAATAGATTGGCGAGCTAGGTAGGTCCACTCTATCGCGCAACACCGAGGTAAAGTTGTTTGCAGGGATACGAGAAAAAAGAACTGCTACGAAGCGGGACAACTCACCGGACTTTTGCTCGGTTCCAATGAACCGGAAACCGACGACCTAGGGGTTACTCAATTTAATAATGTTAGGAACAGTGTCCTGCTATCGAATCGGGTAGTAAATGATTCTTCTGGTCTGGCGATCACTTTTACTTTGAGGCTTACACAAACCTGTTGGAGAGGAGTGCGGGGATACACAGTCTCATTGCACAGTTACTGCGAAACCGTTATCTTTCTATTTTCAAACATCCATCAACGATCAAAGAAGATCAGAATATTACGTGTTTGGCATGTTGTTGCTGGAAAAATATCTCGTTAGAAGCTGGCCACGTGTCGGAAGGGACTAAACCTCCTTTTCAGCAGCCAAAAGGTCAGTAGGTTTCGATTGCTTTCGAACGGCGTTAACGAGGGTGCGAAAGCGTTCACCTCCGGGAGTTGAGGTACCGATACCCCTTCTCAAGAGTCTAAAATTAACTCGATGAACCTTTTTGCAGTACTCGCCCGAAGATGAACATCCACCAAAAAAAAAAAAAAAACAACAACCCTTTTTGCTTTTTATCACCTACCTAGCCCAAGTCGTACAGTTTGATCCACTTCAAACCGGCCCTAATCCGGCCCGATGAAGTGAAGTGCGAAATTACTGCTCATGAATACCACCATAAACTATTGCTGCTGAGGATGCGGTGTTTTTGCCCGGATAGTTTAAAGCTTTTTCCGAGCCGGTGACCTGATTTGCATATCAACCCGCCGTTTGACCTGCGATAAGCGACTGGTGGAAAGCATTCGGAGTCGGCGGCAGTCAACTCCAGCCGATGGAACGGGAGGCCAGTAACGCCAGGTTCAAACTATGGCAGACTCTGGATGGCCTTGCCGACAGCGCCACATGGTTTATTATTAATTAATGTAATATGAATTTGTAATTAATGTAACGGCACGAGCGCGGGGGTGGGCGTCTGCAAGACATCAGAGTCTAATTTTCCCTCCGGGCAACATTTTCCAACTTCCCTATCCCCAAGGGTGCGCACTCCGGGAGAGCGCACCCAGTGACGGTTTCAAGCAAGTACGACTAGAGTTGTGCCTTATGAATCTTTTGGCGAGATTCATTCATATGAATCTTTCGCCTAAGATTCGTTCAGATGGATTCATTAATCTTTTGGGATTCGAATCTTCAAACGTTTATGAATCTTTCGAATCCTTAATGAATTTTCATAAATCTTTCATGGATCTTGGACGAATCTACGTGATTCTTCCATGACGAAAGAAATCCTTCCAAAAAAAGGTGATCCCTCTGCCAATTTTTTTGCGCCTAACTTTTCATCTTTTGATGAATCTTTGGGATTCATGAATCTCTCATTAAAAGATTCATGAATCTCTAAAACGCAGAAAATCATTCAGATTCATGAATCTGAATGTGAATTACACAACTCTAGGTACGACAGTAAGGAATTAAAACAAAAACCCGAATGACGGCCCTTTCCCCTGCTAGCATAAAAAGGTTTTCTCCAGTGAAAATTTCTTCTCTCTCTCTCTTTCTCAATATCGTTCTACTCTTGGGGCATCGTGGTTCAGCGGTGAGCGATATGCGCGAGAAGCGAAATTGTTATCGCACCGAGCGATAATTCTATCGTATTCAATTAGGTCCCAGCTATGATTAATACAATTTGATAATGATTTCCCTGTTGGGCTACGAATTTCCCGCGCGCGTACACGGCGGCACTCGGCGACGAGGACGTTACCGGGCCAAAGTAAACGCATTTCCTAACGAGCCAAAAATTTGACGAATTATTCCCCTCGGGAGGTGCCGTTCGAGGACTTCATCAAAAATAAAAACCCCGCGCTTTCTATCTGCTGTGCATTTTTGCGAGGCGAGTCCATTTCGGTGAAGGAGACATCTAACGGCCTGCCCACACTCCGAGTGTACCTACCTGCGCCACTGTAAATCTGGAAGCTCTTCTTCCGTATCGATGGCGTGCCGGAGTAGTTGGAGTTCGTGTCGTCCAGGTTGAACGCCGTCACGCCGGCCTGCGAAGCGAGAAGAAGGAGAAGCGTCAACGACACAACATTTTCCATTAATTTTTCATCAAAAGAATAAACCTAAACAAGCGTAAAGTGAAGATTTAATAAACTTTCGAGGAAGCGAACCTAAAACACACTGCTCAGTCCCGACCCTGGGCCGGTCGCCGTTTTGCGTTCCTTGGAGAACGAGAACAAACCGTATCGGTGCGAGGGGGGAAAACTCTGGCAACAATCCCGCGAAGCGGGAAACAAGCAACAACCTTGCCCCCGAAAAAACACAAACTAATCCCGAAAACTCATTCACCGTCCGCTAATAAACGGTTCTCAGTTTGGGCGCTCCCGCTTGCTTGCTTGCGTTTGGGATCGGGCAGAAAATTTGCACGGAGGTCACCGGAGACATCGTTAAATCTTTCATAAATCACGCGAAAAGTTAATCCGGTCCGAGCTAAATCGAGTCAGCGGCTCGGCGTCCCGTAGCAACTCGACGCCGCGGGTCCACGATCGGCAGGCCGTTAATGTACTTTTATGGTACACTTTTATGACTATCTTATGATTAACTTTGGGCGGTGTTTCTTTCCTTTTCGGTTGGTGTACAAAAAAGTGACAAACAATCTGGAAAAGTTTTTCCCCAGAGCTTGGAGAGTAATTGGACTTGCAGCTAGTAAACGGTTAATAACGTGACTAAACTGAAATGAAGAATCATAATAGTTTAACGACCAGAAGCTTGGAACAAATAACTTTGAGTGTTAAGTGCAATTGGGATACTTATTCCAGAATCAAAATACCCTCAGGTGAATGTTTTAATCCCTCTAAAGTACATAACATAGCGATGTAATTTCCATCGACTGCATTAAACCTCGCAACTGCAACTGTTATCTTGTGAAACCATGCAAAAGATGCAAGCAGGTGAAAACAGTTCCCAACGTAAAGTACATTTGTTAAGCTTAACCTGCTTAGGGATAATCTTTTTCAACTTCTATATCAAGGAAGAGGTTGATGAAATGAAATAATAAGAAAATTCAAGGAAGAGGTTTAATGCAATGCAAATCTAGACTTGGGCGAAATTCAAAACTCTAGTCTTGTGCAACGAAGATCAAAGAATTATGAAAACTTCACACCTTAGCTAAGCCCCCACTGAACAGCTGAATGGTAAACGTGGTTATATTTATACTAGAAGCGACAAGCTAGTGAAAAATTGCACCACATCTTCTTCATGTCCGCACACCGACGGTTATGGGAGCCATGACACAATGCTTTTTCATTTATCTCCATAAGCATAGCCGTCCGCTACAACGGAAGAACTCACACGGAGCACCGGTGATGGAGCGACACGGAGCTATTTGCTTCCTCATTTCACGCAAATTACCATTTCACCTCGTCCTTTCATTCTTTCGGCAGCGTGCCAAGTGTCGCCTTTTCCTTCGGTAAGCCACCGTATAACGAATGGCGGTAACGGAGAAACCGTGTGGGAGAAGGGAGGTGAGAAAAACGTAAACCTATTCATCATCCTGATTCCGAACCTTGTTAACAGTGATGGCAACGTGCTTATCATCATTATCACATCCTTAGCCGTGTGGCTTGGCTGCCGCCGCAACGGAACGATGCACTTCCTGGATGCTGGAAGGAAAAATGCACCCAAGGAGCTGATGCTAAGGATGCAATCCGTCCGATGTATTTTTGCTTGGAGGAAAGTAAGCATCATCCCCGCTTAGCACTAACTCCGCAGCATAACGCAACCAAAGCCCGTTTGATAGTGCGGTAGGAAACGTTCCAAATTTATAATCCGCTCCATTTTTTTCGGTATGATGATTTCTTGCTTCACTTTCCGTAGGTTTTTCTCGTTTCACCGAACGACGAGCAAATTACTTCGTGAGTAAAAACCGAGGCAGATTGAATGCACGGTGAACGCTTCGGTTGGTCGGTGCACACACTGTTGCATATGGTAGGATGAATTTCATTTCACCAGAAACTACACACTCCGTACGTTTGGTGGGCTGCATTGTTGCGGACATACACCATGCTTTAGAAGTAATACGTTTCACATGGTTGTGTGTGGGCATTTGCTAGGGCAGCATAAACATAGTTATTCAGGAAGTTTTAAAAGCGCTTCCGTTACAACTTCACCCATATGTACAATTTTATTCCACGAAACTCCTAATACGATAGAAAATTCTCTTTTCCTACCGTGTTTTTCCATGGACGTTCCAACCAGATTACAGAAGGAAGAATATTCACTCATAAAAATGTGAATTTTGAATGGTAAAACGAGAAAACATTCAGCACAGCAATAGTTTTGCATTCAAGCGTGAGCATTTTTGCACAAGTACTAGGAATATTTGTTGTCGAAAGAGAACATTCTGTGGGATTCATAGAAAAGATGCTTACTTTGTAAAAAAGTGGAACTTTTACAGCTAAATTTTTAGTTACAGCTGGTTTTGCTTTGAATTGAGAGTTATGTATCCTAATTCTGCTCATTTAAGCTGCACTGCAGCCGAAAACTATTCTACGCAAGTAGTTGCTATTTAAAATTCAACGTTTTATGTACGAAGTATTGATATTGGGATAACATGACCCATTTGGAAGAACTACCGACAATACTCTCCACGCTGCAATAATCAAAACTGTCATTTACGACGAAAAGAGGCTAGTTATTTGGGCAGTTTTAAAAAGGCAAGTTTTCATAAAAGATTCTTGGAGGAATGCATATGTGTATTCCAATAACAATTCTTAATGATGTTTAGGTTTTAAAAACTACTTTAAAAAATTAAGTCGCTCACAAACGATTTGAATGCAGAATACTTTCATCGGCACAAGTACAAAGTCAATTTTATCCCGCACCAATAAAAGACTACGAAGATAATGTTTAAAATGCGGATCTTTGTTTTAAGAAAAAAATCATAATTACAGACACTCACCGAATTACGACTTAATAATCAAATACCATTATTGTTGTTGCTCTGTAATAAAACAGCGATGCTTTTAAAGCGCTTTGATTCCGCCACTCGGCTTGCTGTGCAGTTTTACTGCCCTGCTGTCCTGCTGATGGCATCTTAGATAAATTGTAATTAACGGGGCCGCAGCGAACGGAGAGCGTCTTTTAGATGTCGAAATCTCATTTCCTTTAATTACCCTCACTACTGCTAGTGAGCGCTGACGTCGCTTTGAACGTACACATCTACCGGCCGCACTTCCGCACAGCAAAGCAGCACCGCTAAATAAAAAACCGACGCATAATCACTATCCACCGCGATGCGTCCCGCTTCTGCTGGCAGCTGCAGTTCAAAATACAATAAAATTATAATTACCATCCCCCCGCCAACGATGAAACGAGCCAGCCGACCGCAAAATGGCAATGATTGCTTTCCAAACGATCAAGCGGCGCGGGTTTTACTGCAAATGCGCTATAAAATTTGGAAACTGTCCAACATAAACAGCGAGCGGGGGTAGGTTGGATGTTGAAACGCCCAGCCACTACTTACCCAGTGGAACGTTTTGTCGATTTCGGACCATAAAAGTGTTGCCTCAAGTGTTCGCCGACACTTCCGCCGCGAAACATAGAGAGGCCATCTAGGAAGAGGTAGCCAAGTCGCCCAAACGGTTGGAACAGGAAGTGACTCTACAAACATCATCCAGTGTGTTTCTTTGAGCGACTTTTATTGCCAGTTTTCTTCACCTTAGCGCATTCGTTTACATTCTATTTTTCCCCCTGAACCGCATGGTGGAAAATGATTTTATAAAAAAAAACACACACACACGCACAACCATACGAACAAC
The DNA here is from genome assembly GCF_943734705.1 of Anopheles coustani. Classification (NCBI taxonomy): domain Eukaryota; kingdom Metazoa; phylum Arthropoda; class Insecta; order Diptera; family Culicidae; genus Anopheles; species Anopheles coustani. The sequence continues at coordinate 25,929,960 of NC_071288.1, forward strand.
TCGCTCGGAAAGCGATAAAATATCACCAAACGTCAAGTCACATTCTCCAAGGAAGCTTTGCGGAGATTGTGACCGCCTGGCGGCTCGACGACAGTCATCTTCCCGTGTGTTCGCTTTCCGTGACGTTAAGAGGAGGCTATGAAAGCTTTCAGAAGATTATAAAATAAAATAGAAATGCTTAGACACCGAAGGAAACAAAAATCCACCAGCGCGTGGACGGCATTTTATGACCGTGTTGTGTTACGGGAAATCGGCACTTTAAGCGGGTGGAAACATTTTTGAATTACATTTCGTACTTCGTTCCTGTAAGTTCGCTCTGAAATCTGGGCGCAATTCGGGAGGGATTTATTTTAAAAGCTAAATTTCCTTGAAAAATCTCCAAATTTGTAGCCAGTTTTAGCTAGGTGTGAATGAAAAGGAAAGCCTGCGGAATATTTGCAGCTCATGGGAAACAATCTTGTGAAAACATCTCCCACTACAATGGACCTACACGTTTAATGGTTGGCTTGTACCTTTATATCTTCGACTCTACAGTGAGTATCGCGATTGTCCTGCACACGCGTTCGGATTCTTTCCACTCGCTTGCACAAACCATTACTGAAGCCAGGATCTGAATTTTTTGACGCATGCTGCAGAACGAAAAAGCATGAGTGTGTTCCACGTTAACACGCTTTATCGCTTCACGTGCATAAAACAATTACTTTCCTTAAACGCTCTCTACCACAACGAACAAAAGGAGGAACACTTCCAGAAGGGAAGTGGGTTTTCCATGGGGAAATGGATCCTCAAAGCTGTGCAGGGAAATTCCTGTGAATGTCCTTTGGCGGATGCAGTAATCGCCTCTATCGCCATGCTGGTGATGCTCAAAGCGATATGATAGCGACCTCTCATAGACCGAGGGTTACTGGAAATCCACATACACACACACACATATATACACACAAACATACTCCATTGTGGTTGTCAGTTCCAGTAAAAGCAGCTTGAAAGCATGTCCTGTTGGGATAAGGACTCACCCAGCGAACAACGCGCTCCAGGACGTGCTGTTGGTCGATGGAAGCTATTTACCAACTTTACATCGCACCGTTTTCGGGGATGATCGCTGATACACCGGGGGAGGATTTCACTTTTTCCAACGGATCACCTCGCTGGCCGTTCGTTCTTTTTGCTCCGACGCAACGCGTTTGAAAATGAACCTGAGTAGAGTTTCGGTGAAGTAAATGATGAAGCTTTGATTTTCCTCCTTTGGAAGGCATAAGCCTGCTTTGCTCACCACAGTTCCACAATTTGATGAGCCAACATTTCATGGATCCAGACGAAACTTTGTGGATTTTTTGGAAGAACTTAATTTACTTTCGAAGCTTTGTCACAAAATTTGGTCTCCAATCCAGAGTCCTCTAACCGTTTCGATCGTTCCGACCGGGTTTGTTTCGTTCGACGGCGGTGTGATGACGAAACGTTTTCACACACTCACCCGCACGCTCGCCCGCATCGACGCACGCACGCACGATTGCATTGGGTGAAAAGTTTAGACATCCTTTCTGGCCCTGCGTCGGATAACATTCCAACGTATGCAAAGCAGTTCTGCTGGTGGCGCATATCGTTCGTTCGATGTCGTTTACATTTTATTAAATCTGACTGCGAGACGCAGATCGCGCACCAAAGGTTACCGTTCGCAGCCGTTGCCTTCGTTGGCATCGGTCCGGAGAAAGAATGCGTACAGCTAGATCGTAGCGGAGCCCTATCAGCCCTTCATGGATGCTGGCGTTATGGCATGCGGAAAAGCTCTCAGAATTTCACAGCGACCTGCTATTTAGCATTCCCGTGGCATCAGCCGATACGCGTCGTTTGCCGAAGGCAGGAGGAAGCAGATGAAGCACAGCATACCCAACCCACCCGAAACGAACGAACCAGATGGAGACAAACGTATAAATCCGATCGCAAACGTGTGGCAATGCCGAATCGCTCGATTGCATATCACCGGTTTCGATGTGTTTTCGTACGGGATTGTTAGCTAACCGATTCATTCTTGAGCTTGGGCGTGATGGGAAAAGGGGGAAATGAAGCTAGCGAGAGGAAACGGTTCGGATATTCCTTTCTCTTATGCTTGATGATGGGAACACTCTGGTTGAAGCACGTGGCAAACGTTTCCGCACACCGGGGCGGCTTGCAGAAATTTATTAATACCATGGTGGGGTTAAAGTTTTTCCGGCTCATTGGAGGCGAACTTTCCTTCCGCCTCAAAATCTGGGGCACGAACGAAGCAAACCGGCAACCAACCAGCAATGTTTTGCCACCAGCATGATCGATTACATGGAATTGAGTTTAGGGTTTCTCATTGTCTTAAAGCACAATTAACAACCTGAAGCCGGAACGGAAGTGAAGCACTTTTGCGGAGAAGCGAACATTCGGCTCGAAGAGGCGCTGAACGAAAAATGATTTCCATCAAACCGAAAGCGATCGATTTCGCTGATGCAGGCACTCAATATTGATTCAATCTTCCTGCACTCCCGGAAGCACCGAAGACGTTGAACAAACTCGCAAAAATCGTACTACAACGAAAAATCAGCTCCAAGCCATTAATCATAGATTGTTATTGCTATCTTATGTGCAGGTATGTTGTGCAGCTACCTTGCCTAGACCTAGAACGACCATTGAGTGCTCATACCTGCCATCGGAAAAAGATACCAGTGGAAATACACTTACACACACATACACTTACCGCTATGAGACTGCTGCTGATCGACTCCTGGCCGCGGACGTTCGATTTGAAGTGCTCGATGACCTCCCACTTGGGCTTCTTGGGCGAACTGTTCTCGTGTATGGTCATGGAATGTGCCGGCGACGCCGACTCCAGCTCCAGCGTGACGGAGGACGTGGTCTGGTCGGTGGGCTGCTGGCGCAGGGACGAGCAGCGCCGTGCGAACTTGTTCTTGCGCAACGACGCAAAGTCCTGTGCCCGGGGATGGTGGGTTTGTTGTTGTTGCCGTTTGAGTGATGGTGGAGGTGGGGTGGTGGTCGTGCCGGTTACACGGTGAATTGAGGGGGGAACGAAAGAAACGAAACATAATCAACAAACGTGGAAGAGAGTGTTTGGGCTTTCGGCCAGTGTCTTGAGAGGGGGGGGAGATGGCGGTGTCGTGACTTCTATTTCTGGTGAGATTGTGTAAGGTGCCCAAACGGTGGCCCAAACGGTATTTCAAACATGTCACTGGGTGCTTGAGAAAAACCAAAAAATAAACGGCAGTGACACACACACACACAAATACACCTAGCGTGCGCCCCCCGTTCCCCCGAGGGAAAACGTCTGAAGTAAAGGTCACCGGAGATTCGGTCCGGAATTGCCCCACGAATTACGTTGTACGTAATCGGTGGTGGTGGGTATATTTCTGTTCATCCTTACCGAACTTACCAACTTGCCATCGTTGCTGCTCTTCTGTTTGATGCGCAGGGAAAACCGTTTGCTCCAGTCTCGGTTCTGGTTTTCGGTCGAAAACGAGCGTAACAGAGGAAGCGGTGACGTCATGTTGATACGTAATGCAGAAAGGATGCTAGTAGAATCTGAAAATGAAAGAGGATTAAACATTAGAAGAAGTTGGTGCTATTTTGCTGTTAAAGTTATTATAAAGGCAGCAACAAAGAGGAACTATCTTTTTTCTCGGACTGAAGAAATATTATGTTTCTTATTACATCTACGCTTACTAAGACAGTCAACGCTGACTTGTGTGTTATCATAGTTAGCAAAATGGTAGAATAACGATATTCTTTTGAAAACACCATGCGCCTCCATTTCAATACAAATTTGGATAAAAAGCTTAATTAGTAGTATTTTCCCTTCAGTTAAATGGATGTTTACATGTCAAGAAAATTTATTTTATTTCATATTCATACTTGATGGACTCGAACACGAAAGTTAAACAGCCGTAACGGACATATGTATAATATTTTGCAAGGGTATTTCAATATTTATTGATATATTCAGTTTCAAATGAGTTTTTTTGAAGGATGTATTATATATAAAGCTCAACATTCTATTTAAATATTTAATAGTTAAATACTGTGCAACATGTTTTTCACAGTATTTTTTTAAATCTACCATCAAGTTCGTCACTACATTAATTCGTCTTTTATTCTAAGTTGTTTTCAAAGACAAAAGCAGCGTTCGGTGTAATGATGGAAATCGTAAAGGCGCACAACTAAGGAAGCAAATTGCGAGTCATTAAATTTCCCAATCCCAAACCTGGTTACAATTCTCTCGTGGAGTGTAATGCTTTGCCATTGACGGGGTAATGAATTCGATCTTCGTATCGACACCGGAGCACCATTTAGCACTCCGAGAAGAAACTTGCCATTGTACCGCCAGAAGTACTATCTAAATAAACTTGGTCCTTCCCATTACGCTCCCCTGGGCGTCGGAGGGCTGCGGGCGAATCGCAATCCACGCCACCGTGTTGCGTCGGGAAAATGAAGTTGTTGACTTTGTCTTCCCCAGCTGGCATCGAAATTCGTCACGGGAATGTGCGAGCGAAAACAACACTGGCATGTCTAATTGATTTTGCACCGAAACAAACCGTTAACTTCACTTCTCCTTCGTTGCACAGGCACGCCAAGGGGAAGCATTCGGAGGAAGGAAGAAATACTAAGTAAATATTTGCTTTTGTCAGCTAAACTCATTTCCAATCCGAAATTTCTTCCTTCTCCCGAGCGGCCGACTTCGGCTTGTTCTCGCCGCCACAAGGGTCATCATTTTATCTGCCAGCATTTTTATGCTGTCTTCTGGAAAGCATGTTTATGCTCGTTCGTTCTTTTATTTATTTGTTTTCGTACACGGCGTAGGACGGTGATATATTCCGACAGCCACAATAATTGAAAGAAAACTTTTCGCTTACTATCACTTACAGTGCTCGAGCCGAAATGCCGGAGATCACGCGTAAGTTCTTTCTTTTCCTAGAACCGTTTGGAGTTAGCATCGCTGCTTTTGACAACCTTTTCCGGAACGAGGCGCAGCCTTTTCGCCTTCAGCAGAGAATTTTCTCTCGATTTCCACCTTCCATGACATGCAGAACAAAAACGTGAACAATAGTGTGGGACTCAATCGATGTGTTAGTATGAAGCGATACCGAAAAGGCCAATTTTGCATTACTATTACTTATATTGAAACTTTCACAGTAGAAAGTATAGGATTTTCTTATTGGTTATAACTATCGTTTGAAGTTTTTGAAGATGAACTGTTTAAAAGTTTTGATTCAATGATAGATTGAAAAAACGTCCTTAAAAAATAATGACGAAACGTGGCAGTATTTTTTTATTCGTTTACATGTTAAACACTGTTAAAAATAGCATTATTTGAAGCATGATCATGATTTAACATATGAATATCTTATAACTAATGATTATTAGGTGTACCGACCAGGTGTTTCTTCGAGTATCAACAATGATTGGAACCCGCTCAGAGAGCACGCTCAATTATGTTAATGATCAAGATATTACTCATTCATTGTAATGCAGATTTGAACAATGGAAAGTCTTCATTACCTGTACAGTTCCTGCTCTTTTAAGTTTTATTTTCGCATCCTGTCCCGGGAAATATTCATATCGTTCAACTTTTCCGTTCGTTTGCGAGAGCAATTCGGTGAAAACGAACGGATGCATCGCCAAAGCACAAATTTATGATGCCAACAACAATACCTTTGTTTGATCGTCTGCAATCCGTGCCCGTCCCCTTTCCACCGCAGACGCGCCACGTGGCGCGACGCTAATGAAGTCTTTGTTCTACAAAATTCTCCGAAATAAACTTTCTCATCTACTAGCTTATTATTATTATTCCCAGGAACGACCCCAAAGTCGCTGGACCGGGTCAAAAGCAACGGAAAGGGATTTCTCGCAGCTTAGCTTCTTGGAATGGCATGTTTACTCATCCTCTTGAGCCGCTTTGTTTCGCTCGGGCCGGTTTGACGGTTGCCAGGGGCCGTTGGCCAGACCACAAAGTTTGTGACCACTTTGCGGTCGTACAAATATTAGCCCGTCGTGCCATACCGTGCGGCTCCATTTGTCTTTCGGACCGTTAATAATAATACACAACAAATAAAACGAGATGAATTCAGTGTGTTTAATATGTCTACGCTGTATAAGCTCACTATCATCGCTGTCATCAACATCACGCGTTTGAACCACAAACTGGGATGCACAACATTGTGTTCGATGTACCAAAATAGGTTACCAATCTCTGATACGTTAAAGCTCGGATGGTTTTTTTTTTCTGTGCAGTACTTCGTGCCGTTAAAACTAAACCAAACTAGCGAACATTGACTTTCGCTATCGAACAATGGACATACACAATGGAAAACTGGTTTCAATGAACCCCTTTCGATATGGTCGTCAGGAAAAATTATACTTCGATCTTACATTCCCGCTTCTCATGACTACCAAATTCCTCTTCATATTGTGACAGTTTTCATTTACAAAAATGGGACAAAAGGGAAAACGAGCAGCGAACTCATAACCCTCCAGCTTTTGGAGATTTCGGAGATGAACGATACGGCATCGACCGGTTGTCGGGGCAGATCTCAACCTTTGCCTGATGCTCATCTGCTACCGAATATCTATCGAGTGGTGCAACGGTACATATGCAACTAGGGCGAAACCATCCATTCAGTTCAATCGCTTTTATTCGCCACATTATTTTCGCAAAGCTATAAACTACTTTGCAAAGCATTAACGTGCCATTTTCCACACTTCAGGTTTTCCTCCTCAGGAGAAACAGCATTGTTAGACGATTGTAAAGAATGAAAAGATGAAACGATTTTATGATAAAATAATGACTATTCATATAATAATATAATATTTACCGATCATTAACATAATATTTACCGATAAAACATCATTTTCTAAGGACAAGGTTTTGTGTTTATATATGATGGTAGGTCTTAGATTTTATATGGCGAAGGAAAACGATCATTGAACCGTTTGGCAAACCGAAACTCCGGAAATTTGAATCACTTTCCTGAGCCCGCAAACACAATTGTACGAAGTAGAAAAAAAGGAAATCTTTTTAACAAGTTAATAAAGGAATTTGCGGAACGAAAAGTTTTCCACAACGGGTTTGGGTCCAATTAAAAACCAAACACAACGGCATGCCGGTCGTTAGTGCCGGTTCGTTTGAATGATTGGGCCGAAATGGGACCCTTTTTCCGCTTAAAATCGTGGCCCGAGAAAAAAAACCGGAACGGGATGTGGCGACAAAAACTGTCCCTTTTGATGAATGAAAGCTACAAAAGGGCTTTGTGTGTGGTGGGAAAAAATCTTGTTGAAAATGTAACATTCATCGAACAATTTATGTTTATTGGACTAATGAGCTCCGGCTTTCGTATCGTTCGGCGCCTCAGCACAATCGCGTCGGCCACAACGTTTGCTGCGGAAGTCCACAAAATGGACAGTTCAAAAATCAATCACCGGTTGACAATATGTGTTTTTTCCTTCTGTGAGGCGAAAGTGACTGAGACTTTTCGAGGTATAAAAACACCAATATGCCTCTACGATCAAATGGCTTTTCGCTTGAAAGAGGAAAAAACATTTATCAATATTCGTTATTGATTGATTCAATCGGTTTCAGAGATTTTTTTTCCACTTTTATGAATTTTCTTTTCTTCCGTTGATTAAACACAGTTTTATCGCAGTCATTCGCGTCCATTCGACGCTTCCTTCCGCCAGAACTCAAATGGTGTCAGATAATTTGATTTCCGTTCGGCAGCATCCACTTTCCGGCGCTTCCGGTACCTGTTTTCGGTGATCCACCATGTCTAATTAAATTAGGTCCCGAAACTGAAGCGTGACACGGAACACATGCTGGCGAACGGCACCGGTGCGCAGCGAGTGTGCAAAACCAATCGCCCGAAAATGAAACATCTCGGGGGAGCTTTTCGCCGCCCCAACCTGTGCGCTTTCAGCCCCATCGATCACAGTTTCCGATTCGGAACGGCAGATCAATTAGCAAGGAAGCGAAAAACCTCCCCACAACTCAAAGGCCAAAATGGCCCATCCATCTCTCGGCGGGATGGGCGCACAAAATCACCCGGAACGGCAGCTACTGTTGTCTGTCCGTAAGCGCGCAAAAACACATCGATGAACCGGTGTTCCGGCCACCGGTTGTAAGCTTGTAAATTAATTCTTCACACATACGCCCACACCGGTAAGCTCTCGATGTCGCCGGAAGACGATTGATGGGTGAATGTATCATTTATCTCGTATGATTAATGAGCTCACAGGGCGTTGTTTGGAGCTCATTAATAAAATCTACCTTAATTTTATGTTCCCTGGCGCATCGGGAAGATCAAAAACCAACGGTACCAGCTGCTTTTGTTTGGGGAAATTCGCTCTATCAAAGACCGATAAATCATTTCAAATTTAATTCTCGCCTTCCAAATCAAAGAGCGAAGGGTAAGTTAAACAAACGTAACAAACCTCCAATCAAACGATACAAGCATTCGCTCTTAGCAAAACTCTTTTCGGTCGCACAACCGACCTCTGATTTAAAACGTTCCTCTTGCCGAACAGGGGAAAGTCAAACGAAAAAGTCTGTTCCAATATTATCCCATCAGCGATTACAAGTTCAAAGTGAACATCCAACATCAGCGCCATGCATTATGTATGAGCGATTATCAGGCAAACTGGAAAAGAACGGCCAACCCAAACGGAAAAGCTCCCCGAGTCTGAAATGTGATGAACGGTGGGAAAAATTACCAACCAATGTGCGGGTGTGGGCGTGTGTGTGTGTGTGGATTTCGGTATGTGTCATCACGCCGGTGACATTTAAGCTTTCCTTGCGATGGACTTTCGACAAACCCAGCGCCGGGAGGATCGTTGTTAAAATTCCAAAAATACCGAAGGCTGCTTTTGCAAACATTTTCCATGGGATGCCGATGGCGATGTAAAACATACCCCTCGTTTCCACTCCCTACCAGCAGCACCACCCCGGTTGAAGATGCTTTTGTGGGAATATGTTAACTCTTTTTTTGGTTTTGGCTATTCTGCAGCCTTTCTTCTCTTTCGCGTGACCCTTTCGGCGCTTCACCATCCCGTTATCACACCGGTTATCTGGTCAAGCGAGTGCAGCTGTACGATAGTCCACAGCCCGGCCAAAGTCAATTTATTATCCAGCTCTAGATTAAATCATTGTCAGGACAGCTGAAAAGCTGCATCGAATACGAAGCGGAGCAGCAGCTGCAATAGGTCAGTTGTAAATTTAGCTGGCAGAAGCGACACTACCTTCGTCATCACATCAGGAAAGGATGTTGACAGAATGAAGGGCGGATGTGATCGCAGGGACCCCACGGGGACCACCGGGGATACGAGGGACAATCCGGCCTGGGCCCGCCTTCTACCCGCAGGAACAATGCATAACAAAAGATTCGAATCGAGATTCATGAATAAAACATGTATCTACAAACGAGTGTGTGTGGGTGTGTTTGTGTACATGTGTGTATATGTCGGCGAGGAAAAGAATTGGTGTGGGAAGCCAAACATGACCGCTCCACCGACGGTCATGAAATTCCTTCCATTGCTCCGGAAGCTGTCGACAACCGGAACGGACCGAGCACATCGTTTGTTGCTTAACCTTTCATGTTTCCGGCAGACGCTTTTTCGCCCGAAAGGAACGACCAAAACATAGGGGGAAAGGAAAGGAAACAAAAAAAAAGGTACGCTTCAATGGTCTAGGATATCCGTTTCCGGAGGGAAATGGATGAAGCGTCAGAAAAGGGAAAAAAGAAACAGGAAACGTTGTCTAACTAACCCCGTCCCGGTTAGAGGGAAGAAAGGTAGTGCAGATTAAGAACAAAGACATGTGCACACAGGAACAAATTGACGAACTGGCATGCTGACATCGCATTGCAAAATATATGCTTTTGTGAAGGTAAAAGGCATCCACCACCGGAAACTAACACCAGGTTTATTAAATGATTGACTGTTGGTGTTGAAATAAGGTACAAGACATATTTTCCATCAATGTGTTCCTTGGCACGATAGCATTGGAACCAAGGAAACAAAATGTTGAATTTGAAAAAATAAATTGCATAGTGCACCAGGCATTTAGGATAGTTTCACTTTTCTCTCTACATTTCAATCTAAACGAACATGTTTGACATGTTTGGATTTAAGTAAATATGAAAGATTCGTTTCTATTATATTATTTCTCTCTGGACGCAATTTTATTCTAACGTCTCAACGATCTGATACGAAGAAGACGATTATTCAATGTTTGTCAAGCAAGGACCGTTCTGGAACGGTTCTGGTAAGATTACAAGCGGCACAAACACATGGTCAAATGATGCTCGTTTGTACTTTACATTCCGGTAAGCAGACCTTCGTTGAGGTTGGTCCCTTCCATCGGTACCGGAAAGATCTTGACATGTTTGTGTGGAGCATTTCATTGAATTCCAAACGCTTCCATACCCGATAACGACTATGTCAAAAGATATTCTGGTGTCTTGGGCAAACCATCGATTGGAAGGAAATTATTCATCGCCGCTCAAGCATTACATGATAGTTCTCTAAACGTTGTGTACTGGAAGTATGGTATTTAAACGTGTGATTAACCAATACTCATTTGTGTCCGATGCTATCTATTACGAGGATTTGGATTGTGAGAATTTTTTTACTTAAAATAAAAACAAACTGATCTATTTGATCGAGATAAAAACTTGAAAACATTAACGAATTCATATGTTAAAGCAAATAACTATAAAAAATACGACAAGTAATTTGTTTACAAATCCGACGGCGTAAGACTACGTGCACAGGATTGATTCAGCAAGCAAACCTCTGAATCGTTTTAAACTGTTTTCCCTCGTTTAACGAGCCTTCAATCGCACCAATTTGCTCCAGCACGTGTTCCTTTCTGAAGACGCCAACAGCGACCGGAAAACCAGTTCAAGGCCATTCTGCTGGCATTAAAAAGTTTTACCCCGGGAGCGCAGCGCACCTTCAGAAGTTTTGCTTCGGCAGAATCCGTGCTTCTTCCCATGGTTTTCCGAAAGTTTTCCCCCACTTTCATTTTGGGTAACCGTTACCGGCGCGGAAATGTTGGATGCGAATTAGTTTAGCGCAATTTTCAGGCAGCCTGCCTCGGGCAGGCCTAGGGTTAAGCGTTCGTCAATCATGTTTCCATCCAAACGAAGGTGTTACAATTATTTTTGAGAAAAATATTTCAAAAGCTTCTGCTGCAATTCGTGTTATTCTGACAGTTTGGTGAACGAAGAATAGATGTAACAAATTTTCAATGCCCCGCTATTTCATGACCCGCCCGCCCAAACTGCAACTAGGCGCCATTTTGTGGAAGAATTTCCAATATTCGAGTTCACCCCTTTCACTCGGCGTCGTAACATACTTTTGAGGTCATAAAATCGATGCATCATGAACTTTGCCAAGCACGCAAACTTTCTCGTACGTTCTAGCGTCTTTCGGCTGAAATCGATTTTGAGCGGAATTTCGTTTCGATATGTTCGAGAATTATACCACCTTTGTGTGCTTCTTGACTTTAAGCAAGTAAGTTTATTACTTTGTATTACAAATTGGGTACTTGATTACGAAGTTTGTTATTTGAAGATTTGTATAATTTAGCACATAAATTACATGTCGTTGCTAGCTAACCTCCCCATTTCTTTAGTTTGATTGATACCATTTCTCGAGAAAACCAATCGGAGTGGATTATATTTTATTGATATGAGCGTTTCACAGTAGTATTGTAACGTGCTCGGCACACGTACCGGAAGAAAATGGAAGAAATATGATCAATCTAATGCCCTACCCAACTCACACACCCATACGTAGTGATACAATTCAGGGGCAACCGAAACCGAAGACATTTTTCACCCCTTCCTTGACGGACATTCATAAGCCAGGATGGTTCCACATCACAAAGGCCGTGCGAACGCAGCACGATCGAGCATTTCAATCTGGGCTCGTCATTTTAACAATGCCAAGCGAAAGGCTTCCATAAAATATGCATTAAGTATTGGAGCAGATAGTGAAAGTATCAGCCATAATTCAAACTCAACGCACCTTAAAGGGTAGAAACGCCGGATAGGAAAAAATCGATCGATGAAAAATTAATGCCCCTAGTTCCTGTTCCCAGTTGAGGGACCGCAATGACAACCCATAACGCCACCAGTGAACCTATCGCAAACGGAACATTCGCGCTTTTCATTGTAAGCCATTTACTTTGGTTTTTGTTGTGCAGGTTGGAAAATTGGGTCGATCAAATGGAACAATCTTTCCCATTTTATCGTAAACAACCAGGCGCCTCCATTGCGGTGAAACGGCTTATTGGGATTTCGTTTTTTAAATCACCCTTTTTTCAAATCATTTTTTTTTTAATTACCCTTTTTTAAACCAATATTCGTAGTAGCAATTTCTAAACAGATGTTTATAATTCACTCAACCATTTTAAATAAATTGAACAACCAAAGAAGTTCAAATTCACTTGAAAGAAGGATTAACACACTGGTAATCATAAAACATAGATCGAAAAATAGTTCGACCTACATGCACACATGCCCACAGACGATGGAAAACCACATGAAGCCCGCAAATTTAAAAGCCAAACTAGCGCTACAGGTGGTTGGTTGCGCTCGGTTTGGTTTGCTGTTAACGGAGTACCAATAATGGAACCGACCACGCGCTTTTACTAAAGTGGTATATTTTGATGGAATCACTAAAACCGGTCACTTTTATGACTAATCTTTCGTGTCATAAAAACATTGTTTCGGTTGTAAATTCAATTACAATGTTGACAAATCTTTCATCCACATCATTAGAATACAGATTCCAGTAATGATTGGTTTTCGTATTTTCCAAATGACTGTTTTCCCAAAGCTGTATCCATTCCTCGATTGTTGATCACACCGAGATTAATATTTCATGGTACAAAATGAATCGTCTGCCCAAAGCGGAAATGAAAGCAGATTAATCGGATTGAAAAGTTCATTTGAATCAATCCGAAGCAAAGCCGAACCTGCTCGACGTCATCAGCATGGTGGCACCGGTAAGACCATTATCTTTGCGGCAGAGGAGTAATTAAATCCTTCCATTTGGGAATCCGATGAGTTTCACCTTCATCGATTGGGTCCTGGGCGTAAAATCCAACCGTCCAATGAAGAGTCGACTGGCAGTAAGGCAGGCTGCTAAAATATTTACCCACATTGGCTTGTTAACAGCATTCATATAACTCCTTCCCCTGCCCGCCAGTACGGCCCTTTCCGGTGCCCATCTGTCCCACCGGAACTGCATCTGCGTGACGTTTATCTTCGCCGTAACAAAGAACAGATGCCCAAACTCGTCCCCGAGGCGACACCGTGTGTATCCCGCTTTGCCGATCCTTCCGCTCGAGGCGCAGCTCAACTGGAGAGTGCACTCAGCAGCATAACAGCACGTGCCACTCGTGCCTTTCATCACACACACACACACATATACTGGTGCATCCTCCTTCAGCCTCGCGGGCACATGATACACGCTCTGGCAGCTGCGAGCCCTGTCACTCCTGGCGGCTGCAAAAAGGGCGACCAGGAGTGGTTTTGACTTACAACACGCGTGCCATGCAATCACACACACACACACACACACAAACACAAACCAACGAGTGGCCGAAGGCATACAACGATCGGACCATGCGGGGTTTTGAGGAGGACGGTACAACTGAGCACGTTCGATCCGTTTCTGGAGCGGAGGCCGATTTTGATTGACATTTCCCTCAACCATGTTGCATTGGGTGTGTGGCGAGGGAGGGGATATGGAACTCGTATCTGGAACCATGTCGTTGCAACAGTCCATTGTTTCTGCCGTAGCTACGAGGTGCAGATGGGGTAATCAAGTCGGTACGACGGCACATTGCATCCACTTCGAACGAACCGATCTGTCATGCTCCATTCACACATGGATGCGATTGGATGGCGCGGCGTCGAATGCATCGTTGGTTGGATGAAAGGTATAACCAGTTGCTCAGGTACATAAAGTTAACAGTGAAGGCATTCACAATTCCATAAACTTACTACGACGTAATATACTAATGGAAGAAATGCGTTAATGCTCGAACAATATTGTAGATTAAATGAATGTTTATTTATTTCTTTGGAAATTCAATAGATAAGCATCAATATTTTTGTTTTTCAAACAACCATTGTGTGCCTGTTCGTGAAGGGTATTAAAAGCTTAACATTACTCTCATTACTGAACAAAATGTTAGCTCCAGAAGCACTGCTTTGGCGAACACTAAACCCGATAATGTCAGAGTACAACACCTAAAACCAAACCGAACTTTCGAAGGAAACCCCCATTCCGGTCGATCGATGGATGGAAAACCTCAGCAACCGATTTTGTTCCCGTCGGTCCCAAAGGCACTCAGCCCGACTTCCGTGCGCCATCGTTGTCATCGTGTGGCAAACCACCAAGGCACGCAAGAACCATTCGCACATCCGTGAGCGTGAGTGAGCTCGGAGGGCCCCGGTTTGGCACGGGATGACGGTTGGCACGAATTTGACATTGATCAAATATTCATCCAGCGTTTCATCCGTGCGCACCGAGATTCGATTCGATACCGCCGTCTGTCCGTCGATGGTTCCGGATTGTGTGTATGTGTGTACTGGTGAGCGTTAGTGTGTGGAGAGAATTTGAGTTGACGCGCCATGAACAACCGCAGCGCTTGACCGGCGGAGCAATGCCAGGATGCAACCGAAGAGATGCGTGGACGGAAGAGCTCTTCCAGACTGAGCTTGATTCATGGCACGCTGTAAATTAAGCCGAAACTGCAACAAAAACGGAACCAACCGAGTACGACACAATGAGATTTATGCTTCATGTTGTTGGGATAATGTTGGCTTACGATATCTGCAAAAAACATGAGCTACGGTGAACAATGAAAGATAACATTGAGTTTAAGCGATGAATTTTTTCAAAATCATGTTTCGATGGTAAAAGATAGCTGATACGATTGTTTGGTGAATAACATTCCCCCAGAATGATCGTTTTAACACCTAAATAGAAACTATTTTTCACTAGAACACTTGAGTGGTCAATTTTGTATTTTAATGTTTATGTGTGGGGGGTGCCCATGGCGCAGCGGTAGCGCGAGGAAACACCACACCACAGGTGTGGGATCGAATCTCGAGTCTGGCACCCTCCGGTATTACGAACGGCTGACCACCGATCTATAATATACCGTCTTTCGGTCACACAAACTCTCTTCGGAGAGAGGCCTTGTCCCACTAGGGGATGTCGTGCCACATAAAAAAAATGTTTATGTAGGTTTTCCATAAAATCCCAATCAATTTGTTCCTGGGAACTCATTTGGCAATGGCGGTTTGAAGCGCCTTTGAAAGTTATATAAAAAAACGTTTGGGGGAGAGATATCAGGGACAATACAGAATAACACAGTATAGAAAATGGGTGCACGAATCATCAACTACTTAAATATGTCGAAAAACTCAACATCAACTACTTAAATGTGGCATGGCTATCAAGAAGAGGCAGGTAAAACATAAAATAAATTGAATGTAATGAAAAACGTAAAGCAATCATAAATAAATACCATAAATCATAAACATCCAACGCAATCGTTGGTGTCATATTTTTATGGTCTGATACGTTTTTGATTGGATTAGATGAGGTGTCAGGGCTATTGATAAGAGCTTAAATTGCACTTCACATGTTACCACTGCCATTGAAAAAATCACATAAATTAAAACAAACATCATACCGTCCACTTTATCCAGTTATTAATGACAGCGTCATTTGAGCGTCTGTTTCTCTTGCTTTTTTCCTCCACAACGTGATTGAATGCTGTACATAATTTACCCTGCTAATCACAACAGCGCAGCACATGACAGGCTTAGGTAAACAGCAAACGGCACAAGCAGGCAAAGTTGTTTTGTTTTTGTTTTCAGCTCAACAATCATCGCACAGTTGGCCAGATTCTCACGCTTTTCCGGACGCTCGACAGCCCCCGAGAAAGATTCTGACTACCAACAGCAGCATCATGTCAACTGCTCGAGCATAGCATAACATCGTTGCTCGCAAGGGCAAGAAACAAGGGCACGCTTGGCTTCCAGTGACCAAGAAGACCGGTGCGGTGAAGTGCGAAACCGATGTGAATCATTAATGGCTGATCTATCGGGCATGGTAATAGCCATCCCTCCTAGCATAGCGATGGTAAACGAGAAGCAAGGTTTTACCATCACCGTCTCATCGCACATCTTATTCACTGCCCCGATTGTTTGACCAAACTTTGACACCCGACAACAGGTTTCTTGCGAAAGAAAATTTCTCCACCACCATTGCAAGCAACACGTCAAACGTCAAACGGTGTGTCGGTGCGTCTTGTTTCACCATCGGGACGCGATGATTGACGTTTTCTCGTTAATACGTTTAATTCCCGCTTATCGGTTTCGTCTAAAGACTCGGTGGGTGTTTTCTCGAGAGGCGCTCAATGGCAATCCATTTCATTGCCCTGCTATTCATGAGTAAACGGACGAAACTAACGAAGGGAAAAATAAAGCAAAACGAATCACACATTTCAAACCCGTCTCGTGTGTATTATTTATGAATATCGGGATTATTCCATTCTCCAGAATCACCGAGATGCTTAACGGTGGCACGGTTTGGAGCAGAGAGCACCAACCATCTTTTCGCCACCCAGGCGTGGCTCTTTCGGGGGAATCATACTAATGATTCCCAGGAGAACGGTACACCGATGATGGCTGCCTCGCTTTTCTCCGCATCCTAAGCAGTTCTGATGAAGCGCCGAAGAAGTTAATCAAAAATATACCTCGCTTCCACGCACACGTGACATTCAAAACCAATCGAGTTGGTTCACTACGGCTGCCGTTACGGTGAAATTAATAAATAAATTCGTTGAGTGATGAAACGCGAGCAAACCGGATTGGCTGATGTGTTTTCCCTCCGATTCGGGGGAAATTAACATTATTCAGTGGGGAAAGGTACCATCCAACGAGAAGCGTATTCATTTATACAGTTGAAGTTAATTCGATGCCAAAGATGAAGTAATATTTCGCAGTCAACCAAACGCAAATGTAATTGATTTGTTGATTTATTTATGTAAGTTGAATACAATCGTGTGCTGTCAAATAAAAACAAGCAAATTTATTTATTTCCTCCCTCGGATGATTAGAGTGTAAGCGTATCTTAACAACGATTTGATGCCATCATCAACACATTCACATCCATTTATCAAAGGCAGTTTATTTCAATAGCAAAACTTTAATCCACGCCATCTTTCTACACCATCTCGTTAGATGCAGCAAAATGCTAGCATATTCCAATTTGTCAAAATCTCTCCATTGGCGTCAAGCCCGTTCATGCTGTCTTCTTGAAGCCACCGGCAAGCAACGGAAGGGTAACATACGTTTTTTTTTTTTTTGTTTCTGTTTTCATTCCATAGCCCAGGGCGTGCGATGGAGGCGCCTGGTGTCGCATAAAATTCAGCGCGTAAGAAAATAATCTGGAAAACCCGAAGATTAATGACGACCGCACGGGTACTGAAACTCTTCGCCAGAGGCCTCTTCACATTCTCTTCTGTGCAAATCACATTTTATTTTTACTTTTACACGGCAAGAAAAACACACCCTTACGGTAACGCCCCCGAATGGAACGGCAGGAAGGTTTAACGGTCCTTAGAGAAACGAATAACAAACGGTGATGCGGCTCCGAGCGGACACCGCGGGGGAACGGAGCGTCGGTATAACGCAATGGAACCTATTGCGTATAGGTACCTCGGAAATCTGGTGAATTATTAAATACCTTTCACGAATGCACTGGAGAACGCAGGTAGACAGTAGAGCCGGCAGAAAGGTCGTACGAATACGTGTCTCTTTTACGGATCGGCCCGTTTGTGATGTAGATTATGTCTCGGCCGAGCGTCTTGTGCAAGTCTTCAGTGAAGTCTTTGATTAAAGTCGGTGGGTGTGTTGGATATTTTGGCTGTTTCAAAAAGGTTCTGATGATGCTTTCTTCCAAGACCAAAATCGCTCTAAGAAGGCACGATCGAGAAATTGCTGCTCAACTTAATCAAAGTTTTTTGACAACTTTTCCCAGCTCCATCGAGCACTCCAGCGGTGGTTATTTTTTTGTTTTGGTAGATTTTGTTTTCTTTGCACAAGTACAGAGAACATGCGTGGGTTTCATGCTGCCCTAATGGTGCAGAGATCTCTTAAGGGAGTCTTCCTTTCAGCGTACCTACACTGTGTTGGTGAATAGCACGTTGAAAAAACGCATACCTTTAGGCAGATACACTGTTACAGTCACAAGAAGAAAACAGCTGAATTCGTAAGAGTCGGAGCACTGAACGCGTTCAACGAAACTTAACCAATTTGGAAATCGTTTAGAATGTTTATCCATGCCCTTGAAACGTTTTTGGCGTTCGAAGAAAACGTTGATCTAAGTGTATTTATGACGAACTAGAGGAATACAATTCTTTCAATTTTGCATATTTCGATTTCATTTGAAAACATCATTACACTTGAAAGCATGAAAAATACGTTTATTACATTCCATCAACCGTTCTTACCTTGCGCTGAGAATTCTTGAAAATTGCTTTGATTTACTCAGATTTCTAAAAAATAAAACACATGACACAAGACAAGAAAATTTTCTTTGGATACCATTCAACTCGTAACGTTATAACGCGTAACGAAGAACATGATAACCATATTACGATGTTAATTTGACAATTTCTTGAAGTTAAACAAGAGTTTTCTCCCACTCGTTAGATCTTTACTCATTACTTTTACCTTTTTTTCTAGTGAGCACGTGGTACACACGCGCAACAGGAGTTGTTTGATCGGAAAGCAACTGCTCCAATCGGCCCGGATTGCTAATAGGGTTGGCCATGGAACGAAGGAATCAAATTCAACGGTCAGTTGTTTAATTAGCACAGACAAGTGGAGCTAATGGGTGGCTTTCATTTGACACGTTTCTAATTATGGACGATGGACGTCTGCTAGGAAAAAAACTGTCGAGAGGCATTCGAACTTTGACAAATAATTGGTTTCTGAATCGAACGAAACCATTCACTTATCAAAATGCCAATACTTTTTGCAACATCAAAGGATAACCTGTGTATTTTGAGGTATTTTATGTAGAAAATGTAAGCGTGAGGTTACTAGTATATCTATCAACCATTTCACTGCAGGAAAAAGAGAACATCGGTAAATGGTATATCCATTCAAGTTCTATAACAAACAACTATATTTCAACCATTTACATCCATTATCCAATTCCATTTTGTCTATTACGTAGGAAGAGCAATTTAAAACAGAGCTTTCTGAAATGTCAATCATATTTTAGACAACTACATTTACTAGCAAATAGAGAGTGCATGTAAAGATTAGGCTATTTGTTGCAGTACCGTTGTAAGCAACCAAAAACGACCAAATCTTTCCACAACATGATCTATTTACTAAAGGGTTCTGTTTGAAGGTGATATACCTGTTATTTGCACAAAATGTTACCAATTGTATACAGAACCGTAATATTTGTAACTTCATTCCATGCGCTTGAAATACCATGTTTCATTAGTTCGTGCTTCATCGCTCAACCACTCAAAGCGAATGGCTCCCGTTTATGACGAAGCGAAAATGCACACGAGTCGTCCAATTTTCGTAGGAATTTTCCGTACCATCATTACGTGATGGTTTCCGTTTTCGAAATGAGAAAACTTTTGAGCTTGAAAATTAATAGCCACATGTTGAGGTTGCCATAGGGTTCCCTCGGAGGGGATGGAGGTTTGAGAGTTAACAAACTTTCACTCGTTGACTTCAGGCAGCGTTCATGTCAACTCACGCTAAACCTTTTTCTCTGAGCGAAATTATTATTGAGCTAGAATGCAGTTTTGACAACTTTGAAGTGGCTAATCAGTAAGTGTGAAAGCGAGGCTGAAGGAGCTACATGCGAAAGGGGGCAATCGGGCCGCCATATTGTCGACTGGAATCGTTCACCGTAGCTTGTCCATGGTCTCGAGTGCTCAGTGCGCTAATTGAGCGTCACCCGACGTGTCAGGAGTGTAATTAGTTGCAGCTGGTGGTGCTTTTACGCGCTGTCACGAATGCAGCATGACGGCTTCCCACTTCCACCGGTCGCCATTCGTTTAGGTGATGTTTCAATTTCATACCAAGCATTGATGTTAACAAGGATTGAAAATGTATTGAACTGACTCGAGTAAGTCCCTTCTTCCGATTTATACTTCTCACTACAACAAATTGCTTATTTTTAACCAAGTATAAGATGTTCTTCGTTTCTACTTAAATTCATTCAATTCCTTTTATAAGACAGGATAATCCAAACAGTCGTTCCACAACCACACCTAATTGAAAACTTTAAAAAAATTTGGGCAACGGAAACCAACGTTTTTAAGAGTAATTGGGATAAAACCCCTAAATAGGAGACATGCCCTGGAATACAGAAACCTCTAACCATGATAATAAGGACAATTGACGGAGGTAAGTAAAAAGAAAAATTTTCATTCCACTTCACAACCCTCACAATAAAATATGCATATCAAGTTCCGACGGCAACACGCGCCCATCATCCAGCAACGACTGAACCAAGAAAAGCAGGAGGAAAAATACAACACCAAACCACACAAAACACCGAAACGCTTGGCGCGTGCACATGTCGCAAATTGTTGGCCCCGAAAATGTGATACCGCCTGCCAATTCCGCTAATATGCTGCTGGGAGTGGAAAAATTCCGCTAAACATTCCCGCACCGAATGTCGCTGGTAACACGAGCCACGAATGCGATGGCGTCGAGTAATTCGTACGCGTTACCGGATCGCTTGGTAATGCGCTTGGAAACCGGGCATCGGCAGGTTGGGCCAGCGGTGTAGATGAAATTGGAAGAACTCGGTATGTGAAAGAGGCTGCCATACGCCTGGAGACGTGCGAAGCTAGGGGGCCAAAGTGTTTTCCCCCCTGCTGGGAACGTTCTCATTTCCATATTTTCAATATCTGAGGCTTTAGTTTGAAGCACTCATCACGAACTATCGCACGCTGCTCATCATTTTCGTCGTGCCCTCGTCCGGGTTGGCAGCACCACTGGCCGATTTCTCATCGTACTACCTTCCCACCACTCCCCAACAGTCCAGCGTGCGTCGACAAAGTTCATTTGCACGATGCCATGATTTTATGCAAGCACACTTACACCCTGCTCCAAACCAAGCCGGAACCGTTCCAAAGGAGGATGCATATTATTTCCACGCTTAATTAGCGAGCAGTTGCAGTGTTACGCAAACGGCGTACCGCCACCCATCGGCCGGCGGTCGGAGCGGTGATTCTGAGGTGCGTGCCCCGACTGCCGAGGGAAACGTTCTCATGCATTGATAATCGGTAATTAATAACATACGCTGGGCGTTTGAGGCAGGGAACGAGAACGGGTCAGAAAGGGGCAATGGTAGTGGGATGAGAAGCTGCAGATGCCGCAGCATCCGGAAAAGAAAAACAATTGTGATGCGTTCGCACCTGGTTTGCCTCAATTGACCAATCGATTGCATTCGGGGTGTCCACTGTCCACTGACGAGCTATCAAAAATTTCCAATGATCTTATTCCCCTCAACTTTACTGTTTTTTGATGAAATAAAAACCCTCGGTAAAACATTAGAAATACGAAATAAAAGTAAATATTAAGCGGTGGTTTTCAATTAAAAACCTACAGAAAAACACAATTGGTTCTCATGTTTATTCAGTGTAGAAAGCTAATTTTATGTGGTAAAACATTACTAGCGCACCAATTGGATTCATTTAACCACTTTGCTGCACCCTTTCGAAGTGGGAGTGAATGAACGTAATTTAGCAATTAAAACTTCCTAAACTCATTAAACCGCCACCCTGCGAGCGTTGAATGTGACTCCGCGGGACGCATGGTTGCTCGCTTGGTTGTCGTTCTACGGTTTTCATGGACACCACGTACCTTAACCTTCTGTTCTATGTGCATTCTTTTTTATTTTCAAGTGCAATTTCACAATGGAATAAGTAAAGTTCTATGTAAAATAGTACATAAGTAACCACTCGGTTTTTATTTGTAGTGGTTGGCATGCGGAAAATCTTAAAAGGATTTTTTGTTACTTTAAGGATTTCCAATTTTAGTTTAGTCAACTTATAAACCATAGTTTTATAAGACAATAAACATTAAAGAGCAATTATTTTTGTCTATGGTTTGAACTTTTTCACTTTGTCTTATACTAAGACTACTTTATACTTATTTTTTGTCAATAGAATCTAGCTAACGAAACGAAAGCTATTACGCAAAGCATAACCAGCAGAGGGAGACCAGACCAGAACATCCAGATAAAAGCGCTCACGTGAACGAACCGAAAACTTTTCCGACAGCAAAACCCTCAAGAGCGTATGGCAGAATAAATTGAAGGAAACGAGAAGAAGCAACCAAGGTTATAAAACTGAACGATGTATTTAAAAATAAACACGAAGCTACGCTTATTACAAAAAAATGACCAAAGCTACACGCGGAATGGAAATCTATAATTACTACCAGCACCGAACTTCGGGGCAATGGTGCCGTGGCTTGCAAGGCGAAGGTCACCGAACGTCCGACGCCAGACCGTCTGTCGATAACGTCGGTCTGTTTCGGATCCGGTGGTTGTGTCCCCTTAAGAGAAAGTTTCTGCATGCGATGCCGACTGGGTGAAAGCCATAAAGAAGAGCTTTACGACAAATGTCCTCGTGCCAGCAGTTTCCGTTAGAATGAAGTGAAAAAGTAAACACCAGAATCTACCCAAGGTCGGTTACCAATTTCTCAACCTGATGAAAGCATGTACTAAAGTCATACGCGACATCTATGCGAGAGAAAACTGAGAAATTGAAGAACAGCAAGCGAAAACAACGGAGTTACCTCGATGGTGTCCAATCAAATCACGGAAACACACCGAAGCGTAAACAATTCATCGGGAATCGGCAACTATCGCCCGAACGTGGGCAACCGGTTCGTAAACAAGCATCGCAGCAACAATTCGACCACTGATTACCAGTTGGCTCATCAATTTTCCCTCCCATTGCTTCATGCGACGGTACACTATCTAGGTGGGAGGAAAAACTGCTGGGGGAACAAGTAAACGGGCGAGGGGAAATAATATCGATTCCGTCGAAATTTATGCATATTGTCTGCCTGCCATACACCTCCTGCTGTTGCCGTTCCCTGTCGCCTCCGATTTTATGGAATGTCATATTTTATAGCAGCAGCGGCAAAACAATTTCGGTAACATTGTTTAGTTACGGAAAACCTTCAGTTGGTAGCTGGTGACGTCAGATGGATTCCGATCACGAATGGAAGCGAACTGACGGCGGGTTCATGGCGGAAAATTCAGAGCTTAGAAGTAAGGAAGGAAGGAAACCTAATCCACCTTTCCGTATAAATGCAAGTGGGAAAAAAGCAAAAACAGAGTTGTAAAACGTAAGTTTTGAATACTTGTATCTAAAAATAGACAGAAATATTACGAGCCACAATGAATTATTTATATTATTTGGAAAACTTGAGTGGTCGATGGAAGCAAAATCGTAAGAATCTTTTCGGCTTATGAAGGAAAATTAAAAACACGAAAAGCACATTCAAAAGTTTCGCTCCCGGGAGGCCCTGGGGGTGGATAACCTTTCCCACTTTCTAAAAAAGTCCCCTTTATTCAATTAACGTGATAGAATTACATTAAACCACACTGAACTTTCCTTGCTAAACGTGCAGTTTTTTCAAACGGTTCACTGTACTCGAGCGATGAAAAACGAAACGAACGTGCGTCACATTCAGCGAATTATTTACGATTATATCGTTCTGCTGCATGATCATTATTTAATTACAGGAAACGCACGTTTTAATCACATTTTTATCTGCCAATTATCTTCACCGCTTAACCGACCATACGCTGGGTCGAACGAGACGATGAATACCCGGTTTTATCGGTGGAAAAATGGAAAATGAATGTCCTCGTGCCTGTCTGATCTTCACACGATAGAGTACCTATACATCACTCAGCCGGACATCCATTTTCTCCAGAGATATTTTCCGAAGCCAACTGGAGACGTGGGTCAAGCTTTGAGACCAAATATAGCGCAACATAGACTTCGGAAGGAAAAACAACAATAGTAAACAGTGTCCGAAAACCATCACTCCAAATAGAGCTCGGTAAAGGTGGACTTATTGCTTCCTTCGTAACCCAACCTCAACCGTTTCCGGCCAAATATTGGACGAAAAGCCTGTCGAGGAAATGAAAAAAGCACATTCCATGCTTCTTTGCTTTTCCTCCTTTCAACCCACAAAATTTGGTAATACCACTTTTTCGATTTTTTCCTTCCGATTTCGCTCCACGTGGCGAGTACTCCGGTCGTCCGATATTCGAGCTCAAAGCCAACCGGAAGTGTTGCTCCCGTGTCGTGTCCGTAGACGGCATGACACTTTTCCCTCGCGGGACGAACAATCGCACTCAACACCAAAAAAAAAAACAAACACCCAGTGGAGCTATTTGGAAATTAATTTCCGCCCCTGATTGGCGATCGCACGTCGGCACGGGTAAACGATCGAGCGCTCCGGTAAAGCTATCGATTTCGGTTTCGATTTCCCCATCCGGCACGGACGCAAACAGATGGTTTTTCTCCGCGTCGGTGTTGTTGGCTCATTGAGCTTGATTCTGGCAATCTGGAGAATGCCTACCTTGAGATAGGAGGATAGACGCTAGCTAGCTGGAAGCGTGTCTCCGAAAACGTGCCCGATGCTGACGGTGGTGGCTTCGCTGCAAACAACTTTTCCGCACGCACGAACGATTCTGACGGAAGTATTAATGTACAATCAAATTTAGCCTCACCCAGCGAGGCGCGCACCGGAGGTCTAACCAATCCATCCCAAAGCTCTCATTTCCTGTTTTGGGTTTGGGGATTTCCACACTTTTTCAATCGTAATTACTATTCGCAACGTAAATGAATATTTGAAAAAAAGGGTTCAATATTGGCTTCTTTGCTTTGTTTCGCATTTCACACAAAAAGGTTTTTTTTAGATTTTCCATTTCAATACATTTTCAGAGTGCGGAAACAAAAGATCTACACACACTATCGGAAAAAGAGAGACCTTACAAACGAGGCGGCTAATGGAACGAGCATAATGAAATGTAACTACTCGTTACATTACACCGACCCCCTTCCCCCCCCCGGGGGTCATTAGGAACTGGCAGTTGGCTTCCTATTTAATCAGATTTTCATCACGATCCCTTCTTGCGTAACGGGCGGTTGATTCTACATTAGAAAAAAAAGTATTCTGCTGCCTGGGCTTATGCAACCTATGACCCTTGGGGCCCTAAACGTGTCGGTAAAAGTGAATTGAAGGTTCTTCTGTTTGATGGTGTACGGAAAATGGAAACTTTCGCTAGGAGCTTTCTGATACAGAAACCATCTCATTTTCACATCAATCCTAGTTTGTTATCGACGTCTGCTGCTTGAGGACAATTGTAAATGAACCAATTTTACATATGTATTCGTATGAAAGTGATTTAGTTCATACAAACGAATATACATTAGAAAAACTCAAGTAGACTACGTGCTACTAAGTTTTTTTTTATGAAAACGCAGTATTGTCATTGATTAGGATCACAACATTAAAAACATTAGAACACGAGGAGCGTGCGTATTTCTATGGAAACATGAACTAACTGTCTAATTTCCGTCTAATTTTCTACTTTTCTCTCATAACATAAATACTGTATGTGGAAAAGTCATGAAAAAGCCAATCACGATCCCCCAGCCTCGCCATAAACTAGGGCCTAATGCTGTAGGTTTTCCTTTGGTCCGTCACAAACTGAGCCAGTAATGAAACCGAACCCTCATAAAATGCCCAAAAGTTATTCGGAGAAGTCTTCCACTTGATTCGTTCTCTTTGTTTTCTAGGAATCATCCTTAAAGCTACGTTATATTTATGCCAAAGGTACTTTAACATTTCAGCTCAACAAGCTGCTTCAACTGATAAACACAGCTTAACTGTTGTCTGTTAAGTTTTATGCTGCTGACAAATTCATGGAAAATCAGCTGTATATAAAATCGATAAATGGTACAGGACACCGTTAAAAAAAATGAGCATTTCTTTTAGAAACAATGAGGCAAATGAAGTGTTAACAGTATAAAATAAGACTCATTTATTAAACAAGCATAATGGATTGACTATTTCAAACACAAAAACCAATTAATGGAAAAGTTTTTGCAGAGTTAACAGAAAATCTTCAAATCCCTATTTGTGTGATAAGCCTTCAAAATGTTATTCAGTACATGAAAAGCGTTCGGTGACTGCTGATTGGCTCGTTTTTTTTTTTTGCAACAGTCAACAATTCCTCACCAATATTTGCTATTGCCCCGAAAACCAACTACGTGGCAATGCCATTCGCTGGCCTGAATATGTCGTGTTTTGATTGGCATCGACGGTGGTGTTTATTTTTCATTGAATCATGTCCAATTTCCCTTCTATTGATGTTCGCTCAATTCGCACCGTCCCAAGCCAGCCTCAAATGAGCCCACCCCTCGAACTATGCTGCGTAAACTTGGGATCAGAAAGCATAAAAAATGTCAAATGCACCAAAAAATAAATGGTGAATGGAACGCCAAATTTACTGAGCATTGTTTCCCGACATTAGCATGCAGCATTGTGTTCGTCCATTGCCGATCGCTCGCTGGGCCGCTTGCCAACACTGCTCGTCGCGGACCAGACCGTGCAAGTGTTGAGTGTCGCCGGCACCATTTGAAGGACAGACCGTAAAAGGTCTCCGGGGTCAGCCGAGTTGAGAGTTGTGGATACGGAAAAAATCGAACGACCTTCTCCTTGAAAACACTCACCAAAAAGACATCGCTCCCTGTCAGAACGTTTTTCCCGGTGGCCCGTTTTCCCATTCTGCACACTCCCTTTCTGCGTGGCGGTGCAGTATATTTTTGGCCAACAGCTTGCGTTTGCGTTTAGGCTTCGACGACGCAAGGCGAATGTTTTTAGCATTATAACGTGACGCTCACCCGTGGAAACGACCGGGAGAAGGATTTGTAATTTAATTTGAATGCCTACGTGACTTAAATTAATCTCCACAAAGCCCCATCGCCCCGTCCATCCCTCCCATCGGGGCAGATAGAAGGCGGCCAGCTGAGCCACGCACCGGTGCAAGAATACATTCTCAGCGTGTCGCCGGGAAATTGGCCGAAAAGTCGAACCAGCCTTCTGGGAGGGCCGAACCGGGCGCATAATGGCGAGCGAGCGACATAAATTATTTCCACATCTTCGGGACATGCCCGGCCGTTCGATGCCCGACACCGTCCATTTCCTTACTCGTCCATAAATAATTGTTCCACTCTTTGTTCTTCCTGTGCTTCTGCCCAGGGAAAGGGGACGCAAGGAACGCAGCGGCAAGGAAATGATGAATTCAGCATGTTTCCCGAAGCAATATGCTGAGCCCTCCGAAGTTATCGAAATTTTCCGACACGAATCCAAACGGGGCGGGCAGTGGCGCATCGTGTCGCAGCGAGCGCTTCGGGAGCGTGAATGAGGAAAGTCTTTCCGGTCTGGCCCTTGCCCCCGGGACACACGTTCGGACGACGGCGGACAGCTTTGATTTAAAATTTATTGTCTTCACGGCACTCTTTTGCCTTCCGCACCGAGCCGACTTGTAACGATTCTGTTTTATCGCTGTCTGGAGGTTTAAAGGTTCCCTTTTTCGTTTCGTGTATCTTTTTTCCCCTCTTTTTTCCCTAGACCACCAGGCTGGCCGGCAGGTTGGGAAACAGTCGCAAAAGGGAAACTCCACTTAAGGTCAGTTTAATCGCTTTTCCAACGGAAAACTTTGCCACCTGGAGGAAATTACTTTCGACCATCCGGTCCCCGCATGAGGGGAGGAAAACGAAAGCAACTTTCGTACCTTCACCCAAAATAAGAGGAAAAACACAAACACACTAGCCCCCCGGCCGATAAACCGAAACCGGCGGAAGCGCGTGCGATAATAAAATATCTATTAAGGTGCCACGGTGATCTGGCCATCCCGAATTCACGTCATCGGTAATTGAGTTATTACTGCCCTCTCGTTGGCGTGGGCTCAAGTCTTTGTGCCGACCGGGGGGTGGTTTTCCAGTGTGGCAGACGAGGGGCGGGGTGAAGAGAAGGGATTGAAACAAAGGCGTAGGAAAATCAGTCAAACCCCGGAGTGGGCCGGAAAATGCTTGACACGGTTACGCGGTGGGATTGGTAAGCTTACGTTCGAACGACTTTTTATTAGTTTCCTGGTCGGGGAT
Source organism: Anopheles coustani (assembly GCF_943734705.1). Classification (NCBI taxonomy): domain Eukaryota; kingdom Metazoa; phylum Arthropoda; class Insecta; order Diptera; family Culicidae; genus Anopheles; species Anopheles coustani. The sequence continues at coordinate 25,958,266 of NC_071288.1, forward strand.
TTGGCGTTCGCATAATTTCGAAATGATTTACCACCACAAATAGCAATGGCTGCGTTGGCTGGGAAACAAGAATACGAACAGAATGGAAAATATTATGCTAAAAATGCCATGCATAGGAAATAGATGCTCGAATAAACAGGAAGAAAATTAGCTGGAAAAATAAATGAGCTACGGTGATGGAATATTTCTAAATAGTGATGAGAAAATATTCATAAACAAACATTATTTGGCATGGCCTTTGTATGCAATTATTTAACTCACCTTTTACCACCTACTTTTATCTAATAAAATTTGTTTTCATAAAGAAGTAAAAGTGTATCGAATAGTCTTTCGATCCTACCAACATCGACGCAACAAAATCGTAAACCAATCAATTTCGTGCTCAATTTCTTTACCATTATATCCTACCTCCAACAGTGGCTAATCCAATCGAGCAAGAGCTCACAAGCCATCAGTTCGCATTTGCTGAGGGGTGAAAGGAAATCGATCGTAGAGACAAAAACCAAAAAACATCGGAGCTCGTTTCTCAGCGTTTCTGCCGGTTGGAAACCGTTGCCGGAATCCATGGTCCGCACGCGAACGGTTCCTTTACAAGAAACTGCACTTAGACTCCTCGAGCACAAAAGGTAAACGTTCTACGGTACGCCTTCCCTTCGGGCTGCCGTAGCTGCTCCGTGCGGACGGAAAGCTGCCCGATGGTTCGTAAGTAACCGATCTACATATGCTCTTTTCGATGGGAGAAAGTAGCTCCTTATCTAAAATATTCCGATAAAATAAAAAAAAATACAAGCGTACCAAACGAAACAAGCATCCCCATTAGCAAATCGTATTGGAAGTACGTAAATTTGTCCTCTCTTCGATGTCGAATCATGGGCCAACTCTGCTGAACGTTGTGAAGGAGTGAGGAGGGGGTTTATACGGGAGTGGAAATTTTAAACACCACATTATCCCGTATTTTCCCTGCCTAAGGCAGTTTTATTCTCTTTGCCATTCTCGCTACGTGCCTGAACGAACACGATTTCTTCCGCCGAAAGCCTCCTAGCAGCAGGAAAAATGTCGTGAAGGTTGGAAAACATGGGTCCGTATGGAGAAAAGCGTTACAAATTCTACTCTGAATGGCTTTTCACCGTCGCCGAGCAACCGGGCCGAGGGTCCCAATGTGTAGGAAAAGAGTTGGGCAAAGAGAGACAGTGAGTCAGGGAGTAACGTTGGCAAAAGAAAGACGATGGCTTCTGGAAACGACATCCGGCATCCGGATCCCACAAGTCACCCCCACCAGGCCACAGGCTGAGGGCGGGCAAGACTCTACTGTCGGCTCCTCGGGTGAGGTTGGATAGCCCCTCGGTTGGATCCTTCTTCTTCTGGTTGGAAGAACCTGCTCCAGGTGAAGCTTCTCTCCCATCCCGTGCCCCGGTTGAATGTTAACTCAATATGCTTAATGTTGGAATAGAAGCAATAGCGCTTGAAGCACATTAATATTACAACACAAGCACCCTCCCTCCCACGCTTTCGCGACCCAGCGCGATTCGATCCATTGAACCCGGTTACCCTCCAGCCATCCATCCCAACACCCCCGGAAGCCCACGAGAAGGGTGCCCACTTCTGGGACATCATCACCGCCACCATTAACACCATCATCGACATCATCATCGTCACCGTTGGGCCTCGGCTGAATCGAAGGCTGGATGCGAATTAGGGTAACGCTTCGCCGCTTGCTCTGTCATCGACCACATCTTTCTTCTGTCACCCACCATCGGACCGTTGGCCTTCGCTGGGGGGATGGATGAACCGTTTGGGGGTGGGTGTGAAAAGCTAACGACGAGATTTCTCTCTCCTGTACGTTTGCCTTATCCTACCGGCAGGGCCTAGCAGGAGCTTCTGAAAGGGAGGTGGAACTGGTAACGCCTTCCTCAAAGCGGACCCGTATTTGTATCCGCTCTTTAAGAAATAACTAGTGCCATTATTATTCTCATTGGGGGTTGGAAACGCACTATAAATAACTTCAGCCCCAGGAAACAAGCTCCCTTCGGTGATTGAAAAATAATTTGGTGTGAAGCTGTGATCCTTCTCTTTTGCTTCTGGTTGTGCGCAATTGGGTCATCAAGAACGTCATCAGTTTGCATCAAATTAGTTTTTGAGAGGCAAAGAAATTATTTATACAGATATATTAAATTTTGCCTTGGAAATATACATGGTCTTTACTTTGAAAAAATAATAATCACACTTCGTTTTAAAGTTGTAATTCATAGACATACATTCTCTTGAATAGAGAAAGTTATAAAAGAAAAACTTTCTACCACACCAATGACCTCAATGCAAAGTTCGCAATATTAAACTTGACATACAGAAAATTTTCCAAGCACAAGTTTTCAATAGCACATCGACGAAGATGATTAAATTTGTATCCCATGTCAAATACGTTGCTCCCTTGGTCTTGTACTTCTTTATTCACTTTATTCAAGTATGTCTAAAGTGATGAATGAAAACCGAACCAACTTCAAAAACATTAACTCCACATCGCTCAGGTCGGAAGCCCGCTGAGAACCGGGCAAGATGTTCATGTGAACGGATTTAGGGCGAACATCATATCATTCGACTAATCCCTTGACAGCGCGGTAAATCCGGCTCGTTGCCGGAACCACTCACAGCCGGGGTCCGGCGGGGAAACGGTCAAGGCGTACGGAAAATCTCATCCATTTCGGAGTAATTCTGACTTCTGAAACATCCAACACCACTCATCCGGTGTGACATTTCATGCAGTTGGGAAAAAATATCTCATCAGCAGGATCATAACCTATCAGACAAACATACAGTTCGGATTACATTCAACCAACTGCAGCTGGCACACATTTCCGTTCATTCCGTGTTGCGCTTCCGTCGGTGGTGGAAGCATTACATTTTACTCCCAATCTTGCCCTGCTGCACTGCGACTTTGTGAGCTACAAGACTAATCCACACGTCGCTACACGTTGGGCAACAATGGTCGACATTGTTGACACTGGCAAACTGTCTGCTTGCGTCGACATCAAACCTGGAGTAGCCTTTTTTCGCAATGGCATCAGCGTAGCATTATACCATACTTTTGAATAAAATATCACGCAAACTTTTCACATCCATAAATGAAAAATATCACTTCCGCCTCAAAGCGGATGAATAACCCTCATGTCAAATTGATGAAACCTTCATGTCATAGAAACAGAAACTTATCCCTTCCAGGCACAACCGTTTAAGCATACGAAGGTTAAGATTTAATACAGGCTTAAAGAGGGAAACATGAAATATTGGTACTTTGGGAGCTCATAAATCTAACCACACAACTTTTCCAATTCATCTTCTTTGCGCCATTTCTGCTCGATGGAACTCGTTCGCTATCCGATGCAACAGGTTTGTGGTGCCTTCTTCTACCATACCATGAGTTTGTGTACCTTCGCTCGTGTTGTCTATTGGATGAGCTTTGAAAGTATATTTTCCACATCTCCAGAAGGTGGTTTGAAGATCGACACTCTACGTACGTATCCATAATTATAACGCCATTTGTAGGTAAGATTTCATCTCAGGAAAGTTTCCCCCCTGGCAATCAGGAAAACATCATGCGCCGCTTCGTACGTGGATTATTTACAAGAAACTTATGGACAAAACTCAAGGATACAATTCCCAAGAGTTTTAGCGAGACCAACCAGTGCTTATTTGTAACGCACGGAAGTGATATGTGTAGGGTTTACCGTACATTGAAATGAAAAAAAGGGAAAATAGGGAATAGAAAGCATTATGATGGTAAAGAGAGGACTTGTAGGAAAGCTTTATATTTTCAATATTTTCTATTTCTATTCCATTTCTACACGGAAAACAAACTTTAATCAACTACTAAGAAATCAATGAACTTTCAAACAAATTAATTTGCACACCTTTCAAATTGAACGCTGATTAAAGAATAAAATGTATATATAGTTTTAATACCTGCATTTTTAAAATTCTATCTATGGACTGTATGATACCAGGAAAGGCACAACCCATAAATAAAACAAACACAAAATCATTCGTCCATGGAAGGGCAAAAAACGTAACTTTATGATTCAGTGTAAAATATTGTCGTCATATAGATTTTTCAAATGCGTAAGCGAACGCATCGGCTTTGCAAAAAGTTTCATTTTTTATCTTTTAGCTGTTGCCATCTGTTTTTTGCCACAGATTTCTCGATACGCTTGGTTGTACAAAACAGAAAATTATGTGTGACCTAGGGATTACAGTTGGAAAATATGAAAAAAACAGCTGCAAATTACAAATAAACAAAGCCATACAGCAAGAGAAACGACGATAACGGAATTAAAGAAATCGGTGCGATTTAAATTAATAAAATAAACCGCACATTTTTTTCAAAATGCTGTGATACTGTGGTAAAAAGCGAGTAAAAGCAAACAGCAATATTTAATCATTAATGGTAAAAAATTCAGTCGAATGCGAAAAATAATCTCAGTGATTACGGTTGTTTTTCCTACAAATGATAAAAATATTTCGCTAATAAAACAGGCTCCACCGATTCGCTGGCTTACATACATTTTCAAAAAATTCACATCAATCATGCTTTTCCTTTCGACAGAGCCCATTGAGGGGTCTGCACGAAAGATGATGGCGGAAAATCTCAATAACGAGCCATAAGTGGAGCCATCGTGTCGCACGATACACACACGCACACACACTTGCCGTGACGGGTAGACACCGGCCCCGTCGGTTCCGCAATCAATCAATCAATCAATCGCAGAGCCACTGCTGCACTGGTGTTCCACGCGTGCAGAAGTTGTCAAGCCCGGGCCCGTATGTTGCAGACACATGGCTTTTGCCTTCTCCCGGCCAATGGAGGCGCCCAGTCCGTCTCGCGAACACACGCATTGGCTGCGGCGGAAAACGACAACTCCGTCTCGCAGCGGGAAAATCGCAAAATTCACCCAAATGCAAATGAACTGGCGAATGGGGCGGAAAAGCTGAGGGACGATTTTGACATCGAGTCTCATAAATCTTGCCCACTTTTGCGACTCCCTCTCCGCATTGAAAATGTCCATGTACAGCATCTTCATCAACTATCCGAGCTATGTTGCGCCGTCCGCCATGCTTCATATTTCGTGGACCCAAAATGGGCACGGAAGCACAAACTCAACCGGAGGAATGCTGAACGATTGGAATTTCAGTAGCCCAGATTGGCGGAGAGGTTCGCATTAAATATTCTCTTTTAAATCGGAGCCCAGCGTGTCGGATAACGAGCGAGCGAATCACAGTATGGCGTGCTGGCCTGCGATATCTGCTTCGCTAAGTTTGCCAGTAATTTTCCACCGTTTCTGTCAAAGGAACGACTCAATGTTTGACAACAAGTTGAGGGAATTTGTCGGGCATGAGTACTTTAAGGAGGTTTGTTTCCTGCACCACAATGCTTTAAAATATATAAAATGCTTTAAAACATATAATTGCCCAAAACTCTTCAAAACAATCTTAGGCTCTAATTTGGAAAAACGAAGTACTATAATATTTTTCATCATGATTTAGAGAGATGACAAAAATCTCAAGAGTCGAATTCATAATGAAATTCTACTTACTTACTTGATTGCCTACGAGAAGTTCTATCTAACCCAACCTTCAGAGATCAAAGAAGAACATTTCATACGATCCGGGAGTAAACGAACCTCAAATCGATGACATCCGAATTAAATTCTTGGTCATGGTTTTAGCTTCCTCCATTAGTAGAAGTATCCTTTCCTCAACTGAAAATATGTGGAATGGGTTTTAAAATAACTTTCAATACGCAGAAGTCTGCTCAAATTCCTCAAATTCGACACACACACACACTTGTTATCATCCAACTTGTTGGTAAAAACTTTCAATGGATACTTTCTTCACATGAGCAGCACGCAAAAGTTCGATTCCTGCGGTGCCCCGTCAGTTGCAGCAATGCCACTAAAAGGTTGCTGCTGACTGCACCGTCTGATGCTGGTTTAATTTTGGTATGGCTTGTGTTTTCCTTTTTTTTTAAGGAAACCAATATCTTCCTCGTCCGATGTGGCTTGAAAAGGTCAAACCGTTGCGTCATTTGCTGGCGTTTCATTAAGATTTGTTGTAGCACTTTCCCTCCGCTTCGGGGGCTACTTCCTTGAAACTTCAAAATCATAAACAAATACACTGGTAAAAGCTACTCTTCGTGAATTAAAGAGGGCTCTTTTAGAAGGACAACTCAATCGGAAAAGTGCTCAAATGTCACCCCGACCACCATTGTGCACTCAAAAGGACACAAAAGAACAAAGCCCCTACGGTCTCGGCTACACAATGCAGCTGTACAAATACCGCTGGGAAAACGCTCACAGCCAGCAACAGGCAACAATTTTTCCAAATATGTAATCTTCCGTCTCCGGTTCGGTACCCTTTGAGCGTAATTGCCACCATTGCACCCGTCGTTTCAAGTGTCACGGAGGGCCCAACTCTTCACCAGGAGTACCTCCATCGAACGGAACGGACAACCTATCGGATTGTCACACGGAATGGGTGTGTTTGTGTAGCTTTTTTTTCTTCTTTCTTTAAGCTCCACAAGCCGATGAAGGCTCTCATTGAATGAACAAATAGAACAGATTGAAGCATAAACACTTGCATGCCAGCATCCCGTGCTGGAGCATTGTTTCAAAAGGTACACTTTTGACACCGTGCACAAAGGACACAAAGACTTCAGCGGAAGAAACCATTAGGTGGGTAGAAAGCGTAACGGAATCACTAGCAACATGTTCTGGCGTTGGAAAATGGGGTGCAAAAGTTAGCCTGCACCGAGCGAAGGGCATTTCATTACAACTTTGCAGAAAACCTCCCCGCTTGGCAAAGGGCAAAAAGTCGTGAAACCTGCGGGTGAAACAATAGCCTTTTCCGACCCCCCGGTCCCGTTTCGCTCGATCCACAGAAGGGAAGAAAGGGAGAGAGCGAGAACAAAAAATACGGAACCTTCACACAGTATGTTTGCAACAAAGGAAAACTTTGCTGGTTTCTGGAAGCTTCGCCAACCGGAGAACATGGGTTTAGTTTCGATTATGACCCATTGCACTGTCTGTCGGATTGGGTTGGTAACAAGCGCTACTTTCCCATCCACCTCCTTCACCACCCCGTTTTCCTTTCCTCTTCCCGAGCAACTTAGTAAGCCGGTGGAAAACTCGACAAACCGATCGTACACTCCACCGTACGCCCACCTGTTACGGATTCGATGGAAATCTGCATCCATTTTCCTGGGATGGGGGAAATTCGAGTAGTTTTGTTTTTTACATTCCAATTACCCGGAAAAGTTTAAACCGAAAACTATCGTTCGTTGAGCGTTTACGGAGAAGTTGGCACGCCGACCAGAAATGGAAGAAAAGGAAGTATTGAAAAATACTGGGAACATCTGTGCAACACGCACAGAACACAGAAGGATAGAATGTTGGCCCAGCGACGAAGTCGAAATAGCAACTGGGAACAGTTCACACCGGAGTGAAAAGGCAACCGGGAAGCTTGGTTAGGATTACATCAACATACCGTGCCTTTTTGACCGGGAGCTACTTCCGTTGCCCAAACGGAGCTGGGTGCTTGTTATCCTTTATTTTAAAGGCAGGATTTTCCAGTGCTGGAATGAAGTGACCACAAAACCCTCTCCGTCGGACGGAGGTGGTCGTCGGACGGAGGTTCTGGACGATGTTGTGAAAATGTTTTCTTTAACTTCCCGTTTTAAAATTCACTAATTCCTCTCGTAGTCGTTACCAAGGGAATGTTGTACCTTCTCGGTAAACTGATACCAGCTGATAAAGCGTTCAGCGAGTATGGCCGGTACGGAAAAGCAAGACCCTGTCTTGCTACTTAATTTCCCAAACACGCCGGTATTTCTTAGCAAAACACAGTGAATCTCTATCGAACGCCAAACTCTTCAGTATTTTCTATTCTTTCCTTCTCTCTATAGATCCATTATTTTTTGGTTACCATAAATTTCCCCTCACCATTACGCTGCCAGCCGTAAGGTTATCGGATCATGTTACTCCGCAGGCATTTTAAACGACAAATGTTTATGCTGCGAAACTGTGCCGTAGCTCAAGATAAGGATGGGCAATTTGTTTTACGTCCATCGATCATCGGTTGTCGAATGGGAAAATATAAGCGGCCATGAAAAATGCTCTTGGCGCAGAAACGATGGGGAAGAGGTATTTTTAAAGCCTATTGTTATACCTTATCGTAGCGCGTTCTACGTGTGAGTTATTTCCGATGGGACCCATTCTGGTACGGAAATTGAGCCCGGCAAGAGCCCACGCTCACTGCATAAAACGATGCACGTCCGTGTCAGCTTTTCCACGTGCCGCTTCAAGGGCGACGGGAAAAACGGGCCACAAGAAAATATTCAATTACTAGCCGTGTGCGACGGCAAAGGATTCTCCCTCGTACAAAGGATCGCACAGCACCGTTCAGAATAATTTCTTACCATCTTCTCCTCGGTAATGTGTGAAGATCCTCGATAGTACTTAGCAGGTTGCCACTTTCATGTCGGGCGCTTTGGTTATGAGGATGTGAAAAATAATAGACACGTTATCGCGTTTACCTTTTCCCACATAAAACCGGTTCCTTCGAGTGTTGATACAAGATTGAGAGCATGAAAGTGGTATGCGAAAGAACGGTGCGACAATTAGGAAAGCCCTTTTTACCACTTGAAACGAACGAGGAACGCCTTTAGGGGCCCTTTGAAGCGCAGCCATTTGACTGTTCATTAATCAAACTCACCCGAAATCCTTCTCCAAAATCTGTGCTCACGCCTCGGGCCATTTTCCATGCCCTAAAAACCACTTCCAGCGTTCAATTGGATTGACAAACGACCTACCTTTAAAATACACCCGGTGCGGCCGCTCTAGAGGCTGCGTGTGAAAACCATCAGGCCCCACTCCCGACCATAATAATCATCTCAACACACCATTATGTGTGTATGTGTGCACTTGGGTGCGCGGAAAAGCGGAGAAGAAAATGGAAAAGCAAAGATTCCATTCTGCACCTCACCGCCGCAGCAGTGACATGTTGGAAAAACACCATTTTTATCTCGCCCGTTCAACGACCGCACCCTTCATTTTGTGGGCGGGAAATCAAGTCGAGCTTTCCCGCCCGCTTGGCGCTGATGGAAGGAACATTCTAAACCGACCACAAACCACCAGCCCCCGCGAGGGCGTGCAGGGGGTTTGGTGTGTGCATGTAAAACGAAACCTATCATCGATTACCATCGATAGAAACTGGAACTAAAAATAGTAACCGGGACGCGTGTTGCGGAACCCCAAGGCAGGAATGGTAGCAGGGTGGGGGAAGGGTGCTAGAAGCAGTGACCTTTTTTCCTTTCTTGCCCTGACCGCCAATGTTGGGAAAATAAATTTTCTTCGCCTACTTTTCTAAACATCTACCGAGCGACCCTATGCCAACGACCGGCCGCGAACAACGTCTTTTGCTAGCGCCAATGCTCTCCGAATGTACTACGTTGCTCGAGTTGCGAATGGTTTGTTGTTGCAGAGGTCATTAGAGAAGTCATTTTTCCTAGCAGCTTTTCACATTTGTTTTTTTACCTCTTCACCAGCGCGGTAGCTTATCGATGCAATGGGGTCCGTCCGCCGCTAAACTCGCATGTCCAAGTTCGTTACCTCGGCAACGGGCGAGGTGGAAACGCAAGCGCGCGGCTGGGCAGAGATAATTTTCCCAGCGCGTTTACCTTGGACTTTATTGGGCGTAATTACACCGGAGTAACCGCAATCAGCAACTGCGTGTGCCAGGTGAGGGGAGCCGACCTAGCACGAGCAGTTCGTTTGGGGAAGGTTTATGGTTTCGAAAGGCGATTAAACACTACAAAAATCTAAGCCATGAATCATCCCTTTCGGATATCGAGGGAGAGAGAGTTTCCGACGGTCACGTAGTGGATGTTTCCTTTTGTAAACCATGTTGTAAAAGACGACATGACATTGGGAATTTGCAATAATGGTTGGAATGTTTCGGTGAACGGTTTTGAGACTAAATTTTTCGCGTTCTTTGTCCACTTCCATTTTGTTCGTAGTGGGGGAACGGTTTCTCTAACTGACCGATCCCACTTCCTGGAAGGGACAGCAAATACGTTTGTGACGTCATTCCCCGTTGCTCACCGACTCTCCTTCCGAAGCACGTGCTTAGAACCGGGGCTTCCTTCTCCGAATGTTCGTTACTTCCTTCAGCTTTCCGGATGTTTCATCATCCAATGTATCCTTTCGTTCTGGCAGGTCCTTACCCTCGAGCGACACCCTCCGGAGGATTATCGGAAAGTTAACCCAGGTGAGATATAATCAAGCACTTCAACTCCAGTGGAGTGAAGGGGTGAGAAGGCTGGCCGAATATGACCGAAGCAGGTCACCGGTGCCCTGTCGCTGACCGCACGAAAAACTAAGGGAAAATAAAACGGAAAGGAATGGAATGCTTACCTTTGAGCGTTCGTCCGGTCCAGGTTTGTTGCTTCCGCTTTTCCGGGAAAGCCTTCCTTTCACGGCCACTGATCTGAAACCGAACGGCGAAGCGAAATTCGATTCAACCACAAACTGTCACGGTGCTTTTGTGGATGAAAGTTTCCTTTTCCTTCTTTCGGCCCTTCACTGTTTTCACTCCCGATTAGCGCCACCCATTCTGCACCCAATCACTCAAGCACCACAATTCGTACACTTTCGGTATCTAATGACACGAGCAGGGAGCTGTAACGGGCACAGATCCTGTGTGGGAAATCACCATCGAAAGAAATGCTTTACGATCACAATTAGTGTTTCGGTCCAGAATTCAAGTTTTGATATTGATTTGATTCGTAGGAAAATTTCAATTTTTCATTCCGGGAACAAAATTTGTTCCACGTTTCAAACACCCTCCCGGGTTTGGACACCGATTAATCTTTGTTCGATGCGCTCCTCCAATGGCTGCGGACCCTTTTTCCCTTTTAACCACTTCTCGCAACCTAGACGAAAGTACCGGGACATCCTTCAGTCAAGCGATATCTAGCACAATGGATCTCTCTTGGGACCGTTCACGTTGACCAAAGGGAAAGCAAAAGTACCTGGGCGTTCCGGGAAAAGGCCTGCCCCACTAATCACTTGAACAACCGGGAAAGGGGTTTCCTCGAACATTCCCAAGGTTTTCCTCGTTCCCAAGAAGGATGGCCTATAAATTCTGATACTTTTTCGTACACTATCGATTCACAATGGTTTGTGGCGACTCACTGGTTCTATTTGCAGGTATGGTTTTGAAGGTTTAAAGGGAACACAACACAGGGTGGGTTGATACGCGGAGTACGCTCTGTTTGTTCACTATCTGGACGCGAAGAACGCCGTGGAATGGGTGATGGGGGAGGTGAGGGGGATGGGGAGTTCTGGTATTTTTCAAACCAATGCGGTGAGCGCTGTTAGTTCCGCGGTTGTCATAACATTGAGTCACCGAACCCCCGCTCGGTACGGGAATTTAATCGACTGCGCTCCGGTCGCATCGAGTAATGTTCAGAAATACCAGAGGAAATTACTCATGAGCATGTTTGCGGTTGGTAGCAAAAAAACATCTTTCCACAACAGATCGAACTAACTGGCAGTAGTTTTCCACACATGGCGCATTCTGTATGTTTTCTTTCCTCCGAATGATACATTTTTTCCAACGCCATACCAAAGTTTGCATATTTATCTAGAAGATTACTTACTAAAACGAATAACAGAAAAGGTATCCAAAACATGCGGATCTGTACCCGGACGCCAGATTGTGGATTGATTGGAAACATCACGAAGATCCGATCGATCCCAAACATCCCTTTCCACCCACCGGCGTAACCCTACCCACCCGATCGTACCATAAATCTTGTCTACAGCGGAAAAACAGACGGCTTACACCAGAACACACATTCAAAGCACACGCCGGTTCGACAGTTTGCACAGAAAATATTTATCTTTTGGCGGAAAATGCACCGGTGGAAGAAGAGTAAAAAGAATTCAATTCCCACTCCAAATCCAAGCTGCCACGGGGCAATGGAAATGGGGGGTGATTTTGGCCTCTTTTTGGCAGCGCTGGCCACAATGCTTGCCTGACTCGAGTCTATTTATTTGCGGCCAACGGACAGTTGAGCTCGATCATTCGATACATTCGCTCGGATTTGGAGTGAAGATCGGCAACGGTTTTAGTTTACACGGGCCGAGTCTGTCCGCGGTGAAGAGTTCAACATGCGGATCGCGTGTCGAATTACATATCTTCAAGGAGTTGGAGGAAAAAAATCACAACTTACGCTCACACACACGCGCGCCCGCAAACACGAATGCGCCACACTTCTCGCCCACGAGGGGCACCGCCGTAGCCCGCGGGAACACGAACGTAGGAAATGTTGATTATTTACACTACTTCACGCGAGATCTGGGGCCACGGTGCGGCCGTCTGGGGCGGCGACGAGTTCTTCGACCAACGGAACATCCCGCCCGGAACCCTGGAAGGCGGCGGAACAATTAGCACCGATCGGCTCGGAGGGTTTTTCACGAATTTCACGATTTTTTGCGCACTGTCTCACTCTCTCTCTCGCTACCACTTTGTTATCTACGGTTACAGACGAGGACGCACGTCCGGTTGGTCCGATGCCCACGGAACGAATGGCGGCGAAATTCCGACAGACGATCCGACGACCGACCGTGCCGACGTTTGTTCTCGTGGGCCGAGGGTCAAGAGGGGATGCTGCGGCTGGCGGAGGTGCTCCCGGCCTCCATGAAACGTTGCACGCGGGAAGCTTCTCAGAGGCATACTGGGGTTTGTGTTTTTTTCTTTTCGAACCAGAAGGAAAAATGAATTAAAAACATCGAAATCACGAGCACACGCACGGACTCCGAGCACGAAAAACATCGCACGAACGAAAACCGCTCCCCCGGAGGGGAAACGGCGTGACGCGGGCGAATCCCCCGTGAGAGAGCGTCAGGAACCGGAAACATTTCTGGCGGGCTTTTGCCGGAAAAAGCAAATGAAATGAAATAAGGTGAGAAAACCAATGGTAGGTACGGTTCGCTGGAAATATTAAAAAAAAAATACAATACAGGCGAAGAGAATAATGTATGTCAATCGTAAAAGAAACGACTTCCCCTGGGGGGATAATGTGATGACAACGCCTACTGTGTTTTTTGCCTACGTTCCAACGGAAAATAAGGTTGAATTGCAGGACAGTTTTTAGCGAAACGATTAAAACCACCTCGATTCTTTGTTGAAGAGATGTACAGTTAGGCAACTGCCAAGATTGATAACAGTTAATTCATCATTCAAAGAAAAGGAACATATTTAGAGTAATTTTTCTACCTTAAAATTATACCTCAACATCATCTTGCCCTAAACACAAGAATGCAATCAATTTCCCAAGCTGGGCGTAACAAAAGCGAACACACTATTCCACCAGAGTAACCCCCTTCCATACAAAACAAAAACAAAAAATATACCAGCTTATCTCGTGCTATCATTCGAAACCCACCCCCATGCGCAAATCAAACAAGTTTCCTGCGAAAGCGGCAACCAAAACCCCTCAATTCCACCTCAATGCCGTCTACACCTCCGCCGGGACGGGAGGTAGCACAACAGGTTGATTTAACTTCCCCGGGGTGCTCCAGCTGAGCAGTTCGCTGTCGAAATCGCCGCATTGTGCGTTGGTTTTTTTTTCTCTTTTTCTAACTTTTTCCCTTCTCAGTTGTTTACGTTTTCTCAGCCTCCACGATTGTTCTGCGCCGCCACACGAGGAAGAAGATCTTATCTGTTGATGGCTGGTCCGCTGGGTGGGTGAAAATGATTTTATTTTTCTTTTACCATTCTATGGAGAATCAGTTTCCCCGGGGCGCTTATTTGTGAGGTGGTGGAGTGGGAGAAGCGGGGTGGGTTAAGGGGTGGTATGGAGGATGAAACACGCGCTTCGATCACACGTGCGTGCCTGAGAGTGTGGATAAGAACGTTTACTTTCAGGCGATCGAACAAGTGAAAATCGTCTACAACGGATGGTTCGACAAAAACACGGTGAACCAATTGGCTGGCAGAGGGAAAATGCGATAGGAATGGCTCAACAGGGCATGTACAGCCGGCTTCACCCGATCCGGTGCCTCAGAACGGCGAGCGATTGATGTCTAGAGAGTCGAGGCTCGGGTTTCGGTAACCTGTTGGACCTACAGGAGCCACCGTTAAGCGTAAAAGGATATCGTTTGTACGCTATAGTAAGGCAACGGGACGCAGAGGGAATCTCCTGCGCTGGTTCCGAGGTAGGTCGGAAAACATCGCCCAGGTGCATGCAACAGCCTATTTTCCCCGAGTCTGCGCATCGAAATTCACGAAAATAACAAGCTTTCTTGAAGGGGAAATGGTAATACAGACTTTCAAGTTCTCTTATCATTCTGGTTCTTCGCCATACGATCCCACAGTTAAATTAGTAAACACACAGTGTTGGCTAAAGCATTTGCTCATCAACACAGTATCAGCTAGATTAGGCCCAATATATTTGAAATCTTACCATTAGATAACCTTATTTCGGACACATAAAGGAGTTGATAAATAATTTTAACTTTAGTTCATCAACTAACTTTTCTGCAGAAACGATGATACTTCGCTCCCAACCGCTAATTTCCAGGAAGAGCTTGATAAAGGTCAACGTCGTCAGTGATCGACTTGAACTTGACCATTTCCTCGCGATGTGACGTTGTGAGATTCTTGATTCACAAGTGCAATCGTGCAACTGGATAGGAAGCTCGCCAGAGCGAATCTTCTTAACGCCCTACCCTTTTCTTTCATGCATCAACTTGAAACTAGCGGACGCGAGTTAATTGAAGTAAATGGTTCCACAAATCTGTGTTCCTCCCCAAGCGAACGAGCAAATCACGCGCATCATCGAATGCATTTCCTTAGGAATTTTGTTCCAATGAACTGCGATGCGCTGAGTATCTTCTTGCCCCGTTGACGGTTTTACGACCATGAGCTAATAATATTACCGTTTTACGATAGTTAGTATGGCCCGGGCGGACGTTAGCGACGGATGAGATTGAAGTATTCGTTGCCAAGCCGGGTCCACAGGCAGTAGTTTTATCGATAAATTGATCACAGTACAGGTTGGCTCAAAAACTGACTCAATCGTATTAGGTAATTGTGTAGTTCCAATGTCTACGAACGATCGCAAATAATTTCTTTATCCAAAACCAAACCAACATGCCCGGTCACAAAGCGGGAGTTTTTGTTTTTGTTATAACAAACACTGAATGGCCAGACATATTTAAACACGTCCATAATTATTTACGGCGAGCATGTTAATCACATTGGCACGCAGCAACGGAACACACATGGTGGAAGCAAAAACGCAAACAATCAGTTCGTCTTTGGTGTCTGTCCAACCGTGGGTTTTGACCTCAAAATGTAATCCATTTTATATTCATCTGAAATGAGCAAATCTTGTATTAGAGGGTTTATTTATATAAAATGGTTTAAATGGTTCAACTCACTATACGAATACTTTATTAGCAGTTACTTCTAACATTAAGGTTTACAAACGATCGACATACTTTGAGAGGAGTTCAAGTGTCGGACGGAATCATCCGTAAAAGTGAAAAGAAATGTAAACAAAAATACTCATTTACAAACGATACTGGTCGGTCCAGCAACACTACCTAGCGTTGTCCTCCAGCAACGCACTATCATCACTATCCGAGTGTTCAGCATCGGTAGACCCCGTGACCAAACCCTTCTCCTGTATTGCAGCGGCCACGGCTGTCTCTAAAATGTAATTGTCATGTATGCTACGCTCGAGCTCTGGCAATTCCGGGTCCGATTGCACGGACACACTATCCACCGATTCCATCGCCACCGAGACGGAGGAAGAAGGGCCCGATCCGGCCGCCTGCAGCCCTCGTTCATTAATGAGCATACGAATCGCTTGGTCCTCCAGCGTCTCATCGTCATACTCTTCCGGTGGTTCGACGTTGTTGCGGTTGTTTCGTTCCTCAAAGAAGTTCAAGTATCTTTCCAGCACCATGTTCAGTATGTTGTCCTCCACACAGGCAGCGATTTGATTTTCCTGCCAGCTGCGAAGGTCACTTGCCAACTGCTCCCGACGATTGATGTGCTCCATCGAGCTGGAGGATGCACCGGCCATCGGTACTGCCGCATCTCTTTCCGCCTGCGAGCGCGAGTGTGAGCTCAGTCCCTGGAAGGACAGCAACCGAGGTCGTTTGTTTAGCATTTGTTCTGCACCACTGCTTCGGCCGTCTGTTCCTTTCGAGTCACTAGTGGCGTCTTCTACGTCGCGGTCATTCATTATTTCCACTCATCTTCTCTTGCCGCAGCAACATTCAAAACAATTGCACAGGAAAGGCAGGACCCAGGTAAACTCGATTGTCCACGCAGCGATCTACATGCACGAATTGTGGAATGTTATTTGTTTTTGCTTTCAATTTTCCAAACCAATCGATCGAAACTACGTCATACCAAGCACGAGAACAATGAGGTTGGCTACTTCACAGCAAATCGTCGTAAATATGACAAATGTCAAAGATACACTTCAAAATGAAAAACAAAATAAAATAATTGGCATTGGATCTTCTTGCTGCCGTGAAAAAAAAAAATTTTATGAACAAATGAAAAGTTTTAAATCTTTTATTTCGTCTTTACTTCACTTAACTCACTCGTTTACGATATGACCAAGGTTCTTTGCGTAAAGATAAACCTTCCGAACGAGGTTGTCAAATATACCAAAAACTATATATGCAGGCAGTGCCATAAATAATGACGGGCATATGAAATATCAGTTCCAGTTCGGCGTCGCATCAGAGCGGATGGTTAGCAGTGCACGAGGTTCCTGAAAGGGTTAGCTGAAAAGTAAGGTTATCTTAAGCACGGCCGCGTGGTGTCGCCGAGCTGGAGCTCAAGTCAGAGAAATCCTAGCCGACGCACATCTCGTGCTGTTTGAGTAATCAAGCGGATCACGAGTTTCGTGCGATCTGACAAACGGAAGGAAATATTCCTTTCGTTACGGCGGGTGAACAGCCGCATTTTGACTGTGCACTAGCGTGGTTGGCTAGCAGTGCTCCTGGCCGCATGGTGGCAGTCAAAAGGCGACGCTTACAGAAAATCGAAAACCACAGAAAACCAGGACATATGGCCTTTAGTTACCAGTCCTAAACCAATAGAGGTCTATGTCTCCAGGTTAGCTTGCGAAGGCCCAGGAAGCTGGATTCAATAGCCGTACTGGAGTAAATCCTCGTCGAATTGAAGAAGAAGAAGAAGGCATATGAAATATCTAGGAAGACTACAAAAAATTATTTAAAAACAAGTTAATACAAAGAAAAATTACTGATAAATAGCTAAATAACAACTTAAGTCATAGATGTGAATCAATAGATAAAAAATAATAAATCAATCAAATTCAAAACTATTGTTGGTTTATGTGTATGCTACATAATTCTTGTTTGTTATATTAATAAACATAATTCATTATTTAAATGAGACAAACATTGCTAAATAATGCTTATTGCTGCATCACAATTTTAAAATTTAACGAAAGCAGAAACTTCAAAATGTTGTAAGAGCTCAACCTGACATCATTGATGTCTTGGTACAAATTCCAACTTCCCGAACCTGCTCGACGAAACATTCAACGAATGTTAGTCAATTATAAACCGCCGTTCGTTGTGGAAGGTAACGAAGCGTGCTCCGTAAATCCCATTCCGAAATCCGTGGATCCCCAACCGCGTGTGTAGGTAGTTTATACTCCCGCATGGTTTTGTGACGAACGAAATGTGTGTGCATGTTTGTTAAGATATTAAAAAAAAAACATATTTAAAGTGTAACAAGCTGAGAGTTCTCTCCTTTGTACTATGACGGTTCATCGAACGCCCCAGTGTTTTGCAGTGGGGCGATGACTAACAAATACGGATGGTTTTACTACAAAAGATTCCGCAAGAGTACACTGAGTAGTAAACTGGTTTCGTCCTTGGGCACTATGCAACCGGTGGTGGCGGTACGTACAAGCGACACTCTCCCCACACAACGGTGCGAGAGCGCCAATCTCCGCCGAACGGAAAATTGCTGGAAAACCAGCTTCATCGACAGGAAATGTGTGGTGGAAAATTCTCTACGACTTGGAAGAGCTAACCGGAGCGAGAGAAACCCATCCCGGTGGGATGGAGGATTTGTTGTGAAGGATTTCGAAGGCTCGTCTCGGAAACTGGTGCACCAATACCATCGCAAACATGTCCTTGGCGGGAATGGATGTCCTCGTTGCACGGAAAAAGGCCCGCCGAAGTACGCTTGATAGCCATGTGTTGACGAGTCGAAGAAAAGAACGGACCGGGTTGTACATAATAAGTCTTTGCTGGCGTGTTTGTGCATTAATTAACATTAATTGATCCCCACGATACGCAATGTAGAGGACTCCACTTCATATGTTTTCCATAGCGCACGTTAGGCAGGGTGTGGTTAGCGTGCGAACCGTACGTTTTTATTGCTCTTTCGTTCATCAACTGGATGGTCTTAATTAAGCACATTTTCATAAAAAAAAATGAAAAAATGCATAAACTTGACTTAACTGACTTCGACTGCAGTCATCGGGTGATGAGCAGTAATTTTTACTCAGCTCTCCTTTCTGCAATGTGTGACTAACAGAGGAATCTGCGATCGCAACCGACCGAACGGCTAACGCCCGCTTTGGGGAACGGTTTCGTTTGGAAACGCTCGACCCTTCCCACGTGGCGTACAGATGCTGCTGTTTCGAGACACGACCAAAACAATCTCCACATCATCTCGGGCCAGGGCCATCTTTAAAACGAGAAGAAGCAAACTGGACAAACACGTCTTCCATGGGTAATCTCGGAGCGGCCGCGAGATGCTGATGAAGTCATCATGATGGGAACGGACGGTTGATTGTTTTACACCTTTGCTTCACCAAAGGGGAAAGATTGCCAGCAAACCGTTCAGCGTTCGTTAAACTCTTGGTGAATATTTATGGCCATTGCCAGAAAAGCTACGGCACGCGGAAAGGGAGAATAAATAAACAAAAATTGTAACATGCAGCCTCAGATGAGGTTGATGCAGAAATGTAGGTCATTCGCAGGCTTTTCTAGTCTTGTATTGGCAAACTTGATGGTTGTTTCATCATTTGGTGGGTTTTCAGAGGAATTGTATTTTTATCGACTGTTGCTGCTCATGAAGTGTAGTTGTAAAATACATTTATGTTATACTTTTCCAGTTTTATGTTTAACAAAATCGATACCAAGATATTGAACAGCGACAAATTGAAATATAAAGTGCACGTATTAATTAAAAAATAATAATTTGAAAGTATTCCGCTTCTGTTGCTGTGACACAAGTATTTGTTCCGTTTGAAAAGCAGCCATCCTGCCCGTTCGCTTTCCGGCGTTGTTGAGAAAAACCGTGCAGAGCGAGAAAAGTGAAGACCAAAAACCAATTTCCTGTTCCACCGTTTGCAGCTGTGCCTGTTCGAGTGTTCGTTGTGTGCGAGTGAAGTTTGTGGACGACGAAACATTCCTTCCCGAATGGGCGTGTGGCGGTCGTAAGGAGGTGCCAACCTCAACGACACCTGCCGTCGTACTCGGCGAGTCCTTGACGTCCGCTTATTTTGCCGCCATTCGATATCGTCGTCGTCCATCTGTTGCAGCTGGCAAGTTCGTCCTTGTGAGCGGGCGCGCGAGTGTGTGTGTGTGTACTGCTCAAACATTGGCCACACCGTACGGTAGGCCGGTACTTCCTTGACGCAAGGAATATCGATCTTTAAACGAAAGGGGAAGAAAAGGAACGGAGAAAAAATAAGGTTACAGTCAGCTGAAACGTGTCACAGCACTGGAACGCGCCTTCGGTCAACGGTTTTGGGCAAGGACACGCGAGAAAATAAAAGGGCGATAAAACGCGGCCACACATTGAGGTAAGATTTTGACAATTGATCGAAGTAGTCTGTAAAAATGTATTTGAGGCTGGAGCTTTATTTATTTGCTGTATTAAACGTTACTGTATCTTTTTTTAAACTATTAATGTTTATAATGGATACACTGTAAATTCGCCTCTTATCAATTTATTATACAGAAAAAGCTGTTGTTCAAACCCCTGTCCAACACATCTGTTAGGGTTTCTTTCAAAAGGCACGCATTTATTCGTCGCAATAACCGTAACGAGCGCGATCTATGCTTGAAAAACCCGGCTACCAGCAGCTTGTGGAACTAAACATTCCTTCCAATACCCCTCGATGATATAGCAAGAGTACCCAGGGATCTTAACCCCTGTTGAAACGTTGAATGGAAAAGACGCCTCGGGATGTTTCTCCTGGAAAAGAGTGAGGGTCACAAGAAAGTGTTCGCGTTAGGCGAAAGGGAAGTGGAAAACGGACGTGTGTGGAGATACGCCCGGAGTCGTTCAATGCATGCGACCGGCTGCAGCTAATGCACTACACGCGATACCACTTGAACCTCTGCCCATTTGCATTCCGAAGCATAAGCGACATGGAGGCGGATTTCATTCACTCGGCGCGAAGTGGATCGCCATCAATGTTACAGTGTGTCAAAGATAATCCCGACAACGTGCCGGTGCCAAACTGGGGTAAGCTATTTTGTCCAATGTTGTAGTGCTTATGAAATGTCCACTCTTTCCTTGTGCGCCTTCTTTTTACGAGGGTCGCATAAAATATTTAATGCGCATTATCTCCTTTTAAAAGAATTTTTGCATCGGAAGCTTAATGTCTTGAACATTTGAAATTGCTTTCCTCACCCCAAAAACTCCTTCTTTTGATATGCCTTACAGGTAATACCTCTGTCGGAGCCATAAACAAGATCGAACAAAGTCTTATCCGCCCATTCGTTGAATCGCACTGTTGACATTTTGTGAAAACACCAATACACTTATCGGTTGCGAAAGAATTCTTATCAGCAAAATACCATCAATCCAGTCGCAAGAACCTCCATCCCTTGGGTGGACAAGCATCGGTATCGAACGAACGTCGTCGTCACGGCCGAGTCGAAACGACAAACTTGTGTTAATGGAGTAAAGTTTAAGATAAGATTCCTCCCGTACGCCGTGCCACCACCCTGGCGTTTGCACCCGACTTGGTATGAGTACATTGATGGAGTCTAAGTAAACTGGGGCAGCTAGCGTGATGTATTTTTTCTTAGCTCTTTTTTTCCCTCTAGTCTGTTCCCATAGCGTGAAAGTCATCCGCGATGAGACATCTTACTCGTGTTTTCTTTATGAGTGTTCCTCTAAATTCTTTCTAACTACCGCGAGTCAGTCACTTCCGCGGGATCCAGGCCTGAGTCATTCACACCTGCGCCCGTCAACGACGGATAACAGGTTTAATAATTTTGATTTACGATGCTTTTGCTCCGATCTTCGCTGGTGTTGGCATGCGGACACTCGGCTCCGGGAGGGTGGGGTAATGATCATGATGGAAATTATCATTAGGGTGTTTATGAGATCTCGGCACCAGCCCGGGCGGAGATAAAACAATAGAGACCATTATGAATATTTTGATGATTATTTTATTACCGCTTTTTGGGGTGTCGTTTCTTCTAGTCGACTCGGTTCGTTTGAGAAGCATAACGGAAGCTGCGGAAAGGCACCGGTATCGATTCTATATTCTTCTTCATGTGAGTGCCATTTTTTTCCGCTTCGCTTCTTCGTCCTTTTACTGCAGTTCTCACTGACGGAAAGGAAATGAAATTACATAAAAGGCAGTGCGAAAAAAAACAGGCTACGAAAAGAACCTAGCACCAGGGACGAAGGAACGCCGGTGAAACTTATTTCATCATCACCACCCGTTTTATGCCTCGGGCTCTCTCTCGATAAAGCGTATCCTTCCGGCGGAAGTGTGCATTCCGCCGCACCCGTGGTACCCACGGGGGACCACAGAACCGACCGCACCGTATATGTTTAACCGTTCCATTCATTGGACGAGCGGAAAAACCGGGGCGGCTGCTTGTGTGTGTGTGTGCGTGAGGATTGCCCACTTTATACGCATATTTAACGAGCTTCTTCCGTTTCGCCATGTTTTTTTTATGTCGCTAAGGTCCTCATCGGATCTTTGTGGACAACGAGCTGAAAAGGATAGAATTCGATATTTGCGACACAAATTTGACCCCATGGCAAATGAAAGATATCCTAATCCTGAACGTTAGCTTTCAGTTGGGTGTGATAACTATGGTTTTTAGAGCATACTTTATTTTTCAAAGAAAGTACTCAAGTGTTGTGTCGTTTTACAAAATATTCATCAAGTTTAAGAAATAAAATACAACCCGTTCTCAAAATGGTACAGTAAACAAAAAATACCCACGAAAGGTGACCTTCCTTTGGGTTGCGTTTGCATTATGGTTCGGAATGAATTTTTAATGGAAGTTCCTTTCGGAAGAAAAACGTCCGGCCATCCCGAACGCCCAACCGTAAACCGAGTACAAGAGAGTACGCATGGACTTAATGATGCATGGGACATTCCAGTTTGAGTTTCCGGCGTTCCTCCCCCCTCCCCCAAGGTTTGTCCCACGACAGTCTTTCCGTTTTTCTTTGGTACGCAATTTTCCAACTGTCCACCGAGTGCTGCTGAAGTAACGCGACCAGCACGGCACAAGCGTACGGAGAGGCCCGGTTGGGGATCGATTTACATCGCTCCGTTGGCTTTTCTTTGGCCTCCATCGGCCCCTGGTGCTGTACCGGGGTTTTTCCTCGGCGGTTTTGTTTTTCTTTACTCTCATTGCGGAAAATGTGACTAAACCGGTCGGCTAAAATTAGAGACAAGGGGAAAACATAAACAGTGTGTGGTCCCTCGCCGCGTTGTGCTGGTGAATGAGTGATGGAAATGTATGGAAATATGCGTCTTTTCCTCCCCCACTGAGGGGAGCTGGCCAGTGCATTTAAAATGGAGCACATTTTGTTTGGCATAAACCACCAGCGGGAGGCATTCACGCAGCAAAAGGGTGAAATATTTTATCCGGCTGTGTAGTAAAACAATGTTGCGTGCGTGGATTGGGTTTCCGTTTCGTTTGGAGCTGGAAAAGGTTCACCTAAAAAGAGGGGTTTATTTGAATGATGCACATTTAATTAACACACAACATTCCCGACCGCCACCGGGGGGAAAACTGTTCGATAAAATAAATTATGCAAAATGGTAAACCATCGGAGGCACGAGCGGCATGCGTGTCGGTTATGTTTGTATCCATGCGGCAACATCGCCCATTGTGGGTGAAACACGGACCACGACCGGCAGCAATTGTTATGTTTGGCTTTGGTACGATTTTGTATCGGTAGGTTAGGTCGAACCCAATCGTTGGTTACAAAAAAACATTCCATAGTATATGTATACATTTGAAAAACTACGTATAAAACATACTAAAATTTTGTTTCATGAAGGTTTTGATTTATTTTCTTTTATCAATGTTTTAATCTGTATACTTCCCAGAAAAATTCACATTGCTCAATGAACATATTAAACATAAAAAAACACTCTTGTTACAAGAAAATGTCAATCGTTTTTTTATACAATGGAGTTCGAAGTAGGTGCGAAGTTTTATGGCATTGTGGGATACGCTGCTTACATCTCTCTCGAACGTGGAAGATGGATAATAAAAATCGAACGACACGGTAATCAATAAAGTGTTTATGTCCAAACGATTGTGTTGCTTGATAGCTTCGAACGGGCGAACTTGAACCCCAACACATTGCTTCGGTGTGTCTTAGTTTTCCACCGCCTGAAAACATATTGATTTTCTGTACACCTTCCGTTAGATTTTCTCCGAAGCACTCCGATCCTGTCATCCAGCCCCTGATCCGTTATCCGCCGTTCAATCAGAAAATAGTTAGCAATTCCCCTACCAGCGACGATTTTGTTTAGCCGTTTTTCGCTTCTCCCCCCCTCCTCCCACGTGGGTTGGTCTGATGATTTTTATTCTAATTTTCCCTTTTTCCGTTTTGGGTTCACCTCCGTTTTCGTTCGCTGTCACGATCGTTCGTCCTGACCTCGACGGTCCTGCTCGGTGGCAAGTTTTGTTTTTCCGTTCCCATCAGCGCACGGAAATAATCAATTCTGAGCCCTCACTCCGGGGAATATGGGCAGGACGAAAAAATCGGTTGTGTTTCGGAAACCTCCAGCTCGCTCCAATCGACCCTGTGGTCCTTGGACCTTGGTGGTTCGCTTATGCAAAGGTCTGCGGGCGTTGGTTGTCGTCAAGGTAACCAAACTAAATACAAATCGATTGCGGTGAGGTGAGGCAATGAATAGCAAGTGGTATGTGACGTGAGGAGGGGTATTTCCCTTTGTGCTCACGATGACGTCCGAACATACACTGACGAACCGTGTCCCCAAAGCAAAAACATGAACATGGACATACTCCGGAGCCTTTGCACCTCGAGTGGAGCAGTTTTTGTCACTCATATTCTGCTCTTTGCTTGCTTGGTATGCTATTTTTATCCTCCCAAGTGGTCCACCGGGTCCTACTGGTGTCCTGTGGTGATTCTACTCTGCCCGGTCCCGGTCCTGCCGGTCCCGATGTTGTTCTCGGTTTGAGAATTGACCTTTTTTTTGCAACAGCCGTGAAAATTTATTTTTCCCGTGTCGTCAAGCATTTCACCCAAGGCGTGCGCGCGCTCGCGCGGATGAAAGAGGATCTCATTATCACGTTGATGGTGCCATTTCTAACGATGATATCCTTGCCGCCGGCTTTACCTTGTGGAAACTCGCTGGTTATATTTAGAACGCAGAGGATTGGTAAGTTTATGGTTGAGAACTAAAGTGCGTGGTGTTTCTAATTAGTGTTTCTCCACAGATTTAATCCAAACTAGTACACTGACTATCCACGCACACAAAGGGAAACAGTCTACTTCCAAAATGTCCAAAATACAGGCTGGCATCGGTTTTCGTAGACCTCGGATTACGTCGTTTGACAAATCGTCTGAAGCTAGTTTATAGTAACGTTCTTGTTCTTCTACGATTCAATGCATTTTGTATGACAGAAGATTCGAACATGAACTAATAAACGAATGGTGCAGGTTTCCCGCTTCAGACTACTTTGCTCAATAAAAAATGAGTTTCAATTGAAGCACTGGATGTAGGAAGAAATCAAAGAAGTAAAACGGAGTGTAAAAAGATTGATGACCGTTGATTCGATGGAAAAAAACATAACGTTTCTTTTTACATCGGTGAGATTTCATATGATTTCATATTTCAATGTACATAAGTAACGTTTGTTCTGTGTCTGTTAAGTCTTGAGTATAAACGTAGGAAACACTTAAAATTGACATAAACTTTTGGGCGCTAGCCCCGGTTTACGGTACTGTCAAAGTCCCATTTGGTGAACAAAACCGAGGCCGGTCTGTATACTAACATTTTGTATCTCCTGTTGTACCCAAAATGAACTTATCAATCCCGATGCACTCACTACGTGTCGCTTTCAGTCGCAGCAACCGTTTGCTGGATGGCAAGGCAACGCAGCAGCACGAAGCTTCCCGTAAGCCGCCGTTAGAAAATATTACGAGCTTATGGAGCTGCCTCCTCCAATTATTACGAAGCAGGCGTTGCTTATGCTGTTGCGATCGAGGTTCGACGAAATTAAGCTGCGCCACCTCATCGCCACCCTCAAAAGACCGACCGCCGTTGCCCGTGGCGTTATCGTCATCATTTTCGTACTAATTAACTGGTTCACCAACTGGAAGGAAGGTAATATTTGCGCTTGATGGGATTTGCTATGATTTTGTTGGTCGTTTGAGTGTAAGGATTTTCCCGTTTACGGGAATGGTAACCCAACTGTTGGCCGGGTGATTGTTGGTTTTTGCGAGCCAACGCAGAACGAAATTGAACAGATTTATGTCCATGGGTGGGGAAATTTATAACTTGATTTTCCTGCCCAATTCGTGCGGTTTCGATGTTTTCTTCACTCGTTCCATTGCTACGCAACACGGTAATAAATACATCAGGACGACGGTCTGTCAGTCGAAAAAGCTTCTTAACGCTAGCGGTTCCACCTGCCAAACCCCTGCCGGGTGGGCCATAATTTACTTGACGCGACTCCCCACAATTACACGCCCACCGGCGCGACCAGCCTTTTTGCTAGCTCCGTTCATAACTTTCCGGAAACGAGGGTGGCTAATATGGGGCCCGAATGGATCGAAACATGGCCTTCAACACGAACCTAGGGGTCACGGTTGCCAAACGACGACGACAAAAGCGTTGGGACTGTTTTATTCCGGTCACATTTTCGAAAACGGTTTCCAGCTTTCCATTTGGGTTGCGTTGCTTGGAGCCTTTTTCCTGGTATGGTGTTCCAATGGGCAGGAAAATCTTGCTCAATGATCCGCGAGCGAGGATCGCAGCTTAAAGAGGATCACACGGGGATTTATTCTCGTTTTGGGCCAGTTTGCTGTTTCCAATCGAGCCGAGGATTCGAAATTGTAAGTCTGGATGCCATTTTGTTCGTCTTATAAGACAACAGAATATGTAGACTATTTTTTCATCTTTCTGTATACTTTTTAATAGCAGAATCTGCATTTAAAGTTAATTTCTGTCAATCAAAAGTTAAATTAAATAGCATTATTTGCAATTTTTACGGCTTTACAGCTAGCAGAAAAGCAAATAATGAAAACACTTTATATCTTTCACTTTCTTCCAACAAATTGCATAAAATAGCCTGCCCTGTTGTGACCACTTTACCTAACCGTGTCAAGCCTCTCCCATCGCGGTGCAAACTTCTTTCGCTTCCCAGCGCCATCGATCGCTACCTCCAGCGCACTATGGAGCGAAAAGAGCAAATTGCCGGGATAAAATTCGGAATCAACTGTTTTGCAATTTTTTCATTATAATATCGTGTAGTACTATTAAATTACACGAAATTATGATGTTTCTGGACAATCCCGCCAGGTGGCGCTGCAAAAACCTCATATTTTTGGACTTTTCTATGGGTGCAATAACTTTTCAATCTTTTTTTTTTACATTGACTTAAACAAATTTTTTAGTTTGATATAAAACAAACTAAATTTACAAAAAAATTTCATTCAAAATATTGTTATCTGGAAAATAATTGATATTTAAAGCATCTAACGCGGACATAACTTCTAAACTATTCTGATGATTGCAATGCTATCCCTTCTGTACATTTTATTTCTACATTCTGCTGCTTCCTCTCCTAAGGATCCCAATGGAGCTGGGAAGAACTTTATGGACAGTAGAAGGAATTTTGTACCAATTGTAATGATGTATGTAAAACATGTATGTGTCTATGCAATATAGAGTAATAGTTTTTTGGATTTAAAGGCTGTGAACAGGTGATGGCTATTAAAATATTTCGAAACCTTTCTATAAGTTCTGTTTCTATTTGCAAAACATCGCTCAATTTTTCAATGTTTGAAAAAGCCCTACGACAAACATTTCCCGTCGTACTATTTCCACCCATTTACCTTGGTTCATCTACTTTAACACCAAATTCCTTGTACATCTTTTCCAATACAATTTTTTTCGATCATTGTACATGTTTTTATAATTTTTAGTAACCTTCCGTTTTTTAAAATCAATTCTGTATGAAATGTGAGTGCAGTGCAGTCGTATATAAGTCACAAGATAAATTCTCAGGATATGGAATAAATCCATTTTATAAGTGCTCTACACTGTTCATTTCTGTTGGTTTTGCACCATATATACAACATGTTTGCGTATACATAGTGTCGGTTAAATATGCCAAAATGTTTCCATCAATTCAACTCATGTACAATGAATAATTTACCGTCACTTAACTTGTTTCATTAAGCTGAATTGTATAAGGAACTAACCTGGTTATTTGGCTTTTGATTTCATCTACTGTTTATAAAACTTTTTCTTTTGACTCATTCGCAAACTTGATCACAATTGGCCTGCAGAACCAACACTTTGGGGCATCAAGTTTATCCAGATGATATCTGAATTGTCACTAATGAACGAAAGACGGATAGGAGTTATTGCCGATACTAGTAAATCACTGTCTGATGCAGTATTTTCTCCGTAACCATGAAACAGTTGATTGCAAATGCTGTGTCCACTAGATCCGTCAATGCCCCACAAGCGCAATAATACGACGTTTAGTGAATCACACAAAGAAAATGTGCCGCAAGATTTTTGCTTTTTGCATTTCAATTATTCTACACGCAGTGTGATTCACCAACTCTTGAAGATTAACTTCAACTTTTACAGGTAAGGGTACAAACAAAACAAAATGTTAGTGTAAGGTACATTATTAATAGGAATTTTGGGTATAAAAAGATGGGTTTGTGAGCTGTAGAACAAGAAAAAGCGACCAAATACATTCAATGCAAACCAAACCGAATTTCATTCTTTGCAATTGACTTGGCTTGTCTTTCCCCTTTTACGTGATGTTCAACCCCTACCCTGCTTCACATTTTTACGATACGATCATCGACCTATATTTCATTGAATGAGAATTTCATATATTTCTTACCACACATGATGCTGCGTATGGCATGATGGAGACGCCTAGTAGGTGATAAACTATAAGCTTCACATATAAAGTACAGAATAACGTAAAGATGCGCGCGTATGCGCAAAAAAAAGTATCATTTATTGTTACAAAACATTCTAGACTATAAGTGGGTATGCATCATATTACAATCTTTCACAATCCTTAGCGATGGCGTAAGGTTAAAAACAGAAAAATTGAAAAAATTTCCAGGAGTTTTCCGAAACAATGCTTAATATTTTGTGACATTCAATTTCAATTTACTTAAACTGTCAACAATTTTAAAGCATGATAATATACCTTTCCAAAACTGTGCTTGAAATTCGATTCCGACCATTATTATAGGAGTTACAGACCTTCAAAGTTGATGGAATTTTTCCAATTTTTCATGCAATATTTTCACAAATCTTGACTTTGACGGGCTGTTTCTCAGAACCTGGAAGAACAGAGGCTCTAGTTTTTGGGTCATTTCTTAGTTTCATCTTGTAGTTTAAGAAAATATATCTCATTTTTCTAAAATCCAAAACTGAATTTTTTATTTTTATCCCGGCTTCGCTCCATCGTGCAGCGCCAGCTCCGGTTTCGTTAGCATTGGTTTTTGCAAAAAATGGGGCTTGCACGAGCTACGGAGAGGGCCAGGGCGTCGTTAATATATTATTGGTTCAACCGCCGGTTGTAGACCTGCTCTCCGGAGCCCGCGTGATTGTAAACGGTGTGCTTGCAAGTGTTGTAATGCATGACGAAATGGTGCCGAATGAAGGCGCAAAATAAACCTGCAAGTGTACAGCAAAACACAGAAAAAAGCCGACACGATCGCGTGACAGCGAGTGAGATTGGATTAGCTTTGGGGTAGGGTGGGCTTAGGAAAAATCTAGAGTGCGGGCAGGGTGGGTTGCTCACTGCTCGTTACAGTGAACGGGCGAAAAATCGTCTTAGATCAGGAGTTACGTAAGTTAATGTGACAAGTTGTTGAATTACTTGGTACTTTATATCAATTAAAAGTGCTTGTACACATAGTTGAAATTATCATAAATTACTCGAGTTTAAAAAAGACACAAGATTAATTTCGTTCCGAAAAAAAGTAACATTTTGCCGGGAAAACCCCACTGGAAGTCTGCTTCGGTCGCCATTTTTGTGGTCGAGTGCACTTCTTCGACAGCAACTCCCCCGAAGACGTTGGCTCGCAGTTGTCGGTCGATGACTAAGGGATGTTCCATTTTTTTTCTCCATTCACTCTTTCTAACCGAATGCGCTCTTCAGCTGTTTTGTTTTGCGTTTTCTTCACGTCGCCAAACGCGCCCGAAACAATCACCCCGAAGCAAGTGGACGATGGAACGCGCCGGTACCCCATCACCGGTAAGAGGTAAACAACTTCTTAACGATTTCCTAACAGCATCCGCGCTCGAGTTGGTCTCGATCGGGTGATTTTGTTTCTATTTCCTCCCCAGCGGTGGAAGTTTCTAGTCTTCAAGTCTCCGATACCACGCTCTATTCGCCTCAAATCGGTCTGGACTTGGCTGCTTGGGGGAGAGATTTACTTTGTTCATAACTTTTTCAACGCGAAGAAGTGTTCCATTCCGGTCA
The DNA here is from genome assembly GCF_943734705.1 of Anopheles coustani. Lineage (NCBI taxonomy): Eukaryota > Metazoa > Arthropoda > Insecta > Diptera > Culicidae > Anopheles > Anopheles coustani. The sequence continues at coordinate 25,988,328 of NC_071288.1, forward strand.
TCCCGTCCGCTTTCCTCGCCTCGGAGGAAAACGAGGGACAGTGGCATAAAGGATGCTGCTCCAATCAGAACCCAGCCACCTCCGGGGCTGTTGGGTTAATTTATTATTGAAATCTCGAACTCCATAGACTCCTCTCCGTCAAGCTGAGGCTTTGTTCTACGTCGGATTTCTACGGTGCAGAAGGGTTTGTTAGGTTATGGAGCGCCGGCCAAGGAACAACCACCTCCAGGCGTTTGGATTTTGTCGAAAAGTAAATGTTTACTTTCGGAACCGAAATCAAATTCAAACCAAACGGAACCGACGATGGTTTAATCCCGTCTAAACAATCGCTCCGTACAATTTGTGATTCTTTCGGAACAAAAGAGTCATTAAAATGTGTGCAACTAAACATAGCTGAACTTTTCAAACCGAATCAACTATTTGGCCCATGGTTAGATGCTGTTAGTTGTAGAACGTATTCAAATGGAAGCAGAAATATATTCAAGGGATTATCTCTGTCGTTTCTAGACTAGCTTAAAACGAGAAGGTTTCTAACTTCTACAATCGGTCCTCGGGAACCGAACTGAACCACAAACAAGCTACACCGGGCTCCAGATTCGTATTGTGTGTAGATTTACGATGGGTTTACGGTTTGCCGATGATTTTCCGGCCACACTCACGGGGAGTTGCTCGACCGAAACCCCTTTTCCGCTCGACTGTTTCTTTTTTGTTCAATTCAACGTAACTGTTTTCTTGCGTTCCGATGTGGAAGTGTGGAAGCTGACGGCCTGTTCGGGAATAGATAAATAGAACGATCTCTGGACTACGTGCAGCGTGGGCTAATGAACGGATTTGAAATTCTAAACTGCCCCGTTTTAGGTGCAACGCACCGCAGTCGGAATCGGAACGTGTTTCGAGTGCGAATTAGAGCAACCAGACTCTAGGAATACTAATTCAATTTATACGTGGAAAATGGTTCGATTAAATTTAATTGCAGTGGGAACGTTTCCAATGCGATTAGTTATACCTTCCATGAACTAGCTTTTCTGCAACGAGAATTATTAAATATTTCAGATTGTTATTTATCTCAAAGAAAGAAGCATCAATTGATCGATCGGTGGTAGTTGCTACTTGCTTGCTATCGTTGTCGCCCATGCAGAATTGATTATGTTCCCGGATGACAGTTACTAATGTGCACCGAGACGCGAACGGGAAACTACAACGCTTTGTCGTTACGGTCGCATCGGATCAGGTATCGCCGGGCGGAGGTTCATTCGAATGGAAATCACATCCACAATTCACCTGCAGCTTCGGTTGCGCTGTCGAATGCCGCACACGATACCCGGAGCCGTCATATAATCGGGTTCCCAACGCACATTGCACACTGTGTCGAGGTTTGCACCGAGCTGCATTTAGGCTGTGTTATCGCGACGTTGCAACGTTGTGGTGGCTTGGTGCATCCTAACGGCCACCAGTGGGAGTGTGTTCCATAAGTTCAAATCGGTGCCTCCTATCAAAGATGTTAGCTGTGCTTTATTTAAAACCTTCGAACGTGATTCCTTGAGATCGCTTCGAAGGCGTATGCTGCGATCCACTCCAGTCTCCCAACCACAGGGTAATTTTATCAAATTCTCCAAACCGCCAGCGCACATGAATATGATTTAATGTTTTCGAATAAATTGCTCGAAGATATTTTACGATGGCAAGTTGTGGAGGCACCTTCCGCAGAAGGCAATAACTTGCGTGAATCGTTGGCTCACGGTGGATGACTTCGTTAATTTCTCTTCACACAAACCGCACGGTGACGGTCGGCGAATGCAAATTGCGGTCTCTCTTGCCCCTTTTTGTTGTGGTGACGGGTTTTCGGTGAAGACATTCGCCTCCCGGCGAGTGAAACTGCACCAAACAACCGCAAGTCACAACACCGAAAGCGACGCCGAGTGGTATGCAGGTCGTTTATTTCGATACGCTGCTAGCTTTTTGGCGATTTGCTAATCAAATCAATTAGCACAATTTGCCCAATTGGCGAGTTTTATGCGCAAGTCGAAAGTTTCAAGCTGGTCAGTCGCCGTGGCCGCCTGTTTGTTCGTTTGCGTAAATAAGTGAATTCAAAATTTGTCCGAATTTACAACCGTAAAAAACCATGTCATCTTTGCGGTGAATATATTCAATATTTCACGAATTCAAAGTAGCAGAAAGCGGAAGTAAAATTAACTTTTAGCAAACATGAGATATGGGTAACAACCGTGAACAAAAGTGACCAACCCATACGTCGCGACCTAATATCTCGAATCAATTGCGCAGCATGATTTATGGGAACCATAAAACGCGGTCATGTAGGAAAGGCAAGGGAATCAGAAGATAATGGTGCATCCCGAAAAACATATGCATACCCCATTCCCTGCACTATTGGTTGAAAAAGAACGAATTTATTTGACTCGATGAAATATTATAAAAATAAGAAAAATAGTGTTAAAAATATTTTAATTTAGGTTTATATCATGGCTTGAAAGTGATCGAAAATATTCAATTTATCTTTTATAACATATTTGTTGCGTTTTGTTTGTTGAAAAATATTTGTTTGTAGTTATTCCAACTACATTTACATCAAAAGTGGCGATCAACTAGTATGCAAAGAATAAAAATGTTACGATCGTTTTACAACTATGTTACATGGTACAAGGTGGAATACGTTATTAAAAAGTAAATAACACGTGGCGAAAATTCGATAGGTTCTTCAGTAACACAATCTGTGCAAAGTGAGCCAAAGTCGGAACGTGGAACCTGGCCTCGAAAAGTTGATTCCGGTAGACATTCTGCACTCCAACAGCCAAGAAGCCGCACTACTCACAGAAAAAAACCCGGAGTCGGTCAGGCTTCACCGCGCAGTTCTGGCGCTCATCTGGTGCAATAAATATGCCAATAACCGTTACTTCTAATTCTTCACCGCTAGCGCCAACGGGCTTCCCCCCCGGTCCGGTTTTCCGTCGTCACGTCACGGCGTTATCACAGTCGAGCGGTTGTGGCCATCCGACCACACGCCATCGCATTCCTCGGACGGTGGCGACCGACCCGATCCTCCCGGAGCCGCTTTGGAACAGCAGCAGTCTCGGATAAAAACGAAACCGATAAAGAGAAACCGGTCCTCCGGCACGCCAAGAATGCCGTTAAGCGTTCCTTTAATCGCCCGTCTCCGTCATCGTTATTGGAAACTGGATATTATGGACGCGTACACACTTTCCCGATCCTCCCACCCGGCGCGATCGAGCTGCTGCTGCTCCCTCCTGTCTGGTGCGTGTCTACTAGTGGTGCCTTCGTTGAATCTCACGTTTCCGGTGCAACACGAGCTGCCTTTCCACCGGGGGAAGCACTACAGTTCTCGTGTTGGTTGCTGTTGTTGATCTTTCGCTCCGTTTCATTGTTGCGAGGTGGGCGGAAATGGGCCCCACGAGATCGGTTTCCGGCCAAAGTGGCGAACCACCAGCTGGCAATGGACGCTCAAAGGAAGCCCCACACCGCATCCGAGACGTAGCAGAATGCTGCGTGGCAGTTAAACCAAATAACTCATGCTGGACGAAAACGTGCGTGCCAATGATGCCCGCCAAGGGCCGTTCCGTTGTCGTTGCTTTAAACGATGCATTGTTGACTTCGTGGACGGTGAAAAGTTCAACCTACGATTTTATACACCCTAGTACGCCCTTTGAAAGGTTTCGATCAATAAAGTTTTCCACCAAGAACTGGAACGCTACACGCGCAGGCTATTCAACCCTGGCGGAATGGTTGTAATATTCTAACTGGATTCTCGAAAGTTATGTTTAAAAAACAGTATTACCAACAACCCACGAGGGAATTAGAAAAGTGCCAGCTTACAGCATTGTGGTTAAATTAGCAGCAACAACTTTTTAAATTAATTTTGCTCATCAAACGTCGAAAACTCGGGCTCCAACGTTTTTTGAGGCATATTCTAAGAACCAGTAATCGTTAGGGATCACATCAAACGTCAGAAACACTCTCGTAATCCTTTACGTAAAGTAAAGAAAGAGTAAACCAAGGTCTGTTCTGGGAACGGCTTATTGTTTCCTCTCAAGCTCGGTGAGAGTCTTTCAACATGAATGAAACAGTACAGCCGACTACAAATTGCCAAGCCAGCATTAGAATCCTTTCCCTGCGGTGCTCTTTTTGCGAACCCACTAAACAATGGCTTCTGCCGGGCAAAAACACCAGCAAGAAGAACTCGTTTGACACGTGTCTAAAGCAGACCGTAAGGTCGGTTCTGTAACGGGAGCAAACATTCCCGCAGCCTTGCGGGAATTACCCTGGATGGAAGAAAAACCCATAAATGGAATGAAATCATTTGACTTTCGAAAACAGAAGAGCTGGGCGCATTAGAAAGCAAGCCAAAAAATACATACTTCAAATCGTCTGTTGTTTCTCTTCTTTAGCAAACATATATTCTTACTTAAGAAAACGGAAATTTAAAGCATTGCGGAACTTAAGAAGTAGCTGCCGGTACTCGGGCGAACCCATTTCCATTTTAGAGCACCGAATATCATTTCGATCCCACGAACCCTTTTCACCCATTAGAGGGTTTTTCCGTGCATGAGAGCGAACCACCGAACAACTTTTCCTTTGCGCCACCGTTCGCGCGATGCCCTTGAACAACTCCCGATGGAGTCATTTGTAAGTTCTTGCCCGACAAAGAATAAAAATCCCCCATTCGCAAAACTTTTCGAATCTTCCCCGTATGTCTCTCTTTTCGAGCGAACCGAATGATTGTCGCGACTCCTTATCTGTAGGGATGGTAGCATAAGTAATTTTTCGCATGAAATGTCATGGAACATTCTTTTCTTGTTTATCAAAGTGTTAAAGTGTTTTCCTCGTACGGTGAATAAAACCCGAGAATTTGATAAAATATCCACCGCGAAGATGAAACCCACACGACAAATGTGAGCGAATTGTTTTTCGTTTCCACTCAATCGCTTTCTTGCGCGTCACCGGGAAAAGCGCTTTGATGGAAAACGGTTCACCTTCACGAGGAATGGCACTGAAATGAGACTTTATTGGAAATTCTACCAATATCTCACATTTCAATGCACTGAATAGAAGGGAATGGTTGTGATCGGTTTCGACATCAAGCCGGTCTATTGCTCCACATCGGGGATCCTTTGAAATACTACCATACCATCCAGACGAAACATTTCCTCGCGGGGTACGAAAATTCAATTAATTAGGACGAGTTTCGGCGGCATCGATATTCGCACCGGGTTGATATCCAATTTCCCCGCTGATGGAAATAGCTGGCGAAAATACAAATTGATTTTCGGGCCGCGCGATATATTAGCTACACTTGTTGACATTCATCGAAAGTTCGCGATTTATGTTTACTTTTTTCGGCAACATCGTCGGGCACAGTTTATCTCCCAGCGAGCCCGACTCGCAAATCCACTATAGCGCGAGGGTCTCTTTCGAACGGTGGAAAAGGTTTTCCTACCCTAGCCGGGAAGGCGAGTGGCGTCGCGGGAAGAAAATTATCGCCCACATCCTTCTTCTTGTACCTTCGTGAAATTAGTTTATGTTTCGCCCGAACATCATTATCCCCGTCTCGATGGATGTTCCTGAACGACGGCACTCTCCTACTAATTTCTTTCACTCGGGCGCCGAGTTTGACTACAAAACAGATCTTGATACTAGAACGAGATCGTTTGTGATGGGTATTCTTTTCTTAGCTTTCCAAGAAGCCAATCCAAAGTCGTATCCAACGCGACTGCCTTCCTTCGTTTCCTTTGTGCCCTCCCAGACGAAGATCATTTCCCTTCCGATCAGATGGGAAGATAGCTAATTGAAAATTGAATCATTAATGGGATTTTATCCTGGCAGGATAGTGGTGGCGGGATTATTACGAACGAAGTAGCACCAACATGCCAACGAGGCGAGGCCATTTGGAATGGCCTAGAGGGTATTTATGGCTGTAGTACTTTGGAAATTGGAAACTGGATATCGATGGAGTACCTGGTGACATCCGGTAATTAGATCAGCATGGGTAACCTTCGCTGCTCACGAATGTAAATGACACAATTTTAATGAAAGGTACATGTTTTCGAACACAAGGTATGCCCTCCTTTCGTTTGGTGTGTTTACAGCTTTCCAATAGATAGCTTCTAATTATTATGTTGTACCGATTTGAGGTGGGACTTAATTTAGCAACTCTTACATTGCTACCATTTTCGTTCGATACCAACTAGTGAATCATGTTTCCGAGAAATAAATCTCACATACTTGTAGATTCTACCTTTTCATTTGCTACCCATTGAATAAGAACTCCAATTCCTTTGGCTTTAGTTTTCTGGTTAAGTTGAATTTTGTTCCTGATGCTAGTTTCCTCTTCCGATCGTACCAAACGATATTTTGTCTTCTTTTTATGCTTTCTTTATTGGAATACAGTATCAAGTCGATCATTCAGTTAGAAACAAGTAGCGTCTCGGGTGCATTAAAAAAATCTTGTATCTTGTCTAAGTAAAAAGTTCTGCCAAAAAGGCTTTATATACAAAGGAAAAGATGAGATGGCAGTTTAAAGCTCCTGATTTAAAACATCTTAAGTTTAAACAAGATAACATTTTGTGATTTAAAATACTTCATCTCATTTTTATTTTAGAGTTCAACCGATATTAAATGATTTAGAAATTATGATTTAAACACCATTTGTTTGTAGAAAATAATATATTCTAAACAAGCATTAAACGAGGGTTTGGTATGGAATTTAAACCAAGCTTTGTTCTCTCGTAAAACAAGAGTCGTTTTCAATTCCTAGCGAGGAGAGAATCGTGTAAACTTCATCAAAACGATGTTCGTTTGTACAGTAAACCATTCTCCTGACAATGCTGTTCAATATTGACCGACGACCAATTCGTTTCCGATCCATCAACCGAGCGATAATAAAACAAAACCAAGACCGATCGCATATATAGAGTCCCCACCGGGAGCATAAGCGAACGGCAGGGGAACTTATGCGCGCGTGTATGTTTATGTCACATCGTCTAACGCAAACGCTATGACCTAACGCGGATGCTGTTGGTGGCAGAAAATTGAAGTTACATCAGATTGCGCTGCCACCAGCAGGGGCCGATCTGCAAACACGCCGTGATGTGAAAGCATATCGAAATGAAAGAAAAAAAATGGAAAAAAAACATGAGACGAAGGAAAAGTTTCGGTAAGTTAGCAAACAAATCAAATAGGTAACCGGAGCCATAGTCAGTGGAATGGAAGATTGACAGGACAAAACTGGAGACGAAATGCACAATGAGTGTCGGATGGGCTTCCGTTTGCGAATTAAAACTGCCAACAACAATGTGTTGGAAAGCAAAAAAGGCAAGAGGTGTTTGTCTTTGCGCAGGGAAAGTGAAAAATAACCCAATGATTATGAGTGACCTGATGAAAGGTTCAGGTTTTATGTTTCAAGCAACTCAAACTCTCTTCACCGGGTGCATGTTGTTAGACGTTCTGCAAATAACTATAGTAACTGCCATCCCAAGCCCCTAGAAGCACCCCCGTTTACGGTGAGAATTATGGAAATGAGCAAACATAAAACACACAACAAAGCGTTGTCGACGATGTTCGGGCTCGTCGTCGTGATCGTGTGGCGCAAACGATGATCACTCCACCCGGCAGCAGTTTATGTAAGATATTATTTGTTTCGGTGTTAACATCGCGTTGTACAGCTTGCCATCATCTCGTGCCTTCCGTTTATGAAAGGATTTAAAAATTAGTGTTATGATATTATTATTTTGATTTTTGCCATTTGTTTTGCTCCTTTCGTTTGTGTTTGTGCATCTGATTGAAACGTTTTACCAAACCACCGTCACCTGCCCCGGTTGGAAAATCATTGCAATGGTTAAACATTTTCCAGTAACGCTACTTTCTACACTGCTTTCCATAATGCAAAGAAAAAAACTTTCGTTGAAAGTGTACAAACATATAAACTAAAGGAAAAACGAAGGTCCATCTCCTCAAACATACCGGTACGGGACAACATTAAAGAAAACAGTTTGAACAGCACTTGGGAAAAGACCGAGGAGAAAGTCTTCCGGGGTGCCATCCCCTTGACATTGGGGAGGGCCACACATCAAAAAGCTTTATCGAATCGATTTTCTCCTCATGCATTTCATAGTGCGAGCACCGCCTTCGGTTTCGTGCCGGAACATGGAAGCCGGCCGATTTCTTTCACGTATGCCATCGTGCTCCGATATCATTTGCCCAACGGTGGCCCAACTAATTGGTAGTCTCCGTTGTTCATCGAATGCGTTGAAAAGATTTTCTTTCGGTTTTCACCTATGATTAAGACGTCGCTTGCGCATGGATGTACGGGGTTTTTTGGAGGACGCTTTAATTACAAACCGATTCACGGGAATGGACCCCGAAGTCTAATTTTTGTTTTAATCGTTCGCTTTCTTTTCTCTCTCCCTCTGTCTTTGATATAACGAACTATTTAATATCACAGCGATAAAGTTTCCACTTCCGATGCAGGGTGTAGATAACTAAACTCTCTTGATGTGTTGAAGCTAACGTAAAAATATGACGAATAAATAATATTTAATCAATCCCTTTTTTATGTGATCGGTCAATTTGAACTAGTAAGATCAACTGAACAGACCGAAAATTAAATAAAAATATTTTATTAAAGCAAAGGTATATTTAGATATGATTTTTTTTAAATATTAAATTAACTGATCACAGCTGTTCATTCATCAACTTTATGGCTAGCTCATAGTTTTAATTGCGGATGATCATAAACTGTTAAAAAGATCAGCATAAAAGCCTTTCTTTTTTCGATTCATATTAAACGATTTCCTCTGCATGATACAAATACTAACAGTTCCATATTGGTTTGTACTTTTCTACTTCCAGATGCTTTGGAGCCGTGTCTAACACTCGCAACCAGGATTGCGACCTACCTCGAGAGCGGAAGGAAAACCATTTGCCGGACCGCCAGTGAACATCCATCCACTGGAACTCGAATCCATCCCGAAGCACAACAAAACCCCCATTAAAAAGAATCCCTTATCGAGAGGACCTCTCACATAGCCAAAGGATATGTACAGCATGAGCGCGGCCAGCATACTGGAGCTGCAGTCGTGGATCGTCTACCAGCACATCGCCGCCGAGTGTGCCAACTGCTTGTGTGAGTCACAATTCCTTGCGCGGGGGACGACCCTTGGGATGGAAACCCGTTTTCTTGGGCGAAAAATGGATGGTCTCGGATTCTTCGGTGCCGCAAATCCTCCCGACGGAAGGAAAATAGGAATGGATGAGTGAAGGATTTGTGTGTCATTTGTTCCCGAGTTGATCCGTCGCGTTCCACCCAGCCCGACGACAGGCTTAGCGAAGAAAAGGGGTTTGCATTATTTATTTACACACACAATTACGGCAAGCACCGGAGGGGATACAAATGCTGGCAAGGTGGCAGAGAGATTAGCAAAACGGCATTACAGTTGGTGAGGAATCCATACTCGCTTTAGGCGGCCGATATATTTGGGTTGCTAAATGGAAAGGAAATATTTGTACGGAGTATCCTTTGCAAAGCCCGCCTGCTACGAGCCACTTACGTTGGCCATTTGGCAGGTCTACCCGTTTCTTACCCGCGACACGGTGGCCGCACGCTACGCCTAGAGGTCCTCTGGGTAATAATCCGCTTAAATGATGACGCGTGGGCAAACCATGTCCCTTCAGTGCGTTCGTGGAAGCGTACCGAATGAAACGGACCTCCGGAAAACCCTCCAGGAAACCGGGAGGATTATGTCCGGCGGGAACCAATTTGTTGTCCGTTTGTTGTGGAAAACCTTTCGATGGCCCGTTGGCCGAAATCTTCTGCGAAAGGAAAGGTGTGTTCGATCGGTAGGCCAGTTCCCGGAAACCTGTCGAGTTATTCGCCGCAAGTATGGAATTAAGCCACACAACCGTATGGTTACTTGATAATAAAAGGAATTACACTACGCCTTCAGGGAAGGGAAGTCCTTGATCAGATGGCGAAGCAAGAATAATTTACCATAGTTTATGCTACACACGGCACGTGCTATTCTGGTGGTAAGGCCTTCTAGATGAAATTGGTTGGAAAATGGCTGTCATGGTAAATGGGAATGAGTTCCCTGAAGAAGTTGCCTTATCTCACCAAACGGACGAACGTTGTATCTAAAACACCTTTTTTATCACCGACTTATTTGTATTATCTTAAAGATTAAATTCTTCCGCATTTATGTTATCTCTAGTTCGCTTTCGTTTGGTTCTCCTTGACCATTGTTGATCATTTACGTTGCATACTTCTATTGGTTATTTTCTCAACTAAGTTCTTTTTAATTATTTTAGTTTAGTTTTTTATTTCTTTTTATTTTCTCTATCTTTTTTTCAGAAAATTGACTTTCGCTTGTGTCTTACTTGTGTTATGATTTTTTCATATGCGAAAACTCCCACACGCCGGAAAGCGTCTGCATTTAGTGAGAGTGTAAAATAGATACCCAAACCAAGCAAAAAAAAAAAGACAATCTCCAAGGAATCCCCAAAACGTCTCAGTATCAGAAAAACACGAAAGTACAAAACCGTCGCTAGCAGAAACCGATTCTCCACACGATGATCGACGCAGGTAGGTGAACCATGAATAAAATATCCACCGCAACCGATATGCTACGCAGGAAAATTGAAGCTTAAACATATCAACCAGACACGCATATTCATGTTTGATACTAAAAGTACCACAAAGAAATGAAGTAGGAAAAGGAAAAAATAAATGTCTTGCGAAATGGTTTACATTGCAACAACCGTATCGCATGGAAAGCGTCTTGAGAAATTGCAACAGCCTTATCGCATGGAAAGCGTTGACCACGAAAAGCAATTAAAGGCTAGGCAAAATAAATCATTAAAACTGTGGTAACCAAACCAAACGAAGGCAAACGCTTTGACTAACAATTGGGGAGAGTATGGAAAACATCAACCCACTGCACACCGTTTGGATCCGAGAGAAACCCACATGAAGCCACGTATCGGCCGTGGAATTTTCAAAAAGAAAACCTTTGATTGACACAGCGATACCACAGACGACGGTGTGTAGGGTTTGATTTGCTGCGGTTGTTGTCACCAAACTAACTGACACCGATTCCGTTTGTTCCAAAGTACACTCCGCGACGATAACGACGCCTGCGATAAGCATCTCCTTCAAGGCAGAGGAAGAAGGAAAGGGCTTTGTGTCTGTTAGTTTGTCCGATAGTCCGCTGCGGCGACATCGCCGAGTGGGTGTTTTCATGTTGTGTAGAGTTGGTCTTAGAAAGGTTAGGAGTTTACTGTGTTCTTAACCCCCCGGTTACGTTTTCTCTTCCAGTTATGACCGACAATGCCTTCAAAGCGAAGGACATTGGGCTCCGGGCGCAGAAGAAGATCCTCTCGCGGATGGCAAGCAAAAACGTCGCGAAGGTGTTCATCGACGGCACGACCGCTTCGCTGCTGGACAATGTCTACCGGTTGGTGAAGGTGCACGTAAGTACTCTGCTTAGGATCTCGCTTGTCGTTGAGATGACCTTCTAACTGAATTTTCTTCCTTCCACTTCAGACGGGCAGCAAAAAGGACGCCGAACGGCTAGTCAAAAACATCATCAAGATCGTGATCAAAATCGCCGTCCTGCACCGGAACGGGCAGCTGAACGCGGACGAGCTGCGGCAGGCGGACCGCTTTCGGGCCAAATTTCAGACGCTCCAGATGGCGATCCTGTCGTTCTACGAGGTCGACTACAGCTTCGATCTGGGCTACCTGCAGAAATCGCTCGCCGACTGCCGGAGTTTGCTGCGTGCGTGCGTCGTGCGCCACCTGACGGACAAATCGCTCGGCCGCATCGACGAGGTGTTCGACACGTTCGCCGATTCCGCCCTGCTCGAGACGGCCTTCCGGCAGGACTCGCCGTACCGGGAGATCATGGATAAGATCGTGGTCGATCTCAACAAGGCGATGGAAAACGGCGACATTTAATGGCAGTAGTAGGAAGCACCCGTTTGCTCCCACCCTTCGGGCGGGCTAGATTTCGACACACACACACACTCACAAATGCACGAAAAAGCACAAGCGCCTCCATTTTTACACCGCCACGTCCGGTGAACTGCTTGCCATGCATAACAGCACCAAGGGGCGGGAAAACACGATGGACACACATTTGTGCTTCGAGCTAAAACTGATATTTCAAATCCAAATCGCGAATCAAGTCACTATGGGGAAGAGATAGAAAGAGGGATGGAGCGAGATGCTTCATCGTTTCTGCTTTTATTTAATACAACGATTGTGTTTAAGTTATATTTACTTAGGGCTAGATATAGTCGTTAAGAGCTACTAGTACTATAGTATAGACAGTACGGAGTGTTTAGCAAATAAGGAAAGAATGATGTTACAAAGTCAGTGTGAAAACAGTGTCCAGCGCCGGTTGATCGGTCCATATCATCTCAAGAGATTTTCCGATGATGCATTTTTTGCCGAGCGATCAATAGCGTTTTCGTGTGCGTTTTTCCGTATTCGAGTGTTAGACTTACAGGATGCCACGGGAACTCCCCTGATCTGCTCTTATTCTCCATCACGCCTCATAATGTACGGCACTAATAGCGGTAGTTATCATTCTGCTTTCCGTGTACACCACAAGCAAACAATCTATCCAACTTTACACACGAACCAATACGCTCCACACTCTCTCAAAACCGGACAGCCTATGACAGTTAGAAATACTGCACCGGAGTATCACACTAAATAATGGACCAGTTTTGAAGCAATCCTCCTCCCCGTAAGGCAGGCGGAACAACTCTTTACTCTTTAATCTCACACCTTTCAACGGAATTTGTTTTACGTTGTCAAGCAAGGCACCGAAGCAGAACGGTGTAAGGGATAGGATGTGAAACGGGAAGGAAACACAAATTCACGTACAACTAGTAACACGACTCTAGAAACAGAAACAGCAACCATGAGCATATTTCACAGAATGCAGGAGAATTTAGATTCGGAAACGAAGAGCACACTTACGAGGCGAATGGACAGTGCTGGACGACTTGTCCATCGTGCCTCGTGATCATTTGTTAAGGAACATTGTTTGAGAATGATCGCTTGAGAGAGTTTGTATCAGAGGATTGATGTAGATAGCGCAAGGAAGGCCATCCTTTCTTGCGTTGTTTGGCGATGTTGAATGAGCAGTTTGTTGGTACTAAGTGAAATAAAACCGATGATATTTTGAATGGGCACCTAGAGAAATACCAGGCAACCGTTTTTGGTGTGATTATTTTATTCCGAAATTAAAATAAAGTTGGAACCATGCGCCTCCATGCAAGAAGGCTTCCACTTGCACGATAGTGAAATGTTTCAACGTCGATGTTGCAACACATCAGAAGTCCGATGAAATATTTCACGTCGACCATGCAGCATTAATGTTTGAATTTTTAAAAGATTTAGATGGTATTAGGAATGGATTTTTGGAGAGATTACATTTCTTTGTGTTATTCCCAAATTGTTTGTATTTTACTTGATTTAATGAATCTGATCTTCTGTTTGAATGAAGAAAACTATGTACTTATCTAGGAGCACGTTCAAGTTCCTACATGTTAAACTGACTTGTAGTGGAAGAAGCGAGTTTATTATAGTTTTTTTATGTCGTGCACTTCATTTTCTATTGTACTTTTATGTGCGTCACAAAATCTAACAGTTTATTCTTCAGCTTCTATCCTACAGCTCCAGCGCTACACCATTAACCAATTGACCTACATTATCATCACGCCATACCCTCGTTTTATGCTGATTGAAAGAGGAACAGTAACCAAACACAAAAACACAATTTATTCATTGTGTCTTTTATTTTCTTTCACCCCTCCAACCCGAGCTCATCGCTGGAAAGTTTTTGTCTCCATAGCACACGTGTGGACGTTATTTATAGCGCGACTTTATTTATTTTTTCTTCATTACATCTATAATCACTTACCTACCTTTGCACTTGCACTGTTAAAAGTGCCGTCCCTACTAGCCGTACGTACGGCAGATCGGAGGAAGGAAAAGACGAGCATAATTATGAACAAAGTAAGGAAACAAAAAACAAACCCTTTCTCTCTCTAGTTTTATACAAACTAATTACACACCTGCCAGGAGAATCGTATCTCTTTCACCCCTCATCTCCTCGCAGGGTGATTAAGGGTTTAGTGTTTGGATTTAGAACACTCCCGGTACCACACGGCCACGGCAAAATGGGGACGATCTTGCACGCTTTTCTTTTCATCTTCGCTTATGGTTTTGTTTCGTTTTTGCAGCTACTCGTTATATTGTTATACAAGTGGTTGTTTTTATTTTATTTTGTCTCCGTTCCCTCCGCTTCATTTATACAACGTGTTTTTAACAGCATTTTTGTGATCGTCTAAGCATAATTACCTATCTCACTAAAAAAAAAAAAACTGAAGGACAATCAACCAGACTGTAACGTCTTCGGCAAACTTTTTCCTCGCTTCGTTAATTGGAAAGTTTTTTTTCTTCTATATTTTCCTTGTCGACACCTACTTCCCTCGCTGGGAATCTGTTTTTACTTTCTTTACACCATTTGCTGATTGCAGCGTTGAGCGTAACTAAAATCGGCTGCAAATTGAGCGAAAGCACGAGAGAAATGATTACTTGCGCATTTCCAGCATAAATCATCTCTTTCTTTGTGGAAAGTAGTTCGTCAAACGGAAATAAACCATCCCAAGATGGCAAAAAGTTAACCAGAAGAAAATTAAAAGCAATTTTTGACCAGATCGTGCATTTGTGTGCCATCCAAAGGAACGGCTCAAGCAAGGATAATAAGTAGAGCTCTTTATGTAGATCGAAATAGGGGGAACCAGTAAAAAAAAGCGCTAAAGTTTCATACACAGAACCTTTTGTGGGCTTTCATTCAGGATAATCAACAAATCATTTAGGAACGCAGCCGTATGAGAACAAAAAGCAAAACCTAAAATAAACAAAAATATTCGTATTTACAATTTCAATTTTTGCTCATCTATCCATTTGCATTTTGCAGCTAATGTGTGTGTGTGTGTTGTTGTTGTCGTTGTGTGTCGATCAGGAATATGTCCCCGTGCGCGTGCGAACATCCTCCTACTACTGCTTGACGCGAACCTTCGTCGTCTCCTCTTCCTCGGAGGTGCTGGTGCTGCTGGTATGTCCCGAGTCACCGGATCCGGACGGTGTGTCTTTGCTTGACGCGTTCGAATCCCCACGACGCACGTAGA
Source organism: Anopheles coustani (assembly GCF_943734705.1). Lineage (NCBI taxonomy): Eukaryota > Metazoa > Arthropoda > Insecta > Diptera > Culicidae > Anopheles > Anopheles coustani. The sequence continues at coordinate 26,003,562 of NC_071288.1, forward strand.
TCGGTTCGGCACCGCGTACACTCTCCTCCGTAATGCGCACACCCTTCACGTCCGATCCGGGCACCTCGAACATCGGCTCGAGAAGCAGTGTCTCCTGTGTAAGAAAGAATCAAGAGAAATAAAATCAATCCGAAGGAACTCTACACGATCCTCGTCGTGCCCATTAGCGATCGTGCGTACCATTATAGCGCGAAGTCCACGGGCACCCGTTTGTCGTTCCATGGCGAGCTGAGCGATCTGCGTGAGCGCCTCGTCGGTGAACGATAGCTCGACCTGATCCATTCCGAGCAGGGCTTTGTACTGCGGCACGAGGGCATTGCGTGGTTCGGTGAGGATACGCACGAGCATGTCCACGTCGAGGCTGTGGAACGGTACCAGCACCGGGAAGCGACCAACGAATTCCTATCGAATATTTTCAAAAATGAGGGTTAAAATATATTTCGAGAAAATACTAGCTACGCTAAGCCGGGTTTCTTACAGGAATCATTCCAAACTCGACGAGATCCTTCGCCTGAACCTTTTTAAGGTTTGCATCCCGTTCGACCTGATCGTTGTCCATCGGCGAAGCGGACGCCTGCGCTGCCCGGCGGCCCTCGGACGAACTTGCCGGCATTCCAAAGCCCAGGTACTGGAAGAATATGGAGTGAAGCGGATTTTAAAGCAATGTTGTGAGGAAGCATCGCATTTTCTCACCTTCTCGTTCAAACGGCGTGCGATCAACCGATCCAAACCCGTGTAGGCGCCGGATGCGACGAACAGGATGTTTGTCGTGTCCACCTGAACCGTTTCGCCTCGCAGCTTGCGCGGTGAGTTCCTTTCCGGTACGTTCACGATCGTACCCTCGAGCATCTTCAGCATGCCCTGCTGCACACCTTCGCCTCCGACGTCGCGCAGCTGATGGATTCCGGGTACGGCTCCGATTTTGTCCACCTCATCCAGAAACACGATACCCGTTTGAGCTCGTTCGACGCTGGTGAAAGAGAAACGGAACACGTAAAGTTTGGACGCTTGGAAGCCCATGGACATCGGTGGTTACCTATAGTTAGCATCCTGTAGCAGCTTCGCGATCACACTCTCGATATCCTCCCCGACGTAACCGGCCTGCGTTAGCGTCGTACAATCACAGATGGCAAAGGGAACGTCCAGGCACTTGGCAATCGTTTGCGCCAGCAGCGTCTTGCCGGAGCCGGTCGGGCCGAGCATCAGGATGTTGCTCTTCTCCAGCTTCAGCTCGTGCGTCTTCTTGTCCAGCAGCTCCGAGCCGGGATGGTGGTGCGAGCCACCGGCACCGCCCGCTCCACCCGCTCCACCGGCCATCGGAGGCCGTGGCACCTCCGACGGCGCCGAGCTCATCATCGTGTGCCCGATGCCAGAAATGTGCAGCAGATCGCCACTACGGGACATCGAATCTAGCTGCTGCTGCTGCTGGCCACCCGCCCCGCCGGCCCCACTCGCTGCCGGCGGTGGCAGATTGTGGTAGATGCGCTTGTAGTGGTTGTACACCGCCACCGAGAGCACCTTCTTGGCGAGCTCCTGGCCCACGACGTGCCGATCTAGGTACTCCATGATCTTCTTCGGCGGCGGCGGTGGCTTCCGGGCGCCCTTCGTCTCCGTGTCCTTGATCGTCTTCTTCGAGTCCACCTCGGACAGGACGACGAAAAAGTGGTGACACTTTTCGCACTTCACGAACCGCGTCGAGCTGACAAACGTTTCGACGTGCGTACACGGATCGCCGCACTTCGGGCAGGACAGGGTGTTCTTCTTGTTCGGTGGCTCCTTGCCACTGCCACCGTCCTTTCCGCCCGCGCCCGAAGACATCGAGCCACCGCCGGCACCACCACCGCTCGCCGCCGAACCATTGCCGGACGAAGGTCCACCACTTCCCGGTGGATTGCTGCTGCCGCCGTCCTTCGAAGACGATTTATCACAGACCGTGGAGAGGTGGAACGAGCGGCGGCCGGTGCGCGCGAAACGGCCGGCAGCGTGCGACGATGCCGGGCAGCATAGGAGCACCGTCGTCACGGTGTTACTGTGGTTGCTGGCGCTGTGACTGGCGATCGTCCTTCGGCAGCTTCCGGCGGTACTGCTATTCGGGACGTTTGTCGTGAGGGCGTGTGGGTTTCCTGTGAGCGTGGCGAGGCTACATTGTGGATGATGTGGCTGGTATTGGTAGCCGCCGTTGGCAGTGGACTGAACGAGGCAGACGGATCCTATAAGAAAGAAAAAGAATAAACACAACATCAGTGAAAACAATTATAAGAATGGAATGAATATATCACTTTTGTCCATAAAACAATTTCTTTTAAATTTTAAATTGCTAAACTTTCTTTGTTTCATCCATTTCTTTACTTTTATTTCTATTTCACAAATCCACTCGAACAGTTTTTAAATGTGTTAAAATTTATTTTAGATAACAGTGGAGCAGTTTAAATTCGATGTATTTTTCTTCGTTTCACCGTTGTTTATCGAGAAAAGCTGATTTTCCATAATTCATGTTATCCAAAGGAGATGTTTTACACGCGAAACCCTTCTTACAACGTTTGCATTTTACTCTGTTTGTATTTTAAACTTTCGAGCCAGTAAAAAATGTGATAATCTTTGTACAAAGAAACAGCTTTAATATTCTTAAGGATTCCAAAAAATTAACCCATGAATGATAAAGGATTTCAAAAATAAAAACCCATGAAATGAAAAAGCTTGCATGATTCTAAGAATAGGAAGCAAACCTGAACCAACTTTTCCTCTGGCAAAATCTGTTCTCCACCATTGACATTTTTTGTAATGTAAAATCTCAACTCAACGTCTTCACCAACTCTTTGCCTAAAAACGGCTGTATACCAGGTGTATGGTCCATAAAATACGATCATGCTGATCAACTTCCTTGATCAACTGAAGCTCTAAGAAATTAAAAAATTTTGTTTTTGACCAAAGTGAAAAGACCATAGCAACGCAACTCAGTAGACATTGGACAGTTTTAGAAGCTAGCCCCCCTAAAGCATGGGATCATCGTGAAACAAAGTTATGCCCATCCCCTCCCCACTTCCCCTCCCTCCCTTCAATAACACAATAACTAAACCTTTTGGCGCGCCAGATGTGATTAGAGCACAATTGTGATCCCTTTCACTTCACTAAGCCGCTTCAGAGCCCGAGCAAGGCCTTTCTTTTCTTTGAGTTTCCCCCTAACGTGCTTTTCAATTCCAGCGGGGTTGCGAGTTTTTCACCTAAAACCGCGTCCCTCGCATCAATTGCGCTCTCGGGAGGATAATGATTACTACCGTCAACTACCGGCCAGGAGCCGGGTCGCAACCAGTCCCACCGACCCATCATACGCCCGGAACATACGTTTCTGATGTAATGAGCATTTAAAAACATACCACGAGGGGGAGAGAGTGAGAGTGGGGAAAATGTTGGAAGCCGGCCCCAAAAAATACCACACGTGTGTAATGACAAATCATCCTGCTGTCCCCCGCCGAGCAAAGGCCGAGCTAGATCAAGCTACCCAAATTATGCCCGTTGGGCACATCGGCTTCGGGCCTATCCACACTACCGGGCACTGATGTGAATCTGATGGTCGAGGAGAGATTAGCAAAAGCCACCACACCATGCGAAATGCAGATTGACGATTTCGGATACTCGACCACTCACTCGAGTGAGTCAAACGCCGAGCGAATAGTACACACTTCTGCCGTCGGTTGATTGATGACGGACGGATGATCTCCACGGAGAAGTACGTAGACACACACCACAACCCTGCTCGACGCAATTGAAGTAACCCATTAGGCCATAAAATCCCGTAACTGTCCAAACATTATCCAGTCGCATCTGGAACCCGGTGTTCCCCCGCCGTGTGTTGCTTTGTACCCCAACGTCTCCAAACAGTAAATCAACCTCATGGCGGAGAGAGAGAGAGAGCGTAACTGGCGAATAATATGCGCAGCTAACATTCCAACCGTACCTCTTAGGCAAATTGTTCCAACATTGCGGAGACACAGCCACACATCTTTCCAACGCGTCCGCCCCGTACTTCAAAACATGCTTCAAGTGCTAATAAAACCTGCGCCATCATGGTATGGTGGTGGTGCTGTCACTATTGGAACCCCTCACAGCAGCCCTTCGAGGGCTTGATGATGATCGTCCACGATCGCTAGGCGCCAGAGTGTGACGCATTGAGCCATGTGAGTGCCCGCTCTCCTCGGTGTCAAGCTCGACGGGGCATGAAATGGTTGTGACCGGCAAAACAATGGCAACACTTCTGCGACGTGAAATGGTAAACAAACGGAGTCGCTGTCACCCTCGTTAATCTGCTCCGAAGTGGCGAAACTTTTCACCTCACCGAGGGATGAAACCGATTCCCACGAGCCCACGATGATAAAGCGATTTGGTTGCATTCTGTCTTCGCTCAAGGTTATAATAATAGACACCCAACCGCATGGCGAAGGGCCCTGTATCTCTCAATCGGGATCAGTGGATGGAAAGCCACAATTCAACGGAAAACGAAATCATTTGAATACGAAACCTTTAAGCGGTTACGCGGATCGTGACGAATCGTAGAGCCACAATTTTGGCGTACAAACGCAGCCATCGTTTTCGGTCGTCTCGTTTTCATGTTTTGCACTTCGAGAGGAAGAGGATCGGTTGGATGTTTCCATATTTGAGCCGAACTAGAGGAGATCATCATCTCCTGGTACCCTTTTGCGTTTGGAAATGAACAAGAAAAGGAAAGGCTTCCCGCAATTCAAAGTGCCAAATAAATCTCCTCATTACTCAATCAATCAAACGTCCCCGCGTACGGTGCTGGGTGATGATGGCGTCGGTTATGATGCGTTGCGATGAGAAATTAATGTTTCACTACGCGGCGTGCCTCCTTCCCAGGAGGAGAGGGAGAGAAAAAATAAAACCAAGCCCCTAAACATTGTGGTGCTATGTTGTAAAGTTTCCACTAATGTTTTTGACGCTGGAGCACGAGGAGGCGCTGGAGGGAATCATATTTTTGTGGAGCAGCTCGTACAACAAAGGCAATACACTTGACACACAAAAAGAAAGGGGGAGGCAAATCTCAGGCATTGCATCATCCCGCGGCTGCCGGGTTTTAACCGGGGTGGTCCTTCTGGCTTCCTGCGGCGTCAAATGACAGCCTAGCTGACTGGTTGGCTGGTGGTGGTGGTGGTAGTGGTGCGGGGTTTCCATCGGGAGTGTTTAGGTTTTCGGCTGGCAAGTAAGCCACAGGTTCGCTTCGTTTTTTGGCCACCGGTTGATCTTTATTTGACGATCGCCATTACACAACCAAATGCAAACAGCAAATGTAGGAAAAGTATCGAACGAAAACAGAATCCATACCTCTTTGCAAGTTAATTGCACGAGAATGATTCTGTTTATGTGTGTAAAAAGTTATGGGCCTGATTAAAAACAGCATGATTTGAATGCAAACCACATTTTAAAGCATCAAACTGAGCGATCGAACGATCTTGATCGCCATTCATAATGAAAATGTCATTTATTTGATTTGTTTGTAGGTTTATCCTTCCTATTTGTAAAACAATGAAGCTGCAATCCATTTAAAAAATTATCCTTTTCAATCAGTTTATTAGGTTTACAAGGAAAATAATATTCATCTGGAAAATAAATATTTGCATGAGAGGAAAAAAAATGTCTTTTCAAGTGTTTTCCTTTAAATGATGCAAATGTGGAATTGTTTAATTTTAAATTATTTCTTATGTGGAAAATAAATCAAATTTAGATCGTCATTCTGAATTATTAATAATCACATATATTAAGGCTAACCGATCATGTTGATATGCTGCAATGACAATATCTCACAATTAGGATCTATTTCACAAATTGATTGACCAAAACTGTAGGTATATCGAAATATTATCACAAAGAACAAGCTATTCGGGACGTATTGCTTTTAAGTTTGACATATTGCTGTTTAACGGTATATCACTTTAAGCTTCTCAAATATACTTAAAAACAACCGGTTAACGAAGGAGAACAAAACTACCACCGACATGTTAATCAGTGAAACTGAAACAAACCCAAAAGAACCCGTTAAAAAAAAACTGTAGCAAAACGGACGCTCAAGCCACGATCACTTCAGCCACTTTCTTAGGCTAACATAAAACAAACGACGGCTTCCTCCAAAAAAGGGTTTGCGTTGGAAACCCACCGGGAGCGTCATCAGTCTCTCCCTCCCCGGGGCGTTGATTGCACTCACGCTGTTACTTTCATCACGGCGGACCGTCTTGAAAAGGGTTTTTGTTTACCCGAGAGGTGCAGTCGGTTCAACCCTATGCTCCCTCCCCAGTCCCACCTTTTGCCACGCCAGTGATTAATGATCGATGTTCAGCCTTTTTGACTTCTCCGTTTGGGCTTGATTTTGAGAGTAAGTGTTTTTTTTCCCCTAGTTTTTCCTACCTCATTTCCTCCCCATCGCCCCAAGTACCAGAGAGACTAAGGTGGCGCTAATGACCGAACCGAATGCAAACGGCGTTCGGTCTCGCACCCTTCCTTCTGGAGGCCGCCAAGCGTGGAGTTTGGTTTTCCCACCTAATTTTAGCCCGAACGCCACCAACTTTGGGCCGCCGAATTTGACCCCACGAGCGCTACCAACCCGGTGAGTAGTAGTGGGTTGATGTCTCGTCACCGACAACAAAACCCGCGGGTTGAGGGGTTAATTTTTGGAGTGCCCCATGACCACCGGCTCGAGAACACTTCACACTTCACGGCTTATGCCACCACGGAATGTGTTGGGAGCACACTTTCGCGCACTTTCCGAGCCGTCTTGGTGGCGCAATATGGCGCGCAGGCACAGTTCCTTTCATGTGAAACCCACAACCCTCCACTCCAAGCCGAAAGCGAAAGGAATGGGTGGCACCAAAGTTCGCAGGACGAAGAAATCCAGTCGAGTCATCGAACCGGGGCGTGCAGAGGTCACATCCGAAGAGTCGCCGAATTTAGTTTTGTGGGTCAACAGTGACGTGCAGAAGAAAAAAAAAGGGTAACGATCACACTAACGCGGGCCCCCGAAACGGTTCTCCGAAAAGCGGCGGGAGGGTGTTCGTGCGAATATTCGTGGTTGCATGGTTAAGCGGCGGAATGTCCTTAACCCAAACAACATCGCTAATGGCACCGATATTTGTCAGACAAATGTGGCGGTTTTGGGACTTTCTAGAACCAAACATCATCCGACGGTGTTAAAAACATACTTGAAACGATTTGAAAAAGGAAATTTTGGTATGAAATTAAGTTTCCTCTTTCCCATTGCAGCCTAGTTAAACCCACTCTTTACAGGTCTAAAAAGTACTTTGCAACATCGGAAGACATTCGTCACGACTCAACCTTAACGTTTGCCATCTCCGGAGCACATCGCTGGTGAATCATAAATGTAATAAAACTCCCGTTAAAGCAGGTTCAATAAAAGCGGCAAGACTCCGACAAAATAACCCACGATCGATCTTCTCTACCCTGCCATTTGCAAGGATCCATCCAACCACTCCCCCCCTTTCTCTCTCTCTCTTTCAACTGCACAATGCCACTACGTGATTGGAATGCCAGAAAACGCCCAAACGGACCGAAGATACCGGCGGTGTCGGCCAGTGCTCGGGAATAACTTATTTGTACACAACATATTACTTACTCGCCGATAAATTATTTGGCAATCAAAAGGCCCCATCGGATGGTCGATCGTGCGTGCATGTGTGTGTTTGAATGATCGCTTATACGCACGCGAGTTTGCAAACCGTGGCCCCCGGTTGCAGTAAGCTGTTCCCAATTTCAGCGAACCGATTCCCAAAATCGTCGACCCCAAAATGTGTTGCAATTGTATATATTTTATTTTCCAGATACCATTTTGTTAAAGTCACCGTTTCAAGGGTTTCGAAAAAAAAAGCGAATAAAACACCAAACGGTATCCAATTAAAGGTGGCAGGCAAGAACGCTGCATCTCCAAGATTCCAATCGCGATCGAACGTTGATCGATGCACCTTTTCTTCCTCGGTTTAAGTATAACGATATCCGTACCTTACACACACACACACGTGGCACACGGGAAGGGATTTCGTTGCATTATTGTTATGCCGTAATTTACGACCCTAGTGTGTTGTAGTTCCCGCTCTCCTAAAACGTGCACGTGAAATTGCGTTCACTTAATCAGGAACGAAACGCCGTCGTGAATGAAGGGACGTGGGCACGAAGGGGACTTGGAAGCGGAGGGGTAGTTGTTGCCGCCGGTGATTATGACCGTTGTGACAAGCACTCTGTTCCATTCCGGGCTGCTGCTGCAAAATATGGCATCACTAACGGTGTGAGCCGCCGTTGGAAAATGGAAGCAACAAGAAAAATAAAATCGATGCGTCTTGACGGACGGGAAGGTGAGGGGATGAATTGCAACCATTGCCGAGTGCATTGCGTTGTGTCGTGCGAACAATGTATGCTGCTGCTCGTTGTTGCCCAAAAAGAAACAAAAACAACAACCAAATGAAACTGAAACGCACAACTATCCCAGACCGTCGGGGTCGGGGCCTAGACGTAAGAAAGTCGGAAGGATGCACAACCGAAGCGATGCGGAGAGGTTTGGTGATCGTGCGTGCACACTATTGCTGCTCGTTGCATGTGTGGTAAATGCGATCATTTCGCCATTGCACTTATGCGCATCTACGTGCCGCGCATTTTATTGGCGGGCGGATGGAAAGTGATGATGATGACGATGATGATGATGGCGATGGCGATTGCGTCTCTCGTCAGCGTGACCTCGGCATTGCCAGCTGGTGGGCAGCTAAGAACCCCGCCCCCGCTGGGGAGGGAAAACTTGCTGGCGGAAAGCAGTAAACTCGCGATCAAAACAAAGCGTTCAGCAACCGACGCCACCTACATCGTCAGTGTAGAAGCGTGCAAACCAATGAAGCTCAAAAAGTAAGTAAGGAGGGGGGGAGAGAGGTTGAGGTGAGTCCGATTTATGTCGCAAGCCACGACGTGCCACACGGAAAACGTGCGCTTTTCTGCATACAGCAGGGCAATGCGCGAGACACACTCGATCGCGTGATTTGCAAGCGAAATGCTTCGAACGTACCGAAAACGTGCGTGGTTTGATATGGGAGTACGTGAAGGTTACGTGGGTTTTTTTTTATGGAACGCGAAGAAGAAAAGGAGAAAAACAATAAAATGCATAATCGAAGAGGCTATCTTGTTGTTGGAAGAACGATTTATGTACTTGTGGTTTTGAAGGATTCACTTAAAAAAAAGAATTTAGAATTTCTTACTAGGTAAACTAAATATGTAGGTAACAAATTAGTATAATCATCACACAATATATTTAATCTACATTTAATTTTTTTTTTTCAACTAAAGCAAAATTCAAAGTAAATCGCTCCAATTGAAAGTGACTCGTTACAATCATTCCTAGAAAGATCCAAGAGATGAGTAAACGTGTTCCATGTCCCCTCGAATATCCTTCAAATTGTTTACATCGAACATGACAGAAAATGAATAACTGCCAATTTTCACCAAAAAAAAACCGTCATTCGATACCGGTTCGGTCTTTTTATAACTCATTAACTCAAGTTGCAAGTCGAAAACAAACCTCTCAGTGTCATCCCGGCGCAGAGAAGACACGACGTGGACAGTTAAGTCAATACCTCAATAATGAATGCATACAAATATAAGAGCATGTTGAAAATAATCAGGATATACCAAATGTGAAGAATTACGGCTTTACCCAAAACAGTTCAAAAATCATATCACACCGTCGATAAAAAGTATCTCTCGTGGGCTTTTATTTACCATTAATATGACATAAAATATTTTATTTTCCGAGGAATACGAAATATTTGCGAAGCAAAACAAAACAATATAAGTAGAATGTGTGGGAAGGTTTCGCACAAAAAAGGGGCTTTCGCTAAAATACCCTTTTTGGAGCATACGACCTTTCAAGTATGTTCGGCCTGGAATGGAACGTTCACTCGGTAAGATCGAAAGCATAAGTGAAACGAAACGAACATAAAATGAGAGCAAAAACATAAAAAGCAGGTGACAAGATTTTTAAGTATCTAAAACATTTAAAATTTAAACATAAATAATTACAAATATCTAGCATCGTTGTGTGTTGTTGTTGGCGCCGTTGTTGGCATCAACTCAAACTCGCGCCCGGGTCGCGAAATAATGCATCAATTAGCGGCAAAGCGCGATCGTCGATCGATCGTCTGAGCTACAGCAAACGGAAGCTCGGCCACGGTTCGCGGAATCGGTAAAATTGCGAGAAGAACAAGAAAGGAAAAAAAATAACGAGACAAATGCCGCGTCTGGGGGCGCCTAAAGTACACAAGCCCGATCTTTGCGCACACAGTCTCGGAAGATCGCGCGATGGCGGGCGAATAAATAAAAACGACCTTGAGCGGGGCATTTATCCGCCGAACCGCTCATTATTGACCGCAGGACAACAAGTGCAGTGAAAACATACACAAACAAACCGAAGGCATACTCGGGTGGTTGTGAATTGTTTGCGAAGTTTAAAACGGGGCATGGAGTATGTCTGCACTCTGTGTTCCTTATCTGAAAGCATCATTCTTTTGCTGGAAGACGATAGCAAGCTGATTGATGATAAAAAGAGTTTACATTCGATAAGGGCACCAGTTGTGCACGCGAAAGTCACACAAACTAGCGTGAATCCGACGACGCGATGTCAGCCGTCGACTTATGACGCGCGCAATGACGCTGAACGTCGTTAAATATAGTTTTAAAAAACTCGCGAAACCGCACGTATACACAATTCTACGTACAAGGTTGGGCTTATCAACTTGTTTACTTCATCCATCCCTGTGTGTTCGTTCTGTTTCTAATGTGGTTTTTTTTTGTTGCTCCCTTAGCCAGGCTTGTGTTGGTGTGGCCCGATCTCGTTGCGTCAAATCAGCTGATGTGTTTGCTTGGTATTCCCCTTTCCAGTCGCCATGTTGCTGATCATCAGTTTGAATATGGAAGGCGGCATCAGCAGAATATTTGGCGCACGATAAGCGAAATCAATCAAAGCCCCCGCAGGCAGGTGGTTGTGGTCTGCATTTTTCTTGCCAAACACGAAAAAACAGGCAGCCGATAGACGAAACAAACACCAGCCGGCAACACACTCTGTTTCAACGGACACCATTTACGGATTCATTTACGTCAAATGCGTGTGTTTCCTCAGCGGGATTCTTCAGATTATGAAAGTCATCCGACCGTAAACGTGCCGGTGGTCATGCGGCAGCATTCCATTCCCGACGACGACCATTGTTTTGGTAGGCAAGAGAGCAAACCACAGCACAACACAGCAGAAGCCAAGCAAACAAAACACTAAAGCACCAAGTCGAACGCGAAGCAGCAAACGGCCTGGTGTCCTGGTGGCAAACGTTCACTCTTCTCGGATCGATTGGAGTTCGCGTTTCGGCTGGGTGACCTTGAAACTCTCGACTTTCTTGAACTGGCCTGCCCGGCCCGAGGCGAGCGAAGGATGGATTTGCACAAACCGTCCAAGAGCGGCGGTGTGCTCCAACGGGTTGAGCCTTATTTCGGAGCCTTTTCCAATTAGTTCTTAAGATTGGATCGCAACATCGTTTGCTTCGGGCTTGAGCTTAAGCCATAGGCCGTTGTGCAAAAATGAATTGAGATGATAAATCTATTTAAAGAAGCTAAAGAACGTGGAAAATATAAACAAAAGTAGTAACAAGAATTGATGTTTTTAGTTGAAGAAAAAAAATTCAGACAACAAAAAGCCATACAAAACAAACAAACCGCTAATGAGCCACATCAAATGCGACATCAAAACAAATCCCCTAGGAAATAAAAACAAAACAAATCTCTGCAAAGGAGAAGAGCAAGTTCTTCCCGATACGCTTTGTGCACATCGATCGACCGGCAACTGGAAGTGAATTATCTTGGCCATGTGATGGATCACTCAATAAAATCGTCAGGCCCCGCAAAACCCAAGGAAAAATACACACAAACATTAAAAAAACAGCAGGAAAAAAGGCTCTACAAATCTCAGGCAATTAATTTCAGCCAAGCTTTTAACCGGCCAACACCAAAGGGAATGATGAACCCGGGATGGTGACGGGGAAGGGACAAAGGGATCTAATGATAAAAACCGATGATTTTAGCGTATTTTTCACCGCACGAAACATGGCCCGTCCCGTCCGGCGCCGGCGGCAAGGTTTTTTTATTATGGAAATTTCGTTCCATCGATACCGAAAACACACGCGCTGTTAATGTATTCCTTCCGAAATCGAGGAGGAAACACGACGGGTTAGAAACGTGACGCTGGACGTGAAGCCAACCGATCACGAATCGAACCGGTTTGGGAGGGCGCCGGGAGCCGGTGGAGATGAAGATGCAAACGAATGGGGGGGGGGGGGGGGGGGGGGGCGAGGGGGATGGGAAAGGCGAAGATTGGTGTTCGCCGAGGCAGTAGCAAGCTTGTGACAAACATTTGGCTTGGCATCGCAACCTCGACGGGTCGGCCGCTTAGAGACGACCTTGGCCTTGAGCCCCCGTTCCGATGTCTATGGCGGCTTTTCCGCCCCCACTTTTCCTGCGGCCTTCGTCAGAAAGCAGAAGAAGCCTCGCGGCGAGCCTATTATACGATGTGCTGGGGAGGGGTTGGGCCGAAAAGCGAGCGTCACGCGCCAACGGAAATCGAACGTATGTCAATAAACCGGTAGTCGAAGATCGTAGGATAAGGACGAAAAAACGTGGAGATTTGTCTATTTGTAACTTAATAAAGTTGCTAGTTATTTGTTATTTGCTGGGCAAGGACAGCACAAGTGATGATTAAAGAAACCCCATGGCCCTTTTCCACCTGAAATTATCATACATATTATTTTAAACATTCAATTTTGTCTATTAAACATTTAAGATCATTCCTCCCCTATCTGATACAAACGAAACACCCGCTGAGCGTGCATTCGTTGTGCAAGGAATCGCAATAGAAATCGCAAGCGCAAGCAAACTCTCCATTGCGCTTCGAAGTCGGTGAAGTAATATCGAACTTGGCACGCACTTTGTTTCGAGGCCCGAAGCCAGGGTGCGCGTTGAGGGGTGCTATCAATTGGGCAAAACATGATACCCCATTGCTACATTTAAAAACGAAATTCGAATTGCAAAAACAAAACCTAATCGAAAACAAAGCTGACGCTATGTTTTACAGCGAAGCGAAGTTGATTTTTATTGTACCCATATTTTGCAAAAACAAACTAATCGTAACCTCCCATTTGAAGTGAGTGGAACACAGGAGCGTAACAAAAAGTGCATTCGAATGATTTTCTTCGACTGGAACACAACCACCGTACTAACTCCTCGAAAAACGTATGCCAAGCTTTACGTTTTAAAAGCCTCCACGGCGTCGAAAATGAAAGTAAACTAAATAGCGACTAGCGGCTAGTTCGGTAAATAAAAGTAAAAACGTAAACCGGATAAGCTTGGCACCCAGTCTACTCTCCCCGACGAGGAGTTACGAGAAGGTAGGCAACAGTTAACCGCCAACCTCAACGACATCCTTCGGCTGCGACGGCGTTTTTATGTTTAATGCATTTTTCGATGCAATTGCGCTCAACTCCGCTCAATGCTGCCAGTGAATAGTAATAAGTACGGCCGATCTTCGAACCGGTTATGGCAGGAGGTGCTTCCCCGGAACGGTCAAAACCACAAAACCAAAAGAGGGGCGCAGACATCAGGACATCATTAGCGTTGGGCTTCTTAAAGATGCCTCACGATCGTTGCCATACATTTGACTGATTTTCTTCCACGCCCAACCACAAGTGCAACGGTGTACCTTAATCCCTTCTTTTCCTCCTTGCAAAACACAACACTCGCTCTCCACACAATGCAACCGATGCACATAACAGCAACAACAACAACAGTGCTTGCAAGAAAAAAAACACCCTTTGGTCGTGTCGATCGATCGACCAACGAAGAGGAAAAAGGAACGAGAGAACGGGTCTGGGGACGTCACTGTTGGCGTGCGAACAAAACCAAAAATCGTGTCACGGACACGCTGGAGAAACTGGGTCACCAGGAAACTCGCCCTGCCGTCGCCGCCCTCAACCCCTTTTCCCCGTTGTCCGTCAGCAGGTCCTTCGTTCTTCTGTTATCGAACGTTGCAGCAGCAGCATCATTAGCGCACCAAAACGGGACACGATGGCGTGACATTTTTCATCGACGCATCTCAACGACATTATATACGTATATTCTATTCGTTAAATTAATGGCCCTTGCAGTGCGTAATTTTATTTATTGCGCAAAATAAACGGCCTGCACACGCAACCCGTAAGGGAACCGCTGTTTTTTTTTTCGTTGACCATTCGGCGATTTCGGCATGTTTTTCCTTCCCTCGACAAAAGCAAAAATGTATGCACAACAACACAACGGCAAATTACAACTCATCGCGAATGAAATGGTGATATCAACAGCACAATGCTTTCGTCTCCCCCCTCGATTGGGTTGCCCGATCGGTCGGGGGTTGTGTCTTATCGGGGCGGTGAAGATAAGACGAACCTTCCCGTATCGGGTTGCGGGCATAAGGAATACTAAAAGAAAAAAGAATCAAGTCATAATTATCTGGCAACTCATAAATATTGTTTAAACGTTGTAATCTGTGGCTTGATTGTACGATTATGAGTTACAAATTGTGTTGACGAAATAACTACGTATTGGAAAGTGAAAACATGTTTCTTTTAAAAACCGATCAATTGCAACATCACGCCACTACCAAACAGTCCAACGAGCCACCAATCGGGCTTGGCGAAGGACACCAGCCGGGGAAAGATAGCACTTACAACTAAATCGTCAACCCGACGTCGTCGGACTAACGGCTTGAACGCACGCGCACGTCCGGCTGGCATCGTTTGTCAAGTTCACCACCATCTCCAGCTCCGTCGCCGCTAGGCCTTTTAATTGCAGATTGTCCCCGACCGGCCGACCGGAAGGTCACCGATTTTTAATCATTCCACCATGCCGCCTTGACCCCACCGCCACGCCGCCGTCCCGGGAATGGACGGCCCTTTGCGCCTAACACGATCACGTTTTCCCGCGCATTGCACAAGCGGAATGTCCGGCCAAGCCGAGCACAGCGTAAGCCTATTTGTCCGTTTTATCGCGAGAAAAACAGTCGAACGGGGACAAAAAGCATATAGAAACTGTAAGTCATTGAGAGAGAAGGCTTGGATGCCGTGTCGTTGGACGCTAGCTTTTGCACCGGAGTCCAGGCTTCAACCAACGGCCTTCCGCGTCACCTTAGGACCCTCTACGGTAGTAAAACGTTTGCCAGTGGACGCGACATCGACAAGACCTCGACCTTCTGACGTCGACGCGCCACCAGCGATCCATCTGCGAGAAGCAATCAATTTTCTTGGCGCCCGGCTGTGGTGACAAACAGTGTGACGAGCGCTGGTTTTGTCCGACCGTGCGTCTTCAGGCACGTGTCGGTTTGCGGATAACGGTGCGTCGTTTTAGCAGACTCCATTGCCGATGGACGGTATTCGAGTCGAGGCGGGATAAAGTGGTTTTGCATAGAAAGGAAATTGTGATAAGCTGCCCATTTCGGAGACGTTTTTTTCCAAAGATTTCTTTACTCCAACATTTGACATTTGACAAAAAATGTAAGGATCAGGCTGACAACATTGTTTCATCCCAAAGTGTTGTCTATTTAACTCCATGCGATGTACTACCAGAAAAAAATCTTCAAACTTTATACTTTATCGTTTGAATAATGCTATCAGACATCTCATCTGGAAGATTTATTTTCTACCAGCATTATCAGATATCTAAAAGAACAAAATCAAGATGAGCAAAATTATTTTGAAATCGTACTTTACCTACTTAAGCTTGACTATAATTGTAGTCAAAAATACCAGCATATTACTCTTGTTTTTGTAACAATAACGTAACATCAATTTCTGAAAGCCCATAATAAAGATAATGCAAACCGACTGTAAACTCTGATCAATTGTAGTAACACAAACAAATTTAAACTAATGCAGAATTTCTTTAAAAAAGCCTACAAAGATCCACAGCTTTTACTTAGACATCATTTTCAAAGCTGATTTCATCCTTTTTATTTTTTGTTAAACGGGAAATATTATTATTATGCATCACTGCAGTTGATGTTAACACCTATTTCGATCTCTTCCTTAATGGTTTAATAACGTGAGTTTTGTTTGCCTCCGCCATTTTATCGATAACTTGCAACCCTGGTAAAGGTATTCAAAAAAAACATAAGAAACAGTCTTCAAAACATCGTGTGAAAGAGTGAAAAGAGACAAGAGAGAAATATCGAATTGATAAACATTATTATCGCCAGGGTGCAACACAGACTGGTGCTGGTAATTAGCACCCTGTTACTGTCCCAAAACCGTTGAACAAGTGACTATCCAGACAATTAAAAGTAAAAAATATAAGACCATCATTTACCAAAGGATAATAAAATAATTGATACATCATTCATCTCATCGCATGTCGCAGGACTATGCCAAAACAAAAAAAAAACAACAACAGAACTGATACTTAAATGGCTTCCTTTTTCTAGTGCCTTTCAACCAGTGGCAACCTTTATCCTTTGGCGCAGAGTTGGTAAAAGTTAGCAGGTATAAGTCTCGACCGGTTCACCTTAAGGGAAGTGGTTTTTTATGGGGTTTAATTTTTCTTGATTTCCCCCGAAAGGCAACCTTTTTGCAAGAAGAAGAACGTCTGCGGTGGAAACAAAACCACAGCTAAGAACGCCTCGGGGGCAAGTTATTGAAGGTGTATTTTTTTTTTTCGTAATAATCCTTCGAAAATCAACATCGTATATTTTGGTGGAGTTGGTCGCGCGTGGCAAGCATCGGTGGCTCGAAAAGGGATAAAAATCTTCGACAGTTTTTCGAACGATGTGGGGAAACGGAATGTAGCGTTCAAGGAGGTCAAGAGAGTAGCTTATCGATTGCCAGCCCCCTTCTAGTGCTCATGCAATTGCAAGTTCATGTGCATGGTACGATAAGAAAAGAATGTATCAGTGCGTGAAGGTTGGCATGAATGGCGATCTCAAGGAGATTTATCTCATGCTCTGCCTCTCACCGGCGCCGAATGCGTTTCGTTAAACGATTAAAAATAAAGTCCAGTGAATGGAGCTTGTATTGTTTATAGCACTGGTTAAATTTTGCTTTTACCGGGATAACTATCCCGAGAGTCAAATCCGTATGGACTGTTTGTATTTATTTATCGAAATCATTTACCCAACTTATTCACCCAAAAGCTACCAACAACAAAGTGAGCTTTTCCTACTTACCGGTGCGTATATTCGAGTTTTTCGGATATATCGCCAGCCGCCCGATGGTGAAGCTGCTGCGCACGCTACGCATCTCGCGACCGCAACGGACCTGTCCTGGTAGGTGGGAGGGGCTTTTCCGGACACGCTACACCAGCAACACACTTATCCTTCCTGCGGATCGATGATTTTTCCGAACCCGTCACTACTTGCACGCCAATCTTGCCGCTCGCCACGTGTTGCACCGCTGGCCGGATGGGATATTAATCACACACGATCGATCACGTGAATCAGTGTTCAAACAATTTTTTTCACAAACGCACAATTTCGAACGCGATCGAAGAGGATAATAGAAGCACTCGCAATTTTTCACTGTACTGTACTGAGATGGTGGGTAAAGAGCACAATTAATATTTATCAGATAACGCGGGATGGAGGGAAAAACAAGTTTGATTTTCGAAAATTGTTCACAATCATGATCACGGTGTTCTAATTAAAAGCAAAAACAGTTCCTCACAAATTGTAGTATGGAAAATTCTTTTTATGGCAGTTTAGTGAGTTTAATTTATAATTTTTTTTTTAATTTTCCTAGCTTTTCAACATCTTAGTTGAAGTTTAAAAAGGAACAGCATATAGAAACTGTAAATTCGATCCCAATCTCTGTTCAATTGCATTCGATCTGGTTAGGTTTTGGCAAAACCGTAGAAAAGTTGGCAATTTAAAAGAAAATGAAAGGAACTCGGACCAAAAAAAAATCTTCACCACAAACCCGAACCACGCAATCTAACGGGAAAGAGTTGGGTATTCGCCCGAGCTCGCCATGAACGTATCATAAAAAGCGAAATGAGGGCGTCTGCAGCCAATCAATGCTTCTCACCGTGGTGGTGGTTGTTCCCGTGGCAGCATGAAAAACAGATCCAGGAAGATCGTACATCACTTTCACTGGCCATTCCCGGGGGCTCAAAAAAGGCAAGCACAGCTACACGGGTGAAATGGAAAACTGATTGCGATTGGGTTCAATCAAGGCGCGCGGGATTGCGTCACCGACCGCATCGGCTACCGGTCCACCGGCCACAGGCCATCTTGGGAGAACAATGGTTTAAGAGGTTGTTGCTGATTGAAAAATATATACATACATCTCGAGCGCACCATCCCACGTTTTATCGAGCGGAAGTTAATCCGGCACGGTGGTTAATCGCGCGCGGTTAATCGGGAGGGTAAAAACAGACGGCTTCCGTTCGATTTAGCCGAGATCAGGTTCGTGGCTGAAGCAAAATGAACTCTTTTGATTGCCACAGATTACGAAAGGCAACGGGCACACGACGGCGTTCGTTCCTTGGGACAAAAACAAGCCAAGTATATGCTTGTCCAGATTTACTTCGTGGCGACTGAATCACGGATCGATCATCCATCTTGTGCACGATTTCTGCCTGTTTTTCGTCACACGACGTCTTGAGGTATGTTTTCTTATATTTGATATTGGATTGTTTTTCAGCATGGGAAACATCGACCGAAATTCACAACAATTTTTTTTTTACATGTTTGTAGTGTTTGATCAACCTATTGACCAACAATCTTATAGGCCTTTTTGCACGAACCACGTTATCTTCGTTACGATGGAATTAACTTGGATAAAATCGAAACCACTTTGTTCACCCACTCAAAACCACCAAGACGCTGCGCGCACGTTGTTTTCGACCCGAGAGAGTGTCTACGTCCTGCACCGGCAAGCGTACGATCGCGTATGAACCTCGCGCCACGCTAGCGGCCACATTTTGGGGGCCTCCTCAAATGTGCAGACAGATCGACCGAGCGACCGTTAACTCTTTGTGCCGATCCACTCCACTCGTCTTGCGAGGCAAACAAAATATATACATAAAAAAAGGACGGCAATCGCGGGGAAGCAATATGCTCCGCGGTCATAACCGCGCACGCACACACTAGCGGCGCAAGAAAATAAAAGTCGCGCAAGCAAATGGTAAGAGAGGTGAGGTTCTGTAAGACAGGGCGCCAAAACGAAAGAAAAGAAAAACCAAAAAACAAAACCCGAATAGCAAGTTGGGCTGCTGGCCCGGCGTTCGGCAAGTTCTGCGGGCAAAGAACACGTTTACGGCAGGGTTGTTCATCTTTTGTTTGTCACTTTTCTAAAAATTGATCATCGATCAGACGCGATTCGCAAAACAAAAAATGCAAACCATATCGATAAGCTTCGACGTCGAGAAGATGCTATATTATGATCGCGCACCCAACGAGCCGGCCGACCTTCGTCAATAGTTGGTGGTTCTGGTATTTCACCGATTTTCTACAACATTTTATTAGCTTTGGTAAGTTTGCCACAATGACCTTACAAAGTGGCTAACCTGACAAGCCGATTGTGTGGTGTTAAAAAAATAATGCATTCAAAATTGGAAATAAAACACCCCGGTCGACCTCAGAGCATATTTTAACCAAAATAGTTAAATAAAATAGTTTTAAATAATAATTTCGTCCCTGATGATAACGAGGAAGATAAACGTTTTTTTTTTAATCAAAAGGCACCTCCATTGAAATCTTTCAAGAAAGGTTGATAACATACCGGAAGTAAAAAGCAAAGGTAAAGCCCATTAGACCGTAAACAAGAAGGACACACCGAAAACAAAAGCATGACCCATATTCCACTAAGAACAGGGCAGCGGTTCGTACGTTTTAGTCTTATCTTTCAAAATGATGCATTTCATTAGGTGCCGTATACTAAATTGTGTCGATGGACCATAATCCCCAGATTGGTGTCCCCTCAAGCGTCCCCGTACTCTACATCAGGGGTCGGCAAAGTCTGGCCCGACAACTGATTTTAACCGGCCCGTAAGAAAATGTTAGTGCTTCATACAAAAAAACCCATCTCACTTTTTATCGGATTTGTTCACATTGTCAAGTTTTTTTTTAAACAAAAACTGAAGATTAAAATTGTTGACCGAAATGTTCAACTTCCTCGAATACTTTTTGTTAGACTTTTTCGATCGTACTTGCATTATTGATCGTTTTAAAATCCCCTAGTCTCGAGACTCACGAGTCCAAAACCCGGCGCCAATCACTCGTTTACTTTGCATGCAAGATGTTTAATTTAGGTAGGGGTTACACTTCAAGAACAAATAAAAGAAATTCATAAACGGTACACAAACCAAAATGTATATGTTGAAAAAAATAAAAATTCAACGAAAATATGAACGAAAAATTTTGAAACAATTTACCGATGAAATTTCAAACATTTTATCTTATACCACTTTTGTATGTAACTTTACTTTTTAGAAAAATTATACTCCATTCAAAAGGGGTTAGTCTCCATTCGAAACTACTTAAAACACATTAAACCATCGTTTAAGGTATTCTTCCCGCGCTTTCGATTTCTTTTTAATCATCTGGCCCATTTCCAAAACCTATGCCGACCGCTGCTCTACATTATAAGAGACGTGACATATACTCAACAGCTAAAAGTTAAAATATTTTTCGATTCTGTAGTAACGATCAGCCCACAGAACCAAACGAATGAAAAGAACAAGGTAAGGCATTATGGAATCGTGTCTCGAGGCTAGGTGAATGATAACCTTGATAGTGGCTACGAACCGAATCCGATGCTCTGCCATGCTCATCGACGTGAGAGCCGGTGCGTACGTGCGCCAGCGTACGTCGGTGTATGGGTGGCATTGCAATTTGCCGGCCCCCGGGGGCATGGTAAACCGGTTCCAGTGGCACCCCGGTTTGTTCTAGGCAAACCGCCCCGGCAGGACGAGCCCACTGCTGCAAGCGAACTCGAGCGTGCCACTTACGGGTCGGTAGAAGCTGTTCAATAACCGACACCATTCGCTGGCCAACGATCGTATTGTAGATATTGTGGACCATTTCTTCTGTATGGGCTGCCTTGCGTCTTGTCGCGTCCGACGGGTTTACTTGCCGGTGCTCGAGGTAGGCAAGAACATTTACCTTGCGTCCAATTCATCCTGAGACACGAGGTTGCTATAGACTATGGCTTTTAGGAAACAGAGAAGAGGCAAGACGGTTGTTAATGGTTGGGGTCGACAGAATTGATCGCCCCTATGACGTTGAACTCATCCAATCAAGAGGTACCACCACCACTCGATCGAGTCAACGGAAGCCCTCTAAACACCGGAAGGCCAACAGTTTAAACTATCCGCCAATTAGTCACCGTAGATGTCCACTAGAACGTGGACAGTGTTGGACTTTTTTCTTCTGTTTTTTGTACAGTAAAGATGGATGACCGCACACGACTACGGTTGTTCTCGCGGTCGAGTTTGTCGTGGTGCCTGTTTTTTTCCTCTGCATCACGAAGCAGATCAACTTATCCCACTTATCATCGACGCCATTCGTCGTCTGTTCTCAGCTCGATGGAATGTACAGCACACTTCAGTTGTTTGTTTACGATCCGCGGCGACATGCGCAGTTCCACCACCGAGGGGGATGCCGAAAGATTCTTCCTATTGTTTTTCCTGTCCAACTTGTCCGCCATATGGTTAAATGTTTGTTTCCCAACATCCTCGACCAGGTCCACGGTCCTGGTGGGGGAAGAGGAGGGGGCGAAATACTAGAAGACAAAGAACTCTACTCTTCGAGTGTTACGAAACGAAATATTGTTCGATCCCATGTTCCTTTTCCTCCTGAATTGGTGTCCATAGATTCGCTACTGTGGTGCATCGTTTTTCCTCCTGCATCGTGAACACTGTTTCTGTCATTCTTGACCCCGTTCGAAACAGCTGTGTCGAGGGCAGTTCCATCGGGCACCGAATGGGAACGCGCAATTTTACCACTTGTTATGAAATCATTGCTTCTAATGAAGCGACGTGGAGGGCGTTCGGGGGGCTGGCTCCTGCGAGGAACGTGGGACCGTTTTAGACCAGTCCAAAAGCAAAATAACGCGACCGTCGACGACATTCGCCTCGCCAGATATTTCCAATGCGAAGGGCGAAGGGAAAGAACGAACGCCAGAACGAATGCGGCGAGGAAAACTGCGTCGCAGTAAACCCGTCTATCCCCCCCTCACCCCTAGCGGGGGTTTTGCAGGGAAGCATCATGCACTTTTCAGTTGCCTGCCTTTCTCCGACTGAATTCCACTTCTTTCACAGTGCTTGTTATTGCAAGATTAAATCGCACCGTAATGGCCACTTTGTTCACCTAAATGCCCCGGACTGCTATCTAACAACGTTGACGTTCTTACCAGAGCCGACCAACCAGCCCGGGGAGTTTAGATAACGTCGGCTCGATTTAGCCGCCGATGCGTCGTGGATGTTTCGTAAGCACAGAAAGTTTAACACACCTGTCGGAAGCGATTTCTGGGCGCCAGCAAAACTGCAGCAAGTAGTACGATTCGGTTTTCACCGCTCCTAGAACAGAATTAGACCATAAAAGTCTTCCCGAACTACAACAACACACTTTCCTGCTGTCGCATCGCACGGCGAACTAAACTTCGCGAGTAGTGTTGGCAGAATCGGGATTCGGAAGATTCGAAGATTCGATCCCTAGACGGATTCTAAAGATTTGAATCCCATCTGACAGATTCTAAAGATTTGGATCCCATTTGACGGATTCTAAAGATTAGATTCGATTAGGATTCGAGTCGGATTTGATTGGTTTGGAACTCGATTTGATTCGATTCTGACTTGATCTTAAACTGGTTGAATTGACTCACAATGATTTGAGTCGAATTAGTCACATAACTAGTCAATCTAGAGACAATTTAAGTTTACTCAAATCGAACGCTGTGTAGAATGTCCAATGGACATACCTATTTTTTACAAAGGAACCTATTTTTTACAAAGGAACCTATTTTTTACAGTAAAATGTCCACTAAATACAGTAAAATGTCCATTATCCGAGTTGTTCTACCCAATCAAACCCATTTCATGAGGACCAGACCATTTTTACCGGATTCTGGGGATTCAGATTAGGATAAAAAATTTCCAGACCGACATTGATTTGTTTACATGATGATGATGATGATGATGATGATGATGATGATGATGATGATGATTCCACCGCTTACCCCTACATAGGTTTGAGAGGGACGAAAGTATCTTACGATATTAAATATAAATCACCAAACGAGAGGGGGCATTGGGGCATTACTCTACAGAACAATCGTATCCATCTCTGCTCCATTCATACAACGGTCGCCATCGATTGCACAAGAAGATACATCTTAGATTTCCCAACTAGCAAAAGGAGACCACTTTCCGGAGTAGGGCAGGTATTTTTGCACAGTTTTGGTTAACACCGCCAGCTATCAATGATTGATAGTTGTTGAAAATACTGAGTAATGTCTTTTGGTTTCTGTGGAAATACTCCACCCTTGGATCAAACACCAATAGAGGAAAGCAGCAAGAAAACACGTGTTGTCTCTTTGAAAGTCCAGTAACAATAATTTATTTCATACAGTTTAAGTTACGTTGACAGCCAAATGCAGTGCTGCCAACTTTAGTTCTTTTCTGCCCAAGGTTTATACGCAGAGGTATTCACCCATTTCCAACACTCCTCCTGGGTGAGTACCAACCTTACTACTTTACAAGTATTGTAACACGCGCTTTTTCGCACTACAGTCACTGTTGTTAGGCTGACTGGCTTTGCGTCCCCTGTACAGTGTTATGTCTTCGAACGGTTTGCTTCCTTCATTTTCCGCTGTGTACCCTGGATCTATTGGAGTTCTTGGCACGTTCGACAGTCAACTCATCTTCGAGTCTGTCGACTTCCTTCTGCAACTTCTGAACGGAACGTTCAGCGAATTCAGCGCGAGCTTCAGCCTCCTTGAGACGCTGATCCAACACTCTCACTTGACCACCGTACGATTCCTCCCGTTTCGTTGCCTTTTCTTCCGAAACTTCCAGCGACTTCAGGTTGTTACCGACAACGCGGAGTTCCTCCTCAAGCTCGACGATCTTGCTTTCGTTCATCTCGACCTTCTCCTCCGAACGCTTGAGGTCCTGTTCCATGAGCACTAGTTTTCTGGCCACCTCTTCATATTTTTTGTCTGCATCTTCTTGCTCTGATGCTCTCGGTTGTGACAGGGTCCCTTCATTCTTGTTGTCACATTCAAACGGAAGATCTTCGTCACTCTCTAATACAGGATCATTCAAAACATGTCGCTCCTCCTGTTTCATTAGGTTCTTTGTTGCCGCCTGTTCCCCGCAGGGGTCTCCGTATTCGCCTGGCGTCGGACGCTCCATAGGACTACAGAGATCCGTGTGTATGATGTCCATTGGTCGCTTAGATTTCCGCTCTAGAACCTGCGGAAAGGGCTTCCGCACCAGCTTTCCCAGCATGCAACACTCACACACCATCCGCTCTCGGCAGTTTGTCATTCTTACTCCGTCAACTAGCCCTTTATTCACCATCGTGTTCACAGTCTGTATGTCACGGTGTCCCATTCGCCGGTGCCACGTGTGTTGGCAGTCTACACCATGATAACGCGTTGCTGTCATACACGTTTCCACCACCTTTAGCTTATACTGGTTGCCGACTAATATACCAACAGCTACGGTAGTATTTTGTGCTTTTATTTCGCAACCTTTTCTTCCGAATACTACAGAGAAACCCTTTGCTGCGAGCTTTCTTACAGATATAAGCCCACCTTCTAGCGCTGGAACTAACAACACGTTTTCCAGTGTGATGGCCACACGTTGACCATTGGCGTTCATGCCTACAATCACACCGTTCCCAATTCCGGTCGATTTTGTTTTCGTTCCATCTGCTAGAGTCACATCACCCAAAGGTTCTCTTTTAAATTCGGCGAAAAACTCAGGGTCATTAGTCATGTGACATGTACAACCACTGTCAATCGTCCATGCGCCCGGTATGACGTCACCCGCTATGAAGCACACAGCTCCAATAACCGCCGCCTGCTTCTCCTCCGACGAGCGTTCGCCTTCCATTTGAACCTGTTTCGCTTTCGGCTTGAAACTCTTTTCACTGCCGGATTGCGCCAGAAATTTGCGGCAGTTTTTCTTTAAGTGTCCAGGTTTCTGGCAAAAGAAGCACTTCCTTTGCTCGCTCCGTTCTGTCATTTTTAACACCATTTCTTTTTCTGAGAGGTCATTAGAATTGGAACGTTTCTGGAACTCGTCCCGCAACCGCGCAGTTACCAGATCTAAGGTTAGATCCTCCTGCGGCCGATTCTCTAATGCCGTAACGAAACTGCTGTACGACGGTGGGAGACTGCGTAGCATCATAATTATGCGCAGCAGTTCGCTGAGCTCTACCCCGGCGTTGTCGAGGCGCTCAAACAAGTCCTCAAATTCCTCGAGGTGCTTCTCCACGTTACCGCCTTCACACAGGTTTTTGGAACATATCTTTTGAAGCAACATTACCTGATTACCGATGGTGGCTTTTTCGTGGTAAGCCTGCAGGTTGCGCCACATGTCACGAGCCGTCTTGCTTTTCTTTATAAAGCGAAGTTGACTATCTTCAACAAGAAGGGAAATCGTCGCTCGCGCCTTGACGTCTTTCTTTTTCCAGTCTGCGTAATCATCATCATTTTCTTCCGGCTTCGGTAATTCTATCATGTCCCACAATTCCTCGCGTTCCAGCAAGGACTGCATGCGGAACCTCCATGTTTGATAATTACCGTTCCCGAGCTTCGCAAATGTTGCCTTCCAACCGTCCGCCATTGTTACTTTTTCTTTACACCGTTTCTCTTCAGGAATACCACAAATGCACTTCCTGGAAAACCTTGTCCTCAACCAAAAACTTTAACACACGCTCCGAAGCACTGGGGCTGGGCCCATAACCTGTTGAAAATACTGAGTAATGTCTTTTGGTTTCTGTGGAAATACTCCACCCTTGGATCAAACACCAATAGAGGAAAGCAGCAAGAAAACACGTGTTGTCTCTTTGAAAGTCCAGTAACAATAATTTATTTCATACAGTTTAAGTTACGTTGACAGCCAAATGCAGTGCTGCCAACTTTAGTTCTTTTCTGCCCAAGGTTTATACGCAGAGGTATTCACCCATTTCCAACAATAGTGTGGTGAAATCCACCAGTACTACTTAAGGGACCTGATCTTGTTCCTTCCATACAACGGCCCTGAACAATCACCTTGAAAGGTAAATCGCCGAGTCCCCCAAGGTACCACTTTCCGGAGTGTAAGAGGATATTTTGGCTCTGTTTGTTGTTCCCACCGCCACTTAAAGTTGGTTGATAATGTGGTGCCACTACCAAGAACAGAAAGGGACCCAAGTACAGCGAGATGTGTAGATACTATTAGTTCTTTTCGCACAGCCATGACCACCAATTGTTCTCATTTAAGCGCTCATGTCTCAAAACTATGTAGACTCATTCATTCTATTAAGTTAAATTAGATAATAAAAATAAAAAGTCCTTGTTCATTTTTTTACTCATCATCTTCTTCTTCTTGGCGTAACGGCCTCTTGGTCATGCCTACCCGTTAAGGGCTTACGAGACTTGTTTCCCTGTTGTACGTGGGTAGTCAGTCCTCTCGTACAGGAGAGGATCCGGTCTCGGTTGGGATTCGAACCCACGACGTCGAGGTGGTGCGCCCCGGGCTCATGGGCCGATTTTCTAACCGGCGCTACCGCTCGGCTGTAACGGGCCCCATTTCATTCATTGAATTAAACACAACATTCATTGGTCAATCATTCATTGAATTAAACACAACATATGAAAAATCGGCATTGGATGATCATGTATGATATGACGGATTGGGATTCGGATTCGAAGATCCGGATCTCATAATGGATTCGAATCGAGAGGTTCGAATCCCTGTAGGGATTCAGTTTCTCCATCACTACTGGCACGCATTTTGTGTGGATACCAAAGAAACTCATTAGGTTGAGTCATTTAGAGCGATTTGACAGGTAAATATCGCCATCAATTCAATTTTTTCATAGCGCCATCAATTCAATTTTTAAACAAAACCAGTTGAACCAGAATGTAAAACACATTTATATTGATCAATTTCTACCAATCATATAATTCCTGTATCAGGAATGGAATTTTAAGGAATAATCTATCTGAGTATCCTCAGCAACCGGCGATTCTAACCACAAAATCGGATCATGTTTGTAATCAGTACCATCAAGGTAAAGAGACCTGAAAAGTTGTGGCGATCCAACCTGTAGCTTCAGTAATCTTGGTGGAAGCTTCAAATTCAACAAGGTTCCTGCAACAAGATTGCACTCTTGCACATGTTCCTAAAATCGTCAATTCTAGCATAACTTTTTAGTTCCTTAGCCGTTTTACACAAATGGTCTTTTGAAGATAATTTGTGTCATTTGTGACATTCACGCAACCGGTACCGGTAAAGTACCGATTCAAAGTCCTTCGTCAATTCAAGGTCAATTTCCCGTTTCACGAAATGTAATAGTTCGGGTTGCCCCTAAATGTAGGCAGCCTAATCTACTTATTTCAAATGATGGTTAAATTGGTTTTATCCAACTTTTGTTGTAACAGAACTGATAATGAAGAAGTTTGTGTTTTAAACCATATCACCGAGAGCAATGCAATCACTCTATCTTTCAGTTAACAGCATAGAATGTATTTAAATTAACTATTGTTCTAACTATTATACGCCGCACGTTTAGTAGCGGTTTCGAAAAACATATTGTATATTGATAGGTATTGTTGGAACAGCATTCGAACTTGTTAAATTTTAATTCACCCATGCTGCTAACGAATACGATGACGGTGAATACATCTCCTAGAGTGGGTTTTTTGGTTGGTTCCGAATCGATTCCGTCTCTCGAGTCTCTGCACCTTTCTGTTGCCTTAATCGCACGTTAACATCGGTCAAAAGTAACGATCCGTTAACCACCCGCGTTATGTACCGAAAACGCCATCCGCCGCACGATCGATCGCGTCCATCGTTAATGGTGGAAAAGCGCTCGACCACCTTACCACCAAGTGGATCGTACGTGGGAAGAATTGTGTCAGGCTGTTTATGGTCGCCGATAAATTCGCACGCTTCCCTTCGGTCAAGTGGTGCAAGTATGAGATTGAACTTGGTACCTCCCAACAACACTATTCGGAGGTCATAAAACGATTTCCTACTGTTTAATGTTTATCAGTCCACCCCACCGATCGTATACCAATGCGAAAGTGACCTTGGGTGAAAGTTATTAATCGCTAAATGCGATTCGAGGTCTGCTTTTTAAACCCCAAGTACTAGTGAATGAAAAGAATGGATTAGTTTAACTAGTAAATAGTTTCGAAAAGATTAACTTTAGCGCAGTATTTGAACACACCCGCTTATTGGTATGGTTCAGGACCGATTTCATATGCCTGCGCCGTTTATGGTCGTGTTACAGGATGATGCAAATGCATCGGATTAATTTATCGTCAGTTGGTAATTTGATTGATCGTTATCAAAGTTTTACTGCTTTAACACAACAAACGTTTTCAGATGGTGGAGTCTTGAAGTAAACGTTCGATAGCCTAATCCATCTAAAGATGGATTTCCTGTGTTCGTGAAACGCTCGTATTAGTTTATTTCGATTAGGTATTCGTCCGGAAACTCTTCAAAGAAATCAAAGCTTTTTTACTTGGATACTCATTTTGATACAATTAAATGATACACTTATTCGCTAGATTTGTTGTAAAAAGATTATTTATCCAGGAGTTAGTGCGATATAAAATCCCATTGAGTTATACCGAAATGATCAAAATACAAATGAGTTATATAAATGGATCGACCATTTTTATAAACACTGAATCAAAGGGCACTATTTTTTCTCAACTGTTAGTTTTTATAATAATGCAAGATTGAGAAGAAATCGGTTTGGAGCTTTGGTTTTGAATAATCCTTTTTAAAAACAAAAAGTTACAAACATTTTTCAAAAGGATTAAATTCAGTCGAACTAACATCACAACCTTGAAAACGTTTAACAGTCAAACCATTTCAATTATTTTGCTGGCTTCTTAGTTTCGAAAGCGCAAATAAATGTTCTTGTGGAAATGAGTTCTTATCAGTTCTTATGACAAGAATATATCTTCATGATGCGAGAAGTCACATCCTAAATAGTTGATACAGTACAGGAATGCTGGTAACCTTGCTCTAGCTGACCTTCTGATTATGGAGTACTCTACAAAAGTACCATTCTGTGGAACATTCTAATGCAACCTCGTTCACACATAGTATCAAAGGATCGTTCACTTAGAATTTGCATTTTTAATAACTTTTGATTAATAGCCATTTCACCATGCCAGACCTTCTGCGTCATGTCCTTAAATGCCAAGGTGTTTGTCCAAGGAATCCATTCTGCACAACCGCCGATATTATAACCGAGGGACACAGTCAGTTTTAAGCAATGGAGTGGATCAGACGCCAAATCGACACCGTGCTCTTCTTGCGCGAAAGAAGAAACTATTTTCACTTTTTGCGAATATTCCAACTTTTAGCAGGATATCCGGTCAGTCTCCATACGGTCCCGACAAGAATTGTAATGGCCATTCGTGTTAGTGCCTTTTCTCTGTATCTGCTGAGCCTACTGCACAAACTTACCTACACCCTATACCAACCGGAGGACGCGAACTACATGGCAGTTGTATCGGGTAGTTGTGGAATGCTCATTGCTTGTCTGATCATGTTAAGTGCCAGCACCAGTCACTACGAATACTTTCGGAAGCTAGAGGACTTTTTCAACGATCGAACGTTCGCCCGGAACCATCCTCTGTTCAGAAGGATTCGGGAACGCTGCTATCGCTGGGGCAATTGCTTCACCCTGATTCCTCAAGTTGGCTTGCTACTTATCATACTTCAAAGTATATGCCTCAAGCAGTACGGCAAAAAGAGCGCCATGCTAGTAATCCGAGGGGAACCAGTTGGGATGCCGCTGACCCATGACCTGTACATCTGTTTCCTTTATTTTCCTTCACTGTGTTTCTTCTTGGGCTTCTCGATGGTGAACGTTTGTTTGGTGGGGTTTGTTGGTGAGATGGAGATACTGGCTTATCGACTCGGCGAGCTGGATGATACCGTGAAAAGGCGGCTACAGGACGAGGGCAACGAGTCGTACCGGAAGTCCTTCTGGAACGCCTATCACGACGAGCTGCGTCAATGTGCTAAGCGACATTGTGAAATATTCGAGTAATGCTTTGCTTGCTTTAAACTTGCTTGTGAAACTAACAGACCAACAATTTCATTTCTCCAAAAACATCCAGAATGATATCGTATATGCAACAGTTTTCAAGCCTTCTGTTTCTACTGCAGCATAGTTTTTCGCTTACTGTCCTGGTAGCCAGTAGCTACTTAGTGCTTCGCGAGAACGCACTGCGGGAAAATATAACATTTGTCGAGTATCCGATCCCACTCTTGTTTCTCTACTTCACATTTTGCTTTTTGGTCGAGAAGGTGCAGAGCATGGTAGGTAGTAATCATTTCTTGGAGCAGTAGGAAAACATTTTCACTCTCACGTTCTTCCACATTTATCAGAACAACTTGATCGGAGAACGACTCTACGATACGGAATGGATGCTGCAGATGCGCTATTCGCGGGAGTTCCACCACGAGTACCGATCGGCTGTCCGCACGATCGCGATTCTGCTCGGACGCAGTCAGCAACGTATCCGGTTCACCTGCGGCTCAATCAACGAGGTCTCGATGGCAAAGTTTACCGAATTTCTCAACCTCATCTATACGATCGTGATGTTTTTCATAAACATCAACTAACGGATATGGCTCCCGCATGATAAGACGAATTTGGAGGATTTGCACTCTGCTCTTAGCAACACTGCTTGCATCGCACGTTTATATACCAACAGCAGCACAATAGTTTGTTTCGTTCCGAGTTCATACAAAACATGAAAAATAAATTTTCAGTAGTAGAGAACTTTATGCGTGATTGAGAACGCCATAGTCGTTTGCGACCGCCATGTCTTGATTCGCAGCAGCAGAGCAAATGAAGAAAGGTCGTTTGCATCTCAAATAATGGGAAAAGACTGGTTTGTATCAGCTTATCGAACTGTCCTTTCCAATCAAATCATGTGTAATTATGAATTGCTCAATTCTTTGTTCGTAATACGAAATAAAGCGAATTGGTAACATTCCTACAAGGGGAACAACGTCAGTTTTATGGTGTCATAGAAACTTCAAAGATCAAGGGTTTTAAGCTATTTAACTTAAGCCATCCACAACTAAACCATTCAAAGAAAATAGACTCATATCCTACACGCAATAAAATGTTCACTTACTCCATGCTATAAGGACGATTCCTCTGGACATCATTTACAATAAAATTGGTGAACAACACTCTCCCAACAGGCTTGCAGAATCTAAATAAAAATAATGAACACGTCAACCCGAGTAAAATACATAATTCGAATGCTAGCAAAATATTTATACATGCAATAGTGGTTCGGAAATTTGGTCGATCCTCCCCACTTACAGGATTCTCGCTTTTGGAGGAGTCGCTTAATTGAAAGATACCTGATAGCTTCCGGCAAGGGGTCTCTTTGGTGTTCGCATTCGGGTCAGGTGTGATTTATTTTCCTCGCGAGGTGAGTTTTTCATGTCATGCGAGCTCATTAGATTTATAAATGTTTATAAAACACAATTTTAAAATATTGGTAACAATCGAATATGGGAATATTTCATCCCCGCCATGTACAACATAAAGAAAGTTTTCGTGATGCTTTGATCAGAATGTTTTCCCACGGTGCAAGGAGTTTTTTTCCCACGCCCTACACAGTTCTTTGATAAGGACCTTGCTACCCCAATCCATGCACCCATATGATTATACCGTATGCGTGATAATGTTTGCACCATCGTACCAATATGGTTCCCGTTTTCTCTGGTCATACAAATCCTTTGCTTTCTTTGCATCCACTTAATTCTTAACTCGCGCCAAAATAGTTAGCGAAAGAAAAATCACGTTTTACTTAGTTTAGCACTTATACCATGACAAAGTAGCAGTCTATTCGCGATTTCTCTCACTCCAAACTATCACAAAAACAAATTGCCGATGCCATAGGAATATCCCGGTGGACCGGGGAAAAGGTCTTGGACAGGAATACGGTTGGATAACTATCCTCGAAAGTATCTACTGGCCCTCGAAACGCACCCAAAACTAGGGTTACTCAATATGGCGTGTTATGAAGGTCAATGCTTACTCTAAACGAAAACCCAAATATGACAAGCCTCCGGTAAACATTGACCAGTTTTTGTAGAGAATTAGATCTGACTTACATTTTTAGGACCTGCAGCGCATTCAGAAAGCGCATGGAGACTAAAATGGTCACAAATGGCAACTCAATGGAAGACTTACATGCTTAAAAACATTGACAAACATGTCCCTTTAGGATAGATGAAAAAACTACATCCTAAAATTTTTGAGGATATTTAAAATTTTGTTATTGTTGAATGGTGCAAACATTATCACGCATACGATAGAGTTCAAATGTACCCTTCAGTGAGAATATTCTAATGCAACTTTGTAAACGCGTTGCATTCGCTTGTGCCTGAAGGTATGCATTTTTTAGAACATCTGATTAATAGCCACTTCTCCATGGCTTAGATGTCAAAGTCTTTGTCCAAGGAACCCATCCTGCACAACCACCGATATTGTGGCGTACAGTCAGTTTTAAACAATGGAGTGGATCAGACGCCAAATCGACACCGTGCTCTTCTTGCGCGAAGGAAGAAACTATTTTAATTTTTTGCGAATATTCCAGCTTATAGCTGGATATCCGGTCAGTCTCCATACGGTCCCGGCAAGAATCGTAATGGCTATTCGTGTTAGTGCCTTTTCTCTGTATCTGCTGAGCCTACTGCACAAACTTACCTACACCCTATACCAACCGGAGGACGCCAACTATTTGGCGGCTGTAGTAGCCAGTAGTGGAATTGTCATAGCAAGTCTGATCATGTTAAGTGCAAGCACCAATCACTACGAATATTTTCGGAAGCTAGAGGACTTTTTCAACGATCGAACGTTCGCACGGAACCATCCGCTGACCGGAAGGATTCGGGAACGTTACTACCGCTGGGGCAATTGCTTCACCCTAGTTCCTCAAGTTATCGTATTTGTTGTTGTGCTGCAATGTTTTTTCGATAAGCAGTACGAGAAAAAGAACATGATTCTAGTCATCTGGGGTGAACCAGTTGGGACGCCCCTGACTCACTCCCTTTACATCTGTTTTATCTACTTTCCTTCGCTGTGTTTCTTCATGGGCTGTTCGATGGTGAACGTTTGTTTGGTGGGATTTTTGGCTGAGATGGAGATACTAGCTTCCAGGCTCGGTGAGCTGGATGATACCGTGAAATGGCGGCTAGAAGACGAGGACAACGAGTCTTGTCGGAAGTCCTTCTGGAACGCCTATCACGACGAGCTGCGTCAATGTGCCAAGCGACATTGTGAAATATTCGGGTAATGCTTTGAACTTGATGTTAAGACTTACAGACAACTAATTTCGTTTCTCCATAAACATCCAGAATGATATCGCATATGGAACAGTTTTCAAGTCTTCTGTTCCTGCTACATCATAGTTTTTCGCTTACTGTCCTGGTGGCCAGCAGCTACTTAGTGCTTCGCGAGAACGCACTGCGGGAAAATATAACATTTGTCGAGTATCCGATCCCACTCTTGTTTCTCTACTTCACATTTTGCTTTTTGGTCGAGAAGGTGCAGAGCATGGTAGGTAGTAATCATTTCTTGGAGCAGTAGGAAAACATTTTCACTCTCACGTTCTTCCACATTTATCAGAACAACTTGATCGGAGAACGGCTCTACGGGACGGAATGGATGCTGCAGCTGCGCTATTCGCGGGAGTTCCACCACGAGTACCAATCTGCTATCCGCACGATCGCGATTCTGCTCGGACGCAGTCAGCAACGCATTCGGTTCACCTGCGGCTCAATCAACGAGGTCTCGATGGCAAAGTTTACCGAATTTCTCAACCTCATCTATACGATCGTGATGTTTTTCATAAACATTAACTAACGGAGATGGTTCCCGCATGATAAGACGAATTTGGAAGATTTGCACTATGCACTTAGCAACACTGCTTGCATCGCACGTTTCCATAGCAACAGCAGCACAAGAGTTTGT
Source organism: Anopheles coustani (assembly GCF_943734705.1). Lineage (NCBI taxonomy): Eukaryota > Metazoa > Arthropoda > Insecta > Diptera > Culicidae > Anopheles > Anopheles coustani. The sequence continues at coordinate 26,037,862 of NC_071288.1, forward strand.
TTCGTTCCGAGTTCATACAAAACATGAAAAATACATTTTCAGTAGTAGAGAACTTTATGCGTGATTGAGAACGCCATAGTCTTTTGCGACCGCCATGTCTTGATTCGCAGCAGCAGAGCAAATGAAGAAAGGTCGTTTGCATCTCAAATAATGGGAAAAAATAGGTTCAAGTTTTGCATCAGCTAATCGAACAGTTCTTTCAAATCAAATCATGTGTATGAATTTCTCAATTTGGAACAAGCAATGTTCGCAATGCGAAATAAGCGTAAATGTAAAGCGAATTGGTAACATTCCTACTAGGGGAACAACGTCTTATGGTGTCATCAATTTAACTACCAAGTACCCTCTAAAAGTTTATGTTAAAGTTGGTTTGGCACGGTATTTGCACAGAAATGTTGTTGGATCTGTTTTAGTTTGGTTGAGGGCGAGGTCAAGGGAACTTCAAGGGTCAAGGGATTTAAGCTATTTAAATTCCACGCAGCTATTTAGACATCCACAACTAAAACATTCAAAGAAAATATTCTCATATCTTACACGCAATAAAATGATCATTTACTTCATGATGAGCTCATCAGATTTGTGTTTGTAATGTATGAAATATCATTGTTTTTGTTGTTTTCTTTTCCCTTTGAATACAGAGCAAAATATAGATGTGCGGAAACAACTTTAACCAAACGCTAATTCTTTTCAATGTTATTACATTGAGAAACAAGAGATTTGTTGGCAAATTTATTTATTAAAAACACAATTTTAAAACAATGATAACGATCGAATATGCTAATATTTCATTTCCGCCATGAACAACACAAAGAAAACTTTCGTGATGCTTTGATCAGAATGTGTTCCCACGGTGCAAGGAGTTTTTTTTCCCACGCCCAACCCAGTTTGTTGATAAGGACTAGAGACCTCGTTACTCCAATCCATACGCCCATATGATTACAGAGTACTAAAGTACCCTTCAGTGAGAACATTCTAATGCAACCTCGTTAACGCGTTGCATTCGCTTGTGCCTGAAGGTATGCATTTTTTAGAACATCTGATTAATAGCCATTTCACCATGCCAGACCTTCTGCGTCATGTCCTTAGATGTCACGGTCTTTCTCTAAGGATCCCAACTTACACAACAGCCGATATTGTGGCGTACAGTCAGTTTTAAGCAATGGAGTGGATCAGACGTCAAATCGACACCGTGCTCTTCTTGCGCGAAGGAAGAAACTATTTTCATTTTTTGCGACTATTCCAGCTTATAGCAGGATATCCGGTCAGTCTCCATACGGTCCCGGCAAGAATCGTAATGGCCATTCGTGTTGGTGCCTTTTCTCTGTATCTGCTGAGCGTACTACACAAACTTACTTACACCCTATACCAACCGGAGGACGCCAACTATTTGGCGTTCGTATCGGGTTGTGGAGGAATGTTCATAGGTTGTTTGATCATGTTTAGTGCAAGCACCCGTCACTACGAATACTTTCAGAAACTGGAGGACTTTTTCAACGATCGAACGTTCGCCCGGAACCATCCGCTGACCGGAAGGATTCGGGAACGTTACTACCGCTGGGGCAATTACTTCACGCTAGTTCCTCAAGTTGCCGTATTTGTCGTTGTGCTACAATGTTTTTTCGACAATCAATACGAGAAAAAAAGTATGATCCTGGTCATTCGGGGTGAACCAGTTGGGACGCCCCTGACTCACTCCCTTTACATCTGTTTTATCTACTTTCCTTCGCTGTGTTTCTTCATGGGCTGTTCGATGGTGAACGTTTGTTTGGCGGGATTTTTGGCTGAGATGGAGATACTAGCTTCCAGGCTCGGTGAGCTGGATGATACCGTGAAATGGCGGCTACAGGACGAAGGCAACGAGTCTTGCCGGAAGTCCTTCTGGAACGCCTATCACGACGAGCTGCGTCAATGTGCTAAGCGACATTGTGAAATATTCGAGTAATGCTTTGCTTGCTTTGAACTTGATATTAAGACTTACAGACAACTAATTTCGTTTCTCCATAAACATCCAGAATGATATCGTATATGCAACAGTTTTCAAGTCTTCTGTTCCTGCTGCAGCACTTTTTTTCGCTAACTTTCCTGGTGGCCAGTTTCTATTTAGTGCTTCGCGAGAACGCACTGCGGGAAAATATAACATTCGTCGAGTATCCGATCCCGCTCGTGTTTCTCTACTTCATCTTTTGCTTTTTGGTCGAGAAGGTGCAGGGCATGGTAGGTAGTAACCATTTCCTGGTGCTGGGGGAAACATTTTCACTCTCACGTTCTTCCACACTCAACAGAACAACTTGATCGGAGAACGGCTCTACGGGACGGAATGGATGCTGCAGATGCGCTATTCGCGGGAGTTCCACCACGAGTACCGATCGGCTATCCGCACGATCGCGATTCTGCTCGGACGCAGTCAGCAACGCGTCCGGTTCACCTGCGGTTCAATCAACGAGGTCTCGATGGCAAAGTTTACCGAATTTCTCAACCTCATCTATACGATCGTGATGTTTTTCATAAACATCAATTAACAGACCATGTATCAGTGTTTTTAGATAAATTTGGAAGATTTGCACTATGCACTAGAAAAACTACTTGAATCACGTTTAAATACGATGTTGCACAAGCCTTTGTTGTGAACCTTTATGTGAAAAGTAACTGGTTATTACGGTATAGTATTTTACGATAAAAGCAGCCTGGTTTCTCATTCTTTTCTTTGTTGGATTCATGTTGAAATATTCCTCTGCTAACAAATCCAACATTTTGTTGCTTTGCGGAGGTACAATGTTTTAGAAACATACTATATTCTTTTGAGTAAGAGCTCTTTTAACGTTATCTATATCGTAATCGTAAATTGTTTGTGCTTACGAAGTATATTGTGAATATTTTTTACAATATGCACTTTATAAAATTGAACATCAAGTGAATCAACATTTGGGAACTCAATGTCTTACTTTGGATTCAAAACTACATATATCGACCTGCAAATCGATTTGAAAACGTAGTCTAAAATTAGTCGGAATGGTTTATTACTTGTTTGAATTCTCAACTATTTCATTTTTTTATTCTTCGTAAGCAGAAATAATAACATGAAATGATTTAGGTGCTAATTCTGAGTCTAAACCGAATCAATCACCAAAACCAACTGGTCTGGGCTGTTGAAATCGAAAGAGAAAGTAGTTCCTAAATTTTAATTTAAAATTGTTCTAAATTAATGGAAGTAAGGATATCAGAAAATGCCAAGACAAAGACAAGTGGTTTTAAGTAAGCGAAAACATATGCGAGACATATTAAAGTGTTGTATGAGCTTTAGATGTAACACTGTGTGAACTGTTCCTAAATACATAAATCAGTGTGAAAACAATCACTATGGGTTAGTTGGATCCTTGAAATCTGTTAGTGTACTGTAACTACAAGCAGTTCAGCGCTTTCCTTCAACAAAGGAAGACCAACGGACTTGAAAGTCAACTCTTCCACCCCTCAGTGCACGTTCAGTCAACATAGGCTACATGCATCATGCACACCGATGCATCCACCCATTCATTAATTCTGCATCAGCAACGAGACGTGGCGTTCGCGTACGACGTGGTTCTTTACTTTCATGCCGTGTCTGCCGTCGCCTCCACAAGAACCGCAACCGTTGCGTTATTTATTCCGCGTACGCACCGGTTTGTGGGTCAGTCGGCTACAGCATGCTAGCTTTCTGCCACCAACAGGTACGCCGAGTGTTGTCCGTACGCACTTGTGCGCAGCACCAACGCGCATCATAAATCAAACCGCGGGGAAGCGCGTAAAAGAGAATATTGGCCACTCCCGAAAACGATTACCATCGATATCTTTGGGCCCCTGTTTTCTCCCCCGAAAAAACGCTGCCGAAACCGACGTCGGCGGGGGAAAAAAAAGATCCTAAACGTGGGATGAAAAACGATGAAGTTTTCGCCGATCCTTCGACCACGACCAATGCCATTAATTGGTGTGACAAAAGATAATTTAACTATATCGCTTCGGAACCTCGTTACGATTGGAAGCTTTAGAAGAAGAGTAATCATTATGGCTACATTGCGCCTGCTTCACCTTCCACATCTTTGATTCAAAGGGTGTCAGCGACATGCTTGAAAGCAAACTTGTTTTTTAGCCTATTTGCAAACCCTTGCCCCTCGACCTCGAGGCGAAAAGCACGAAGGACTCACTAGAGCCAACCGGGAGGGTCACGGTCGAGGAAGTGGAAAACCTGAAACATTTTGGACGTACATTTATGAGCAATGGCACACCAGGCCACCTTTTTCGGGTTCGACGTTCCTCGTTCCACCATCGAGGACTCCCTTCCTTACCACCGTCGCAGGAAGACGGGCAGGCGAGAACATAAAAATGTAATTAAAACGCTTCCATTCGCGAATTCACAACGCGAACCGACGAAATGCGCGATGCACAAGGAGTGCTGCTCGTTATTGGGTTATGATGGTGATATTGGCAACATTAAGAGCTTGTGTGTGTGTTTGTGTTGGTTTAACTTTTAAATAAACCCTTCATCGCGCTGGCATCGCTAGTGCGTGGTGTCCCAAATTCCTGCAGTCAGCGCTCGTCTGCTTCCCTCCCGTGCTGTCCTCTCTTTCGCTTACTTTCTTTCCTTCTTGTGCGTCCTCGTAAGAAAGGCCGGAAGCTCCCTCGGGCTAAAGAAGCTTTAAATTTAACCGTTTTTTGCTTTTTTTGTCATGTGAACATTCCGTTCGCGAAGGATCGAGTCGGTTTTGGGCGTCCGCGATGGTGTCTTATTTTGGGACGTCGTCTCTGTAGCGTTTTGTGCCTTTCTTTGTTTGCACTCTCTGTCCGATGGGCACCCGAAGGCGCCTTGCGATAAGGCCAAAGCCATTGCCAAAACGCAACCAATCGGGAGGCTGGGAAATCCCGCGAGGCTTGCTGGAGAAAATGGGAAACCGGACCGGGTCGCTTCAGGACATCGATTCTTGACCGCTGGTTTGGCTGTGCGGCATGAATGATTGGCTCGGCCCGTATATTCCTGTTTTGCGAAACGAGAAACAATAATGGGAGCCAAAGTGCGGCCCCAGCTGGTCGTGCGTTCCCCCCCCCCCCCCCCCCCCCAGACTACCTCCCCCGCCCAACCACTGGACTGGGAGCCTGCTATGGAAGAATAATTACAGCCTCGTTCGTGCGGGTACCAATTTACAGCAGTTCCGCTATTTGAGCTGCCAAAAATTGTGATTTATTCCTGATTAATGTTCATTGCGATCATTTGCATTTGCGTGGCCAGGCCCGATCGGAAGAACTGTGGCAATCCTGTCTCCCCCCCCTCCGGGAAGCAATCCGGCTGATGGTTGATTTACTTTTCCTTTGTTGCAAATTACTATTTATGCATATCGCTTCCCAAAAGCTCATCGTCATTAAGCGTGCGTGCTTTTTGTGCGCCGGCCGCGGTGAAATCGATTTTTGTTTCTGCCGCTACATTGATTTCTTACCGTATGATTTATAACCGTATGATTTTACTAGTAAAAAAATTAAAAAAAAGTATTTTAAAACAAAAAAAACACAAAGAAATATATAACTGTCAAAGATGCATCCAAAGCGCATAATCCCAGTTACAGTAACCTTCTGAAAAACAATATTACCATAGCTATGTTTTTATTGATTCACTCATTTTTTAATCAAACAAAATAAACCGGATCGAACCAACAAACGCCACCACTAGAAGAAATCGGCAACATAAAATAATAATCGCTCGATTAATCTCCCCACAAAACCCCAAAGATGGACCCGCTAGGATGAAAGCAGCAACGCGAACCGTATGATAATAATAATTAGTAATTTATAGCCACCAGCTTTGGGCCGACGGTGGGTAGTTTGGGGTGGCGAAATGTGCCTTTCCATGGCGCACGAAACGACGAGAGTCCGGTGAGCTTGGGGAGGTAGGAAAGCATCCGTTCGTTCGGCTCATTTTATGGCCACCGAAAATGCAAATGAAGTAAGGACCATAAACAAGTGAACGAGTCCCGTGCTTCCCGTTTGGTGCGGCGTCCGTTCCATCGATCAATCATATCGATCCATCTCGGGCGACGCGTCGTGTGACAAGCGATGATTTCCATTTTTTTTTTGCCCTCCGGCCTGATCGGGAGATGCACAAAATTGCCTTATGCGACATATCGTAGCGGGAAACGGAAAAGAATCACCAACCAACCCCGGACCTCGTCGCATTGACCCTCTTCGCCTATTGGCCTTGGCCTTTCCCGTGCGCATTCGGGCGGCAACCTTGATGTCGAGATGCACGACAAAGGGAACGACATAAAATAAGAGAATAAAAAACGCCTCCCAAAACGGACGCACGAACGAATGTGCATCTGTACGCGTGTTAATTTGCATTCGGCCCTCGGCCGTGCAGTTTGGGTGCAGTTGACAAAACATTGCGTCGTTGCCTTGAGCTTGGCGCACATCATGACCTACGGGGCGAAAGAATCGACAGGAAGGACACCGAGACGGCGCAAGGGAACGCTAACAAATTGCTTTGCAATAAAATGTCAAAAAACAACCACCAACAGGAAACACGACCAATCGAGCACATCTGGACAAGACCGATGTCACCATGGATGGCTTCGGATGCGCGTGAGCACAAAAGTGCGACAAATGTGACAAGATTCGACAGCTTTATCCCTAGCCAAGGACGGGAAGAAACGATTATTCAAATCATTTTGGACCTCCCGTTTTGTTTGCTGGCGCACGCTGCGGCGAGAATTGCAACACGATAGCAAACACATTGCTGCCGAATAATTGTTTTGTGACGGCATTCGTCGCAAGCACTCGATAGCTGTCTGCAAATTCGTCGGCCCGCGGGAAGATGATGTGGAAAAATATGTTTCAAGCAAGAAGATTTAACCATGCAAAGGACGATGCATTTTCGAGACCGACAATTTAAATATTGACACCATTCAGTTGGAACGAATTGAAGCTTCAGCAATCAGACAAAGCGATACGGATAAATTTGAAACTTAAAGAAGTAAATGAATACCTCAAATGATGTATTTTTTGCATTCTTTCTACTGGTTTGATTATTTCAATTTCGACAACAAATGTTCTAATATTATAAAAGAAAAAGGAACATTATTAACAATTTTAAGCACCCATAATAAATCGCAGTAGCACAAAATGCAAATTTCTTTGAACCTTAGATATAGTTCACCGAACTTACCTCTCTGCTATTGAAGCATCAAAAGATAAACACACAAATCCATCATCTCACCTTCGACGTGAGCAAACGCTTCCAGTCCGCTAAGTAAAGAGAAGATCAAACGAAAGACTTCACCAGTGGGACAGACGAGGAACTTCAAATAAAATCCAGAACGGGATAAATCAAGCAAAAAACAAATAAGAAAAGCACAGTCAGCTGGAACCGTGTCGCCTAAAATTAAGTCATCTTCGGTTCTGCTTTGCAATTCCCAACTCGACTGTATCAATACCAGCCATGCCATCCCTTTTCCCCCGATCTCGCCCGTTAACCCGCTTGCGGTTAATGATATTGTTGCCTTAGGTGATGCATCATTTTCTGCACACAAACTCACGGGAAAAAAATGGGCCAATTCCCAGCGTCCGAAACTTGGTCAGTTTCGGGTACCGGGCGCAAATCTCGTCAAAACGCTCAATTCGACCGAACGAAGGAGAAGAATCCGGGCGGCCACAGATGATGTACCGAACATTGGGACGCGGCTTTGGGCTAGTTAGGCTCGTCAACGTTGGCCGGAACGTGGCAAAGGGAAGGAAAACTAAACGAGGCCCAAGAGATCGTTTTCGGTTTGTTTGCGCCCAAGGAATGAACGAACAAAAACAACACATAAAAACAACACAGACACACTCTACGCGTACTCGTCATCTGCGCGTCATAAAAATTAAGGTCAACGATGTTTGGCCAGTCAAACACGGTGCACAAATCTAGGGCCCCCTGTTTGGGTTTTCGGCGGAGGTTCCCCAAATTCCGGTTCTCGGCCCAGCTCCGGAGTCGCTGGAAAGAATCACTTGCCCGTTGAATTTGTCCGGTTTGCTTGTTTCTGTTAGCCAAAGGGGGGTTTCTTTCTTTCTTCCATTTCCCGACCGACCGTCGGTGCGGCGGACTGTTTTTGGGAAACATTTCACTCTGTTTAGATTCCCACTGAATGACGGATGGGATGGACCCGACCCGAGGTTCGTGTCGTAAAGAGTGCGACCCAACGACCGGATCCGGGCAGCTAATGGGCTGCCGAGAGGCTGTGGGCCAATGTTCTTTCTGCAGCGAAAAGCTTTATTGTTCCGTCCTCGTCCCGCGGGTCGCGGCCTCGAAAGGGGGAGGAACTAAAGAAGGTGTTAACGTTCTCTAAGGGGTTTGGGCTGTGGTTTTTGTTTTCCGCCGCCATTACCGAAGAAAGTGAATCGTGTGAATAGGTCAAAAGTAGGTCAGTCTCGGGTGAAGGAAGGTGATGACCTAGAATAATGATTCTAAGCAAGTGAATTTACCCACGATGGAATATCGGAAGATGTAACGAAATCAATTAGATTTGAAACAAGTAACAAGTACACAAATGTACTGCCTGTTCCGTTTTTGTAACAAACGGCGAAAACGGTACCAACTAAGCATCGATGTTCTCTGCCATTTACTGTTTCCATCAAGGTTGGTTCCAGTGGATCGGTGAAGAACTTGCTGCTCTTATCAACATTAAACATTAAAACCACCAATTACGCGGTACTTGGTTGAAAGCTTTGAATGTTGAGGCTCTAAAACTGACGGTTTTGTTAACTCATGTTGCCGCGTTTTCCAGCACTTACGCATTTCCGACTTTTTCACGCGAGGCACTGAAACAACTGATAAATTTTCCGCCGAAGGTAAGAAGAAAGAGAAACCGGATAGAAAACTCCATCTCCTGAAAGATGGCGAGCGAAGGCAAGAAAATTGAAATCTAGTTCATTCATAAATCACGACACGGCCACGAGCGGCCGGAAGTTTGGCGGAAATTGGAGGCCCAGGTCCAAACGGCCATGACACTTTCGGCTCGTGGCCACCTTATTTATGGCATCGATCGAATTGATTTAACGTAAATTGGGTTAACGTTCCCGCCGATGCATTTTCCTTCCCCGTTTTTCTATTGTTAAACCCGCGGTGGAGCAATTGAGTCCAAATTGTGCGTGCCTTTTAATTGCCCTCGTTCGTCATGATAGTTGTTGTATGGGCGATCGGGGCCGCTTGTATTGTGGGCTCGTTTATTTAACTACACATAAATAGGGTTCTAAATCAAGCAACCAGTAATTAAGATTTACGACAAACTGGTTGATTTTTCCAGAGAATAAAGAAACTGCTGTTATCCCTGCCTGCATGGGATAACCTCAAAACATGTTGTTACACCTAATGTTAACTACTTTTGACAGCTTCAATGTTGCTGAAAGCTGACGCCGTACGCATCCTATCGCATGCTCGCCCGATGCCACCGCAATGCGGTATCGCGAAGCGGTAACCGGAAACCGACGGAAGCCTCGCCAACGACCGAGGGTAGCATGTGATACCGCACAACCTTAACAGCGTATGCAGAAAACATTGTAATCAATTACCGACACGAAGTTCAACCAGATGAAACGTGATAGCGTTGGGCGGCGTGAATCGCTTCGACACTTGCGACTGGAGAGAACGGGTGCTGGTGGGTCGCCTTTAGCAAAGGTTCTTGGTTGTTTGGGGTGAATCCCTATAAAATGGGCGGCTCACACCGTGGAGGATCATCAGTGTGCAGCTGTGTGTTCTAAGTATATCAACTTATCAGTCTTTCCTCGGACGCCTAAAATGTCTTCAAAGGTGTGTACTAATAGGGTTGTTTGCAATTGAAAGAATTGGGACTAACGCCTCTGCTCATCTTCATTACTCCAGATCTCGCTCATCTCCCTCGGGCTGCTGCTGGTCGTTGCCTGCTCCAACGCACAGCTGGGAGCTCGACGATCGTCCCAGGACCGGGTAGGAGTCCTTCGCCAGTACGACGACGGTCTCCGGGCTTCCCGTAACTTCGACGACCTGTACGACGAGCAGCGCTTCACGCAGGGTAACCGCAACCAGCAGGAACAGGAGCAGCGTCAGGATCGTCGCGATCGCACGGACTACGACAGCAACGACGACAGCTACAGCTACGGCTACGCAGTCCGGGATGAGGTGTCGGGTGACATCAAGAGCCAGCAGGAGGTGCGCAACGGTGATCGGGTGCGTGGCCAGTACCGGACGGTGGAATCGGACGGCACGGAGCGCATCGTGGACTACACGGCCGATGACTTCCGTGGCTTCAACGCGATCGTGCGCCATCAGCCGCCGGTTGCCAAGCGTACTCAGCTCGTGCATACGCTTCAGCCGGCCGTCCTGCTGCGTCCAGCACACGTTGCCCAGGTTGTGTCCGCCAACAGCGCTGGCCACCGCTCGGTACCGTCGGCTACCGTCCTCCTGCATCATTAAAAAGCATCATTTCTTTCCCTTCAGCAACATCGGATATAGCCAACCTGTCCTAAAGCTTGCATACGAAAACGTTTATTCCGAATAAAAGATCCCTCAAATTGTTTCGATCAAGATCGTTTAGTGTTTGGAGGACCCTTTTTTGACTCGCTTAGACCCACGGCATTTCTAGGAAGAGCGGTTCGGTAGGAGATACTCGGAATACCTCGAAACCAACGTCACCATGACAGAAGTAAGCCAGCGGACCACCGTCAATCAACCTCATCCGGACAGTTTGTCTAGCGCATCCGGACCAGCGTTCGGGTGAGTTATGGCGACGGATATGTCTGCCGGAGAAACCCGGCATGCCCGTCTCATTGATGTCAAACAAACGAGCCTGGAGTGAAGCGCACGATCGCTCACCGGTTCAGCAGCTGAACGCGAAACTTAAACGATCGCTAAACCGCTCCGCTTATCCCGATCCCTTGGGTTGCGCGGCCCGGCAGCTTATGCGCACGGGATGCGACTAACGATGATGATGACTCCGCCGAGGGTGACTTGAACGCTGGGAACGAGCGCAAGTGACGAACGGTGTGTGACTTGTGGCCCGGATTGCATACCCAACCCGGGGGGCAGCAGACGATTGGAAGTTCCTGTGCATTGTGCGACCCCCTCCCCCCTCTCTTTCGCTCTATCCGCGCCCCCGAACGTGGCAGGGAAAAAGCGGATGGAGGCCCCAGGCAAGGAACAATTTATTAATAGCTCCCGGTTCGCGCGGGAAAGCGGCCAGGCGTCCGCCGGGAAGAAGGGGCACGGAAGACTCGTTCTGACCTGAAACTGGCACCGGGTGGAGGGGGGGATCTGGAGGCACGCACCACAAAGCAAGGGGAGAAAATAAAACACAAAAAGAATGCACCGCCGGTGCGCGTACGGAATCCCCCGCGGGAGTGAAACAGTGGAATGAAACGAAAACAAAACTTTTCATTTCTCTCAAACCAGCGAGACTCCCTGTCGGCATCCCCCATTCTTTCTCCCCCCGACCAAAGGTTGGCGAGCTATAGGGGAAGCGCCTCGTTGGCACTTCCGTTGGCACAGTTTTCAGCAGATTAGCTAATTAATTCAAATCTCCTCGAATAGGGGCTTTGAATGAGGATGAGTAATTAAATCGCTGCACACCTTCTCCTTCTCGCTCGCTCACTCTCGTTGTCTCGTTTCCTGCTGTTTGATCTTGATGGTCTCAAACCCTGTAGCATATGGGGTTTTGTTGTGCCCTCGGGAGCCGCTGCAAGGCCCTTCGCTTCGGCAGCAGGAAAACCTCGCCCGAGGGCCTCTGATGGCTGAGAGTTTCGTACAAAATAAGTCACACCACGCGGGATGATGACTTATTTTTTCGCCGCGGCATCATCCATTGTAGTCGGCAGTTTCCACGATCAACCGGGAGGGAAGAAAAGTTGGTCAATTGGTGGCACTTGGTGGTGTGCTGCGATGCAAAATAGGGTGGGCCTCAGGTGTCTGGGGCGTTATCACTGTGATGAGTCGTAGAAAAAAAAAAAGGCAACTCACCACATTATCATAATAAGTCAGTTTCGCGTTTATACGGTTCATATTTTTGCCATTTCAGATGCTTGTTCGAGATAGCTTGCTTTTTGTAACATCAATTTGATCGTGTGGGACAAGCTTTGAATCACTGAGAGAGCTTTTTTCTCTGTTATCAAGATGTGGGCTGAAGCTGGACCGTAAATATGCTAGGGGATGTCTAAATTCGGGACAATTTTCAATACCAAAAAAAAATCGCCCGGGTTATTTTAAATTATGTATGTTTTGTGGTTTGAGTTTGTCAGTTGTACTGTTGTCAACCGAAATATTTTTCCATAAAAAAGAGATAGAGTTGAGATTATGTCCTGCCGATAAAACAAACAGCAATGGGATGCGCAGCCTGACCTATAAAGTTGTTTTTATCGTTATGCACCAACTTCTTCGCTGCCGAAGCATGTCAATTTTTGCTTTCTTATCCCTTAATATACTGTCATCTTCACGGAGACACTTCGTCGCGGTTCCTCCGACGGGCGACCATTATGCATCAATTAAGGCTAGGAAGCGGACAGAATGGGGAATCGGCCCGGTTGCCCATAAGCGAATCATTCAATATCGGCACAGGTTGGTAAGGGAAAACACTTTTTATTCCACTCGAATGAGTTAATATGTGAGCCAAGCCGCAAAAAAGACAAAAGCACATACACCTTGCGAGCAAACTATACATTCCAGTCCGGCTTCTTGCCGGGCAAAACATTCCTCAGCCTCTCGGGGGAACCATAAAAAGACTATCCGGAGGACGAAACGGGGCAACAAAAAGGGCCATACCAAATCAAACACCGAAGGGGAAACATATATAACCCGCTCCTAGCAGAAGCAAATCAGGAGCAAACGGCAGCAACCGATGAAGAAGTTTCGAAACGGGTTTCTACTTTTCGCCCGTTTTTTATCGGCTTGCCAACCGGACTCGGTGTGGACCGGACAAATCCTGGCGAGCGAGATGGCGTCCTGTCCCCGGCCCGGCAGGGGAAGCCACACTCTGGAACGTAATAAAAAAAAAGGCCTTTTCAATCGACCACTGAATCGGACGTTGTAAACAAAACCCATAGATCGGTCCCGAACCAGATTTCAACCCGTTCGGACGGGGCCAGAACCGGAAGTAGGTCAAGCGACCGATCGGGACAGAGACCGGTATGACATTTGCCAGACAAATAATCGCTAAGCCAATGGGCACACACACACACAAACATACTCGACGGGAATGGGGAGACTGTTTTTTTCCCCGTACTTTTAAAAAAGCTAATTCTTTTCGATGACTGCGAAGGTTCGTCGTCTGTCGAATCCCGGTGGAGCAGTTCTTTCGTGTTTTTTCCTCCTTCGTCATTGCACTAAATGCTCACCAATTGGCGTGCAAGCGGGGTTTTTACCCCGTTTTATTGTACGTCGGCACGACTTCTGCCCCGCGGAAGAAATATAATAGAAGGTCACGATCCGCTTCGATTCACGGTTCGCCTCGTGTGCGCTTTTACGCCCTTCCACCCTCGTCCCTCCTTCGGCAACGATCACTTTCTTCCTGCCCGAGAGCCCAAGGCCAAGGTTTGGCACCGCTTGCTTTTTTTTCGACGGTGGCTCCGTGTCTCCGCACCAGGGGCCAGTTTCACTGAATCATTTTCGATTTCATCAGCCCGCTTTCCGGGATCGGGGCAGAACGAAGGTTAGGTTAGTAAGACAAAAAAACGCGGAAAATAATAATAATAATACGCAAGGAAACGAAACGTACTGCCGGCCGATGGATGACGATGTCGGCGGCTATAAGTGCGTCCACCACGCACTAGACGGGAGCCGTCTTCATTAGCGAGGAACACTCGCAGAGAAACCGAATGGACAAAAAAGACAAAAGTAAAACCACCACCCCGCCAACCCCCGGTTACCCGTTCAAGAGCGGCTGCGTCGGCGTTGACCTAAATTTGCCGCCGTCCGAGCGCCGGGGCCACCGAAAAACCGGGAGACTAGCCAAAAACCCCGATGGGGCAAAGTATGGGAACCGAGCGGTCCGCGTGGATGGAGGACAGGGAAAGAGGAGTACAAAAAATCTTCGACATCTCACCACGCGCTTCGCCATCGACATCATCATCAGCGTTGGGGACCTGAAGAAATGCGTACGAGAAGCATTACAAGAAGCAAGAAAAAAAATACATATAAACAAAGAATAAATCGTATAAATTGCGCGTCCGGTAAAACCTTTCCGGTGCGCAGCAAAACCCGTGGACCCTTTTTCAAGCCGCATTATACATCCGAATGAAGCGCGAGTCAGAAGCGCTGCTTCCAATCTTCCCACGATCAGTGAGCCAGCCGATTCGATTCGTCGTTTTCTTTCCACGGGAGTCACGGACAGCAAATGCAAAAAAAACACTCCCTTCACACACGGGAGAGTGAAGAAGCAAACCCAAACAACGGCTTATGCATTCTATTACGCGGCACTTTCTCTCGTGAGGTTGCGAAATAAATTTCGGTGGAACACGGCCGACCATCGGAAGGAAAGATGGCGCACACGATTCAGATCGTTCATACGAGAACACGCTTGGGGTGATCGATGCGGAAAGGGAAACGCTTTACACACCGGCTGCACAATGCTCGATTTGCTCCAAAAACTTATCAAATTGCTCCAAACGTACAGCATTGCTGCAATTGGAACTCACTTCATCGCGTGTGTGAGAAGAGGGAGTGAAATTTTCAGAAAAATGCCCAAAAGGAGGCGTTCCAGGCTGCCCGATAATGTCCCGATGAAACCGGCAATCAAAGCTCCCGGTACCCGGGAATGTTTCGGTTTGAGTTGAGCGTCTCGAGGAGAGTGGTTCCACTAAATCCTAGGGTGCTAAAGCTAAACCGAACCAAGAAAAATGAAGACTGTCGAGCTAGACGACTTCAAGACGATAGAAAGACAAACATCTGAACAGGGAAACACACATAGACATACACACACACACGCGACCAACCGCATGCGCACGTATTAAACATACAAAAACTATCATTAACCTCAATATCACACCGCACGGTGACACAAAATTCAAAACCAAGAAACATTCTCAGCCGAGCGATCGTGCTAAAAAAGCGGTCGAGCAGCGATCGGAACGTGAACGGGGTCGGGGCGGGATACGAGCGGTACCCGCAACGTCACGCCAAAAGGGGAAGTGGTGTAGAGGTTATAATTCGTCATCTTCCTGCGCCCGCTGGGCTCGAAATCGAAGCCAAAGTCATCGCCGTCGTGGCCGCGAATTCAAGGCAGTGCGGAATCTCGACAAGGAGGGAGAAAGGGATGGCTTTTGCGGCGGGGCGGGCAGAGGTACTACAACTGCTGCGAGTGGTTTTGCTTTCTTTCGAACACACAAGAGCGTCCCGTGGGGTTCCAACTGACTTTTTCTTGTTACAGCCTTCTTTTATCTTTCTAAACATAAGCCTTTTCTGAGGACTTGGCTGCCACTATTTATCCTTGAGTTTCATATTTTTTTTAATTTTCATCATACTTTCTTATCAGTGTATCAAATAATTGGAAATTTTATCAGATTTATTCAGTGCTCATTTGACTCAAACACTTTCCCGAAGTGAACATATTCGTAATCGTTTAAGTAAAAGTGAGTTCGTCGCTTACCGCGCTATTTGAATCTATTGATTGGAATCTGTATGACGTTCTATATTTTTTTACGGAAATATACTTCTGACGTTAAATGAAGTTTTTTTTTTTTAATAAGAATGTTTAAAATATTTAGTTCTTCCTGATTCTGTTAAATCTGATGCTTTTTCCTCTAATGTACAATACGCAGCAACCGATTAAATATTCGTTTAAGCATGGTCAAATGAAATTAATATTTTCCTCAAACTGTATAATGCCGAGTCATGCAAATTAGTCATGCAAAATCACGAAAAACTCCCCGAAGCCATTTCTTCAATGGCATGAAATTATTTAATCAAGAAGGAATGCTGTTTTGCAAATTATAAAAAAAGTGAAGGATTGAAAGATCAATAAAAAGTAAAGGATAAATATTAAATGGAATTCTTGTAGGCATAGATTGTGTTCTTTACCTTTTTTTTAGTTTTTACTACTATAGTATGAGATCAGAGACCTTGCTATCTCTGGAAAAAATATCACAATAACGATAATCCTCATCCCCTCCCGTTTGGAAGGTCATTTTGTCCTGGTTGAACCACTTTAAGAAGTACGCAAAACTTCGAACTTGAATCACTTGAAATGCGTCCCCGGTTCGACGACGGGCACTGCGGCTTTGCCGGGCAAATGCAAAGCGATTGTAACTGTAAACCTGTAACGATGGCATCATACGCGTTCGGGATCGCCAAAAACAGACCGTCCGATCCGTGCCGCTCCGTGTCGTCACCTGGCACGCAGGAAAGAACGCAAAAACGACGCCCTGATCGATCCAGCTGACCGACCGAACCCGCCGGTGACACGATTCCCGTGCCGTCGTGGGTGATGTCACGCATGGCCAATGACCGATCGCTTGCGGGTGTTCTTGCGCTGCGCCGCCAAGTGTTTAGTGTCGGATTTTTCGGTGCGTTCCTCGTTCCCGTACACATCTCGTCGAACGCGGGCGTGTAAGGCTGCGTCTGGTTTCGATCGTTCGATGGATGCGTGGATATGGTTAGCGACTGTTTTATGGTAATATGAAGTGGAAAAATGGGGGCAGACCACTCGGCCGGGCTGTGGTAC
Source organism: Anopheles coustani (assembly GCF_943734705.1). Taxonomy (NCBI): domain Eukaryota; kingdom Metazoa; phylum Arthropoda; class Insecta; order Diptera; family Culicidae; genus Anopheles; species Anopheles coustani. The sequence goes on from NC_071288.1 coordinate 26,054,538, forward strand.
CTTGCGTTCGGCTTAACTCTGCTAACGGGACCGTGCAGCGTTATTGTGATGGTATTCTAATGGATTCTTAACGGCGAAGTTATCTGAGTTTTTTTTTCATTATTCAAATCAAAGCTGAAAAGTGTTAAATATATTTTGAATATCTAAAGAATTCGCATAAGAATAGCTTAAAAATTATTCTTTGTGGACTCAAAACTAGCAAACCAAATATTAGACTGTGTATATCTTACATTAGACACAACCTTTTCCTTGCACAAATTGACCTCAAACCACACCACAACAAATTTGAACCTTTTTGTGTTCCATCTTTCATGTAAAACCACACAAATTTCCACAAAAGACGCCGTTACCACCAGCGAAGGATAAATATTTGCCCAACACAGGCTTCAATCGATTTACAACGCATCCTTGCGCTTCCGTTACGATTCCCTCGACTGAAGGCCGCTCACGTAAACAAACACCAACCGAATGTCACCCAAAACAAAAACAAAAACGGTGTCCTTGTTCTGCGGTTCTGCACCGACCACCATCGATCGGGTGAGCGTTGAAAAATGGCAAACATGGCACGACCGATCGATCTGTTTCCCAAACCGGTAGCTACCCAACCGCCCCGCGGGCGTACGAGCTAGAATTGAGCAATCACTCACGTCCGCTCGGGTGCAACGGATTGCAAATGGAAAACTAATGCACACACAAGAAAGGTAATACTTGCCTACTGCGTGCTCTCCGTCACCGTCGTGCCCGGCGGGTGATCGATCGACCGTTTTCCCGGGGGCGGGCAAACAATCGCCGCAGGTTTCCCAGCAGGTGCACGGCAAAGGCGAACCCCGCACACACGGCGTCCTCACGAATTGGCACCTTGTTCCATTCCGACCGTTTGCACATGCACCACCACGGCCCACACATCGGGTCGGGTGCAGCCGAAGGCGGTCGGGGTCTTTCGCCCGGTTGCATATGTGGGCGCACCGCGGGGTGCAGATGCACTCGGGTGCAGATGAAAATATTTATCAACACTCACCGCTCGGTGGTCCCGTTGCGTTGATTTGTCTCCCGGACCGTCCCGGGCCGTTTTTTGGCTCGAAGGGGGCCTCCAATTAGTCTACGGTCGGTAGGGCGTTTGCGAAAAACCTAACCGTTCGTTACGTGAATGTGGACTGGCCCAAAGGTGGATGGAAGGATGCAATAGAGGAATCAAAGAAAGTAAAACACAGCATGCCACTTTCGGGACGCAGGTTTCCGACAGGTTCAACCCGAATCCAGGCGTACTCTCGGGATCGCACGTCGGAAAATATGATGAACCCGTGGAAAGCGGGAACGTTTGTTGGTGACTCTCGGTTTGTTCGTCGCTGTTGTCTTCCTCCATTGGAAGCCACCTCTTCCAGTGCTCGATACTACGCTTCCCCGGGTTCGATCCGCGTGGTTTGGACGAGCTCGCCCTGATGCTGACCTACTTGGGGTTCTCTTTGGGGTTCCGCTTCGGACTGCTTGGCCAGCAATAAATTATGCTCGGACCGAACCCGAACCCATCGTTCTGCCATGTGACCCCAAAGGTGCGCAAAGGGCGTGAGATGGAACAGCTTCGCAGCTTTATTAACGTCCGTTTTTCTCCCTTTTTTTGTAAAATAAAAGATGAAATTTTTAAAAGTAAAATGAACGAAGAAAAGTTTGTTTTTATACAACACTACATCCTATAATTTTATCATTAAGCATCTTTTTTCAAGTCTCTATTACTAGAATCAATCGCTTCAATGAACATTTTCACAAACAAGTGCTAGTTTTTGGCCATGAACACCTTGTTTCAACCCTAAGCATGCAAGGAAAAATGAATTAGAAATCGAACAACAGAACGTTGAACTTTTCATCGGCTGAGCGCGCGGGGAAACAAAACACAAACCAAATACTAGTCGAAATTGACGCAATATCCTCCGTTCGAAACCGGATCTCGGAACGAAGGAGTGCGCAATTAATTCTATTAGTTTAATTTTGAGTAATTTACCTCAGTTGTAGGCGGTTACACAATCGGAGTTAGACAGCACGCGAGTAAAGAACGTAGACCCATCGCCATCGCATGCAGAACCTAACGCAGGTTGGAGGGCAATGACTCGCTGTAGAAGGGGGCATTGTTCTAACTAGGGGTGGTTTTCGTAGCAAGGACTCTAGGTGGAGGATTGCAAATTAATTTCTTTGATTGAAATATGTTATTGCCAAAATAAATATGTTCATACTTGCTCAAAAAGAAATGAAAGAAAGGATAAGATTGGGAACAACTATATCACAATTATTTATTTCTTCACTACGAAAATATTAAAAACAATCCATATGAATTATTCACCGAAGCAACAGAGCCAATAAAACGATTTATTTGCATCTGGTTTGCTTATAAATTATCGTACGAAGTTGAAAACAGAATCGACACATAACCAATATTGTGCAGACAGTGATTTCAACACCCGGTCAGAAGCCACACAATAAATGTTTACTTCCTCTACAGGAGGTGTTTAACTTGAACATGCACTTCTTCCGGCTGGTTGCACATTCGATCGCCCAAAATGAAGCAACAGTCCTTCAGATCACCTCCTCGGGGATGTATAATAAAAAACCAAGCAGGAAACTTTCAACGAGAACCACCGCGCAAGGCTCGCTGGTTGTGGTGCATTTCGCAAAATTGCATCGCCCGAACACTGCAGCACGCGGATGGTGAGGGGGTGACGCTTTTGTCATCATCGATATTTATGTGAGTTTGTGTGTTTTTGCACACGCAATAAGATGGTTGGAGGGGCTAGCGAAAAAAAAACATCATCGGTCGCGCTTTGACGCGAATCGAATCTCTTAATTCCATTTCACGCTCAATCGGTTTCGAAGTGTTTGGTTCGGTTTTTGGTGTCCTACCGAAATGCTACATGCCGTTGCAAAGTCTCCCAACCTCAGGTGGTGTTGTTTTTTTTTGTTTTGTAAAATAAAAAAAAACCGTCATTAAGGTAATCACTGGACGGGACATTACGACTAACTTACGAGCAAGCGAGCTGCAAGCGTGCCTGATTGATTTTGAGCTGAAGTAATATTTAGTTTACCGTGCGTTTTTGTTTCGTTGAACGCGTGGCGCTCCGATATCAAGCTGTTGTTTGTTCTCTGCGCCCCTCCAGCTTCACCCTTCACAGTACGACTTTTGTCATCGAAAGTTAACGTTTAGCTGGTGGTTGACTATTTGACGCGCGTGCAAACGACGACATGCAGCCATAAACGAAGGTTTAGCGGATTTGAGTTTTTCGATTTACTAACGCGCTTTTCCACCCGTTTGGCCATTTGGTCGCACCTGACCAAGGGGACGGGTGTATGTGCATCAGGGGTGTGCACGCGGTTTAGGACTTCGACACCAAGCGGCGAACGGAACGGAAGGTTAAAGGTATGGCGTAAACCAAAGCAGTTACGGAATCGTTCCTTAGAAAGTTTTCCTTTACACGCCGCGATGAACGATATCGCTCTAGTGGTATTCATTCATGAATCGGTGCTGGGATTTTTCAGTTACGCCGTTTTATGGGGCAGATTGGGCATTAGCAGTATCAACTATCTCTGAACATAGATCCACATAAAAAGCACAAAACGAAATTTAAAAAATGAATAAATAAGAAACTGAAGTTAGGACATTCTTGCGGGTTGTTTTAAAATTCAGTGGACTTAAGACTAGCTGCTTCTAACAACATTCGAATGTACAGAAGAGTAAACCCTAGCAAAAGCTAAACATTTACTTATATTTGCAAATTTCAGACTTGACAATGGTCAATAAAAAATATTGTACCATTGCAACAATAAAACACCGATTGACGTAATGGCAAACATACAGTATTTCTGATAAATGGATTGAAAGAAAAGCACTTCAATTACCTTTTACTATTGTTTTAAATTTCCGACATCATCCATCAACACTTAAAACCAACCAAAGTTTATCAAAATTATTAAGCTTCTAATACATACATTTTGTTTCATAAAAATACACCAAATACTGATGTAGCTTTTATTTAATTTACATATTTATGGCAGTTAAAAACTTGAGCATTCCATTCTTTCAAATCCCGTTTGTGAATGAAGAATATTATCTAAATCAGCCAAAAAGGTTCGTTGGATCCAAATAAATTATTTATTCCCTCTTGTGCTGGTGTGTTAAGAAAGATGTTTCAATTCAGAGCCAAATTAAAATGCGCCCACATAATAACACAACAAAATCCGCACAAATGGCGTCATGTTTCTATCGATTTGCTTCACTGGTGCATGGAAATCGGAAGGTGTGGACGGAAAACTAATCCATCGATTATCGTCGACAGCGACGAGCTAAATTATTATATCGATTGCAATGGTACAACCATAACACACCCACCCACACACGTGCGCACAGTCCTAATGGACTTTAGCTTCGCAGTAACACAACGCATTGATTCACATTTTACACCGGCCACCGATGATCGGTTTTTCTTTACCCCGCGCCGACCATCATCCTTCGCGTTGCGTTACACCGCGTCTTGCGACACGTCGGTTTAACCTTCAGTAGCAGCTGCATAGTGTGGCCCTTGTTTGCCACGAGAAAAAAAAACAAAATCCAAAAGAATTTCCTCACCAACTTGCGCGAGCCGAAGCACGCCAATAAAACGGATAAATCCATCGAAGGTCGTCAGGCCGGCGAGTGAGCAACATGCGGAACGGAAAAGTTCGCGCCAACGGCGATCGCGGCGTGATGCGCGTATCGTACCGGGTCAGTTGCAACATTTTCAGTAGCTGCATTTTGTTTTTCCTCTCTCCCAATTCTCTATTCCGAAGATGCGGGGTGAAAAAAGGGACACCCGAAGACAGCGAGCCTTTCGTGCGGTGCCTTGTTTGGGTTTTTCTTATGTTTGATGAACCGAAAATGATCGCACGCTCAGGTCGGCCCCTTTAAGTCCTAGCCTTTCGTCACATAGCCCTACCTTGCAAAATTTTCGCAACCTAAAATTGCACATTTCTGGGAGTTTACACTTCCCCGTTCCCAGCACCAGCCACCACCCGGAGTTTGTTATGCGTTTCCGTAGCACCGAACGCTGCGTTCCACCGTTCCAGGAAGCACCGAAGGGGTCGATCCGGCAGCGGCACGGTTTATGGCACCATCCATTTTTATGCTGCACCGCTACCTGTCTTTATGTTTACGTTGCAACCGGCACCGATGCCGAATTCGTACCGCGCAACAGGTTGCCACTGGACACTTTAACGTAATTCTTTTAGCATTTCATCTCACTTTTTTATTCTTCTTCTTCTTTCGCCCTTCGATACAGGTGAGGCTGGTGAGATGGATACGATTGTTTTTGTGAATAAGGCAAAAAGCTGCCTAAAGCTCAGTGTGAAGACTGGCTTGTCGTTGTAGGGGGCCTTTTAAAAGGACAATAAATCTTTCACCAGCTTGCCCTAAGATTATTTTTTGGAGTTGTTTTGAAAGTACTGCCAACTAAAAAGAATAGCATGAAAATTGTGTGCTTTTATCAAAACAAAAGAAAATTTGACATATTTTTTTAAAACCTGGATCACATTTTAAAAGAAACATTTTCTCAAAAAATGGTTAAAAACTAAAATAAGACCCATGTATATTTTAATCACTAATTTATAGTATGTTGACTTAGGAATACTTTCAACATGACTAGGACACTTTGGAAGAAAAAGGAATGCCGAACAAATCTTGCCCAACAATGTCGTATCATCGATTCCCAATTGACCCACTGAACCAGCCAATTATCTCATCACCCTTAGCAGACATGATAACAGGAGAGCAAACATGAAACATAACTATTATGTGGTGGAAAAACAACAGCAACACCGGCATCCATCAGGCCCGAAGGTAATTTCCGTTTTACGATCGGCTCGCCGAACGAAAATTACAACTCAACGGTGCGCGCAACATTCGAGCTGGCAGTGGCCCAAATTTATGCCCAAGCAAAAATTAACAACAACACCAACCCGAACCCCGACCGGCCCGGCGATCGGGTGGGTCCGCCACCGAGCTTCCCTTCCCCGCCGGGGGCGGAAGGGGCGCGTTCGGACGCAAAATTTGTCGCTAATTTGGCCGCTGATTGATGATCGGACCCCGGCGCGTCCGCCCATCCGGAGGGGTTAAGTACGTATTTTATCGGCCGAATATGAGGGTGCTTATTTGGCGTTATCGCTCACCGCAAGGAGTCCGCGGCCGGTTGCCGGGGCCCGCAGGAATCTAGGTTTACGATCACTTAACCGCCGCGCCGAGGAAGCTGCGCCGTGTTTAGTGGCCGTGTTTGCTGCTTGTTTGAAGAAAGTTTTACCACCAATCATTCGGCCGGTCCGAGGGCAAGGCGAAGGATAGCGAAAATTGAAAGAGAAAGAAAACAACAACCACCCTTCTCGATGGGAATGGAGGCGAATGGGGATGATGATGATGTTGTCGTCGGCGGCAGCGACGTACCCCAAACGTGGTCTTGTCTATCCGACGTCTTACGTTTGTTGACGATTGTCATAAATTTACCATCGGCTTGCGATAACCGACGACCGGCCCTGCAGCCGTCCGCAAAGGGCCAAAGGGTGTCGTTAAAATACTCTACACACACACAGACACACAAGCGCGGCCCATAAAAAGAAAACATAAACCCATCAGCCCTATCCGAGGCAGCGCGCTAACCGAAAACCAAACATTGACCGTACATCGGTCGGCACTAAACCCTTTCTCCCTCGGGGGACACGACATATTCATCATTGGTGTCTCAGTTTCGGATGTTTGCCGGATCGGTGTACCGTGTGCATTCGCAAAGTGGGCGCTTACGAGTGGCATAAATCATGGGCTGCAAATACCACCGAACGACACCGCGAACAAGCGAAGGCATCAATATATTTGTCCCCAGCCGGATGTCTCTATTCGGGAAACTCTCTTTTCACCCCCATTTCTCCCTGATGCTGCGCAAAACTATGCAGCGCTTAAGGTAGCTTCAGCGCAGATTGAAGCACCCTACCAAAGACTCAAACGCTCGCCCCCGACGAAGCGACGAACCTCGCTACAATCTTGCACACGATCGCGCTTGCTTGGGGTGGGTGAATTATGGCGCTCTTTGCTCGAACGTTAAAGGGGTGCCCTCCCCGAAGTCCCTGATCGATTATTAGTTCCGAATTGTGATCCATCGGATCGCGAAGAAAGCAATGGGATCGCTTGCGAACGAACCGGTGGGAATGTCAAGTTCAAGCTCCGGGCCGATGAATTGAGCAATATCCGATAAAGCCCCGGTGAAATGTGCCCCGGTGCGGGTCACGATGATGATTGATTAGGTAAATACCCGTCGTTATCGAGCCGATCGATCGGCTTAGCTGTGTTTATGGGAATTGATTTGCAATTTCCCATCCCGTGCGATGATTGAAATGTGTTATCGCAGAAGACTAGGTCTGGTAGAGAAGGTGGAATTCTTTTGGGATGATTAGATGGTTTGAATGACTTTTGCAACATTGCAACGTTCGGCATGATGAATAATAAATCACTCAAAGTAGGGTAAATGGTATGCGGGATCACTACTATTGCCACAATGGCCGACTTAGATGGAGATGTTTGAAGTATCGTTTAAATATCGTTGACATTATGATTGTTCCTAACTCATTTCATCTACTTTTTCTAGACTTTTTTTTATTTTTAATGAGTGAAGATTAAAAAAAAAAAAAGATTTGATTGTTCAGGGTTCATAAAGTCAACCAAATGAACTAACAACAAAACTTTGTAAAAATGAAAACTGTTCTCTGTATTTAGTTATTTAAAATGAATATTTATAGCAATTATTATCGCAAATAACCACTTTGTAAATTAAAGAATAGCATGTCATGCAGTCGATCAACACATATCTCAATGGTAATACTGATCGAAATAAAACTTAGAAATTCGCAAAAATATCAACTAAGAAATGTACCATCACGTTCCTGTCTATAGGCTCTCCTAATCGGTCATCATAAAAACCACCTATGAACCGTTTTGTCGACCGCCAGGCACGCCATCCAAGTCTCAGCGCGAAACTCATTTTGGCTTCCGGCCGGCGGCGGTATAATATGATTATTCCGCAATCTCTAGATTTGTGCGATTCAACATAAAACAAGCGAAGCAAGCGACTGAAACATCATCCACATTCATCCGTCTACACCGGTCCCGGTTGGATCACATCTGGGGGGGTTCCCGCTATCGGGTGGATGGTTTCTAATGAAAACATAAACCGCTGACCACCATGACTACGGAATCGTAACCTCTGTTGGATCCCGTAGCATGCACGCATCAGCCATCCTGGGAGTTGAGCTACATTAACGCGAGTATCATTCGCAAGGCTACAGGTTGGACAACAAGTTCGAGTGGATCCTGAATCATAAAATAATCTTACTTAAATGAGCATAGGAAGTGTAGAGAGCAGCTGAGCAAAGCGAGGCAATGATCAGCGGAAGCCTTTAATTAGTCAACACTGCTATCATATCACGGAGACCTAGTTTGACAATTTGCGTGTAAGAGGAAAACTAGGTGGGTCAAAGAAAAACGCAAAAAGTTAGATTTAAAGAGCATAATATGATAAATAATTACTAGAAAACTATATCAACTAAGCTATTTTGAAATAATGTTTCAGTGAGAACGTTGCACAGAAATTCGATTTCCTTGTAGGAGAGTTTTTAAGTGACAGTTTCTGATGAAACAAACAAACCGGAATGTATTCTCGGAACAGATTTTGTCGCAAAAAAATATGTATTCATTTCCATTCCCATCGTCTATTCCTCCCGCAGCTGCACCATCGAAGGATAGCCCGCTTCACAGCTTCCGGAAGGCAGACCACCTCCAGGACGGGTTGTCGTTTTCGGGTGAACCGCTTTTTTGTAGACACGGAAAACAAAACCACCATTAAGTTATGCGACACAAATCAGCCTTAAGAATCACGAACCGGCAACAAACGTGTTGTGGAGCCGTTGGTAACGAATGGAAAGATAATAAAAAAGGAAACATTAGACTTACGTACGATCGGAGGATCATTATAGGAGGAAGCTGGCGAGCCGGCTACTTTTTCCTTCCCCCCCCAATCGAACCAACACATGCAGGGGGGGGCGGGGGGAATCGTACGCGAGACGTGGGAAGAAGACATGAGCCTTACGTTGTGAGGCTGCCAACATGAAACGCGGCCGCTGCGAAAATTGGCAATGCGAAAAAGCGCGCACTTCATCGCTCTTAATTGTGTTAATTTCTCCTAATCTGATCCGCGAAGCCTTAATGAAGGAAGAAATTGTTTCGAGCCAGGAGCCCGACGCCAGGCAGTTCTTTTAATGTGAGGAAATGAAACGAAAACGGTGCGCATTACTCAGCCGGCGGAGAAGGAACGATCGTACGCTTAAAGCTTAACTGAAACGAGAAAACATTTATTTTCTATTTGACGTTAAAGTTCGTTTTATGTACTAAAAACTTTCTTCTTAAAACAAAAATACCGTTACATTATTTGGATGGCTTCGGACGTTTGGATTGGTTGAAGGAACGATCGATTGTATCGCGTGGATCAGATCACGGAATAACCGCTTCAAATCAGCCATTTAACTGAAGCTGAAGCGATACCCCGAGGCGATTCTGCCGTTGATAATGATCCACTCAAATATCTACACACGCGAACACACACACACAAACATCCCACACGCCTGTCAGTTTATCTGATTAGGACAAAATTTGATTTATTTAGCGAAAGACCGGCCCAGGAACGTCCGTTTCCCATCCGCGCTAGAACCTTCGCTTCGATTGGCCTCCTCAATCAAAACACATGTGTCGTGCGAGAACGTCACTGTCTCGAGGCCAATCACGCATACGATCGCTTCTGCCAGCGGTTCCAGCTATCCTCACCACTTTGACCAACCGATCGAGCCCTAGCCGAAAGCGCAAACGAACGTAGGCCCTTTGCCCGATCGGGGGAACCCGATTTGCCGATAATGGGTTTCGCCGATCGCCGAGTTGACCGAAGCGAGATGCTTACAGTTAAGATTAATTGTCGATCGGATCGCACAAACGAGGAAGGGCCGCACGCGGTTCCCCTAGGACACTAACGGAAAGCGCCGAAACTCTTAATTGAGCGCAATGTTGACCGGTGTCGGACGCCGAACGCGAATGCCACCGTCAAGCTCCAGCAGGATTGAATCCTTGGTTGGAGGCCTTTTTTGGGCACGTTCTGCACGCAACACAAGTTGAGCAGCGAGCCCGCCGGCTGTAGGTCACTGTTTGGGAGGATCAGGTTTTCCGAGCCTGTCCTAGGTTGATTCGTTTTCGATTACATTCTTTCGCCTGCTGCTTCTACTTTAGCTTGACGTCAGCTTCGGAGTGCTTTCAGAACCTTATAAAAGACAAGAGGACATACGTGAATATTTTCATTTATGGATGCTAGGTTATGTTTTTTGGAAGACTAGCAACCCCGTTTGTACTGTGATTTATTGAACTTTCTCCCATGCCAACGATTGGTAAATTATTATCGTTTTCACATTTATCATATGCAATTTTAACAAATGGTTATAATAAAAAAACAGCTCCGTTATTTTTAACTTGGCAATATACGTTGCATCGAATTGAGCAGGCTAATTAGTTGCTAAATAGTGCCATATTGTTGCTTCCTGATTTGTGAAAGCTGCCGGTTCGCCATCGGACGGACATCTCCCTTTTGTGTGCGACCCCACCGTCCCCCCCCCCATCGTATGGTTATACTAAAAAAACATGGCGTCGTGTGTGTGTGTGTATTGTGTACGCTAATGTCTTCTTTACGTCCAGCCAACCTACCGAGTGGCTTGAGGTGCAAACCATAAACCAATCAAACTACGGTTTCACTTTTCCAATCCCGCACCGTTATAAACTAATCAGGAGCGACGGTTCAGTTTTTGTGTGTGTGTGTCTCTGGGTTTTATTTTTGTTTTTTTTGTGTCTTTATTGTGCACCACTGGATTGGTATTATGCTCCCCCCTCCTTTGGGAACGTTCATTCCAACGCCGCCGCGCTCAGTTCAATCGTTCTTCTTATGCAAAATCGGGAAATGTAAATCGAACTGAACCATCGCACAAACGGGCCGGCTGTAAAGCGTCGCGACAAGCCTCTTTTCGGCGTTCCTTTGCTGGACACCTTTGATGATGTTAATAAAACGGAACCCGAGCCAGTAAAAGCGAACTTTTTCGATATTTGACGGGAGTGTTTTAATTTCAGCCCGAACGGAGTGCTTCCTAGGAAGCATTCCAGGAGCAGGTGTGTAATTTTTTTAGCGAAATCTTTATGGCTTGCCAGACCGAAGGGATTGTTGAGATTTGCCTAATAGACTTCGAAACAAGTCCGGTGAAATTCACGTATAGTTTGCGGCCCTGGTTACAGTATGTTTACGTCACACCTTCAAACACTTTGCGGCGGACGAGTCTTCCGCCTATCTTCGACCGCACGACCACGATCGTCACAATGTGTCGCGCGGCATTCAAAGCACCCCTGCGGGCACGCGGAATTCCATCAGGGTTCACCGCCATCAGCGTTCACGTCGAGTCAAGTTCATGGGGCTCGACCGTGGTGCTTTCCGCGCCCGGCACTAAACCACCACCCTTACAGCCCAACGGTGTCGGTCGCGGCTGACATTAATCATCGCGTAAAACGCGCCAACTGACCTACTAATGGAGCCCCCGAGGCGCGGTGGGTCCCATCGACCAGGTACGTTTATACGTACGTGCGACCGAGAAGCGCACGAAAGACTTCAACGACCGACGCGACGACGAACCGGCTGGCTTCGTATGCGCTGGCTGGTGTTTGGAGGATACAAAATAAACCTACAACACAATCGATTGTCGATTCGTTGAGAAAAGGAGATGCGGGAAGGGGCGAGCAAGAGTAAATCGTACGAGCCGAGCATAAATGATAAATCGATCAACTGGACACACGTGAATACGCGGCTCTCGATCGACCGAGATCAATGGAAACGACCAGGTACAATGACCACACGTTACCAAATGGCCGGTGTCCGTGGCCCACAAGCGACACGAGCACTTTGTACAACCTGTTGCCGACGTAGGCAGGTTTGAGGAATGCTTTAACCCAGGAATCTTCCCGGAGAAACATGACCGACGAGGGATTATTGCTCGCCCCTTGCTTCTACGAGCTGGGCGGAACGAAAAACGCGGCTGGGGGAAGATGCAAGAGAACAGGAAGCTGGTAGCATTAAAGGTGCTCTAATAAATTTGATTTATGTCCAGTGTGGGCAATAAGTTCTGTCGCAATGCAGTGAGGAAGATGAAAACTGGCTGGGGACTGCTTTTGAAGACAAATATAAAGTGGAAAATATACTGGAAAAGAAGAATCCCTAAAGAAATTGAACAGTAGGAGTTATCTTCAAAGGAGGATCAAACAGAAAGCAACCGTAAGCTTTATCCTATGCTTACTAGCGAGTCAACAATGTTAAATGAGTGAAATATGTGCATATTCCCAATGAAATGTATCAGCATCAAATCATCAATAAAACTGAACAAAACTAACCATATCGATTAACATTTTCGAGGTTATGTTCATTGGCTTTAATTGCATCTCGAAATCGATTGCTCAGTTACGTTAAACATGCTCGACACTATGCTTACGCCTTGAACCGAAATAGAACCGTTTCTATTAAAGTGAAGCGATTGGTTCGAAAACATAATGATAAATGTCTTCCACTCTATGTTGGGTGTCCTCCACTTTAACAGTACAATCTCACACAGTCACTTCTCAAAACAAGCAGAAAAGATCACCCATTGCTCTACTTTCCGTCTCACCTTGAACTAATTGCTGCCGATGCCTAACGAGTGTGGAGTTCTTGAGCGCATCCTCCGCGCGAAAATGGAGGCAGAAGGAGATGGGCAGGATTCGTTAAAAGTACAACGGTCGGTTCAAAAACATTCAGCCAGTCAGTCAGTCAACCACACAAGCAAACCCTGACCCGATACAAACCAATTGCCGATCCGGCCTCGACCATCGATCGGGCATCAAAGTGAGTCTAAGTGCTGCTGCGCCCAAAATAAAGACGCAAGAAAAACCCACCCAAAGAAAAGGCAGGGTTGCATCGGAGCAGCCAGATGAGCACTCGATCTTGAAAGCGTCTCAATTTGGGGTGCTCGAGTTTTTCCCGTGCTCCAAATGCCACCAGCCCGTGTGGCTCGGTTTTCCTCGGATGATTCATGCCGGTGGGAGTGGGGTGGGAGGAGGGAAACAAAAGGCAAGAAAATGTCTAATGAGCCCACGCTCCATCCGCGCCGATCGATTAACCTACCCCAATCAGTTGGCGAGTGAAGCTTAAAAAAGAATCAAATCATCTTTCCTTCTTCTGCTTTGGCGCACATACGCCCACGGGGAGGTGGTGGGTGGTAAACTCATCGTCACCTTTACACCCATCCCTCGGCAGAAACACATTGCCTGGCCGGGCCCAAATCTCGGGCACCCATCTAAATCAGTGCACCGTGCGGCGTTGGCCGAATTGATGCCCCCGCTTCCCGATCCCTCACCCACTCCGGGGCTTCCCGCGTCCTCAAGCGGGAGGCACTTGGGGGAACAATTATCGGAGCCGCGGAGGGCGATGCATCGATCAAGGCGCGGACCCTGACCGAGCACAACAATGGAGTGGACCAAATGGAAGCCAGGGTCGTGATCCTTTCCTTTCGCGCCGGCAGAACTTCAGCGTGCGCTCGGTGCGAGAAAATTGCAGCGCTTCGATGGAGGAAAGTTTTGCGGTTTCGTTTGGGGTCTGCGGTCCGCCATCGGTCGCCATCGACAGTTCCAGGGCAGCTCATTCGGCGAGGGGCCACAATGTCGAACAATTAAAGTGTATCTTGAAGTCATTCATATTTTCTAACCCGTGCATTGGTGGGAATCGAATGAATTATGTTTAAGTCAAACTAAATTCGCGAGGCACTTTCTTTTGCAGCCTTCTTTTGGCTTGAGATATTTTTAAACAAGAAAAAATAACTTTGAACCTTCCATCCTTTTTAAAAGTATCAACAAATGTGTAAATAATATTCAATCCATCTAGAAAATTATCTAACAAAACCAACATATTATTTATTTACGTAATGTGAACAAATAAAAGGACGATAATACAACCGAAATTATCTAAAGCATGACCAAAAACTAGGATCTTATAACTTTTCAGGACTTTGTAAATTAATTATGTCTATGGTATGGAACGAGAAAAAGAGTTGCAGGTGATTATTTTCATCCGTTCGATATTGTTTCCTCTTTTTCGTGAGTTAACTATTTCCGACCGGCGCGGATGAAGCCAGACGACCAACCAAGTGGTAGAAAAGTGGAGGAGGGGTGCGCAAAAACATCGCGCCATGGTATGCTGCCGGCACCCGAAGAAAGCAACAGCAACCTCGAGCGAGGAAGGAATGGCAGGGAAAAAAGGAAAATTACATCGAAACGATGTGATGTAGGTCAAATTCACTTGAACAATTGGTCGATGCCGCTGCCGCCGTTGTAGATGCTGCTGCTGCTGGGTAATAATGCTGCAATGCTTGGAAAGCACGGCCACTTCCAGCAGTAAGCGCCACAAGAGGGAGAGCACAGGGCCCAACACTTCCGCTGCCCGAGGTTCGTCGTTTCCAACGTTGTTGGTCTCTCCGCCAGCCACACACGAGTGTGCCTCCCGCGTTGGCCCTTGCCGATACCGAGCCATGTCGTTGCGGCCATGTTGCCATTGATACCCGGCTCGCTCGTTTCGCCGAAGCATCCTTTGATCGATTGTTTCCCTCTTTGGGCGCGATCTTCGCAAGCTTTCTCGCTTCTCCCCGTTGTGGTGTTATTTTTCTTCCACATCACATCTTCTCGCCATTACACCAATCACTTAGTTTGGTTCCGACAGATTGGAGCAATTTCGTGTTGCTCCGATCCGCCGGCGCTTCCCTTCCCGCCCCGCAAGGCTCGAGCTCCCCAACGAGCATGTTTTATTGTTGTTATTTGCGCTTGACTAATATGTGGTGTGGCCTCAACCGGGAAGCGCAGCTTCATGACGTCGTGAGCCAACAGCCATCGCTTGGCCGAAGGAAAAGTAGGAGGGTAGAGGGTGTGGGGCAGTGGAACACCAGAGAGGCTGGTGGAGATTGCGGGCACTGGAAACTGCAGGTTGCTCCGATGCGAGAGAACTTTCTCTTTATGATTTAATTGCTTTTATGGGCATGTGCAGTCTGGCCACGGCAAGCAAGGGTTTTGTCCCGGCCGACATTGTCGCAACATTATGTTGGCGACCGATAACCCTCTCCCCCAGCCCCCCACCCTTTCTTCCTGATACTGCAAAGTTTATACCGGGCGTACCGGACCGACCCCAAAAAGGAGCACAGGATTGCGAACGGGCGGCATGCGGTGAGGATCGTGATGATGATGATGAATGTCTCACCCCGCGTTGACACATCGCAAAGAATGGCAGAGCGAATCCACGGGTCAGGGAGGGAAAAGTGGCTCATATCGATGGAGAAAAGTGTCAACACAAAGATTCACTCGTGCACGGGGAGACTCCGGGCGAGAAGGATGGCGGAAAACAAAGAGACAGCATTTTCTATTGGACAGAAGAAAGTGCAAAAACCATGTTCGGTTCGCATCTGTTCCGGGCCGGTTGTGTAGCTTGACCTAACACAATGTTACTGTTTGTATGCGGGCAACAACCGGTCAGGTTGTTTGCATGAGAAAAGCGATGCATTTTGATGTTTATTTGCAACGATTGACGACGTGACAAATGTTTTGCAGAAACGTTGTCAAGAGGGTTGCAGCGCTTGGGAAAGTTGAGGAGGCTGAGATGGTATTATTACTTTGTTCTTTTTACTGTTTGGTATGAAACTCAACTCATCCGGCGAAATAGTAAAATAAATTTCAAATTAATACTTAATTCTTTTAATTGGAAAAAAGTGTCCAATGAATAACCAACGTGTACGATTTTTTAGATCGGTTTTAAAAATGATAAATAAATTATTGGTTTGTGTGAAATAACTGCAATATTTTGCATACGGCGCATTAAATAAAACAAGTGACATAAATGTCCAAGCAAGTGACGAACCCTTCAACTGAAGCATAGAAATTTAAAAAAAATCACCATCTCCAGCTACCTCATAAAGATGCCATAAAAAATCACAGATAGCTCGCGGCACCACTGACACTCCTTCTCCAACCTTCCCTTTGCCTACCCTAACCCTTTCCCATCGCCGATTCGATTATCGCACCCGTCACCCGGCGACCACCGGGCAAATTGCAAATGCCCGAGTGGCTGCGTCGTATTTTTACGCGACCACTCCTTCGCAACGCCGGCAAACGCAATACCGGGGCCACGCATAACCGTGGCTTCACTTTCCACCGTCCTCGAAGGGACCGCGCGCCCGCTGACCCATCATCCATTTTCCCATCCCGAAGACTTTCTCTCGCCCGTGACCGAGCACCGGCAACAGCAGCAGCAACAGCATCATCACCGCCGCCGCCGCCGCCACATCATCGGCAGCGTCATCTTTCCGATCGTGCCCCGGCGATGGCTGCATTCCATAACCGGCTGACGGAGACGATGCGTCGTCGGCGGATGGCGGCGGTGACCGATCACCTTAATGTTGCTTGCGAAACAGCACACTTCACCTTAACTTTGACATAGAAATGCGTGCTCAGCTCGTTGCCAACCGTTTATTAACCCTGCATGCGATGCATACTAACATTGAGGCTTATGTTGATTGCAGTTTTCCGTGTTTGAACATATGCTATTAATCATTTACTGTTATTTTGGAATTTTTGTTCGTTCCGTTGGCCTATGATTATTTTTGGTATTTCGAATATTTGTTAAATATTCGCTAGGTCATTTGAAGTTACATCCCGCAAACACTCTTGGACTTAAAAATGAAAGTATTCTCGCGACATTAAAATGCAAATAATCGGTGACAAAAATTGCAGCTCACTGTTGCGCGATGATTCCGACAAGCAGCGACTGGTTGCTCGGCGGCCTCCCTTTGCCATAATTCCTTCCCAAGACCGATTCGGATAGTGCGCCACTGGAACGCACCAGTTTTGCGTCGGCCGGCTGGCCATATTTGCCTACGCTGCATCATTTGGAGTTAGTTTGTTCGTGTTTTTTCTTTCACGATCGTGTCTCCTTTTTTTCTTCTCTCCCTGACACTGAATTGGTTCGCAACGATATTGTTTTTCTTTTGGAAATGTTTTTCTTTCGCTCAAACGTTCGCTACCTTGCTGCGCTGAGCTTTGGTGAGCCCGTTCGACATTTTCCTTTTGGGAGTTTTTCGTTCCCTTTCCTTCTATCTCTCTCTCTCTCTCTCCCTCCCTCTCTTGATGGCTGACTTCATTTTGGTTCCGTGTGTTCCTTTTGCTAGTCTTTTTCGTTCCATCGCTTTTCTAGGGTAGGTCCCCCCCGTCGTTGTAGCCCTGCTCGTGTTGGCCCGGTTGTGGACTGCAGATGTGTGCGTGAAACGTACTACTCGTGCCAAAGCAACCCCCGTTTCCATGCACCCCCAATGGTCCAGGTGCACGCGAGTGGTTCAACCCTTGCGCTTTCTTCCCCTGTCGCGTGTTACTGCGTCGTGGCCCCCCCTGAAGACTGATCGTCCTCCCGATGTGGCCCCCCCTAACCGGTGAAGAATGCGTGCGAAAGAGTGCGCCGAGAGAAAGCCTCCACCCGCGGGAAGGAGAACCCACGATCGACACCTTTCTTTCACCTCCCGCCCGGTGCGGGAAGCAGTGCGCGACTGAAATGGATACGAGGAAATAGTTGACCCCCTTTTTCGCGGCTCGGGTTCCTTCCCTTCCGGAGTGCCGAGGCGCAAGGGAGGCTGGGCGCGGGCCGGAGATGTTTGCCGGATCCACTGGTGCTGCTGTGGCCGCGAAGCACCAGCTGGTCCTAATCACGGATTGATAGGTATTGTAATCGGTCTATGTGCGAAATGGTGAAAAAGTTGTGAAAAAATATGTTTGTTTAACAATGAAATGTTCCATTCAATTCTGCGAACAATTGATACAATTCTTCGTTATGAAAAATGTAAGTACAAAGCTGAATGTCTAGATTGTTATTAAAACGAACGCTTGAGCCTATGGTCGATCTTTTTTTTTATCATAAATGTATTTTAAATCTCCAATATATACATTATTACCTCTTTTCTGAAGGTTCTTAATATTTACTAGACAAAAACAGTTTTATTCCTACCTTGAATTGCACAAAAACTTCTATATAAAAAGGTCTACAAGCAAGGCAAAAACGTATCTAAGCGTAGTAAAAAACGACATGTGAAGTTTGGCGCACGCCGTACCACGCGACATTGGGTCCGGGAGGATAGAAAAGGCAGAAGAACAAGCACAAGACGGGGCAAAAAAGCAATAACACAAAACCTGAACACGACACGACACCGTGTGCCAGCAGCAATAGGAGCAGCATTCGCGCATACAACCGCAAAAAGAAATTTTCTCCACCGTCGCGCGCACTCCACCGTTTGCGCCGTGTGTCCCAGTGGACCATTTCTCCGCTCACGCATACATGGCACGATCGGCCGCCCCGCGCACGTACCTCCGCGCGGACCACCGTGGACCGTCGGTGGGCTCACCGACAGCCTCCCCGAACGGTTGAATCTGTGGTGAAGACTTGACTTAGAGCCCCCATTTTGGGGGCGAACGAGCGGCGATCCGCTATCGCCGTCCAGCTCGCACACCGTTGACCCCATTTCTTCGGCTCGACACGACGATCGCCGACCGATCGACGGTGAGCTTTCGCGTGGTCTCAAAAGCTCGTCTGTTGTTATTCTCCCCTCGCTCACGCTCACGCGCTGCGAGCGGTCTCTTTTCTGCATTTCTCCACGCGCTCATTTCTTCTTTCTCCTACTTTCTCGCACGCACGTTCAACTAAGCGTTAGAGGGAAACGGAGTGCGGTTCGAAGTGGGTGAGTGAACGAAAGGGACTACCCGAGCTCGTGAGCTTTTGACCACCGAAGCCGAAGAGCCCTTGCGGCAGTGCGGTGCATTCCAACGCACCCGTGCTTGGTGAGCTCGAGAACGAGCTAGAGCGGGATGGGGTTAGACAACCGAGCAAGAGGGCTAGCGATCTTCCGTCGCGGCCTCGGGTGTTTCGGTCGAATTCGGGTTCACGGTTGGTGGTGCGTACTGGGCCGTTAGCCGCCGGCCAGAGCGAGAAACAGCAACCGGACGGCGAAAGGGACGGCAGAGAAAGCGGGCAGGCGAAGCAGAAAGGCGCTGGCGCAGGCGGACGATCGACACTCCGTGGGTCCGTTGCCAGTTTGTTTTCGATCGTTGCCCCATGCGTTTGCGTCCGTGCGGTCCGTGTGCCCGTTTTTTGGTCTCTCTGGTGGTCCGTGCGCCGTCTGTCGTCGCCGTCGTCGTGGTCGTCGCCGCCGCCGTCGGTGCTGCCGAAACGTCATCGTTGTCCTGGACGGTAGCTGGTACCTGGGCTCCCATCGGAGGAATCCTTTTGGCAGGACTTCCAGTGCAATTAGTGAGTTTTGAGCCTATCTCGGTAACGAACGTGTTTATTGATGTGAGAAGGCGAGCCGTTCTTAAGCAACGAGTAATTGTTAATGAAAAATAATTACCATAACCCTGCAACGTGCAATAAAACCCAAGGATTCACAAAGGATGATGGTAGAATCAGCGTCAATTCATGAGTGCCTCCCTCGAGTGTACACAGGAATTTCGACGAGTCTTTCTCGAAAGCTCCTAGGTGAAAGAAAGTGTGACGTAGTACTCCAGTGACCCACATAAGCTATGCGAGGAGAAATGTTTGAATTAACAAAGATTTCCTTGTGCAAAGGATACCTACCGATTAGTGGTTGCAGTGAACAAAAATCCTGTGAAGCTCACGTGTAATTTTCAGGAAAAGTTTTTAAGTACCGCACGCAACGTCTTAAGCTAATGAAGTCGCTCGTTTGGAGTCGTAATTGTGTTTTCCAACGTATGCCAAAGCATTAAAGTTTGTGATTGAAGACCGAATCGGATGCATGTGAACGAGTTTAAACAACATAAAGCGCAAAACAGAAGTTCAAATTAAAACACGGAACTGTGGTGAATCAAACACTCACGCATGCGCTCCAGAACCAGCGGAAAACCGAGCGAGTGGTGGCGGAAAATCGCCCTGCACGGTGACTGTTTAACGTGGTTATGTGAATAGAACAAACATTCAACGCTGGTCCAACACCCTCTGACCGGCCCTGCCAGCTACGCCGCTGTCCCCGTGTGCCAAACGCGTGGATTCGGCGGATGGGGCGGCCCGCGGGAGACGCCGGTGGGGTGGTGGACTGACAGGTGGACAACGGCAGTGACCAGTTGGCGCGTACCAGAAGACGGTACTGCCCCGTTTCGAAGCCGTTCGTCGTCCGCAGCCCGTGCATGGCGGTGATGACCCACTTTTGAGTTGGTCGTTACAATGCGTCCGTGTATGTGTGTGTGTGTGCGAGTGTGTATAGTATTTTTACTTGGATAGTTTTCTTTTCCGTGCTGGAATTCATCGACGAACTGTGTTGCCGTGTGCAGAAACGCAAGCGGGAGGAAGAATCCAAGAGTACAAAGTTGTAGTAGATTTTTGTGTATGAGTGTTTGGGCGCACGTGTCAATTATTGAATGACTCCCAAATTTTGAAACATTGTTGTATCAAACTAGTCACAGATGATTCGC
This sequence comes from Anopheles coustani, assembly GCF_943734705.1. Taxonomy (NCBI): domain Eukaryota; kingdom Metazoa; phylum Arthropoda; class Insecta; order Diptera; family Culicidae; genus Anopheles; species Anopheles coustani. The sequence continues at coordinate 26,075,194 of NC_071288.1, forward strand.
CAATGTCTATATTTCTTCACTTGAGTGGTGATTTCATGAAAATGCAAACCAGTAACCAGAGACTCTAACAAGAAGAGATCTTGTACTAAGTTGGATACAAGTTCCTAAGTTTAATAAGTTCAGTATAAAATTAACAAAAAATGTAAAAGAATGGACTATTTAACAACACTCTGGTACCACAAGTGCTGAAAAAAGTCATGAAAAACTATTCAAAACAACACAATGTTTCGTAAAACATTGAACCAGCTAAGGAATTAAAAAAATACAGAAGGATATATCACATTCGACTAGTTTCATGTGAAAATAGCGAATATACATCGATTCAAAATAAACCAGTTCATCTAATCAAAACCCATCCAATTCTCTTCTCCCTTTGTGATCTAGTGACAGTGACAACATTTTCCCACATCTCATTGCTCCCGTTAGAGCGAAAAACCTGCGGTGCATTCTCACAGTGATTACATTAAGTGAGTGATTAAGGTGTGCTGATACACGACAGATATTGTTGCTGCTGCCCGAGTGAAGTGTGTGGTTGAGAGTGGTTCAAGGCAGCACGAGAGAGAGGAAACATCAAGGAAGAAAGGAAAACGGTTTAGTGGGCCTACGAAAAAAGTGGAAATCAAAACAGCTAGTGCGCGTAACGGAAGCGGAAGTGTGCGTACGTGGCACAAGCTTGTGACGCATTTCACACAACACGCCATCACGCGGAAAGTGTCGTTAGTGTGGCGCCTGTTTCACGCAAAATTCGTGACCCAATTACAAACGCCCAGCAAAAGTGTGCTAAAGTGCGCAAGGTCGCATGTCCGAGCGATACTGTTCTTAACGGTTGTAAATATTGCAGAATACTTGGAACGAGCTTCAAAGTTCCCCAGAAGATCGATAACAATAAGAAAGTGCCTTTGAAAAAGAAAAGTTAAAAAGGGATAAATCAGGAACACATCCGATTGCTTCACCGACCGGTGAAAAGCGGTAGTATTTTATCCTCTGTCGGAAGTATTCTATCCTGTCAGCCTCTTCTTCCTGTTCCAACCTTCTTTGGCCGCGCTGTTGGGGCTGGATCTGTACAGAACTTCCTTTCCAAACCTTATGCAGCCAAATTTTGTGGACATCAAAAGCATCCTCCTAGGATACTGCCTCCCAAAATTACTACAAAACCTTCTATCGTAAACGACTTGCGTGAGTACAACCTTCATCTTGCTCTTTTGTATATTATTTTCATACTAACTACTTTGCCGCTAGTTAACCTGACTAAACAACTAAGCAATTAAAGCCAGTACATATTCTTACTAATACTTGAAAGTTTTACTATTCGAAGCTATCAAAACTTTTCCTTTCCTATCCCAATGTCTAATAGCTTTTCACTATCAGTAACAAGAATGATTGTTGTAGCTATCCTTTTAACACCCTTAAACATTAATAAACACATAGATATCTACTAAAGAACCACTAAAACCGCAGCTAACAGACCGTATATGTCACCAAAAATATGACCATCTTACGTCTTTTGGGGAATTCTCGAATCTCTTCCACCACACGGCACCGCACGCAAGTTTGCTGTGAAAACGCTAGACAAACAATCGGTTGCAGCACACGAATCGCGAAGTATTGAACGCTGTAACGCATGTGTAAACTCATCCGAGAAGGAAGTTTAGTGAGTGTGCAAAGAAACTTTTAGCTCCGCGCACCGTGTTCAGAACCGAAGAGTGTGAGTAAGTTTTTGCCGGTGGTCTACCATCCGGGAATGTGAGATTCGTCGGCCAAGAAAGTTTAGTTCTCAGTCGTTCGTTTTTCCTCGTTATTATTTACTTTGCCTGTGGATTGTGGGCCATAGATCTAGCTCAAGGCGGGACCGCGGAACACTAGCGACGATGATGGACTGGATACGTACCGCACGGATACCGAGGACATTGTCCTTCCACCGCAGGATCTAAGCTGCGCAACGAAAAGGTTGGCCTCTAACTTTATTCGACGCACAATTCATACAATTTAATATACATCTTTTTTCATTTCGGGTGGTTTTACGTAAGTCACATTTTATGAGAAAAATGATTAACTGAGCAACCAAACTTATCTGTTAATTCTTATGTTTATTGGTAATCTATTATGAATCGCCACAATGTGCTATGAGTCAATGCCATTTTCGACATTTGGATATTCCTCATGAAACCTCAATTTAAGTGGAAATACTAGTGATCATAGTAAAAGTCATCTGTTTTCCCAAACATAATTACACAATCCTTTCACTGCGCCAAGATCCTCGTAGTATCGCGCAGCGGTGTTGAGTCACTCAACACAAACGTCATCGTCACTGCTACCACTGGTACGACCTTAAGGCAACCCCGGTAGTAGTACCAGGTATTGGTAGTAGTTCGCTCGTAAAACGCTTCCCAGGCGGACGTTGACGCTCAGCGACGATGATACTCATCGGTGAGTCACTAGCAGGCACTCATAAGGCAACGACGGTGGGATTAAAAGTTTGTTGACCTAAATTCCAAACTCCCCGTCGCCTCGAAGTGGATCCGGCATTTTGGCACTCGCTGTTTATGAATATTTGATGATTCGCTATTTCCGCGAGCAAGCGCCACTCAATCAGGCTGCATTGGTAATAGTTACTGTCAGGATAAAGTAGTGTGAAGTAGTTTCACAAATACAGATTCGATAATTGTCGAAGGGGTGAAAATAGTTTCCTTTACGAAAGTCTGCTAGTTTTCATTGCACCTACGAGTATAGGTGGATGAAGATTTTTTACTTTTGAATGTTTGCTACGTCTTCCTGAAATAATAACTCCACCCCAGTTTGAGTTCACGCAAAGCACGAAAAGTGATCGGTTAATTATAAGCCAAAAATAATCATGATGAATTGCCGCAAAGCGCACTGCACGAAAAAAAAAACGGTGGGCGAATAAGAAAAACCATTATCGGAACTACCACAAAAATAAATTACTCTCCAAGAAACTCCCAAGCATACAGCACTTATACATCGATTATGTTTTATTTGAACCTTTTTTCCACCCCGAGCTGCCCTTCCACATTAAAAAAACACATATAGGAACATTAACATGGAACCAGATAGTTGACCCGGTTCGAGTTCAATTGATAGCGATGAAAAAATGTCTGCGGTAAATTACACAAAACGTAAATAATTTCGCAAATCCCTTCAAAACGGAACTACCGCTCCATAAACAGGCATAACACCGAGCCCGGGTCGTAGCGTACGAGGTGCAATCAGAGAAAAAGGGCCGTCGGGAATCACAAGAATACGTCTCGACTGCCCGGAACGGCCAACGAAAGCGCAATAAAGACACGAATGGCGGAACGAGACCGAACGCTTGTGAGAGAAAGAGAAACGAGACCGCAGACGCGGGCAAGAATTTCTGCACTCAAGATCCTGGTCCCGCGGGCTCGCTGACCTACTTTCCATTTCACTGACTTCGGACCGGCTCGTCCCGGCCGGCGGTGGTGGGATGCAATTTCAGTCCACTGTTGCGCGATGCCCACCGCTCGGTATCCGGTTCCAGTGGCGTGGTTCTTGCAGGGTGAAAGAAAAGAACACGGCTCGCGGCGCAGAAGGAAAACCCGGCGAGCACGGACAAACTGTGGTACGTCGGTCTTCTTTATCGGCGGCTGGAATCATTCATGGTTTCCGAAAAACGAAACCGGCTTTTCCCGGCGCTCCTGGCTGGTCGGGAGAAAATGATGATGGAGCCGCCATCTTGAAGGGGCTGGCTTTCGGGGAAGGGTGCCGATGGTGGAAATGATGGGTCCGGTTTCAAACGCAAGCATCCTCCGATGGCCCTTGCTCCGTGTCCCGTGTTGATGCCGATGGAGGAGTGAAGCTACGAAGTGGGAGCGTGTGGGAAATCTTGTGCAAAACACAACGGTTGGTACCACGCAATAAACTCATCAACACTTACGATCGTGCGGTCAAAGTTGGGAGGGAGAGAGAGAGTCAAAGGTCCTGCTGAAGGAGGGAGCCCTGTGACTCAAATTACCGACATCAGCGTCTTCCGATGACTCCCGGATGCAAAGTTGTGCTTCGTTTTTGATACAACTCGACCGTATGCTTTTACTTTGAATTGTTATGAAGTCGGTACTACCGTCTAAAGTTTTAACACACACAACAATAACAAACATTTCGACAAAGTTCACCTCGATCTAGATCCGCGATCAACCATAATTTATTGCCGCTACTAAGTATCAGGGCGAGGAAAAATCGCACATTGTTTTATTTTTCAACACAACTAACGAACAAATTAGACATCAAACGACCCGATGCCAGATGATGAGGAACCTAATTGGGGGCTGGGGAGTAATAACCCCTGCCCGGCACCTCTCACCCGGCACGGTCGGAAGAAATATTCATAGCGCTGAGAATCGAGTCCGCTATTGTTTCTGCTTGAACGCGGGGGACGAAATTGTTTGATCAAATTAAACCACCTTTCATAATTGCGGCCAATACTGTAAATACGGACCATTACCGTGGGCCTTCCTCCACCTTCCGGTCCACCGGTTCGTCACTGTCAAAACGCCAAGATTCTAGATCCCAAACCACTTTGCAAGCGAGCGGCGCTCTTTTTTTCCAAACCGGGAATCCGGGTTTCCCTCCTGTCCGGCTGTTGAAGTCTTTCGTTCAATTTTCGTGTTTGTACCGACTGCTACCAGCTTCGGGCGAATTTAAAGGGCACCTTGCCGCCCGGGTACCCTCCAGAGGGATTCAGGGTTAAGCCCTCCCCCTCCTACTGCACTCTTCCCCCCCCCCTCCCCACTCCCTTCCTTGGCCATGAAACGATGGCCTAGCAGACGCTGGCGCGGGTCGTCGGATCGAGCGACGATCATGATCATGGTCAGTGACTGTGAAAAGCTAACGGCACCCGACACTGTCTGGCCGCTCGTTCGGTGTCCATTTCGTTCGGTATCCGCCCGCTGCCTGGGATCGCATCAACTCGTGACCCTTGCGGCCGGGGGAGCCCATTATCCCCGCCAGGCTTGTTCCGTCCTCCACCGAAAACCATCCCTCGCTTATGTTTCGCCTGTTTTCTTTCTCCCTCGCTTCTGCCTGCCTTCTGCACTTGCTTCTTCAACGTTCACACGCGAACCGTACCGTTGCCAGGGCGTCGCGACGCTTGGTGACGCGGGATCATCCTCATCTAAAATGCGTGCCGACCAACAACGCTACGCAACGCCCGGGTGGGTCTTAATTTGCTTTTTCGGAGCAAATTAGTGGCCACTTCGGCGCTTGTTTTGTCCAATCGCCCGCTGCACACCGTCTCGCCGCCCAGGTTCGTTTCCGAAGGTTCCGAAACGATGGCGGTGCGGCTGGTTTTTCGATGTTTCGTGGTTTTGCCTCACCCGTGTGAGGCCGTATATGAATTTATTCATGATGCGTTCCGCACAGACAGCGCACACCAGATGCATTATGGAACGCATCCTCCGGCCTTCCACCGTCCGAGACCGGTTTACCGGTGAACCGCAAGACGCTGAACACCGAACTACGATGTTCCTCCCCCCTGAGGGTGACCTTAAACCTGACGATTGGACGCATGCGGAGGGCCGTTGCAGCACGCAGCACTTTGACATTGACCATTGGTGGTGCCGCTGGGCAACGGCGCAACAACGCCTTCGGAGGCATCGTAAAACTGTCGCAACGGAACTTTTGGTCATCCCGCTGCGTGGTGAATGGCGCAACGCAATCCGATTCCGATCCCAGCTCCCACCGAAAAGCCACCCGACTTAAGAGGAATTTGGAAAAACAGGCTCCTAAATTCAGATAAGCAGCGAAGCGTCCGAATGCCCTTTCGGTTTTTTAGGTGAACGACATCCTCCACCCTAAATCTCGCATTGGGCAACACCGGGCCGGGTGTACGTTGCACTTGGATGCCCTTTTCAAGTTTACTCTATGCATATGTGAAGGACGAGGTCACCCGAGAGGGTGCATCAACGCCTCCGTTGCAAGTTCGTTTGTGGAAAATGGTTGCGACAGAAATAAATTAGTCCGACGGATAAACCAGCTTAAGCATGATGTTGCACAAACGTGCATCCATCCTTGGTTTAAAATCATTTGATTTTATGATTCGAACATGCTTTATGGCCTCCCCTCGAATCGTTGACCGTGTCCCGAAACCTTCGGGCCGGATTGATATTGACATTTGAGACAGTGCGTGTTAAACGGTGATTGCAACAGAGCAGAGGGTTCCATTTTGAAATGTATTTTAAATTTTATTCATGATCGTAATAATCCATCCGGTTGGTCTCAAAATCACCGAGGCTTACTAAGAGATTGTAAGGGTTTTTAACATTCAAAAAATTGTTTATAATTCTTTATTTTGTTACATAAGATACTGAGTCTTCTACGTTTGAAAATACAAAAATGTTATCTCTTGTAAGAAAAATCTTTCAGCCCGTTAATCATTCAGAAGAAATAGATCAAGCAACTAATTTGTACCGTTCTATCCCTTTGCTGTGCATTTAAAAACACCCTCGCTTGGCACCACCGTTGCATTATTACGTAAACACATCGATGCACTGCAGGGCTGCAGTGTACCGTACTAATTAGCCGATTAGCTGACCAACGTCCATTCGCCGGTTACCCTAATGGTTCCTTCTCCTTTCGACTGACCACTCGTGCATGGGGCTTCAGCAATGCCTGCACGCTGCTTGCAAATAAAGAACCCTTGCGTTGCCGGAGACGAGCCTTCCGAGCAGCCTTCCGGAATGCTACATTACCGCCAGCCCGTATCGCACCGGACCGTGTCCCGGTTTATCCACGGACGAATAGGCAATCCCCGTTAGAAAAAGCATTTAAACATAACTGCACCGACACGCGGACCACGCTGGACTACATTTCACGCCAACAGAATCGCGCGCGCCCACCTTCGGTACAGATATTGTTTATTTATTTATTTCGTCTCCACCCCGAGACGGTCGTTTCCTAAGCCACCACCCCCCGAAAAAAAACCATCAAAAAGTGCCTGCTGCATTCGAAACGGTCCGGTAGGGCACCCACATTTAATTTCTCCTCCACAAAGGGAGAAGATGGGTGGTTCAAATTATACAGCGCCTTCTTCTGAGGAAGCGACGAACGTCACCCGGCAAACGCTTACCCGAAGAGGGAAGGGATCGTCATGAATGAAACGGGATTCGATGGTGAACATATTTTGGCAGCTCCCGAATCGTGTCGCTTTTTCACCTCCCTTCTCTCTCTCCCCCTCTTTCTGTTTCGGTCTGTTTTTATTTTACGGTCGACATCGTCGTTGAAATCTCCCGATCTGGTCGTGCATTTTTTTTTTCTCCTGTGCATTATGCGATGATAAAGCACCATAATCACCCCAGGCCTGATTCCGGGCGGGCAGGGAAGCGCGTCTTCCATGTTGGAACAAACAAAAAATCCCCAAATCGAATCTTATAAATTTTAATTCTTACCCCGCACCCCGGCTTCGGAACGAACGCGAACGAGCGGTTCCCGTTAGGAGACGGGCACGTTCGTTAGGCACGTTTTGTGTGACGATACCGTAGAATGATTCCACCGGAGACGGGCTTGGATCTTTGCTGAGCCGGGGTATCGGGTGACTACGGATTTTCGAAGATGATTGGTAACTCGATAGAAGGAATTAAACGTTCCATTTTATTTGACTCTTCCTCCGTTCGGGTTTATGGTGCACTATGGTGTGCGGTTATGTTTGCCAGATTTGACCACGCATCACACGCACACGCACATTTGAAAATGTTTCCGTACATCCTTCAAGGCGAAACGTTGAATTGTGAGGAAAAACAGAACCGAACACATCCTCAAACGAAACGGATCGTTCCTCATATTGGCGGCACGCGTTTAACGAGCGCCATCGTAATTGATTCGTTGCGGCAAACTTTTTTTTTCTTTGCTTCCCACCTGCCCGGTCGGCCTCTTTTGCTCTGTTCCCATTCGCTACCTTCCTGGGTTTTCCCCCCTCTCCCAATTTGCCTTTTCCAAACCATGGCGGCAAACGGTACGCAAAAGGGAAGCGCGATAAAAAAAAAAACCTAAAACAAAACAAAAGCTCACACGCATTATGTTTTACTCCAGAAAGCATATGGTATCAAGAGGACGGGTGGGGAGGGATGGCACAAGTTTAAAGCAGTCGAGGGGGATGGAAGCTCCCAGTGGATGGGAGCTCTTTTCCTACCCGATGCTGTTGCGAGGAGGCCGATAATTTCATTAGCTCTCCGACGGTATGCGCGTATGTGAAGCTACGGGCGAGCATAAAGCACGCAACCGCGAGCAGCATAAGCGGCACCGGGTGTGTGTGAACCCACACACACACACACACACACCTAGCACACTTGACCTCATAATCCAGCCGCCGGTTCAGGCGGCTAGAAAGGGGGGAACTTTTGGCCTCGACCGTGCGCGAGGGTCGGGAGCGCTTTTCGAGGTCAGCCGTTCGGTCTCCGCTTGTCTTTTGCCTCCGCTTCGTCGTCCATTTGCGTGATTGGGTTGCAAAACCGCTTGGGAAGGTGCGTACTCCACTTTTCCGGGCGCCGGTTGGTGCTTGCAAGGGCGCTTTCCGACGACTCCTAGTGCAATTTAGGGGATATTAAATAATACTCCGAATTGATAAATTTGATTCAATCAAAACGGGAATTTTCGAGCAGATTAGAGTCAGTTTTCATTTGGGTTTCCACTAGTCCTTCAGCTCAACATACACTTTGAATGTAAAATTGTTGCAATTCCAAGACAAATGCTTCAAGTTGCACACAAATTCGAGCTTGAATTTTCCACAACTGTCCTGCATTCCATCCAATTGTTGACACTAATGAACTAATCAGTGTGTGTCTCAAGGGTTCGTGCCATGCGCTTCATAGTCCTTTTTTCCCTTTCGGCTCAATTTTCCACCAATTACCTAACGGTTACGTTTCCCGTTCGACACGAAGCGTGCTGCTTTTGGGCCTCCCTTTCCTCGCAATGGGTAAAAGAACGTAAGTCGCGTCGGAACGTGTCACTAGCGTGCTGGCAAGCCCTTCACGGGCGGTTGTGGGCCGTAAAGTGGGCACGTCGAAATTGGCCGATCGACTCAAACCCCCGTAATGGCTGTTTTATACCAGTCCTATAAAAAAAATGAAACGGGGACTGCACTCATAATTATTATAATTCGATCGAGCAAAGGATCGAATGTTGATAGTGGAATACAACGGCTGTTCTCGTTGGAGGATGATTTAGTGATCGTTTTTGATTTATTTTCCACTTGGTGATCCTCTTTTGCCAGCGTCCCCAAAAGAATACCATGTGCAGCAGTGTACAAATCAAACTAAAATAGTTTGTTTCGTACGACGATGTGTAAGTTAATTAAATCAGCACGCGACTACCCCTTCGACTTCGATGACGTTAGCTCATTTTATTTCATTTCCTTTGGCCAAGCCGACGCTGCACCTTTTGTCGGTCGGCTGTTGGCTAGCACGGACGATGCAATTTATGAGCCAGCAAGGTCTAAGAATTCGATCCGAAACGACCCCTCCGCATCGACTCTCCTCCAGCCCCGGGATCCATCAAATAATAAAGCGAGGAAAAGGCACCCGGCACGCAAGGTAACTTCAAACGCCTTGAGCGTACGATGAACCGGCGATCTCGCGCCTCGCCCATTCGAGGCATCCTCCTAGATCCGATGCAACTGCTAGGCCCGAGCCGTTCGGAAATCCACCGACCGATCGATTCCGACACGCCAGCAATACGGTGCGCGCGGGGCCAACGCTACGCACCATCCGTGACGATTCCGAAACCGGTTCCGAAAGTGACGCCCGCCGCGATGGCCGCAAGCGACGAACCTTCCGCGCGCACAGGCTCGAAATCACGCTAATCGCTAACGGACGCGAGCCGTACGCCACGCAACGGTACGCAACATTTTGGCAGCCGTACGCTTTTCGGTTTGGTTTGGTACGAAAATTAATAAAAAAAAAAGAACACACCACTCCTTTCCGAAGCATTCGGCGGCGAAGGAAGCGAATTAAAATGCACTCCGCCATCGGTGTCTTCGCTGGTTCGGGGTGTCTGTTTTCCTCCTCGCGTTCCTCGTGTTATGTTTTAAAGCATCGTCGGAACGCTCGGATCGGATCCGCTAGATCGCAGACGCCCTTCGGGATGGTGGTGAGCGGTACCAGGCACCAACACCATTAGCGCATCGCCCGATGGCGGTAATAATACTAATGATTGTAATAATAGAGACATGGAAGTAATAATGGTTCGCTGATTTTTACGATCGCCAAACCCGTCCCCTCGTTTCCGCCCCTTCGGCCACGTTGTGCCGATTCTGATCGCAGCAGGTTGATAATGTGTGTGAGTTTTTTTTTTGCCTTCACTTTGTCTCTTTCTCTCCTCGATTTCTCAATGCCTTCTCGATTTTATTTTTGCTGGGCAATCCTTGAAGAAAAAAACAAAACACATTTCTTATTCCGGCAACAAGCGACGAACCGATGACTTGGGTTTTGGCACGCTTCAACGATGACGCAGCCAGCGACAGGCACGCGATCCGTGTCCTATTGCCAACAGAGTCCACCCTCTACCCCCCGCTTGTGCGTCGTGGCTCGATGGCTAGCGGTAATAATTGATTTTCTTATACGGTGTCACACATAAAAAGTGACTTATGTATGTCTAGATGGGATTGGATGGCCTTCCGCTTCACTTATGCAGATCCCTAACTCCCGCAGGAATTTAACCACTCCGTTATCCCGCTTCACGAAGGGTAACAAATGGAACATACTCATTCATTTCGCACTCGACAATCGATTGCAAAACGTGCATCGTGCCTCAGGGCTCCATCGCGCCTAATTGCTTCAACCGAAAGCGTCGTCAAGCGGCCGTCGGTTGCGGCGCAGGCCAATCAGCAAGGCAAATTAATTAGCACCACATTAGAACGCGCCGCTCGTTGCGTTCCGGTGCCGGGTCGCTGCATGCAACGTTATGATTTTGTCATGCGCGGGCCGCACTAATGAGATGCCACTGAAATACACGTTTCGGTGCACTATTGGGCAACCCCGTCACGGTGGCGTTGAGTGCACCGTTCGAGCGAACATTCCAGCGGCCCTTGCTCCTGTTCGGTGTCACATCGTGCCGCTGGATGAATTAATTGGGTAAGAATTATAAATATCATCATAAGAAAGATTACAACACAAATCTTCAGGAAGAATAGGAACAATGATATGACATTTGTTTCGTTTCAAAATGAGGGGATGAAACTCTCCCGAAGCTTCCCATCATCAACCTCACAAATCAAAACACCTTTCAAGAATATAATTTCAATTTTCCATCTCAAATAATGAACCCTCACGAATCGCTCATTCCGCCTAGACTACAATGTTTTCCATCTTCAAATCCACACACAACATGATGATGAAATGACCCGAAACGAATCCTTCTCATCGCCCGCTCTAGGCGCACCAGTTGATTCCTCATTTATTGCCCTTTTTATTCACGCCCACCCGGGCCGAGATTCGGTCCGTGGTTAAGCTACCGAGGATGCCGAGGACGTGCTAGGACTGAAATATTAATCATCCTCCCGGAGCATCCCTTTTCCGACTGCAAGTCGCGTGATCCTCGCCTTCCAAACAACGAGGGTGAAAAGCATCATCCATCAAAGCATCGTTAAGCGTGATGACAGGGCTAAGTTCACCTGCCGGGAGGGGTGCGGTTTGCCGGGTGAGGGTGCCTCGGTACAAGTCCACACGAATCGAACGGGCCCCTTTTTTCGGGAAGCATTCCAGGTTTCGCTTCTGATTAATTTTTAATGAACCCTCCGGCGTACTTCGGGCGCCGCCACTAAAAGGGCATGAAGGAAAAACTGCCTCCACTCCTGCCTCCCGCCACCCCGTTGAACTGGTTGGACGGTGCTAAAAGTCTACCTGGTTGCCACTGGAACAAACATCTGGAGTGATTAATGAATCCACCCGATCGACCGACCGGTGGCGGTCCAGTGGACGAAGGAAGGAAAACAAACGAGGCTTCCGGATGCGCTGGTGACAGGTTTTAACCCTCCCGGCAGGTCAACATACGCGAGGGCAGGTTTTTTCCCCGGCGTATTCCATTAACTTCCGAGACCGGTCCTAAAAGGCGGCCCTCCGCTGTAACGCTAACACATTGACCAGTTTTTCCGACCACCCTTTAGGGCATCGGAGTATCAGCTTGCATTCGAGCCAGGCTGCGGCCTCCATGATAGGCGCGAAGGTTAAGATGTTGGAAAACCCCACCGAAGCCCACATACACGCATCAACGCCACGTTCGGTCACGCTCTGCTTAGCGCACAGATTCGCCCGGTCTCGGGCGGACGCGTCGCAATAAATTGTACAACATTTCCCAAGCCACATTTCATTAACGAGCCAAAACGGACGGAGGCTTTCCTTCGCACCGTACGCCCGCCACTGTCATTGGTGGGATATTGCTTGGCTGCAGACACCGCCGGGAGGGAAACCCTTGGCTTCGCTTGGCCCCAGACGGTGGCCATTCGGTGGCAAAACGATGACGGACAAATGAGTTTGACTGATTTATGGCGGAGCGGATGAACTGGATTTTGCGCGACGAGGCTGAAGGGGGTGCGGGCTCGGAATCGTGCACTGTTGCAAGCATTAACACGGTTGTCTGATGGGGCATGAGGCATCAAAACTACCCATAAAAATGTGTTAGTTTAATAAAGAGAAGTTTAGTTTACAATATGCAGTACTTTAATTAATTTCAGCTGAACCATTCCTTTTTAGCATTTATGCCAAACAACGTCTTTTTCATAAAGGAAAATAGGTAAACAAAGAGTCTCTGCATATCTCTCTCGTACGTTGAATCGAAATGCGAAAATGAAATGCCAAAATTCCATAAATCATCATCGAACGAAAAAGACTTCAACGCTGGTGCACACGGGGAACCCTGGAGTGACCCCTTCGTTCGGCTTCGGTCGTGCCAAACGAACGTTCTTCTGCTGTGCGCTTATGGTTTCTAGTAGCGGAGGAAAGCGAAAAAGCAGACAACAAAAAGAATTAAGAAAGAAAGATAGCGAATGAACTGACAAAACCACGAAAGCCTTTCGTTGCTTACTTTGTGTGTGAGTTATTTAATCTTTCGTTTTTTTGATGCCGCTTCAAAATTCATTTGGCCCAACCGTTTCAGCTTGCATGATTCGAAATAATTCGCACAAAGGCCTATGTGTTGCGTTCCCCCCACCCCTCGTACCACATGGTGATACCGACGGAACTTTAGCGAAATGTTTCTCACGATCACGCCAACCAAAACCCCCGTTCCGGATGGACCCCGGAAAGGTGGATTGTCTTCGAACGTGAGCAGCAAAAAAACTACCCCACTCTACCCGCGGGGTTAAAGTTCTTCTCCCGTAGATCGAACCCGCGATCCCGGGGGCTCGGTTTGGGTTCGAAACGATTTTTCGATGCCTTTTTGAATTCGGCAACTTGACCCACATTCGACTGCTTGGAGTCCCGGTTGGAGGCTGGTCGGAAACTTCGGGCCCGATGCCGGAACCGTGTTGACCTTTTAATGTGCTTTCCGAACACCCTGCCCATCCCCGTCTCGCCCAGCGTCGGCGCTGACTTGGAGGATCACCTCCGGGCGAAATATGATGATGATGATGATGATGATGACTGCGACATGCAGCCCAGTGTATCGTGTGTTGATCATTTTGTTTATTCCCTCTTTCTCTCTCCCACCCCGGACCGGCTTTGTTTACCTGTACATGGCCTGCCTTGCCGAAAATATGTGCGTGCCCACGTTTTTGCCTTCCGGGGTTCGGGGACCTCGGTTAGCCCGAAACCCACCCGGTCAAAATTGGTCATTAAAGTCAACTGAGAAACAAACCATAAAAACCGCCCGATAGCAAAGCCGCCCGAAATGTAGGGTGTTCTCCTCACCTCCCAATTCCACTTCCCTGTATTTTTGAAATTTTTATTTTCCACCAATTTAAATTCTGTCCCCAGACCGGCCCGAGCAGGGTTGCATAGGGATTGGTTGGCCGTAAACTACGAGTTGAACTACGAGCTGACAAAAAAGGGCCGAACCGCATAAACCATCCCCATCGGCGGAAGGGATTAAGGAAGGAGCCTCACAGATGGGGATTTTAAATCATAAAAAAAGCATCGCCGCAGGGGGAATTAAATTAATGAGTTGCTCTGCGCTGGATAAACTTTTCTTTAATGCTGCTATCGGTGGAAATAAATCGAACACTTTGGACGGTCGAATAAAAAGCGAAATCTTTTCTTTAACCTACCGACCATCGTTTACGATCTTCCCCCGGTGAACCTTATAGATTTTTCTATCCCCCCGAGCCCATTCCGCCGTATCGGGTTCCAAAGTTTCGCAGAGAAATCGAGCCGGTAAACAAAACATCCACCCATCAAGCCGGACTAAACATGGCTTAATTGAAATAATGTGTTTATTTTAATTTTCGCCCATCATTCACATGCAACGTGCGGAATGTTTCCTTCTCCTACTGCCACCCGATTTACATACCGGCTCCTAACGGTTTCGAAAAAGAAAGCGAATAGGTTCCTCGACCAGATCGCGCCTTGCACCGCTTTCCTACCCCTCCTACCCGGGCCGGCGCCACCGAAAAAACCGAACCCAACCCACATCCCAAGACGGACATTTTCTAACGCGCGCGCGCTCGTGGAATATTTATGAACGGCGACACTTTTTGCTGCGCGCGAACGTTTATTTGTGTCCATTCTTCGCGAAGATTAAAAATAGCTCCGCTCACCGAAAAACTTGTTTGGCAAGGAGCTCTTCTAGCGATTTGCTTCTCTTCTCTTCAGCGCGACGTTATTTTGTTGTAGTCAAATGACTTTGTCGCCACATGATGGTGACATTAATAAAAAATGTGGTACGTTGACATCAACATATTCCTCCCGAAAGGTCAGCACCCCGATTGGCAAAGGTCAGGCTGGGTTTCGGGCAGAAGATGTTGGAAATTTTGAGGAAGAATAACGCTTTGATGCAACGCCTCCCCTGTGCGGGAGTTGGCTCATCGTTTGTTGGGAAACTTTAAAAGTGAACCGCAAGTAATATCAACTTTTGAAGTGACAAAAAGGTAGCTTGTTTTCCAATTTCGTAAGCTCTCATTCAACCAACCACAAATTTCAAATTTTAAACCCAGCCATGTGCATACTTTAATCGGTTACTTGGGCACGACGGACGAACGAAGATGTCGGCAATTAGCCTCCAGTCACCTCAAAACCTACAACGCACGGCACGGATTGAGCGCCTCATGCCAGATGCTCACGAATCGTTCATCGAAATTATTAGTGCACACATACACACACACGCTGTGCAGCTGCTGCACCGACGATCAATCGATCGCGCTCCGTGGAAGCAGCCCCAGATGAAAACCGGGAGGAAAAACACCTCGTCGTGGAGCGGGCCCGGAAAAAATGGTAACATACTTAAACGTACCGTCCCGGGGCCGGTCGGCATAGCGCGAAGTCGAGAAAAACATATTCCATAAACATAACAATTAGCACACCAGCCCAAAAACCTGCATAGCAACGGACCGCCATATGGGGCCGACGGGCAAACGAGAGCACAACACACACCATCCTGGTCGTCCTCCTCCAGTACCAGCATCACCATCATCTTCTTCATCATCATCATCATCATCATCGAGAGCAACAACAACATCATTTAGCATCATTATCGTTCGAGCTGCACGGGAGGTACGCATGCCTCGGGCGAAGAAAGCATAGCGAACGAATCGGAAGACGGAAATCTCAAGAAGAAAAGTGGGGTTGCGTGCAGCAGGTACACACACACACACACGGAAACACGGACACGATCAACGATCGAGCATCATCAAACGCGATCGGAGGAAAAATGCGCCCCGCGCTCTTGAATGACAATCGTGGACGCAATTCGTTCTACATCGGTGCAGGTGTGAATGGAAAATCCATTGACAGTACGTTTACCTCGGGTTTTATATTTTTCTTTTCGTCCAACACTGGCGACGGTCAGCGAAACATTGTTCAAATATTTTTACAACCCATATCAAAAGTCATTCATGTTTCTACATGCTAATTTGGCGCCCAAAGAAATCCGTTTTTAACATAAAATGCAGATTAAAATGCGAATCTGCAACATTATCGTCCTGTACGAGAGGCTAAGTCCGCGCTGTGGAATGCGCGACAAAAAATCGAAACGGAGAGCCCGCTTTTCCGGGAGAGACTGAGAGGATCGCAAACTCAACCAAATCCTTGCAATCCTCGGCACGATCGGTTCAGCAAAACGCTGAAGACGGACCGATCTGCTCCGACTCTTTTCCCCATCGTTTGTTGTCACATCCTCCTTCTCTCTTGCGAACTACACCACGAACCTTTTTCACACTCAACTGTGTGTCTCTCTCTCTCTCTCTCTCTCTCTCTCTCTCTCTCTCTCCATCGCTGTTTCTCGCGATTCGTCAAACCTCGCGCAGATCGCGTCTCTCGGTCGCGACTCGTGCCCCGCGAACGCACGCCTCGGAAGTGTGTTAGCAGGTCTCGCGAGTAACGGTATTTTTTGTTGTTGTTGTTTACTTTCGCCCTCCTCTTTGCGCCCCGTTCGCTGCCGTTTGCGTGCGTATGTGTGTGTGTCTGTTGATGCCAGAGACCCGTTTTCAAGTGCGGTCAAGTTGTGCGAGGAACCGTGGAAGCGCGAGGGGAGTACGTGATTTTGAAAAAATGATGGGAGACAAAAAATAAAAGCTTCCAGCCAACGCGTAGGCTGTGGGGAACCGCACGAAAGACTTGCGCGGCAGTAACAGTGACGAACCCGTTTTAACCAGCACAAAATCTTTTTTGGGCAGAAGATAAAATCCTAAATTTTTATACATTTTATTTTGAAAATTTTGCTTTATGATTTGAAGAATAATTACTGAAACTTGGAAGTGTTCGCTAATGAATTTATTTAAAAGTAGAAAAAAAAACTAAAACTAAATACGTCTAATAAAAATTCCTCGATCGAGCATAATGTGTCAAATTTACATTTTAACGAAATCCTTTACAAATACGTGTGACTGTTTTAGATGCTTCCCCTCGGAAGTCGACAGTTTCATCCGTGAACTTGCACTGCTGTCACAGTTTGGTAAGGTCACACGCATTCAACCAGACATCCATTTTCCAGCCACCATTTGGCGGATCTTGCCTCCGGTGGGCAGGTGGGACTGGGACGCGAAACCGGAAGGAGAAAAAGCACAATGAATGTCGGCAAAATTCTTCATCCATACTGGCCGTCGGAATCGGATTGAAAGCGAATTTTCCCGTTTCCCGCCGTCCGTGCCGAACATTTCCACCGTTCCGGATGGACCCTTTTCCCTTCCCCCTTCGCCTACACACACACACACACACACACATACTGTACAGTACTGGCAGTGTGCTACCGACACGCTCCCCTGGAGGCGAATTTGTTTCCCGTTTCCCACCGTTGCCTGGCCCGACGGTGCCGCGGCGGAGCGGCGAATGGAAAAACCCGAACGTGGAAAATAGGTCAATCGGCGACGGCGAATGGCCATTGCCGCGAATCGCATCGGCCTCGGGAGAGGGGCGGAAAGAGAACCATAATAATGCTTTAGGAATGCTTCGCAGACCAGCACCAACACTACGCAGACGGTGGAGTCGATTTTATGGAATGGCGTCCCGATGGGACGTTAGTAGGGAGAGTGTTTCTTTGCCCGTACCTCTTGGTTTCTCCGATGCCGCCACGAGATCAGTCAGTTTTCTTTTTTTCATTTCCCCATTCTTCTTTCGATCCCAGTGTTGCTACACTCATTAGAACGTGCATCGGTTCGGCCCCTGCCTTTGCTCCTTCGTGTGCCGACGAACGTCATTATTTTCGTAATTATTTGTTGGCAGTTTTCGATTTTCATTTCCTGTGGGCGCACGGAATTTTACCCGGCGGCGGTCAGTCGACGACTTTCGCTATCGCTAAGCAGCAATATCCAAAGTAAAGCCTAGGATTACTAGTATAATTACTTATTTTATTGTCTTTTACCGTTTCGTTAACTGGTTTTTAAAACAGCAAAAAGGGGAAGATACCTTAAATCTGAAAACATATAATTTATAATTTCATTTACGATTTATGAGATGTCTTTGAAGTCATACAGCAATGTTCAAAAATCCAAATAAAAAGAAACAAACTAAAACCAAAGTTGCTAGGACCAGCTTTCTTGTGATTCAAATGGAATCAATATACTTCAGTCACATCCCGACCGAATCAATCAACACGAATGCGAAGGCAGCGCGAATCACATTAACAGCTTTCTGCGCTAGCTTCCCCATTTTTCGTCCGGTCAACATAAGAATGAAGGGCTAAGAAGGAAAAAACCAGCACGTACAAATCACCACCCTGCGCAAAAGCGTACACACATGAAACGGAATCGCAAACAAATCCACGCGAATAAATTCCCAATCCATCAACGCGAGCCCAAGACAAATCACTTCGGCCGACGAGGTGACAGTGACGCAGTGGGAGCACTCCATCAACCCCCCCTCTTCCCCTTGGGGGTAACAGGGAGGGTTGCTCGCGAAGCCAACGGACACCATTGTCCCGTTGCACACCGGTGGATTCGAAAAAACGGGACGCTTTTGTTTGGTTTCGCTTGTTTGACGTTCGGATATATGGTGTTTGCTTAACCACGCGACGACAAACGTTACTTCCTTCATCTTCAGCGCGACACTTGCTCGGCGCAGCGTGCGAAGGCACATCTTCAAGCCTGCGCTTCGTCAACCTCGGAGCTGGGGTTGCGTTTTTGGTGTCGCATGCAAATGAGCGACACTTTAGCAATACGCACGCGCGCCCTCATATGCATCCCCGGGCGGGCGGCGGGGAAAAGAATGGGACCCGTAGAAAGGCCAAACAGACGTACACAAACTCATGTGATGTTCCCCATCGGAATCGGGAATCGGACCAACAGCAGCGGCGGTGGTTGTAAAGTGCAACGATAGGTCACGCGGGTTGGGAAACAAACGAAACGAACGAAACGAACGAGCGCATCGTGTCGTCATATGCGGAATGCGTTTAGAAGCGCACGCCAATGTGGAGGGCACTGGCGCCCGGCACGAACGGGTCGTCCACAAACCTACATTCGTTTCTGGGTTAATAAAACGCCGCGCCACCCGAGCGTTCCACGGGAAAACACTTTCCAGTGGCAGACGACAGAATTTATTCCCACTCGTCCCAAACACTTCCTACTAATCCGACCGTGACTTGAGCCGGCTGAGGGGTTCAATCGGGACGTTGTCGCCATTACGGGTGCCGAATCGGTGCCACACCAAGCTGTGACAGCTGTCACCGAAATGGTGTGACGGTACGCACTTCTGAAATTTAGAGGAAATTAGAAAAAAGGGGGAATTCTGGGATCCACGTTTTCCATTACGTTCGCTGCTCATTCCAGCGATCTGTCATGCGTGAGGAGCATTGTTTGCGGTGTTAAAATGTGTGTAATCTCCAACAAGAACAAACCCGACGGCAGGGGTCAGCCTGCAAGCGGGAGAGAATTGCATTGGCAGGTATAACAAGCGCGGGACGCGTTTTGGTGGGATTTATGTACTCGACCTACTTACCCGCCAGCTAAACTCTCCCCGGGGATCGATAGTATTCTGTAGTGCACGGTTGTTTTAAATATTCTAATGCGTACGACAAACAATGGCACAGACTCCTCCTCCGCCAGCGCCGTTCCGTTTGGTTCCGAAAAGCAACGTAAATAATGACCAAAAAGCAACAAGCTCCATCTGATGGGAATTTTGAACACGCAGTCATCCCAGGAAAAAGCAAACTTCACGAATAATTTGTTTAAACATTGTTCAACCCTCAGGCTGGTAACAACGAAGGCCCGGTTGATGGATTTAGGTTGTTTTATTAGTAGTATCATGTTCATTTGCATTTCTAAAAGCATCGAAAACATGCCAAACGATCAGTAAGTATGTAATTCGATAGTTTGCTTATGATGCATTTCTACTATTCTACTCTAATTTGCTTAGATCAACCGTAGCAGTACAATTTAGACATGTTTTCCCCAAGTATATGTACATCTTTAACTAAGTGTGTCCCTTCATTTTCTGTCGTTTGGTGTCGTACACAGGTTTGGAGTTATGCGTGAGCAGCCACGGAGGACACTGACGGAGGATTTTCAACACGTCGTTTGTTCCTGTCACACGCGCCGGGCCTAGGCTGGAGCCCAGGGGCGATACCTTACACGCGTGGACGCAGGAAGGGGCCTTCTTCTGGGGCCGAACGGAGGAGCAACCGGAGCGACGGAAGGCCGGTTGCTTGCGGAAGGTGAAGTCCTGTAGGGAAGCGAATAGAAACAACACACGATAGCGAGAGAGAATCAAGGGAGATAGAGAGTGACAGAGCGAGAGAAAGAGAGAGAGAAGCATCCTTTCCACCCCGATGCACCTCGATAGTATGGTCAACTGCAAGATGGGCTCGCAGAACGATTCGGCCGAGGTGGAGAGTCTGCTGATGAGCTCCTGCTGGAACCAGTCGAGCAGCGTGGCGGACCAGTACCTGCTCGACGGGCACAAGCTGCTGCTCGAGGCCGAGCTCGACTCGCTGCCGAGCGACGGCGAGACGCAGAAGAGCTCGATGGACGTGCTGGAGAACCTGCTCCTGAGCTCGTCCGCTTCCATCAGCAGCAATGGCGGTGGCCATCCGAACGGTGGTGGTGGTGGCGGTGGAGGAGGCGGAGGTGGAGGCGGTGGAGGCGGAGGTCTCGGGGGAGACGTGAAGCCGCTGCCATCGTTCACCTCCTTCAACACCGGCCACCTGTCGATCAACGGGATCTCGGGCTATCACTATACAGCGATCGCGCAGCGGCTACCGGAGGAGAACAACAACTACACGCAGAACTCGTACACGCCGAGTGGGAACGGAGGGCACCTGGGAGGTGCCAGTGGGACGACAAATGGGACCGGAGGAGGTGGAGCTGGCAGCAACGGCAGCTCGCAGAACAACTCCGGCGCCAACGGGGGAGCCGGAAGTGACAACAACATCGTGTCGTCGACGTCCACCTGCCTGCCGGACTCGGTGCTGAACCCAGACGGGACCGACCCGGGCAGTGGAGGCGGCGGCGGTGGTGGTGGAGGTGGAGGTGGCGGAGGAGGACCCTGCAGCTTGCAGAACGTGAAGCTGTTCGCCGACGGGTCGATCGACGGTGGCAAGATCTACAGTGCGCCCGCTGACAGCTGCGTCATGAACGGCGCGGACTCGGTGTCCGGCGCGCGGATATTCGTCGACACGAAGGAGCTGTCCGAGTACGACATGAGCTCGATCGAGGACATCGCGGCCATCATCGGGTCGGCGATCGCGGACACGACCGTGCCGAGCAGCAAGGTGGAGAAGGAGGACGGCAACGACACGCGCGACTCGTGGATGGACCTGGACGCGTGGATCGAGGGCACGTGCACGGGCGTGCAGGACGGCAAGCTGATCGTGACGCAGCAGGACTCGCTGAGCGAGTACATTCTGCCGACCTCGCCGGTGCACACGTCCTCCGGCACGACCTCGACGCTGCAGAGCCTGCTGACGCACGGCTATATGCCGCTGCTGCAGAACCGGCTGCAGAATGGGCCGCCGATCAAGCTGGAAGCGCCAAGCTCGACGTCCTACTGCGGCGAGCTCATCTCGACCTCCACTAGTCCACCGGGGTCGGTCGTCTCGACCTCCACCGACAACCTCATCCTCAACGGACGGTACCTGCAGAGCCACCACCATCAGCATCACCATCAGGCCGGCGGCCACCACGGGCCGCACTTTGGCCTGGGAGCGCTCGGTGGGGGACTCAAACCGGACGGCCTGTGCAGTCCGGAGCTGGGCCTCAGCAACTTCCCGCACACGACCACCACCACCTCCAACTCGTCCTCGTCCGCCTCAAGCGCCAGCAACTCCCCGACGACACCAAAAAGTAAGCGACGGGCGCACAGCAAGTCGCAGCAGTCGAAGCAGCAGCAGCAGGCACCTCCAGGCGTAGGACTTTGTCCATCGCCAGCGACAACCCTCTCCGGGCAGCAGCACCAGCAGCAGCAGCAGCAGTCGTTACAACAGCATCACCAGCATCAACATCCACACCAGCAGCACCAGCAACACCAGCAGCAACAGCAGCACCAGCAGCAGCTCAACGCACAGTCGCAGCAGGCGGCGGCCCTCAGCTTCCAGGCGGCGAACGATCTCAGCGGACTCCTCGGCAAGGAGAAACCGGTGCACCGGTGTAACATCTGCAACCGGGGCTTCCTGAACAAGAGCAACATCAAGGTGCACCTGCGGACGCACACCGGCGAGAAACCGTTCCGGTGCGAGGTCTGCGCGAAGGCGTTCCGCCAGAAGGCCCACCTCATCAAGCACCAGCAGATCCACAAGCGGATCGGGCGCGATTGACCGCTGGAGGCGGTGACCGACGGGCCCGAGGGCTTGGTGGACTCGTACGCCGGCTACGAGCCGGGCGAGGAGTACCACGAGCCCGACGACCTGGACCACGACCAGCAGTCCAGTCTCGCCAGTCACCGCCAGTACCACCGGTCACCGTTTGTTCCGGCGTTCGTTTGAGGAACCTCCCAGGATCCCGCTGGATCTGTGCTGGGCCGAGTTCTCCTCTTTTCCCAACTCCAGGACAAACGTGAGTTTGAC
The DNA here is from genome assembly GCF_943734705.1 of Anopheles coustani. Classification (NCBI taxonomy): domain Eukaryota; kingdom Metazoa; phylum Arthropoda; class Insecta; order Diptera; family Culicidae; genus Anopheles; species Anopheles coustani. The sequence goes on from NC_071288.1 coordinate 26,097,796, forward strand.
GTGCGGTAGCATATAACAAAGATACAGAGTAACACGCGTACCTCAGGAGATTAGTAAACTAGTGCTGGATGTGGCTGGCTGACCCACACACACACACACCGCCACACGGTGACACAGTGTTTGTGCTGTGCACATCATAGACGGCCTTCCGAAAACTATTTATTTGAGCCCCCCAGAACGCATCCTTGGATACGCGGGACTTTCTTGGGGGGCGTTGGATGTTTGGAGCTAGGCCGATTCTGTATTATTAACATTACTTACTACAACCACCCATCCATTCGCGGACCAATGTTCCCTGGCATTGGTTAACGTTAGAGTCTTCCGATGTATCTTGTAGTAAGCAACCAGATCGGGTTCAGAGCGTTAGGCAAAAGCGGTCGATCTAACATGCATAAGCTTAGAACAAAGGTACGCTACGCGATGTTAAGCTAGATATTTATTCCTTACTAAATCGCTGCGGCATTGGCGCACCGTACGCCGTTATGTACGCATCGATCCCTTAGGTTACTTGGGTAGGTTTTTAGGGTTCGTTTAGACTAAGCGGAGCTCGACTCCGATGAGGACCACCACCAGGAGTTGGGGAGTGAGTGGTGATAGAATGTTACATACGTCCCATTAGTGTTAGACCACCGTACCCCATTGGATGTCAGATATACTCTTACAAATTACTCTTATACCAAGGTCAAGGTTGCGGCGAGGTGTCGCCCGATGTGGCTGAAAAACAAATGTGTTATTGTTATTAGTTTTTTGGTTTGTTTCAAAAGTTACTTCCCAACTTTCCCCATCCCGATCCAACGTTGGTTTCTATCCAGTACGTCCCACTCTTCCTAGAGCTATATTACCCAGCTTCCTTGGCTTCCGAGTTTACGGAGTACGTTCTAAGTAAGCGCTAGTTAGAGGTTAATGATCCGGTACCTTCCGTTTGTAGAGATATTTGTATAAAGCCGCAGCATCTTTGAGCAACAAATCAACACTGTCTTCCTTGTAGCAAAGGTGCGAGTAGTAAAACAAATTAGTGCGGTACCGACAGCTATGAACAAACACATTGTACAGTCGACAGCTAAGAGGTTGAAAAAAGTCAGAATAAAATGATGACCACAGAGAAACAAGCAAGGTGGTAAACTGAACTGGTTGTTTTGTTAAAGTCATCGATTCTTCGGGCGCCATACACGTAAACTAACTGTCTAATAGGATTCGGAAACGTACTACCATTGCAACCCCAGCTGTTAGTGTGCGGGTTTAATACTCCAGGCTGTATAGAGTGCAGTCATTGCCGGATGCACACGCAAAGGATGCATTGAGAAAAGAGAAACAAAAACACAAATAAACAAATAAACAATTCACACTAACATTTGTATGATTGATAGAGAAAGGGATAGATTAATACAAAGGAGAAGAAGAAGCAGAAAAGTGGTGGGTTTAGAGGAAGAGAAAACATATGTGCAATTTTTAACTTTAATCATATCCACTCCTTTGGAATAGGTGTGTTAATATGTACCGTTAATTACTTATAAAACTCCTCGGCCTGTGCTTCATTCCTCTTCTTTTTCCCTTTACGTGTTTGATTTGTAGGTTCATTTGAATCTGATACAAAAAAATATGGTTTATAGTTTAAAAACATCACCTTATTGTGAGATAGTTTTCCCTATCTTCCCTTTCTCGGTTGTCGACTGCTTCACTTTCTAATGTTATCGTAATGTTATCGATTTATTGTATAAACTAGCACACATTAACACACACACACACAATCAAACACAAACCGACACAAACAAAGGCAAGAAAAGCCACGAACGATGGCAAGGCGTAACAACGGACGGTGTAAAGATGTAAAGCAGAACGAGGGCCAGGAGAAAAGAATAGTACTAAGGCTAGCTAGTGCGGTAAGCGAAACCCAACAATAGTAGGTTCAGTTATATAATTCTATGGATATATATAAATAAAGAAAATTTATACCTTACGCATAGACAAAAGTACCCCAATTGTTGCAAAGGTGGAAAGCAATGTTGTTAACGTAGCGGTGAAGCGCGTAGTAGAAGCTTTAGTGAGAAAACCATTCCCTGCACTTACGCATCAACCAGACTCAGGCGGGTCGAATTTGGAGATTAATTTCGCGAGCGAGTGTCGCTGTAGGCTAACTGTTTGCTTTCCCTCACGCCGGACGGTCACTGTTCCGCAAACTTCTGTTCCGTTCGGTACGATACAATAAAATGTCGATCATCTGATTGATCATGTTAGATGAAAATAAATAAACTGGTTTGTTTCTTTGTCCCTACTTTGACCAACCATAAGCGGGGGCTGGTGTGTAGGAAACGAACCTTACTTATGAACATCTACAAGGATTTGGCACTGGGAATTGACATAACTGTGGTTTCTTGGTGGATTTACATCATCAAAGTGATGGAAAACAGTTGATGAAACATGCAAAGAAAAACTTTCACAGGATCCCCAAGCCAAAGTAATTGAAAGTAAGTAGTTTTCACTTAAAAATTAAAATTGTACTCTTCGATCTGCTGAAACAAACACGAACGAAACTTAACGAGCTTGATCGCGTCGATCAATCAATTAAAATTTAATTTAGATTGCATTCAATTTTACCCCAATCACTTCGCAGGAAATTTGGCTCGTAACTGAAATCGGTTAACTCCACTCGAACAATACGGAGCACGGCTTCCGCGGTGGTGGTCGCCCATTTTGTGGAACAGTCGCTTTCCGATTGGACATGCCCGTTCGTCGTTTTCTATTGCTCACCTGTCGTTTCGATCTGTGTCGCTGTGCCGTAAAAGAAATCATCAAAATCAAGGAAAGAAATCAACCGGGTTGAGCATTGGGCAAGCAGCGGCGGTAAGCGACCACGACGGCGAGGAGACTATAGGCCCGCAAAGGGGTAACTGACGACGACGATGACGACGTGAACACACATTCTCATCCACCACGCCAGTTATTGATTTACCGGAATTGGTTTTAATTGGAAACGCGAGCGGGATTGAGGCAACCGGTTCAACCGCAAAGCACCTTGCGCGCGCTCTAACAAATGTAACTGCTGCCATGGTGCCCGGGGGGCTTGGAGGAAAGAAAAGGAAAAATAAGGAGAAAGAATCAATATGGCGAGCTGAGGCCACATTGGGCCGCAAATTATTACCATCGGCCGGCGTTGTGATTATTGCGATCGGTTGAGCAATCGGACCGCGGGTTTTGTACTCACTTCACGTTCATTACAGCGCAACTTTCGACAACAACACCATGCACTGCCGCAGCCTCCGAATGCATTGGCCCTTACGATCTCATCAGCCCTTAAATTAGAGCAGTAAATGATTATCACCTTTTGTCGAGCGGGGGGACTCAGGGCGGCACAATCGGTCAAACCCTACGAGCGCGGTCATTCAACTGGAGCAAAGTCACCTGCAAATCACTAGCTCATAATTGATGCTAAATGAACGCGAACTACGCTACCGGCCACCCTAATTTCCCGGCCCTAGCCTCAACCATGTACGCTTGCTGGCGCGGTCCACTTTTCCCCCCGGTGACTGCAATGCTCGCTCAAGTGACGAACGTCCCAACCCGGCCCAAACGGATTCAGCGTCGCATTCGGGAGCTGTGAGAGGAAGAGGAAAAATAAAACCGAAAACCACCCCACCGAAATGAAGATCTCTGCATCGAATCGGATCGCGCCGCATATTAACCGTGGCCTGCCCTGGGCGGGTGTAAATGATTGGTATTAGTTTGGCCGTTTATTAGCCCCGATCGAGCTTCGGAAGCACTACGCCGCGTGTGCGTTCGATTCTGTTCGGATTAAAATTGGACGGCGAGTTTCACTTTTGCCAAACGCCTTCGAGAGAAAAAAAAAACTCCCCCTTCATCCAACACTTGACATGGTTGGGAATTAAGGGTTTTTAGTTGGTAAAATAACCAACCCCCTAACGGCTCTCGGCTCTCGATGGCCGGGAGTTGATCTGACGGTGACAAATCCGTCACTCACGGACGGCCAATAATGATGGTCGTTATCGGGGGCGCTGGGAAAGTGATTGACAAATTAGCAACTCGAAGGGCGCAAACCCGTTGATCTTGTCTGCATTCGCTACCGGAGTAGAGGCATCATTTTCCACCAACCTTTTTTTCTCTCTTTTTTTTTTGTTATTCCTCCCGATCACCGCTGGATCAGGTGGAAATTACTCCGCAATTTTTCCAAACGTCACAATCGCTCAATCTCAATCATTACTTCCCTGTTCGGGCTTAGCGATTAACGAGCCGGGCGCAATGGGGGGGAATTTAGGGCAATTTCTAAAAGAAAAACGACAAAAACGGCTACCCTCCCCAACGAGTGAGCGGGACGTAACGATGTAATGTTTGAAATGCCTCTTTTTTACCATTCTTTCCTTCCACTCTTTAATGAGTCGAATCCGATGCGAATCACTGCACCTTACCCGCGTTTAGGTTTTCCCAAATAATCTTAACCTCGTTTCGTTTTTTTTTCTCTCTCTTTCTTTTTCGTTAGTCTCTTTCCCCCGATTCTCCGGGGCGATACCGGCAAATCGCGCGGCAGCAACCAGCGGCCATTTCGGTAGGGCACGGATTTGGATTTTAGTGGCAAATTGACCTTAATTCGACTATTTCATCCGATTTAGTAATTCATTTGCGCAGCAGTAGGGTTCCACCTGGACAGCAGCAGGGCTGCCGGGCTCGGGGCATGGTCGGTGGAAAGTAAGCCAACCGTCGGTGGGGCCATTTTATCTTCCCGAATTTGTCGGAGGCGTACGTAAGCACGAGATCGTTTAAGATCCGCGTCCTACATGCGGGCGAAAGCGGAAGCTCAAAGTTTAGGTAATGTGTAGCTTGGAGCGTGTATTGTTAAAACACTGACGAGCCCAACGCACTGTAGTTTGTTTCTCGTTTAAAAAATAGAGGGGAAAAGAAATGTGGACAACCGTTTTGATAATCCTAGGTTGTACATGTCAAAACTACCGGGATTCATTATGATCGAAATTGACTTATTCTGTGGAATTGAACTTCCCACAGAAACGGTCCAGTCTTGTGACTGTACACATAAACCCACCCCAAGGAAGGTAAACTCCACCGCATGCTTTGTTTGCATACACGTTGGCGTGTGCTTTGATGTTCAATAAAGCCTTTTCCGGTTTATCACGCGCGCACGCCAACGACCCTACACGCGTCGAGGTAAAGTCTCCTGCTTCGATTGCCTTTGTACGGCATTAGATTTTATTATGTAAATGCTCCACCCTACCTACTGCATCCATTGTCGCAGCCTACTCCCACTCCGTTCCATGCCCATGGGAACGAAGAAATATGGGGCCCTTTTTTCCAAACTCCCGCAGACACACTTTGTTTCCATCGACCGACTGGCGCAGTGGCGCTGGTGGAGGAAGTGCGCCCGGAAAGTGCAAGATCCACTTCAATGTGTTCGCAAACGAGTGGTCCCGTCGCGGCCAACCAAAGGAAGAAAGTATCGCTCGGCGTCTTCTCGAGTGCTTCGTCAGAACCCTGTGCGGTTGCTGTTTATGTTTGACGGAGCAAATTTATCACAATTTAACACGCATTCACTCCCACGCCAGCGGCGGGAGAAAAATCAATAACGGGCGAACGACACAGACGCATTTTTCAATAAAACCCCATTGGGAAAGGAGCGCCTGTGGTCGAGCGAAAGAAAGACGGTAGGTATTTTAAAATGATTTTTCTAATTTGTATATAAGCATTGCTTTGCATTTTAAAACTCAGCAGCATCTAAAAGGAATATTTTAAGCCTAGTATACATTGAAACATTCCCAGAAACAGTACTTGTTTTTTTTTCCTTTCGTTTTATTGAACAATAGGTGGAAACATTATCAAATTAATGTGTTATTTTCTTAATTTCCTCTATTGTCTCTCTTACTCTTAACATCCGAAACCCGAATTGAAGTCAAAAGACGTATCAGCTGGAAGAATCGCGCATGTGGCGTCAAATGGATTCAATTTATTTAATTTTCCTTCGGAACAATGACTTTATCGTTACCTACTTCACCTACATCCGCTGGCAGACCCAGTGGTGCGCTTTCTTTGCTGGTTCCTTCCTGCAACCGAAACAATCTCCAGCTGCTGCACTCCGATCGTCTATCCGGAGGGAAGTCGCGTCTGTCTGCGGATTTGCTTTCTTCCACTCTCTCTCTCTCCCTCTCTTTTCAGTACTGCATTTCCCTGCACAGACACAAGCTGGTGCAATGGACGACGGACGGTCGGAGTACACGCCCACGGCACAACTTCCCAGCGAGCACGAAGCGCGCGTGCAATCGCATTGCATAAATTGTGTCACTCAATTTAATTGCCAAAGCGCGCGCGCGCGCGCGAACTCCTCGTTGCACTTCGCCTGGTGTGCCGTCCCCGTCGCAGATCGAGTTCAATGTGCATTCAATGCACATTCGCCGCGTTCCGTCACCCTTTCCCGGGCGGCGTACCGTTTCCCTGGCGCATACACGTCTCCATTTGTTCAATTTGTTTGTTCGTTTCGCGTCAAACCCGGAGTTCGCCGGCCCCCTTTGCTGCCTAGGTCGGGGTCGCGTAGCCCCTGGGTGGCCCTTGCCTCCCTTCACCCTGCGGGAGGGATGCTGCCCCCCTGCCAGCGATTCCTTTCTCTGACCACCTACCGTACCGACGCCATTGCAGGGCGACTCGGGTGCGGTTGGTAAAGGAAAGCCGTTGGTTATATTTTTGTTAGAATTTATTTCTCTCAATAAACCCTTAGAGAACTTGGTAAAGGAATGTTGAAAGGATCGCAAAACATTTATGCAAGTAAATCTGTTGTTGTAAAACAAAGTTTTAACAAGTTTTTTTTGAAACCACATTACATTAAGCATTTCGTTAAATATCGCTAGTCTTAAATAAAATATATTGATGTGATAGAAATTTTGAACAGTATTTTTTAATTTATTAGCTTTATACTCAAAACCAATTGTTTCTTCACTGAAGTTCAATTTCTCGAATTTAAAAAGTCAAATTCAATTCCTTAATCTAATTAACAACTAGGTTCAGGTGAATCTTCTATATATGATAAGTTCACTAAAAACCACATTACATTAATAAAAACAATTAGCTTTTAAAATCTTTACCATCCCTATGGTAACGTGCATCGAAAGGTTAACGGACCCCAGCGTTCAGCATAAAGCCGACGGGCAAGCCCCTTTTGCTTGCCGAACGGGAATGGGTGGAGACTCGAGTCGACGACGAATTCAATAAAATCTACGCGTGCAAGCACAAATACCCGCCCGCCACCATCCGCTCCACCCCATGGGATCTTGCACCACCGGCTGACCACACAATGGGAAAAACGGCCGTGATAATGAAAATTTCGCGCTCATAAACCAGTCGTCCTCGGTCGGATCGCCATGATCGGCCTGCGAGTCGGAACCCCCCACCCACCCAAACGGCTCCATCGGCGGTCGTGAGGTCGTGTCACGGTCAGTGTCACCGAACGGACGGATGGAAGGGCGGGTTGACTAACTGTCCGAGCGATCGGAGTGACGCGGTGAATGGCCGTCGAGGTGAAAGACTGCGCATCAGCTGATGAATTGAGAATCGGATCTGTTCCCTCCATCGGCCTTTTCTGTGGACGTCAGCTTTTACACCTTCACGAAAGGGCGGGTGCAGCAGTGAATGCACGGTGTATCTTAGATGCAGGTGGGAAATGCAGAACGTGCTTCCCATGGCGGCATCAGGTGATGGTTTTTGCGGCACATTAGAAACAAAAGGAGTTGATTGTGGCCGTGATATTTATGAGAGCTTTCTTTAAATGTACAAAACTAATCAGAAAGCATTAATCGTAATTCGAGCAGTGACTACGATGTATGAAATAAAAGAAATGTTTATTCGCAACAACCTGTTGACATACATTCCGACATAGAGCTGAGACACTGGTTGTCAAAATCGTTAGCTTGAAGAATTGCATACAAGTTAAGACAACAACTAGGTCAACAAGGTAACAACAACTGATGAATATTTAATAAATAGTCTAATTTTTGAAGCCTAAAATTTCTATCTTTCACAATTTTTCGTATTTTTTAAACCGTTTAAAATACTTTTGATGACATTTTCTGATCTGGAAATCTATCCCTGATATTACAATTGGTTATGGCTCAGACTTTGTCGTACTAAGCTAAACGTCTTGGGCGAATTCAAAACGTCCAACGTTCCACATCGCCATTCTGCTCGAAGTACAATTTTCTCAGAAAAACGAACAATTTTCAGCCCGCATGCAAACACTCTACGGCCAGATCCCGAACCGACCCGTCCGTCAGTTGTGTTTGTTCACCCATTCGACAGGGCTCTTCAAACGTAGCTCCTCCGCCATCTTCCGCTCCAAGGAAACTAATCCACCGTACCTAATCCCTTCGGTACCGTTAACGAGGGGTGGAATATTTGCAGATCACTCGGCAGGAGGCGGCACGGGCGGCACCACTTCAAGCATCCTCCGAAGTATCCGCATGCGCGAGAATTGAGGTTATACGGCGTAACGCTGATTTTCGGTCACCTCCTGGTGCGCCCCGGGACCGGCACTGTTTGCGAAACAGTCCACCCCTAAGTACGTCACGGCCCGGGAAGAGTACATGCAGTGTATGTACTTTCGAAAAACCTGTAGGGATGTCAACTATATCGCCAAAAAAGTAAGAGAAAAAAAACATCGAACAAGACACGACCCGCAGGAAGCATCCAGCAGGAATGTTAAAAGGTACCAGACGACAAACGCATGACTCCACGACCCCCGGTGAGGACCAAGGGGAGTTCGGAATCGTCCACGAGAATGCTAGTAAAGATAAGTTTGTTGCCTAGGAATGCCGTGGTCTTCACCCAACCGGGATGAAGGAAGATGGTACAGCTTGTTGTTTTTTATTTGTGTACTTTGCTCCCTTCCATCTTTTTGCCGCATGGCGCATCTTCACGAGTCGTGAGACACGCGGCTCATGGCACAAGTTGAAGTTCATGGGTGAAGCCCGTCTGCGTTGGGGCTTAACAGCAAGTGACTAACTATGTTTCCCGACCGAGACTTCCTGTGGCTATGACGCAGAAGTCGATCCCGCTTCTGCCCGCCCCGACTCTAAATCTCGTAATAAACAGCGCTACATAAACTCTTGGCGCGTCCAGCTATATTTCTAGCCTGTACGTCACAGCTGGAGGGAAGTAAAATTCAAATTTAGTTAGATAATGTTTTTTCGGCGCGGGTCGGTCGGTGAAATATATGACCAATTGAATACAGTACATTCACGATAGGGTTGTAGAGGGCATGTAAGTCGAATGAATTCGTTTTATTTATGTTGGAAAAAGAGTGTTTGGCATAATACATGCATGAGGTGATTTCTACCAAGTTGAATATAATCCAGGCACAAATTTGAACGTACTTTCAACGACTTATTATATACGATGAGAATTCCAATTACTCCATATAACATTGTTGCCAATCTATATTACCTTATTACAATCTAGAGCATAATAATTCAATTACCAGCCAGAGCATAATAATCTCAGCCATCAAATTCAACTTTGAGGTATGTGGAGTAAACTAAATTACATAAAAATAAAAACAATATCTTCAATGTAATTTCTTATCGTATGATGATTTTTGAAGGAATCTCAAGCTAAATATTGTGATGCCAATTATGATTAATTGTACAATTTTTAATTTTCAAACAGTGCAGTTATTTCTTAATTGACATCAACGTTGATATTTGCAAGAGAACGTTGATATTCACAAAGAGAAAAGAAATCAAACGAACGAATTTCTTTATTTTATGTCATGTCTAATGAACTATTTTTTGTCTATAAGCCACAATTGATACCACTTGAATTAGTGAAAAGCAAGTGATTTATACAATTACTTACAATAAATTTTAAAAAATTGAAACAAGAAAATTTTGAATTAACTTGCTGAAATACTTATTGTTAAATGTTCTAAAAACATGAAATATTTAGTAACATAGTTGAACAAAAAAGATCACCAACTGAACTGGAATAGCTTCAAATAAAAATGCTAGTATCGTTTTTTTCTATATGAACAAGTTACATATTATTTTATTTACCACCCTTCATCATCTTCACTCTTTCTATCTTCCATTCCTTCATTCATCTCGCAAATCGCGCATATCCGTGTGACCTTGATATTCAGCTTCGATTAGCGCGGTTATGTTGTGCCGCTTTACGGTTGGCACGCCACCGGTTGGGGCTGCATTCGCATGCATGTTTAATTGCTCGACTCCAGTGGCTACACCCTCGGCTTTTCCCTGTCTTTCTCCCTCCCCGGGGGGTGCAATGATCTCCAATCGATTGATTGCTATCATTTGCGTGCGCAAACAGTAACGTACATCGCAGAAGCATCCACTGGTTCCACTCTTGCATACACCTCTTCACCGAACGCGACCACGAAGGCACACACAGCTCGGACGTGTTCGACGATTGACCGACGATCGATCGGACTGCGCGCCCACCTTCATCTAATGCTGCACGCAATTACACCCGGGCAACATACAATTACCATGCACTGAGTGAACCTCGCAGGAAACGGCTCGCACTAATAACCGACCGCTAATGTTTGCCCAACGTACCTCGGAGTGCGGTGTGTTATTTTAAGGTTATTTTGGCGGTGACGGTGACCCTCGGATGCATGAGCATGGATGGAGGCGGCCGAATGTCACGAGAGACGGTCGCCTACGCGTGCCGTCGTGACCAAGCCCCAAGGCGTTCCGCCAAAATAGAGTTTCAAAAGGAGCGTCAAACTGTAGCAAAACACAGATGGCTTGGTGAGTGGTTTGGAAGTGAAGATAACTGAAGCAGAGCTTGAGTACTAACGGTACTACAGTTTTATTTTCCGTGAATCCTTGTTTGGTGTGGGGTGATTTATTGCAGCCACCTTGGAAGCTGGATGTCATAAAAAAATTGAGCAGTCGGTAGAACCAGTTAAGAAATTTTTGGTAATTTTCACTGCAGATGGAAAGAAGAGTAAATTATAAGACTTTTGTGACAAATAAAGTAATGCATTGAAAAATGTTCATTTAAACAGCATTATGTTCATTTAAACTTCTTCTTACTTTGTTTACTTCGTTATAAAACTCATGATGAATTCATAGATATCTTTTTTTTAAATGGATTTAAACAACATGATGACAATTTTCTTGGAATGAAATTGATAGAGCGAGCTGCAAGAAACGATTTTTGCTAGTTCCATTAAAGAACTTTAAACCTTTCTCCTTAGAGAACGCCTTTGCCGACCAATTGTCGTTTGTCCTCCTTTCGTTTAATGATGTCTTTCCCGCCGAAGCCAATTCGAATCAAGCACTAATCAACCGCCTGATTGAACAAGTCTTCCTACAAGCCCGCACATATCGTAAAATTCTCTTCTTTCACCGGGAAGGTACTTACACGATCCCGGGAACCATTTACACGACACTTCCCCGCCTGGTGGCTTATTTCTCCACTCGATTCCCATGAGAATAACACGACCGTCGCATGCAAAAGCCCCGCGAGTACCGTAACACCGGCCACACTCGGCGGTCCTGGTGCGCAGGTCTTTTTCGAACACCGTTTCTTTCCGCCATCCGTCCCGAAGGGAACCTAGAAAATCATGCAGAAACGCATCGTCGCCTCCCAGCATCCAGCTGGCGAGAGGTGCAATCGATAGCAGCCTCAGGTTGATGGCTGTTTTAGGCAAATTACCCTGCCCACTCCCAGCATCGGCACGCCGCCAGTGAAAGGTCCTGCCTGCCGGGGAATGTATTACAACATCTTCACACCTTTTTCACACCTTCCGACACGGGTCGGCCGCGAGCGGAGCTGGCAGGTTGAAGTTTTATTGGAGATGAAGACGCCGCCGAATCCAGCCCGCGTTCGTTCTATCGCTGGACGATTGACGAACGTACGTTGAGTGGCGGTATGTGTCTGTGATGTTCTTTCCGTGTGTATACGCCTCCCTTAAAACTGTCCAGCTGTCATCATGCGGGCCTTTAAAAGGTTCAAGAATTCTGAATCCATCTTCTATGGGGAATATTCCTTCCGAGAAAATCAAGCCTTACTTTTCCAAACGTTGAGTCACGCTTGCCCACTGTTCTCATTACCGGAATCTAACGTTCATCGTTGTTTTATTTAAGGCAACAAATAATCAGGTGAACCACAACCGGGTTATGGAAAAACCCCCATGTACAACCCCTTGACCTAAGCAGCATCCAGTGGTTTCTTACCTTAGCCCAAGTACTCTCCCCTTGTTGAAGTCCAAAGTGAAGCACCCAAGTAATGACTTATGATGCTCGAAGCTCGATGGCTCGACTTCAGCTCAGCTGAACCATTCATAAATTGCGTAGATGACTTACAACCAGTTCCAGTTTTGGTTTTCTTTTATCATTTAGCTTTCGAACATTTTGCCAAAAGAAAACAGCATCATTATTTTTCCATGTTACCCCACTGCTCCCCTACCTAGACCCCCTGGACGAAAAGGGGAACAGAACGCTCCCCCCCAAAACAACCCATTATAGCTAGCTATTAAGACCCTTTAACACGAACAAGCCGAAGAGGCTGCTCATCGTAATCAATTTTAATTGTTGTTCAAAAACTTAATTCCAACATTAGAAGGTACACCAAGTAATACATTACTTGGTTGGACAGGTTGAGAAATAGAAAAGCAGCTTCACTAGCGAAAGGAGCACGAGCTCGAGATGTTAGGTGGTAATGTTAGAGAAAAAAAAAACGAATCCGAAAGGAGGCCCCAACCGGCTGGCGACCCGTTCCCGAAATGTGCCAGAAAATAAAACATGCGCCTTCGGGGCAACGTTGCAACGACGACGAGGATAACAAGCGACAGCGACAAGTTCCAAATAGACACCCGGAATCGGACACACGATAAGCGTATAAAGCGAATAGCGATAGTCGAACGTTTGATCCAGCACCTTCCAGCGGCGGGAAAGTATTTCCAAGCTAAGTTCTTGGGTTTGGAGAAACATCGAGCGCATCGAGCTGGTTGGAGGATGCATACCGAAAGGAAAGAAGAAGGAGAAGAAGAAGAAGAAAACTAAACGTTTACGATCGCCCACAAACACATATGAAAATAATGATAATAAAATGAGCAACAGCGCTGTACAAAAGCTCCTTCTAAACAATCCACCCAAAAGGCGGAGGGAAAAAGGAAACCCGAACCAGCTTTTGGGCAGCCAACGCCTTTGGGGAAGTTGAAGAAGTTGTCGGGTGGGTTTTGAAGTGCTGTTGTGGCTGAATGGTGGCCGTCGTCCACACCCCAGGCCGGGGATTAGCATGCAGGATCGCCGTTCGACCGTTCGGAGCGCCGTTACAAACTTCGCCGGGCGCGTATTGGCATACTCCCGTCGCTATCTGACGTGTCGGACCGTCCGAAAAGCGAGTCTTGGCCGCAGATGTTTGGGGTGAATATCGAAGCACCTCCGCGGGCCGTATAGACAACAATAAAACCCTAGAGGAAACCCTGGAATGGTGGTCCTCCGTCGCCAAAAACAAAAACTTGTCCGTATGCTATGGTCCTGCGTCGAACGGAAGAGGTTACACTCGAGCTGGAAAGAGATGGACTTGTTTCACAGGAGTGGTCACGGCCATGGCCACCACAAGCTCAGTGTGCCCAACTTCGTCAAGCCGTGCTATCCTACTCTATCTCCGCTCTGCGACGTGCTCTTCGCGCGAGTCTGTGGCCAACCAGTTTGTGAAGCTCGTAACGCTGTCCGTCGACGTCGCTTACCACGATCCACTGCACTGTACAACCGAGCGCATTGGGGAAAAGTGTGCCGTAACCTAAATTTCTTCTTTCCTTCATTTCTCTTTCGATCCGCCATTCCACCACCGGTTCAGTCGGGTACCGGCCCCCCACCACTCCATGGGTTGGGGTTTTTATTTTATGGCCAGTGGCAAACGAATGCAACCAATGCCAAGCTTGGCTTGCAAGCTCGTCTCACGGGGGTCTGGGTCTAGGCCATGGCGTCGTTTCAATGTGCCGCATTACAGGCAACGGCTCCAACGCTCTCCCGCACTTCATCTGCGGTGGAGTCTGCGAACCTTTTGCGGACCTAGGACCACCAGCACCAACCGGGGAGTGAGACCTTTGGACGGATGCATTCCGGACATCCAACCCGAGAAGCCAAGCGGCCCTGATATACCAGCCGTAGCGGCTGCGTACACCGTAGGCTCACTGCTTCACTCGATAACATGTTTTTTGTTATTATTATTATGTGGTAGATAGCTGGGGCTTTTTTGTCCACGTATCGGACAGCTAACCACCGCAAGTCATCACTAACCAACACCCAGGGAGGACGTCTATTCTTCCCGCTCGACGAGTGTCTCGGGCGCGTTGTGCTAGATCTGACGACTCCAGGTTTAGGTTCCCCTTAACACCGGGACCACTAACTTGGTCTACGATGGTTCGTTTTACTGGAGGAGGGAACTCTGGAGGTCGTCGAAGAGCGACGCAAGCGCTATAACTCGTTTTGAACCTTAACGACTTCCCGCGTCCGTACGCGAATCCCGAACGAACTGCTCGAGCCCCTTGTTTTGGGAGTCGACCGCGTCCAGGCCGACCCCATCGGTTGGACTCTGGATGGAGATCGTTTCGGAGATGTTGTTTTTTTCGGGGAGTCTCCCCAAAAAAGGAGCTGAATGGTGCGCCCCCAGGGACGCGTGTAGATAGCAGAGAGCTGCCAGCGGAGATTGCGTGGCCTCAGTAGGGCGTGATTTGAAAAATGACTCCTCACCGTGGTCGCGTCCGCGTGTGGTATCGCGGATCGTATCTTCCCGGCCTATTGTAGCATCTGTCAAGCCGCCCGAGTCTGTTTGGGGCCCTGTCGTCCGCAATAACGATAATGAAATATTATTCCGAAACACTACGGGGCGGGGTTCGTGTGCGGAGTGAACGGCGATTTGAATTGCTTTGACCCTCGGCGCGCGTTGGTGTCCGTGGCCGCGCTCTCGCAAATGCCGTCACAACATGGCGCGCCCCGAGGGCTCCATCGAAGCCCGCACTGTAATCGCGCCTTCCTGGTTCCTGCCGCAGCGGCCGAAGACCTCGCATTAGCGACATTCACCCGAAGCCTGCGTGATGTTTCTGTTGGGCCACAACCATCACCGAACACCGAATTCGGCTGGCAGCTTATCATTAGTTCTAGGGCTGGCCGCGCGCAAAACTGGGTCAACCCAACTCCAAACACTTCCAAACGGGACAAACCCTAAACCCCGACGTGCAGGAGAACCTTTTTGGAGGCCTTCCGTTCGGCAATCGATCGGATTACTCGGGAAGGGATCTTTTGACGGTGAGGCTCCCAAAACATTCCGCTACAGCGACGCTCTGTCAGTCGAGATGGATCGATCGAGTTCTTTGTGCGTTGTGACAGTTTATTAACACCGAGCAGCACGATCGTTCGCGTCTGGAATGGGAAGGAAGGAAAAGCCTGATGCGGTTAGTCGGTGCGGGTTCAGAAGTAGATTGCTGTCAAACGACGCCGTCAGATGATATCTGCCGGTCATACATCATCGGGTCGACTCTGTTTCACACCTTCCGGACGAAGAAGCTCTGCGGAGAGGGTCGGTACCAGTTAGGAACCTGCTCGCAGCTGCACCATCCGATTTCGATGCATGACTATCCAACTCGTTAGTATCCGTTTTGCTTATTCAAGATGGAACCGAAAAGATATGCAACATTGTTATCATTTGCTGTGTGAAACGAGATTAGTATAGGATGGAAAAGTAGTTAATATCCAAAATTTACCAAAGAATATGCTTGATTTTAAATGGTTCAGAAGTCATCTTGCTTTTCTCTGGGTTTGAGATATAATTAATATTAGTTTATAAATCAACATAAAACATGAACTAAACAGCTCCAGCGAACACTATTAATTATGATTTTTCGTATTTGAATAATTTGTTTTCATTTAAAACGCAACTCTTTATTATTTTCTTGGTACTTCACTCATCTAAAATCATAAACTTTCTGGTTGCAAAATAGCCAAAAAAGCCTCAACTAGGTTAAACATTTGTTGATTATCAGCATCCCACTCAAACCGATCATCACAATTATCTTCAACTTTCTTTTCAAATCCGTCAATCCTGATTTTTGAAGAAGTTGTTCAAGCCCATCAGTGAACCAATCAAAGTTTACTAATGGGATAATTTAACTTTATTGAAGTGTTTGTTAAGCAAACGGCAACCAGTTTATCCGTTATTAATATGATTGTATCAAATCGATTCAACGTGATATGCAAATGAATAAATGCAAACGAAACTGGGTTCGCAAACATACTGCTTCGCCTCAAGTAGCACAATCCACTTCCTGTTCAACACGCCTTAAGCTGGTGGCTCCAAGGGCATATTTTCGCATGATAGAATTCGCCAAGAAGCGCGAAGAAAACTTTTGTAAGAGGCAGCACGTTGATCGTTATCATCTCGAAACGCTTATCCCCTAATTGCGATCAAGCCAACTGAGGTGATATTCTTCCGAAAATGTGCGAATCCCTCAAGCGCTATCTTTTCGGAAACTTTTCCCCAACACAGTGGGGTGTTTAACAGATGGGTTAGAAAATGTTACATTGCCAATTGTACAATTGTAATACATGAATGGTTTCCTCGACAGACAAAATCACTTTGTATCGTAGTAAACCCGAATGCTACGAGTTGGCTTCTCATAAATAAATGCCCTGAAGTGGACTGTCTCACCCTGCGGTGGGCAAAGATCCGTCAGTGCATCCTGATTCCATCCGTATGTTCACACTTTATCACCTCTCTTTGGCTCGTTTCTTCGATCGGCAACAAACCGCAAAACAATTCACAGTGAGGCCTTAAAAATGTTTCCATGGTCGAGGTAATCTGTGAACAGCGGAGCATTTGTGGAGCAGGGACGGGTGCTGCACGCGCAGCGGCAACCACAATTGCGTACGGAGAAAGCATTAGCTATTGATCTTTACCTTCGCGGGACCGACAGCGAGCGATTGACAGAAAACCGACTGGCTCGAAGGAGGGCCCCATCGCTAGGAAGTGATCGATTGAAGGCTTTTTTTTCCTAGAAGAAGGTAGCATAGATAGCGCTTATGCTTTGGAGAGTAACATTGAGTGATAGAGGGAATGAAAGAGAGGGAGAAGGAGCCAACACGCGTACGGTACGCGTTCATGCGCAACTCGTCCATCGATCGCAAATCGCGCTTTTATCGCTTTCTTCTTCCTCCGTTCGCTTGAAAATTGCTTATTTGGGACTCGACAAATCGAGGTCTCGCTTATCAGCCCCCCTACCCCTCCCTCTTCGCTGCTTTACCCAACCTGCTTAAAATGGCTTCCTCGCCGAGAATGCCCCGATAATTTAACCTCAATCAAATCGATCGAAGACGACGCGTGTGTACGTGTGCGCTTTGCCAACATTTTACGCACAGCGCGCGCATTGGCGTGGAGGTTTGAACGGGCCGGACCCGCCAGGTGGCATTTTAAGGATATACCCGTCCGTGGTTGTCTTTATTTATTTGTTTTCTTCTTACTGTTTATTTTCGTTTGCCATTTTCCCTCCTGTTGGCGGCACGATTGGCTCGGAGGTGCCGGGCAATTTCTACCGGGTGGCGCCTCGGGCCATGATTTAAGCGATTTGTATGCCGACAAGAGAGAAGAACTGGCGCGCTGGTGAGGAAGAGGCCATGAGCATTGCGGGAAGACAGCGACGTTGTTTTGAAGAACCAATACGAGGCCAATGTATGTGTGGAGGTGGGGTCAATTTATGGTTAAATTGATTGAAATGGTCGCCATTACGGGTTGTGATCAGGGGAAAGATTGTTAATGGAATCACATAGGAAAGGAACAATGAAAAAGCAGATCTGCAATCATTTTGATTCCTTATTTACCTAATTGGTAAAGGCTTAGGAATGATCCGTTCGGATTAAAGTCGAGAAAGTACGCGAACATGTTTCTCTAGTAAATGACACCTTTTGAAAGATGCCAATGGAAGCAAAGCGACGAACCGAGAATAATATTTTTTCAATTTTATTTTAGATTCTCAACAAGGTACGCAAACAGCTGTATTTGTTGAAAATGTCACTTTATATATAAATAGAAAAAAACCTTCAGAATCTGTGCGAATATTTGAACCACGTTTTCCGCCCTCTTGGAATGTTTCCAACTGGTGGTCGTTACGAAGAATCAAGCCTACAATTCCTTACTCCAACAACCTCCCTTTCATACCCACCGGTTTTCCTCTTCAACAATTGACAAACAAGCACCACGAAGTGAAGCTGGCGTACAACGGCGATGTTAATGTACGGCCAGGAATGTTACAATTTTCCAACGGCAACGATTTATTACCCATCCGGATGGCGCTCCGGAGCGAACGTCGCACGATGGGCCAAGCGCCAAGCGTGCGCCAGGACGGGACGCGGAACCATTGTTAGCTGTCGGGTTTCTGGAACACGTGTAACCAATCGCGGTCCTGCAGTCGGCGGCCTGAGCACCCACCTCGAGGCTTTCGGGACGGGACGAGCTCGATTCGATTCCGCTGTCGTTGCGCAAATCCGTAATTTAACCTCCCAGTTGTCGCACCGGACGGCAACATCCACGCTCGGCGACGACATTACCATCATTGTAAGCGATGTTAGCGCAGCGACCGATCGTGTGCTTGTGTGTGGTTCTTAGAATGATTCTGGTGCATGGGGTGCGCAAAACGTGAAGGGATGATGTGTGACGCTCGAAGACAGAAATAGGTTAATACGTTGACTACGACCGGAAAGAGGAGCTATTAAATAATTCAAGAATTGCAAACCAATCCTAGGGCTATCTTTGCTATTAATCAGAGTAACGTTTGGTGTGTTTCGAACAAATCATGGCGATTATCTATATGTCATTAGAACGTGCAAAAGTGGTTTTAAAATTGAAAAGAATCAATGTTTTATTCAGGCAAAATAAAAGTATGCCTTATGAAAACTTCTTGCCTAACTCAGTTCCAAACATAATTCGATGCTCTTGACAACAATTTGACTTAGTAAAAAATCGCATCCTCAAAACAATTGCAACCAATCAGCGCGTGTAGCGGCTTTTGCATGCTTCCCTCGTCTTCGATCTGACGTTGACCGGCACTATAACGGATCTGACCGGTGCTAGACATAAAACCTACATAAAACCAGAACGTAATTTCGGCAAACGTTTTTGGCTAAATTTTAACGCTCTTCTAATTAATTATGCACGACAACTTATATCGGCATTCGTTCCGCGCGCCCGACGGCGAGGAAAGGCGAGGGCAGGGCATGGCGTTGTCTCGCCGTTCGTTTGGGTCATTAGTCATTCTTCAATCAGCCTCTGATTAGGAGGACCCACGGGACGAGCCGATCGGTTGTGCGGAATCGTCCATCAAGCTCGGACGCTACGGTGAAAGATAAATGAGGGAAATGAAAGACAGAAGGCGAAAAGAAAGGAGGTATGAAAATGGCTGCGATCAGCCACGGCGCGCCGATGGTAATTTGTAAGCCACAGCGGAAGATTAATTTTTCCATTCAGCGATATCTGATGAAAATTGAGTGCACAGCATTTATCGGAGGAGAAATTGAGATTTATTTTCATATCAAATCACATCCAATGGAGAACTCAAAATTGCTTTCGTATGGCAATATTTTCTATATAATCTTATTTTTTCGTTTGAAAATTCAATGAAAACAATCATGAATCTATGAATTCAAATCCAACGAATTGAAAATTCCAACGCCACAAACACCAAATATGTCGACATCTATATCCTTCCGACCAACTTTGCTCAAGCGAATAAACTAACAACATTATCAATGTCTCGTGGGCATTAAACTCGTTACGCTGTCGTGACCGTCGTGGTCATAATTCACACACGACACCTCGACCCAACCTCCTGAGTGAGAAATTATGACAGCACGAGAAGCCTCGCACTGTGCACCGGTTTTGCTCAAACAAAGTTTGTAAAAAAAAACAAAACAAAAACAAATGAAACACAAACTAAAACAAAACAAACCACCGGATCGAGCCGTTGGCTCAACGCATCCGTTTCTCGTTCGGCCTTCGGTGGCGGGATGTTGCCACAGCCGGTCGCCCTTCGACGTTTTTCCACCTGCACTACCGACGTTGCCGGCCCGGGGTGGAATGCACCGTGCGGGTGGGAAAGGTTATTCACCGGGCCAAGGTCAATAGACTAGCGCTGTCGATAGCTTCTTCGATCGCTACGAGCGCACGTTAGGCGTCTTCGAACGACCGATCCTGCCCCTTTCGACCGCACGATGCGTTCGTCGTCCATAGGCGTTGAAGTCTCCTTCCTTCCCGATCGTTCTGGACCGCGATCGCAGGTTCCGAAGGGGTAGGGCGAAGGATGCACAACAGCCGAACGATACCAAATCGAGCCTAATCACTCTAATTCTGAAATCCTGTTTCGGCACCAACGAAAAACCGTAGAAAGAATGGACAGAAGAGGGTTCTCTTTTGTTTTCCATCCTTTCCCTGCTGCGTTGAATTGCAGCATTCAACGAATCGAAGCAACTGAGATTCGAGCTGTTGTTTTTTATGTATAAATGTGTTGTTTGATTTCATTCATATTTGCGGAAGGAAGCGTGTAAAAATCTCTTGTAGTAAATATTTAAAGATTTTAAATGGACACGATTTCGAATTTCTCTACCCTCGCAAGGTACGTTGGAGACCAATCTAGTCGAAAAATTTAGGCCCAACAATGGAATGAAACGTGTGAACGCAACCCTCCGGCATTGGGTTTAATTTATTGCACCACAAAAACGCTCACATTTAAACCGGGACCGACGAACCAACAAGTATCGGTACCTCATAAGCTTTAATGTTCGGCAATATAATCCGAGAAATATATATATTTTACTCGTCCCGTCCGTCCCTTTAAAGGAGACCCAGTAAAGGCGCATCGTAAAATCCAGTTTATTTTTTCTTTTAAAAGCCGAATCCTATTAAAACCAAAAACCTGTCCTGA
Organism: Anopheles coustani; assembly: GCF_943734705.1. Taxonomy (NCBI): domain Eukaryota; kingdom Metazoa; phylum Arthropoda; class Insecta; order Diptera; family Culicidae; genus Anopheles; species Anopheles coustani. The sequence goes on from NC_071288.1 coordinate 26,118,740, forward strand.
TCCGGACGTTCCCGATCGAACCCCGGAAGGGGTCATCCTCGGCATCGGTCCGTGCTATCATTAGTGGGTTTCGCTGGTATTTGGTCGGGAGCCCGGGGCGGCCGAAAACACCGCACCAGGATCGCACGATTTGGATGGAAGCTCCAAAACCAAATTAGGAGTGAGTGAGGCAGAGAGCGAGAGAGAAGGAGGGAGATGAAGGAAGGTCTTAATAACCACCGTGATCTAATCTTCCTCCAAGGAAAACGCCCTCGGGATGCGTTCCGTTCGTACGCAACCGGCAGTTTTACCCGATCCCTATGCGTGGCCGGATCCCTCGACCGATCGCGATGTTTATCAAGGAGTCAATGTACCCTGGACGCTTCCCTACTGACCAAGTTCCGTGACCTTTGCGGGGCCGAAGCCGGGTTCGATTGGTCGAGGGGGGTTTGTTTTGTTCTCGTCTACCACGCCGGCTGGCCCAGAGCAGCGAGTGCGACCCCTTCCAAGCATCCCGGCAAGCGCGGCAAAGAAGCGGCGCACGAAAGGAATGGAAGGAACCACACCAAAACAAAACGAGAGACAATCGAACGACGATCGGGCAGTTTTTCTACCGTGATTTGGGACTGTAAGGATCGACGGAAAATACGCTGCCAATAGCTGGAAGAAAAACTCTAAATACAGCCCATTGAAGCAATCGAAAGATTTAAATGCCCGGCGAAAGCACAAAACAGGCGACGAACCCGGAATATTTGTTTTTATGCGAGCCACAGTTTATGTCTATAGTCAGCGTTTAAATGTATGAAAAAATTAAAAACATTTAAAGTAACAAATAGCAGATGTATAGTAATAACTCTCAATGTGACTCCGCTCCAATTACAGTTGTGCTGGTGTGAACAGTAACCAACACATTTTGTTTTCGGTTGATCCATATTCTTCATTTAATTATTTTCATAATTAAAGATAACACAACTACAAAGTAAACTCCCAGATAAATTTTTTTTAATGAAATACTTAAAAATGATGAACACAAAATACATCGCCATTGTGGCAGGGTTTGTTTATTTTAGCCAACTACTTGCATTTTAATCACAAAAATAGTAATTCAACTTTTGAAATAAATTTTGTACAAAAAACTAGCCGTACAGGATAGCTCTGGAACTCCCTGTTTTATGGAACAGCGATCAACTCGTTCGTCCGTGCCAGGTCCCGGGGTTGTTAAACCGAATTCCCCACCCCGTCCGCGGTGCAACAATGCGGAAGGGAATCAAGCGAAGGAAATGATAATAATAATAAACCGCGGTTGGCCGCCCCGAGGGCCGCGTTGCCATGGGAGCGCAACGCACACGATTCACCTATTAACACATTGCCCTACAGGTTCGGGAGGTCGGCTTTCGGGTTTTCGGCCGTTCCGTGCTGGCCGGTCATCGGCCAAGTCGTGTTACCCGGTCGGCGTCCTTTTTTTTCCTTTTCAAGTCATCTTTTTGATGGTCCAAAGTCGTGTCGAAGGAATCGTTCAGTCTCGTCCAGTCCAGTCCGCGCGTTTTAGGCTTACCCTCTGCCAAACTTATTGACTGGTTTCGCTCTCACTCGCTCCCTCTCTGTCTGTCTCGGTCTTATTGTGGTCCCCCAAAAAATTTTGGACGCCCCATGTGGCTGGACGAATCGAACGCTTCCCTCTTCCTCTTATCCCTGTTTCTCACATCGAACTTTACAACGTAGGGCGAATTAACTAAATTGATGATCCAACCCAACCGGTCTCGCCGCGTACGCTCCTCCATGTCGATTATGATGGCGCGCAACGGTGACGCCGGGAAACGAAAAGGACAACGCATCGACGGCAGCAATGGCCTGCGGGAAACCTGGAGACAAAATAATGACGTTCGATTGCGAAGGAAGCGATGGTAAATCTCCGACCGAAAGACGGAACCACCAGTTGAACAAGGGAGGAGGTAAAAAAATGCACCTACATGAATTCAAAACGTTTAACGAAACCCAAGCAGATGAAAAAAGAATGAATTAAAAGAGGTACACAAAAACGCGAGTGAGCCCAGGCTACCGAAAGGCTGTGGGTGCGGTGTGAGTCTAACAACCCGGTGAGATAAGGAATTTATTACATCGACATATTTCGGCAGACCATCTTCAGGATATTGAACTTGACCGTGCGGTGGGAAAGCAATGAACAGCGTTGTGATTTGTAGGTTTAATCATACAACCCAACCAGCTGCACATACACAAGAGGTATATTAGACACGTTCTATTTGTTCAATTCTAAATTCTTGAAATAAACAATGCAAATTTATTAAAAACTAGGCGAAAAAATCAATTATTGTTCCTCCTTAAAGTGAGGATAGGATTTCAGAAACTGATTGAATAGAATCACAAAATGTCAAATTAATAAAATTTTATGGATGCAAAATTCGGCAAGTTCAAGCCCAGTCAGGAAGCATTCGTTAATGATAATTCATGTGCGCATTATTTAGGTTAATCCTAAACACTATGTTAACACAATTCCGCTCCCGAGCAGGTGAACCCATTAACACAGGGTGGCTGCTCACGAATAAGATTACCGCAAGGAAAACGGGACGCATGTTCAGCGCGCTCCAGATTGTCAAAGCTGTTGTCCAATGGCTGCCAATGTCAAAGCAAAAATCCAAGGCTCTCTAGGTGCGGCCTCTAACGGTACCCCGTCGACAAGTTCTATCATCTAATCCGCTTATGACGTTTCCTTTTTTCGTCCACCTCCCCCGAGGCAAAGGGGGCGCACGTACCAAACAGTAAAATAAAATTTAAAAAAAAAACCCCAAACTACCCCATCATGTTACTTGTCATGCCGGGCGTCATGCGCTGCACGTTTGCGGTTTGCACGCAAATTTGGCCCAATTTTGAAAGCAACCTCGTGCCCGGTAGTGCTTTGTTCTTGGTTTTACACTTCCCCGGTCTCAAACCCTCCCTCACTCCTGCCATCTACAGTTGCTTCGCTGACCGCAATTTTTCCGATACGTCAGAAAGATCATCATCTCGATCGCTCGATCACCCGATTGACAGGTTGACAGCTGAACTTGAGCCCTGAAGAGTGACGACTGCTTTGGTTCTCTTCTCAGTTTTTTTTGCCTTCGTTTGTTTGCTGTTTTTACCGCTGTGTTTTGCTTTCTTTTGGCCAACAGTGAGTTTCAGTTTATTCCAACATGCGTTAAGAAAGAGCTTTGCAAACGGCAAAATTCACGAGTGTCAGTTGTTTATACCATGAAATCGGTAAGCCTTAAAGATATTTATTGTTACGAACATGTTTTTCACGAAGAATATCGTCAAGTTTCATACTTAAATATTTTAAATTCGTTTCCCTTCGACGTCGCTGGCGTCGTGTTGAGGAACCTGTAAAATCTCGGTGGGTCCAAAATAAGCCCGATCATCGGACGAGTTCAAATCAATTATCATCCACTTCGATCGACGACCCATTCGGGTGTGTTTGGCCCTTCGGCGATACCGCGACTATCGGTTCTTTTGACGGCGCCGAAAACAACGATGGCCAAGATCCCGGCGGTGGGACACGCTCAAGCTGGCGACAACCGAACCTCACGCAAATATGGGTCACTCGGGAAACCGTCCCGCCGGCCCTAGCCCACTGCCCTGACAGCAGCCCTTTTTATTCTTCCGCCCAATCCATCCCGTCCATACCTTTGATTATCCTTCTCCCTTTTTTGGGCTGGTTGCTCCCCGCCTTGACCATCGTTTCGCAGGGTTCTACCCACCATTTACGCACAATCTCCTACCCTACGAAACCGCACACCCGTACCTGGGGGAAAAAATACCCCCCACCTTATCGCAGAAAAACCCCCCAATCCCAACGGGTTTGCGCATTTCGACACGCACGTTGCTATGAACGACTTGTTTAAAAGTTGTTCTTTTCTCTTCGAGTCCTTTAGGAAATTTCGTTCCAACGCTGCATATCGACGAAACCAGTTTACCGGTCGGTTTAAGATTGGAATTTTTCGAACGTCCCAGACGATGGCAGGTGAATTAGTGGCAGGTTCATCTCGTTCGTTCCCGCGAGCTGGGACGAATGAACGGGGTGGGATACAGTTAGTTTACTGCAATATTCTCCAAAATTATAATCAAAAACGACACGTGAGACCGGATTGTGTTTGAGAATGTGTTTCTGCCGGTTCTCCGATATTTAGGTTATCCTATTTAAAAGCATCTAGTACTGTTTGGCACTGATAAGTCCAACCTGTCTTCTAATTGTTTAACAAACTTGTCCAATGTCAACCTGAAAAACCTTTTAAGTCGTTCTTAAATCACTTATCAGCGTCGTCCAGCAAATCGAGATCCTCGCTTTATTAACTATACAATTTACTATAAATTACGCTCGAGGCACATTGCAATAATTTATCAACCCTATATCCCCACTCGATGGCATGCGTTTCTCGTTGGTCACCCTTTTCCATCCCGTGATCCCGTTATTAAGCTTAAACCGCACACGAGAGCGTATTCATACACGCGGTTTGGATGAGAAATTTTTTGGAAAGATGAAAATAATCCTGTCGCCCCAAGCAATTGGAGACTAGTGTACACGCCAGTTCTAATTTGATCCAGTTTTGATTATTATCCACCATGCCGTGTGCCGTTTGTTTGCGTGAGAAAATGCCGACAGTGAACTGCTGATAGGAGAACAGAACCACAGTTCGGTTAAATCATCGTGATGCCGTGAAATGAGATGGAACCTTAGAAGTTAATTATGATAATTAGTTTATTATCAAGGAAAACTGTCACGCGACGAACGAAATTTCTTCAGAACGGCTATAGGATTTAAATATTCAAAACACTTATTAGAAACACAATATACATGAACTACATGGAAATTTGATATAAAATGCAGCAAATTTTCACAGTTGTCCGAAGATGGGAGGTCTGAAAAAATCCATCGACACCCCAAAAACTCGTCATCAGTTGCCAGATATCGCACTCATTCCATTAGCATTCGTTTTCAACGGTTGACCTACTTAGGGAGGAGCTCAACCACTGGTCGACACTGTTTGCGGAACTGGTCAAACAGAAGTGCCCTAACATGACTAAACTTCTAACACGATTGCTCAAGATTCGATTTTCAACCAAACCGGACAAAATCCCACGTATACACACAAACGCCTGTCGCAGCTCCAATGGAGAATGAGATCAAAGATGAACCTGCCAACAATAAAAGTGCTAATTCTCTGTTAACCACCACCAACCATAAATCACCGAAGGAAACGGGTGGAAGGCAGTAAATCTCCAAAATCTTGGAACTCGTAGAGTAAAAGAAACAAACCTGCAATCGGGGATCCCTCGGAATGGCAAGACGTTGACCGTGTGGGTGAGGGAAGAACAAGTTAGTTCGGTGGTCGCTCCCTACACTTCCGTTGACCCAGTTTGCTGCCCAAGCGGCGGCACTCCTTGGTGCCGAAAATTTGTTTCGCAACTAAGCGCTACCAAAAGGGAAAATACTAACCGGAAGAATAAACCACAGTTCGTCGTACACAAACGCGAGTCCACGGTGTCTTCAAGGCCTTTGGGAAGGTGGGCAAAAACCGAAACCAAAATTGGGAGAAAGTAAAATTTGGCCGAGGCGCGGTAACGTATTGACGTAATACGGCAATACAAATCTGACACAAATCTAAGGAAAGTAAACTATTTTGTTACGACAGTGTAGTTAAGAACAGAAAAGGAGAAATACTTATAAGTTTTTAGATATATCAACTGCAATAGTATTGCCGAGATAGTCCATCCCGGATTTGAATCATTAAAGCACACTTCCAAAGGGGTAACCAATCTAACTTTGCATATGAGTATATGTTCCGATTGTGGTTGACCAAAACCTCAAACCGTAGAAACTCTAACCTTATAGCGAGTGCTCACTTCCATTGAGTGCTTTTGCAGCTTCTTGTGGACCTTTCTTCCATCTTTATTTCCATCGTCTTAGCCTCCTAAAGTTCGCCTCTGTCTTCTCGATCCACCTCGGTAAAAGTCTTACGGGCTCTATCTCTCCCGCTCTTTCTGTGCACCACTCGTTCCACGTTGCTGCTCCATGTCGGAAAAAGTTGGTCACGAAATCGCAAGTGACCCACTTCGCTCGAACATGCGAGCTGGCAGGCCCGCGCCGTCCGGATTCCGCTCGCAGCGTGTTCTCTAGCCCGCGGGATCGGTCGGTGCTGGGCAGGGAAGGAGGGAGGCCGGAAAACCATGCGGGCCGTCGCGAGGCACGGGACAAGTGCCCGAGCGGGCTGTGTGGAAAACCGTAGACAACATCTGCATGGCATCTTTTTCCGTCCTTTGCCCGGATGCGATCGAGCCGATGGCTTCATTTCCATATGTTTTTCTGCGCCGAGCATCGAGTGCATCTCAATGTAGTGTTTTAGCGTCACAACAGACTTGCACCAGGCGATTGCTGCTGCTGCAGCCTGCATACTTTTCCCCTGCGCATTGCCAGTGTTAGGCGGAGTGTTACAAACCGGAAGAGAAAAATAACACGCCGCCAGTGGAAATCAAAAAGGCATAGTGATGCACAAGTAAAACATAACACTTGTGATTATACAAAATAAATAATAAATCTCACTCTTTAAAATTTAGTTAAGTTTAAATGATTGAAACTGAAATAAAATGTGTTCAACATTTTTTAAATCATAACCCTAATCTTTATCTTTCCTCTGGCCTGTGATAAAGAAAATGTAAGACACTCAATCAGGCGAACAACAAACCGCAGCTGACTAAGGATGCCACCGAGAACGAACATCTTTCCGCTTGTAGTTGTCCGTCATCATTACATCCGATTTATCAAACCCTGCGGCATGTTGCCCCTCACGACCAACCCTCGCATATGTTCGCTTAGGGCCCTCGGGCTCTATATGGACCCATTTTTCCACTCCAATTGTTGTACGGCGGGTTGTGCCGCACGGAATTTATGTACTGCACCTGATCCATGCATGCTGTATTTTTCCGTGTGGCACGTGTTTGCAATAACAACAGAAAAGAAGAGGAAACAAGCGATGGAGTGGTTGAAGCTTGCATCTCAAGGGTTGATGGGCTGCAACATACAACTCGCAGACCCCTAACGGTAGGCAATACTCTCAACACGCGTCAAGATTACGTTTTTTTGATCATTTTTCACCTGTTTAAAAAATGTCCGTTTAGATGTAAATTGTACTATTTTTATGTTCTACAGATACGCATTAAAAACGTCGAATAATAATTGCCACGTGAATTCAAGAATTGCATAATTTATTTAGCGATACGAAGATAAAATAAATTATCCACGGCAAAGAAACTTAAACTAGTTGTCTCGTATTGTATGTTTTGTCATTCTCGAACCTTAAATAAAGAATGTCGTAAAAAGGATATTAGCCTTTTGATTGTCTTCCGTAAAGTAAAAAAAATATTACAAAATCACGTTTGGAACAGAAGCAACATATAAAAAGCCTTTTTAAGCCACTGCACTTCTACTTAAAATAAAAGCATTCATATTTTTCAGCTCACTACAGAGTTCCTATTTTGCAATAAGCGACGAAAAGGGTACACGATCACGTACAAAAATAATGCATTCACTTTATTTGACGTTCACAAAACTATAAAAAAATGTGCAACAGAAATTTCGTTTAATACCCGTAAGACGACATTCCGGAAGCTGGAAGCTACATAATTCTACACAAATCACGGATCATGAATAGTACCGCCGTACCTCGTCCAGCAGTCGATCGATCGAACTTTCATCGATCGCTATAAACCGCTTCGAGTTGCGACTGAAGAAGTAAATATCCCCGGTGTAAATGTCGAACCAAAGCGCGTGGATGTGCAGATCGTGTGACTCAAGCCGGCGCTTCAGGAATCCGTACGAGGCAATGTTTTCGATCTGCTGCAGTGTGTTCACCTGCGACAGCTTGTCCTCGAGGGCGAAGTTGTTCTCCGGATCGATGTACGCGACGAACTTGCGTAGTGGCGTCTCGGAGGAGAAAATCAGTGGTTTGTCCAGCCCAATCTGCTTCAGGTTCTGGAACTTGTCCAGGCTGGTGTTGGCGTGCTCGCACAGCCAAGCGCGCAGTGGGGAAATGCGACGATTTTTCTGAAAACAGGATAAGGGGATAAATGATTACAACAAAAATAGGAAGAACTAGATGATATGATGATCCTCCATCCAACCTACCAGCGACGAGAAATCGGGATCCTTCAGTTGATACAACAAATTCATAGCCTTGCAATCACTATGGCCACAAACAATAATATGTTTTATATTGTTCACAACACAGCCCAACTCGAGGGCGGCCGGCTCACAGCTGAAATATTCGTCCTGGAAGTGTTCGGCGTGTGGCACCAGGTTTCCCGCATTACGGACGACAAACATGTCTCCAACGTGCGTCTCCGTGAACCGGGTCGGTATCATCCGACTGTCCATGCAGGTGAAGAACACTGCCTTGGGCTAGAAGTTAATTGAGAAAACGATCAAGTTTAACGTTTTGAAAGTAAATGCAACCAGGAACCATACCTGCGGATTGTCACGAACTTTCCGGAACTCCTGCACCATCTGCTCCCGTGTCGTATGCCGGTAGCGCATTACACCCCTCAGTATTCGCTCCATGACTCGACGGAGTGCGGTCTATCGATCTATGCCACTGTTGCTCTCCGTGTGTGCGTACACGATCGCCCCTGATAGGGCAAGGTTGATCGACGATGTTTGCCACTCGACCGCAACTGCACTTGGAAACACTGGGATGGGGCTAAACGGGGTTAAGAGAAGCTCACCGGGGGTCAGCCCGTTCACCGGGCATCGTTGGCCAAACTTGTTAGCAACAATTACCTTTGGCAACAATCAAAAGCAAATCTTAACATAACATTAACACTACCCTAACAAATGGCTTCAACAGGTTGGACGCGTTCTAGGAAACATGATTTTTTCCAACTTTACAAAACTCCTCACGGGTGACTTCACCGTCGATCAATTATAAACCACACTGAACACGAAAATAGAGGGATCGTAAACAGTGCCACCGACACCACGAATGCTCCAAAAAATGACGGCACATCAGCACACAAATACCAGCTCCCCAGAAGGGCTCCACCGGAGCACACACACCAACGCGTTCGATCCGCGGATTTCAGCGGATGATGCGCCATGCGATGGTGGGGCACATTCTATTGCGTCACGGCACATTCGCGGGTTGATCGGTGGAGTTGTAAACAAACCTCCACGACGCTACGTACGCATGGCGCACACGCACACACTTTACCGCACGTGGTTCGATGGAGCCGCCCGATGGACGGAAAGTGCTCCCGTTCAGTGTGGTCTAATCTCTACTCTGACGCCCTTCCGTGCTTGCTGGAAGCCGTACACAATGTCTCACGAATAGGGTAAGGAACGCGAGAGTAGAAAAGGCAAAGTCTCGTCAGCGGGTTGGAAGTCCGCAGTCGAAGGTCACTCTCGATTTCGTGCGTAATTTATCTGTTCATTAGTGTCGAGACAAGGCGCTGGGCCAAGAAAGCACAGCATTTTCTGATGAAATAAAATTAACTCAATGGTGAAAGTTATTAAAACAAAACTCAACAACTTCACCCTCCATGACGATTGAGTTTTATTTCATTTTATTTTATTTTATTTTATGTTCTTTTGAAGAACGTCAATCCTTCAAAATATTGCATTTTTCATTTCACAAAGCACAAGTTTAAAATTATTGTAAAGATCTAAACACGACAGTCACGAACATAACCACTCACGGTCCACGCTGGCTACACCGGCCCGGACAGTCACCAGGTCGCACTAAAAAAGTGAACTATTTTACTGCCGGCAAACGGATTCACATCGTAGCGTAAACCTTCCCCTCTCGTCGCTGGTAGCATTGCGGAACATACTGATAAGATTTGATAGCACGCGGCGGTAGCAGCAGAGAAGTGGGAGCCAGGCGAGAAACGCAGCATGATATGATTTGTTTCACAAAACAGCTGTGTTTATGTAGCAGAGTGATGTATTTCGTACCGTTTTCCTTAAAACATTAAGATTGTTTTGATTTTTCAAACCATCTGGTGATTTTAAATTACCCCACATTCAATTAAATCTGAAATATTTCGAACGCGAACAGCTTTACAATGATATTGTATCATCAATCGTTTATTGCATCAGGTTTTTTGTGTTTTTTATTACATTCTCATCAGTAGTTTGGCTTTATTTTACATTTGTTTTAGTTTACTGCAACATAATCTCGCCGTCCATCACCTATCGCAAAGTGAGAGTAACATTGGTTGAAGGTTTATCTGCACATTGCTCCCCAGATTTGTATATGTTGCCTATTTCATTGTTTCCGTTTGTTCCTATGCTCTTATCCATACGTTTGTTTGTTTGTTTGTTTTCTGGTCACAGCTCAGACTCAATGCATTCTATTCGTAATCGACCGGACCAGACCAAATGGGCTGAAACTTCACGTGGCGTTTGCGAAGCGCAAACAATTGGTCCAATATTGCCACTCACCCTGGAAAACTGGACTTGCACGTTCTCCGTTTTCGCGAGTCTTTTTATTTCTTTTATGCTAAGGAAATTCAATGCAAACGATTGGAGGAGGACGATGCGTAAAGAAAATCTAACACTACGTGTGACTAATTTGATTTAAGCGCTCGAGAAAACATTGCGGCTTTATGGCGGGAGAGTAAAAACTCGACACGATCATCCGTAAGTTTCGATAAAAAAGGTACTTTATAAAACACGCAAACAAATATTTCAACAACGGGGAACTTTTAGGAACACACTATTCAACAAGATGGAACGAAAACGAACGTCCCACGCGCATGTGGATCGGGGAATGGAGGAGAAGCAGAAACCGGCAAAGCAAATTCGCTTCTCTGAGGGAGCGGGGAGTTTTTTGACTTAGTAACAGGGTTGGTTTTTTTTCGTTCTGGGAATTGTCCTTCTCCGAACTGGCTGTCGGACAATGAAAGGGATAACTGGCCACGTCCATCTTGCGCATCTCTCCGCATTCTGCCTAGGACCAAACTGAGCGGAGAAATGGAAGCGCTACGAGACGACGGCAACCAGGTGACTCATTACTGGAAAATCACGTCCATAGTGTTTGTTTTTTACTTAGTTCTACATTCCTTTCCTTGTCTCTCGATCATTCTTTTTGCTACCTTTCTATTATCCCTTTTTTTTTGCTCTCTTACCGGAAGTAGTAGTACTTCTTCCGGTACAGGTATCAGTGATAAGCGTTCGTTGTTGTGTTATGTTGGTAGGATTGATATTGCGTCAGGTGATGCGGTTGTGGCGGCTGCTGCTGCTGCTGTCCGGCGTACTGATGGTAGCCCCCGCCACTTCCTGCGTACATATTCGGTCCCCCATTCGCTAGCCCGTGGTTTGCCGCTACCGCGTGGTGCAGATGGTGGCTGCTGGCATGCTGGTTTCCGACCGAGCTGCTGTTTAAATTGCTGTTCGGGTTCTCTAACTCCTCGAAGTACTTGCGCGCGTTCCGGATGTTGATTAGTGTCGCCTCGGACGGTATCGATGGGTCTGACATCACCACCATCACGTACGTGTTGCTGGTGAACGTGTCGATGAACGCAGCAAACACGCTATTGCGCACCTCCATCGATGAGAACTTCGCGCCGAGCTTCGAGCAGGACAGCTTAAACTGCTTGATGATGTTCGACACCTTCTCGAACCTGTGGCTGTCCCGGTGCTGCTTGCGCTGGCAGTGCGAAATCACCAGGAACGTCGCCCGTTCGAACAGCAGCACCTCGTCGGCATCCACCACGTTCGCGAAGTAGTTCAGCGAGTGTTCCAGGGCCTTCACGTTCGGAATCAGCTGATATACGATGCTACTCCACGCCCGGTACAGCGTTTCGTCCCAGATGCTCGTCCGGAAGGCAGTACACTCGAGGGGCCGCGAACAACGCTTCAGATCTTCCTCGCGCTCCTTGAAGATGATGTCGCGCTGCTCCTCGGCCACCAGGTCCATCTTATGTACCAGGCAGAAGATCTTCGCGTTCGGTGAGTTCATCAGCAGCGCCTCCAGGCATGACTGGTAGTAGTGCATGTCCTTATCCAGCTCGCGACTCTCCACATCAAACACGTAGATCAGCACCTCCACATTGCGGAAGATATTGTCCTTCTGCGAGGCGAAGTACTGTTCCATGAACGATTCCTGTCCACCGCAGTCCCACAGGTTGAGGACGAGGTTTCCCAGGAAGCGAACGTGTGAATGTTCGACATCGACTGCACCGTGAAGCGGGGTACAAGATTACCGGACAGCAAATGAAAAAGCAAAAAAACAGGCAAAAGGGAAATCAGTACGGTGCGATAAGACACCACTCGCAGCGGATGGCATTGGACACGGAATATTCACTTGTGGCCCCCAGCCTCCGTGTGTCTCTGGCAATGTAGTTGGCGAAGATGATCGACCGCATACTGGTCTTGCCAGATCCGCTCTTGCCCATCAGCAGCACCTGCAATTGTGTTTACGTGAATCATTGTTATCCTTGTACCAACTCCCCCTGTTATGACTGCGAGAGTGTCAAACCAAAAACAACTGTACCTTTTTCTTCATTGTGACTGTCGTTCTGTTTTGCTCTACTGCGCACAACACAAACGAAACAAAAAGGGAGGCGTAAAACAAATGAAACACGAAACTCTACGCCTAAACTTTGCAACTACGCTGGAGAATGATTAAACTCCTGCCGTTCTTGATCGTCAAGTGCTGGTGGTTCTTATTTCTCGTGTGTTTTCTTTTGCTTCTCTGTCTGCTGATGATACCAGCAACAAACTAGCGTTGGGTATTCCACCCTGAACCCAAGTGATTCGTACCGTTCCTAGTTCCATTACATTGTTGCTCAGAGATGGAACGAAATTGAAAATTTTAAAATTTTGTATCGTTTTATTTATTTTCTTGTTTGTGGCTAGGCAAAAAAAGAAAACAATACATATGAACAGGTGGTCCATGCCCTAAAAAAAAACAAGGGTACTATAAAATAATAATAACGTGAATGAGTGTTTCAGTTTCATTTGAAGGGCAATGATTTACGACCATACTATGTGTTGAGAATGAGTGTAAGAGAATGTGTTGAATGTTCAAAAGGCATGCTTACACTTATGTGCCACATTCTAGTCACAAAATTCTTGAATAAAAAAAGGTTCTCCCTTCCTTATCTTCTTGTTGTATAAAAAGAAAGGCCAACCGTCATTCTAACCGTGCTGTAAAAATGTGGCCAAGCGTAAATAAGTCGTTGCTCGTGCTGTTCGTTTGTGCAGGTTGTTGTTACGGTAAGATACGTCGTATACTAATCGGGGGTATTCATATATTCTTCCATCATATTTTCTAAACAGCAAATCCAATTCCATCACAAATGGACACCGTGGTTGAGAAAAATGCAGAGTGCTTGAAGGAGATGAATGAGTTATTGGAATTTATTTTCACTATGTTTGTATCACAACCTTATACACGTCGATATTATTCGCGTGATGTATCTCAAAACCCTCCTACTACTAACGGCAAATTGTTCAGCAAAAGCTCATTCCAATTTAGCCCTAGCAGTTCAGAAGAGTCAGTGGGAACTGTGGCCAGCACCAAGAGCAACGTTATCTTGCTACGTATCAGTGAATTGGATTACTTGATTGGAGATTTAAACGATAAACTTAATAGGGTAATAACTTGCTCGCGAAATGTAAGTACTCAAGATAGTTAAGGTTTTCTTTAAAAATAAAGTTTTTGTTTCGATTTCAGGAAAGTGCTAATACTAAGGATAATAAACCGTCGGATGAGATGTACGAATTGGATAGGTACCTTTCATGTGATGATTCTCCGATGGTATGTTTTATATTCAGGCTTATCCATTGGATGTACATCGAACCCACGTATGACCTTATGATATTACTTCACTGCTGGATGAAACCAACTTCCGAGACATGTATTGAGTATGATGAGGCCGAACAACCCGATTGACGTTGTCGATTACAGATGATAATTTATGTCTACCGTTCACAGATAAGATCCTGCTGCCTAATTGATAACATTATTCGAACTGCCGGAAAACAATCCCGACCTGGGTAACAAAAAGAGCCATCTGGAAAGGCATCGAGTTTTTCGCACATTGATCCCATTTTATTCGATAACAATTGTCCATCAATCATCCTTAGCGAACGAGATTCTGTCGAGTGCAGTCTTGTATGGATTCTGGGTGATTTGAATGGTTTTTAATTGGAAACCCATAAATATAAATCAATCACGATAACAGTTTGCATTTTAAATTACATCATAAATGTAATCATAAAAAAAATAAAAGATTCCGAAAATCGTAAGTAACTTTTCGATGCATTAAAAGAAAAAACGATCCACACGTTTATCTTCAGATCATCACAGCTTCACCGATACCAGCTTGCGTTAGGCTATAGACCATTCCTAACATAAAACACCTACTCGTTTCATAGCTTTATGCTTGTATGCGTCGATAATGACCCCACCAGCCTATGAAATCCGCGAAGGCTCCCTGTAGGGCCAAGAAGCCCATTCCAACTAGGCGCCATCAACCTGCACTCAAGTGCGAACGCACACCAATCTGGCACGTGCGACAAATACGATCAGTCCGCGCGTTCATTTGATACTGTTGATTTGTTGAGGTAGTCGGCACCACCAAAATCAAGTGGCAACGCGCAAGAAACCGCTGATCAATCGCGATTTGGACGCCGCTAGGCCAGAAAGAGGAAAAGAAATACAGCCACGGCTCCGGCTAGACCGCAGTCGACGAGATACCTTGAAACGGTGCGGATCGCTGAGAAGTTTATTCTTCCCTTCCTTTCAAAGCCGGTTTTTTAGTCACTGCAGCGCAAAGATGAAGCAATACTTGGCCTCGGCATTACTCTTGGTGGCACTCAGTGCCAACATCGGACAACTGCAGGCTGCGGTACAATTCAAGAGCAAATAATAAGCGTATTTAATTCGTTTAAATAATTTTCGGGAATACAACTTTCCTTTTAAAACAAACCACAGGTGACCGTCGATGTTTACTACGCCCACCTTTGCCCCGACAGTGTTCGATTTGTCCAAAATCAGCTGTTGACATTGAGCCCTCAACTACTTAACAGCATCACCCTTGACTTCATTCCATTCGGCAAGGCCCAGGTAAGAATTAAAAGAACGTTGTCTTATTTTGTGCGTTTTTAGGTATGCACTGCAAGGCATACAAAAATTGCTAATTTTTAACTTACACTTTTATAGTGCAAATGTAGCTGAAAAAACAATTTCCATTAATTTGCTTGTATGTATGTCGAAAACATGTGTAATGTTTAAATTGCAACATCGAAAAACCTGTTTCTTTTCCCATCTCTTCAGTTCTCAGCCGATCGCTGCCAGCCAGCCGACCTAGCTCGGAGACAAAATTTAAATTGATTCAATATTCCACACCTTTCATAGTTCTGCTAGCTTTTCGGCTTTGCTCGCTTCTAGGTGAAGCGATGCATGAAAACCGGATTAATACCGCTGGCTGGTGCCGTTGTGTTAGAGTGGATAGACTTGTTTTTCTTGAGCGTTGTGTACTTAAGTGTTTCGACAGACCCTCCTTCCAGTAAAAAGTGATTCACTTTAAAACATTCCAAGGCTGCATTTTAATTATTCGAACGTGTTTGAAAGTGTTGCAAAATATAAATCAATGTTACTTTTGTGCGTAAAATTTAAAGAAAATACTGTCTAAATTACACGCAACTGTT
This sequence comes from Anopheles coustani, assembly GCF_943734705.1. Lineage (NCBI taxonomy): Eukaryota > Metazoa > Arthropoda > Insecta > Diptera > Culicidae > Anopheles > Anopheles coustani. Next base: position 26,134,422 of record NC_071288.1, read on the forward strand.
GTGTAACAAGGTTGTGGTAAGCTTCGCACAACGATGGTTCGCACGACGCTAAGGTCAATGTAAATCATTCGTTGAAGATGCAATGTTGAGTCGTAAATTGTGCACTGCATTCTGTTTCAGCGGGATTGCATAAAGTTAACAATGCAGTTACAACAGTTGGGGGCATTGCGATAAACGAAAAATCTTTGATCTATTTTCCACAGAGCGTCAACAATGGTCAGAGCTTCATTTGTCAGCACGGACCGGCGGAATGTGAGGGAAACCGGGTGCAGTCGTGCATTCTCAGCCTGCTGCCGAGTCAACAGGCTCAGGTCAACTACGTTGGATGCCAGATGAGCTTCGATGCCGACCCACGTGGATGGGAAGTAAGTAAACTACGTTCGTGAGAATGGAATGCATAAAAAATGTACATTTCCAAACATCTTTAACAGTGTGCCTTCCGATCTGGAGTCAACCTAAACGCCGCCGAAGCATGCGTAGAAGGAACCCAAGGAACGCAGTTGCAACTGGAAGCCGAAAGACGCACGCAGCTGATTGCTCCTGCCTTTATCCCGACCATCGTTTTCAACGGAGTAAGTGTGACGTGATTATGGTTTAGCTTAATTAAGTAGAAGGGCAATTGCTAACTCACTTTTATCATCATTTGCAGCAATTTGACCAGGCCCTGCAGGATCGTTCTCTGGTTGACTTGGCAGGAATCATTCAGGAGCTGTTGGTGTAGGATACTGCACCGTTGTGATTATCGAAGTTAAGGGAAGATTACCATTAGTGGGATGCATGCCCGCTTTCCTCCTTTTTGGACGCTTGTTTGACTGTGAAAACTGTACCAATTGACGATGTAGCAACAATAAAAACTGTTGAATAATATGCAATGCCCAAATCACCATACTTACCTACGTCAATGCTGTTCATATGCGGTGGTCAGACCGCGCAGTACTTATCTTATTTCCCTGGTTGAGGATAAGATTATAAAAAAACTGGAAGCAGCTGCTTATCCTTATTTCTCTACAGCTGGCTATCATGATAATAAATGATTACATTATCGGTGTTTATTGCATCAAATTTTCTCCCATTGCAGATCGAACAACATTAAACACCAATAAAAACTGGTCGAATAAAACCCCGTGATGTTATCAGTGATAAGCACAAACGTTAAGTCACTTAGTGGCGTTCTTTCGCATTTGTTTTTTAAATCCTTTTCAACACTTTCCCACATACTTTATGTATGCTTGGATAGCCAGATTTGATACACACACATTTTCCGCACTGTGATGCATTACTAATAATCTGTAAAACATATTGTTAATCATGAAAAAATGTTATTTTACTGAAATTACAAATTTTGCATAAAAAACATTCCATTTCTATTGAATTTTTCATTTTTTAAGTTCAAGGTATTTTTACTTACACTCTGCTGTTATATGCCGTATAACAGCAAGGAGTTTCTAATTTCAACCGCATGGGAAATAGTAGAGAGCAGCACCAGTCAGGTATATCGATCAAATCTGTCAACCCGAGGTACTCGCAACTATCGTCTCTACGTACCTTGGCTGTCATTGAACAATTTTTCCTCTGTCGTTTGACAGCTGCGTTCTCCTCGTCGAAAAGGAAGGATCGACAAGAACAAATCGGGAGTTCGTTGAAAAATAGTCGTGCCGTTGTTACTTTGCTTCTTCTTCCATCCCGTGTGCCTGCCTTTTTCGAGTGCCGTACACTGCGAGGAAGAAGCAGACCGTATTGAACGCAGGAAAAGGTCGAGTCACAAAAGCGGTGCCGTGTGTGAATGGTGATTTTCAGTTTGCTTCGGGCTCGCTCCTGCTAGGCGGAGAAAATACGGCAATATACGGTACGGCGAAGGGTCGCGAAAGTGGGTCTGCAGTGCACCTCCGCGATTGACAGTCGCGCTCCTCCTCCCCGCCCGTGTGTGTCGCGGATAAATTCTAAATGGAGTTTTCTACCGCGACGAGGTAAAAGAGATTGCAAACTCGCTAGTGTTCCCCGTCTTTGGAATGGAAGAAATGCCGTCTTGCTAAAGCTAAAATGGCCCCTCTTTGCGTTGGCCAGTCCAGAGTAGTTAATCGCCAGATCGACACAAAGTTTCCATTTCCCAGCGGGTTCCTGTAGACGCGGTGAACATTGTGCAAAGTCGGCATATAACGAAAAAAATTGCACCTTCTTCCAGCACCCTCCTCCGCAGCGGGTGTGAAAATGCTCGCGTTCAACTAAGTGTTTGACTGGCAATGCAAGCTGTCTCCGCCGTGTGGCATTTTTTACTGCCAATCGATGCAATAAGAATCAAAGCGTCCGAATTTGTGACGCCTCCGGTAGCAAACAATGGCTGGAAAGTGTTTATGAAGTGTTTCCTGACAAAGGGCCTTGTTAATATTTTCATCAGGTGAAATGCAATTAGTTTTTCGCAATTGAATAGCACGAACGATCTGATTCATTCACATCCCTGCGGTGAAGAAGAGGGCAGTTGGAAGAGGTGCACCCCACCGCCTGCCCTCATCTTCACATTCACATGCTGGGCCGACACTTCTCGCGTGTTTTTGCGAGCGCAAGCGTGCATGTGCAACTGTGCGTTTGTGTGGTGCCGAGAACGGTATCGATTTGGAGCGAAATCCGGATCCGGTCGGTCATGTCGCCCCACCAGTTTTCTCCGTCAAGTGTACCGCAACTAGAACAGAACACGGCGTCGAGTGCAAACCTCGATATACCAATCATCACAGCAACCTTAGACTGAAACGACCAGAAAAGTGTGTGCTGGAAGCTGAAGATAGTTCGTACAAGATGTCGAGCGCGAGAGGTTTTAGTTTTGTGCCGTTTTACTGAAAAGAAAGAAAACACGCTCCACGACCCTGTGAATCAGCTGCGCTCGGAGGTAGATGGCAGTCCACAACAGCCAGAAAGTACCCCCTTGATGTTGCCATACCGGGAGGATTGTCATCTCGTAATGTGCATTTCGGTTCCCTCTCAGCTACCGTCTCCGCAGTGTGCGATTTTTATCGGGGATGTGCTAAACATTACATATTATCAGCATCAACCCATCCCGTCGTTTTCAAAGTGTCTTCCGATTGCGAGCCGCCAATGGTCGAGCGAAACTAGATGGGACGTTTTTAGCTTTGTTTCACGGTTGCCTTGTTATCGATGAATTATCGCTGTGCAGAGCAATCGATGGACGCTGCGGTGTTCAGCGATAAATGCCGGTGCCACTGTTGGCACATCGTCAACGACTTTGTGCTCGAAAAATTCGCCAACTCCCAGAGGAAAAATTCTTACAGGAACAATCAAAATCATATGGCAAAGGTTTGGCTTGGTCGAAGTGTAGCATAAATCCCTGCATCTCCATCTCCAGCTGCTACAGCAATCTGCCGTACTCCATGCTGCTGTCGTATGGGTAAGTTTCAATCACTTCAAGCATGAGTCATCGTCGTTTCCATTCGCCTTTCTTTGCAGGTCGCAGGGCTCGAGTAGACGTAGAAAATTAAACTTGTTTCCAGAGTAGGAGCTTGTTCCAGTCTGGTTCCAATATTTCACAAAGAGAACGTAGAGCATTGTCTTAGTGGATGCTGATTGATGAAGAAAATCTCTGCCTCAGCTCGCTAGTAGTAAGTTTTGAATCTTTTCGGCCTACTCAAAGGCGAAGAGAAATCGCAATAGTACTTACGATTTGTACGACCCGAGAGCCTGGGAGGGCCCAAATTATGCCTGTGTCATTGCACCTTTCATACATTCACTTCGCGAGATGAAAGAACATCTCCAGTGGCTGCGCGATTGGGCAGGCTTGAGCTCGTCTCTAATCCTTTTTCCGCGGTACACCATTAATCTAAGCGAACTGTGCGAGACCGGAGAAACATCTCAGAAAAGGCAACCCTACAAGACATGGATTTCCCGTCGGATTGCTTCCATTCGTTCCGTTTTTATCTTCTTACGGCTTTTCAGGCGGTATACGCGCTTCTGCCCGGCAGAACGTGGCATCGCTGGCGCTTTCCTTGCGTCGGCCGCCCTAATGAGGTGGGGGAGGGAGGGGGCCTATTTCCACTCCAAATATTCATCATCGCCCGTTTCCCAAGTTCCACTCCCCTTTGCTAAGTTCACCGGTCGGGTCTTCGGTTTGAAATAGACAGAACAGGAACAATAAAACTAGCTGGCACTTCTAAACGCTAAAAGAGTGGGGGCGCAGCGACCAAATCTCAACTGCTTTGGGGGGCGAGCGCGCCACAAGCGCAACGGAGGGATTGAATGGGAACGAGAATCAGCGTTGTAAAGAAAACAAGCATCTTCTTATAAATATAAATAAATCTCTTAAGTGCTTCACCGCAGCGCAACACCGCGCAAGGCAAGGCGGACGGGACGGACGGGACACACCGAGACGCTGCAGCCGCAGGGCGCGCGCACTATGTCTTGGAGCGATGGCCGTTCGCGCTGCATTTCACGGTTGCGTCGCGGCTCCGGTTGTTGATGGACGCTTCGACTCTTAGCCGGCAGCATTGCCTTGCCCCCTTCACAACGTCATCGTTTTCTTTGATGCAGACGCCCGTGCAGCTTCGCGAACGGTGAGCCGGACCACTCCCTGGGTGCGGCCGCCGGTAGGCGCATTGTCACTCATGCCACCCGAGGAAACCTCGGTCGACCGATGATGGAGAAGATGATGACGATGATGATCACGATGATGAGGATGTTGCTTTTGACCGCTCACTCGCCGGTAATCGCCTTCGCACCGATGCACTATGACTCTGGATGAAATTAATGGTTGAAACTTCGCGCACACAGGGGGAGGACTCGAGCTGGGCTTGCGGCCCTCAAGTAACGGAAGGTACTTCACGAAGTAATCCCCCGATAACACGGCAAGGGAATAATTTTACGATGGAAAACATCATGGCATATGCATTATTGCACCCACTCACCTTGCGATGATGCGATTGCTTCTGACACTTTGGCTCTGTAGAGAGATTTTTACGGCACACCGCTGAAACCCGCGCCATGTGACGGGCAGTACCTGCGTGGAAAAGAGGGCGCATATTGCAAAAGCATCCCCCACTCCCCTTTTTTACCTTCTGCTGCGATTAGACAAGCGTTAGCCTGACTGTGCAAATGTGTCACAACGATTTGCCTTTCCATTCAATCCACTGCACTTTGTTTGAAAGAAAATACAAGTAAGAAATAGGTCAAGAAGACTCTTTTCTTTTATCATCGTTGTCGTACAAGAAGTTTTGCAAAAAGTAACAAAAAGGAAAAAAAAGAAACACACTCCGCCAATCGAATCACCTTCGGGTTGGTGCAGATTGCGTTATCATTTTCGCAGATAAAATGTGCACCACTTTGCACCGAGCGACCGAACTTACACGATCCTGCCCCGCATAGCCCACAATGTTTCGGGAGTGGCTGTTTGTCGAGGACGCTGGTCAGTGTTATCAATACTACCATCACGGCTGAGATGGTGACTAAATGCGGTACCGGCTGTAGTGAGTCAAGGGTACATTTGAAGTAAGCGATTGTAGCTGGTTCTGGTTTGAGATGGTAGTATTTTGTCATTGAATTGTGTGGTTGAGTTGCTCCTAGAAATGTAAAAAAGTTTGATTGAAAAAAGGTTGCATTACGCATTATCAGAGTATGTTTATGACCATATGTAGTGAAAATGTGGAAACGTTTGATATCAACACTTATTAATCTCCACCATAAAGTAACTCTTAGTCATTTTTGTCGAAACAATAATAAAATAACAACTATTATCAGTTTAGTCATGCAGATAAGTCATTATTGAACTTTTGTTTCAAATTGCTAGCGAAACATAGAAACGAATAATACAAAATATCGATTCCCCGATGCTCTATGACTCGTTGCTTTGTTTTGCATTCCATGGGGCGGCTCCACGTGGCCAGCCTCTGCCACAACGCCACCCAAATGAGTCTGCATAATGTTCTCCCCAATGCGGTTCAATGTCGTCAAGCTGGCGACCACTGTTTTTTTTTTTTCACCGATTTGGTTTTTATTTACTTTTTCGCTCTGCGAACGATGTCACTATCATTCCAATGCAAAAGGAATGTGACAAAAAACTAACGAGCAAACGAGTCGGAAAAAAACAACACACTGGGAAAGCACTTTTGAGTCGTTGAGTCACACAGTGTGTCGCCGTGGCGAAACAAACTGTTAAACTTAACTAATACTCTGAAGGTCGTCCCGTTGCCAGCAAAACGTGTGCCTCGCAGGGGTCGAGTTTTCCCATTTTCTTGTTTTGTTTTCCTTCCACCAAAGGGCTTTCCTTTTGCTCTTCTACCGGTCGTTGACTTTCGGTCGGGCACCCTAGAGGACATCAGCGGCTCGGCATTGTCTGTGGAAATAAACTCGGTAGCTCCCCCGAAGTGACAATGGGGCCGAACCCATGTTCTTTTTTCACTTTCGGTGTTAATTTTCTCCATGCTAAAGCCTTCTGTCGCCCGCTCGCGCGATTGTGGAAAGCAGACCAGCGTCATTTTCCATCCAAAGGTTTAGAAACCGTGGAACAAAGTCCACATGGCGGCTATATTCTCCCAAGAAAAGGACTAAGACGGACGGAACACGTGGGTCAAAGAGGGGAATGCAAGGGGAAAGTAAAACAAAATTTAAAGAGCGCTTCCGCCGCCGTTCGCTTGAAGAAACGCCTCAGAATTCCCGTCAGGATCGGATCGATTTTCACCAGGATTTACGAACCATAGCTCCTGGCCTGATTGCGACCGGTTTTCTCACGCCCAGCCCTCCGGTGGGCAGACGGCTGGATGGAGGTTAATTAACCAAACCCCCCTCACAAACGACAGTTTGAACTAATGAAAAACCAATGCTTCCCTTGCATCTTCGTTTGAGCATTCGACTGACTTTCCTCTGAGTGCGCTAATGAGACGGTGGCGATTTGTTTCCAAAGTTATTTAAAGCTTGGTTTGGACTTTTATGCAAGCATGACCATGACACCTGCTTGTAGAAAAATCACTTATGCACTTTTGTGGGAAGTATCTTGATAGGATGTGCTTTATGACTTAAACAAATTAATTTTGCTAGACAGCAGGAGTGATGAACGAGTGATTGCTCAAACCTCAATCCAATAAAGTTTCTTCAATATTATTCTTTCAATTACTTTCTACCCTTCCTGCACCTCGTTTTTCAGTGGACACCTTCCTTCCTCCATATGTGATGCAACCTTTTGCGAAACCATTGACTGGAGCTTTCCTATCTCTGACGTTGGTATTTCCAATGGCGCTGCAGCTGCTTAGACTTTATTTATCGGCCAGTGTAAACAGAAAGTATAAATCATCTGGCCAGTATCATCGCATCGATGACAGTAAATCGTCGAGTGTTATGACATTCGCTTTTCTTGTACGCGCACACTCTTTTCCGGCAACCCTTGTGTTAGCAGGCCCACATTCAGGCAAGGCTCAGGTGGAGGGCATTGGTTTTGTTTTCTAAACTTAACATAACAACAAACACATAAGCTTATCAATGAAAGTCTTAGGGTGATTGCAGTACGGTACATCCATCGGGCATGAATGGTGGAAGGTTCGAACCCTTGGATGGAAATTCTACTGGTCGGCTTCATAAAATGTGCAACATTTTGTTTCGATTACAAAATTGCATAGTTTCAATCTGCTTCCTTCACAAAGATCATTTGTTAATTGGGTTCTTTTAACAATCATCACTTCGATCAATTCAGGACTGACAACAGATCTGCTCACATTTTGAACCAGTACACAACGAGTTTCAAAGAAAGTATAAAGGAACCTTCAAACAAACAGATCCTCTTAGCAAAAAAACCATGCGAGTCTTTTTTTTTCTCCCTATTTCTCATACTCCGAACTGCTATCATCTTTCCCATCGCAGGAAAGATCAAACGAGGAGTTCCATTGATCTTGGGATCGTTGCATCTAGCAATGCTTTGCGGAAAGCATAACAAAAAAAAAAGAAAAGTTTCGAAAGAGATTGTAGCCATAACCTGGCCCCAAACAAACACATGTGCGGGGCACATGCGAGATTTAAGATGACAAATACGGCTGCTTTTCTTGCCCGTTCGATTACCTGCGCGTTTCGAAGCGGTTTCGCGTCGATTCTCCTGATCGCGGATAATGTAGCCCGTGCCCGAGTATCGATCGATCTGACTGGTAATGAGTTACCCCCTTTCTATCTTGGCAGATCATCTGTTGCTCTGTTGCATTTACCGGACAATGATGAATGATCGTTCGTGGTGTCCCGAACTCGGCAAAGAAGTGTAATGGCAAGCCGCGTTTGCGAAGTGTAGCGAAGACCGATGTTAGCATTCACTTTCCGTTCGGGAATTGACGTGGGCTTGATTAACGACTTAGGTGGAGAAATTTTACGGAAAGCTGAGTGAGTTTAAATAATATTCACAGTTTCCGTGCGAATTTAATTCATTTTCTCGTTCTCGTTTTCTTTCTTGAATTGTTAGTATTTTTGCAGGGCTTGCAAAATTTGTTTCATCCTGAGGCTCCTGGAAATGTTGATTCAAACCAGGGAACGCTAAGAGATATACACTAAGGCACACTTTCTGTGCCGTCAATTCTATCCCTCCTCCCTTTCAAGAGGGACGTGAGTTGCCTAGCCCTGGCCACCAACTTCCGTTCCGGCAGACGGCGGAAACGGTTCCCAAACTCACGTACGCCGGCCAATCGACTTCGTAGTCGCGATTTTTCTAAATAAAGAAAACCATCATCGTCGCGACTTCCCAAAGCCAAATCGATCGATTCTTGCTTCCAAACGTCGCGCGCGCACTCTCGTGTCTGTGTGTGTGTGTGTGTGCGTATACCATTCTACCATCTTTGGCCGTGGCCTTTTCAGGGCTTCTTTATTATTGTCCCGGTTTGCCGCGGGGCAAATATTCTACCGCCCGTTTCGTCTAACGCTTCCTCCGCGAGCAGAATATGAGAGTGTGTCATCGGTTTCTTCGCCCCACCGCTTCCTTGCCCCGTGTTGTCGGTCAGCACAGCACCGCAATGGCTTGCTAATATCATTACCTCCTTATTTGGGGCTGTGCGTGTTAATGGTTTCGACGTTTTCATCGGTGCGGAAGCACAATGGCTTCGAAGAGCAATGATGGCGCGCCGGAAGAGGAACCGTTTTGAGCGGAGTCATAACTGTCTACCGCCAAAGAGGCCGACCGTGAGCACGGGGGGGAGAAAGCACGCTACGAAATTACGGAAAATCCAACACAATTCGCACGCCTTTGACCTTCCACACGGGCCCCAAAACTTGATCGACTCAACGAGCAAATTGGATTGAATCATTTCGCTATTGCCTCGCGGTTGTTTCGTTCGGGTTTTCGCAGCCACTTTCACGGGCGTGTCATCCGGATTAATTTAGAATTGGATTGAAACTCTTTAAGTTGAAAGCAAGAGAAACCGAACTAATGAGTACAAAGCGCTCCAAAATTGATATTAATCGTGTTAGAGATTTCACACAAATACCTCAAACGACACTTGTCTAATTTACCTTTTTATTTCCTTTACTTTCAGGATCCGTCTCTGCTGTTACCATAAAAATGCAACCGGGAACTCTTGATCCTAAAACTAGCAAAACTATTTCGATCGATGTACGCGAAACCGGGAAAACATCTTGAACTCGCTCGAAGGATGCCCTTCCTTGTCGGTTCTGCTTTCATTATTTAATTCCCTTTTTCCTTGAATTGATTTTTACAGGTGCTACGATTAGGGTGTTTCGTGTGAATGAAAATCCTTTCCCGGTATCGCGTAAACCCTACCCTTCTCTGGCCCCGCAACTAGCCTCACGTGGTTTGTGGTCGTGAAATGTGAATGAAAAAAGGCGAGGCTGTCCAGCGTTCGCGAGAGAGAGAAGTGCGTTTACCGGTTTACAACTGTTTTACATTAATTTTTATCTCGCTCGTCTCGGATGTTTTTCCGCGAAAGAATCCCCGAAACCGATTTTCTTGCGTGTTGTTCTTTCGCTAGTGCGTGCAGTTTACGATGTTTTGTGCTCGTGTGTCCGTTTGAGTGGTCGGTTTCGTTTTGCATTTAGATGGGAAAATTAATGCTCTACAGTTGGTGTCGCCAGCGTGAAAAGTGAAGCTATATACGGAGTGTTGAAGAAAGGGTGTATTTAAAACGTGCCCGCATCTTGTCCTGCGGGCGATTAGGGGAACGGGCCGTGAAAAGTAGTCAGTGCACTGGTGTTTCTTCTTCTGTACCATTTCCCATCTGTGTTCTAAAAGTATCCAGCGAGAGCCAAAGAGGTGGTGGCATTAAGGGGTGGAAAAAGAACGCGGTATCAGTCTCCGTCGAATCGGAGTAAAAGCAAGCATCGAAGCGAATCAGGATCGCAAGTGCGCTGCTACTTTCTGCCAACGCGGAAAGCTCTCGTTCGCTGTCCACAAAATCACAACCCGGAAGGACTCACCCCCCTCACACCAACCTTGTCCAGCGTGGCCGACGACGACGACGACGTAAAGGTTGAGCACCGGCGCCTCTAACGCAGCACATCTAGCGCGGCCCGAACAATGTCCAGCGAAGAGGATAAACCGCCGGCACCGCCCGTCCGCCTGACGAGCAATCGGGGTGGTGGCGGCGGAGGCGGCGGAGGCACGGGAGGGAGCGACCGGATCGATGGGGTGGCCCCGGTCGATATGAAACCGTTGCCGAAAGGTAAGCATCAGCTGCAGGTGAAAATGGAGTAAAGGAAAGCGGCTGCCGTGTGCTCGGGAAAAGCAAAAGGGTCGTCAATTTTGTGGGAAAAGCACCGGACAAATAATGGATGATGATGATGGTGATGGTGGGAGACCACACTAACCACCGACCGGTAGACAGTAAGCAACCGTTTACTTGTCAAGACCGACCGTTATTTGTCAGGGTCGCTTCGGGTTCACGAGATTAGAGCGGATTTGATTACACAGTTTTTTGCTGGACAAATTGATTCTATTATTTTCCTTTTACTATTGGAGATATTTATTATTTAAATGACAATTTAGTACTAACTCTAACTGAAGGCACACTTTCGAAAACAATATGTTGCCGGTAGTGCTAAAATGGAGCACGTCCTGTAAACCACTTCTCCACGGCAATCCCTGGCTAAAAGGACGACCCATAATGCTGCTGGAGGATAAAGTATCTGATGACGCCATAGATATTGGCAAGAGCAAACCATCAGATCGATAGTTTTGTGGGCTACTTTCGCGTCAAATGGGACGGAAGGATCGCAGAAACTTGGCAGCAGTGCTTGAGAAAAGAGCGATTGGAGCCAACGCTAAAGGAAGTGCACAGTAGCGTTTTTTTTTTGTTTATTCCTGCTGACATTATTATACCAGAAAGAATAGTCATTGTATGTACGATACGAGGCAGGTAGGTGTCAGAGACATTTCCAATGAATTGCCAGCCATCTTTGCCTCTAACTCACCCATCATTGAAGAAGCTCATCAGATTCTATCTCTAACGCATCTGACTTTGTCTCTAATCTATTAGTTTTTGTCTCGTGTTCATCTGATTTTGTCTGTATCTAAAAAATTGGTTATTTCGAGCGATTGTTAATATGAAGATTATTTTTTGTACAAAGATTATTATATAAAGCTGCATACAATAAAGAAGATTTAGAGGTTGTTACAGTGTAATTATCTTGGAAAATCACAATTACCCTGTTTATTTTCATGTTTTCGGCAAAAGACAAAAGCTGATGAGTTAGAGACAAAGTCAGATGCGTTACAGACAATACGATTTGCTTTCGAGCTAATGTTTAGTGGTAAAGGCTGTATTTTGAGAGAATAAGCGAATAATATTTGATAGACATATGAAGCGCTATAATCGATCGACATGAAGTTGAACCGATTTATAGCCGATTCTTTTCCCGCTAGTTCAATTGATAAACTAATTTCTTACATCTTGCTTTCTCCCCACCCCTCCTCTTCCCCTCCGCAGAACCGGACGATGCCGATCGGAAGAAGAAAACGCTCAAGAACAAAATCAAGGTCTCGAAGGGACCGCACAACGACTCCAAGCCGAATATATCCTATCCGACCAACTTCGAGCACACGGTGCACGTGGGCTTCGATGCCGTGACCGGCGAATTTACGGTAAGTGTGCGTGTGTGTGTACGCGCGATTATATCCCCGAGGCCCCCCGCAATCAATCTACGGGTGCGGGGGAAATTTATTATTTTAAATTTTATTTAGAAAATCAACGATCCAACTGCAGCACGATGTGAGGCCTGCCCTCCGAAGAAGGGGTGATGTGAAGGTTTTCCCAATGATTTTCGTCGAAATAAATTAACGCCAACCGCACCAACATCGCCTCCCGGAAGGGGGAGGGGGTAATGGGAATCGTCTTCGGGGATGAAAGTGTTTAGAATTTGACTATGAAAGTGAGAGGCTTTATGGACAAGGCAATATTGCGTTACGTTCCACGTGGGGGACGCGCGCGACTGGGGAAGCGGAAGGCCGCCACGGGTTGTTTATGTTGTTTAAAACGAAACGATGCCGAGATATGGACAGCTGGTGGTGGCGTCGTGCAATGCGAAACCCATCCCCGAACCACCATCATCCGCGTCACCCGAACCCGTGTCCAAAGAAAATACGGCGTAGAGCAATAAACGTGCGCGCGGAACTTCACTTTCACTGGAACTGGGATTGGATCGGTTTCGGGGTGGTCAAACGTTTTGGCAACACATTTTTTTGAGTGGCTTTGTAATGGCCGGTGAGCAACCCACCAACGATCACATCGGATCTTTAGAGAAACCAAAACGACCGACGCGCACATTATTAGTTAATGAAAGTGAGGCGAAACGGGGAAAAGCGGTGGGTGAAAAATGGGTGAAAAATGGCGATCGGCGTTGTTCCCTTTAAACTGCGATTAAATTTCGTTTTGCCTTTTTACCTATTTTCGAAACATACGTACAGTTTGCTCTCGAGAGCGGTCACTTCCAACAGCGCCAAGAGAGACAACAAGGGTTCCTCGCGAAAGGAACCGCAATCTTTAATGCAATGCATTTTTTTTGTTTCGCTTTTGCTTCGCTTTTCCTGCCCTCTCACTACCGCACATTGTTAAAGTATTCGCTCCGTTTTTTTTTGGTTTTTGCTTGCGTCGTTTCGCATTTATCTTTTAGTGGTGGCCGAACGTGCGTCACGTCACGCCGGAACAATTTATGGCTGAGCCGGGTCCGGCATCCAGTTTGCAAAACTGCCCAAAACAAAACGTTGCCCTTATGAGATAACATAACAAGGCTTCGTGGTGGGATTTGGGTTTTTTGCTTTTTCTCGTCGATACGGTACCCCCCCAAAGCCGAGATAAACAATCGCGTGTGGGTGAGTAACGCGAAATTGATTCCGTGTACTATTTTGGTAACAATAGAAAACACAAAAATGGGAAAGAAAGGTCCTCTCCGTGGTGAGGGTTGATGAAGGAATATGTAATCAAATGCATTCCTTAGTGAATATGCTGCGAAACATGCGTGTTCTCTACAACCCGTGACGAAAAGGAGTGAACAATGATTTTATGATATAGTTCCGAACGGTTCCCTAGTGGAGGTCCTTTCTGATACCAGAGATTTTTTGGGGTAGTGGACAACTTTATGGAAAGCGCCAGTTCACGTTCGTGCTCACGAACCGCCACTCCTCGTCGGTGGACATTTTATAACCGATAGAGTTCGAGTTTGAAAGCGAAAGCAAGCGCAAGGAAGCGGAATGTTCGGAGGTTCTGGTTGCATTTTTGCACCGTGTTGACGATTGATTGATTTATCACGACACCGGTCCCAACATCACGTTCCCGGACCACGAATTCCGCTGTCCAGTTTCACTATGTTTTCCCCCTCTTTGACGGAGAGATCTAGTCCTTGGCAACGCTGGCAAACCGCTTTGCAAGAGGGGGAACCCTCACGAACCGTCCCTAAATGGGGTGATTTATCGGAAGGTGCGGGATAATGGTGCGAAAAAAGCACACCTCGACCAAAATTTGGCATCGTCGGTTGCTCGTTTGCTGTAGTTGTTGTGTGTTACGTAGTGGAATGCGCACAATTTGTGTTTGCTTCGGGAGCGTGCGAACTCCTGATTATGCGGGATAATGAACTGCGACTCGATGGATGGTTGGCTATAAATTGGACGTGGTATGCACGAAACCATGCCAACATATTCCGCGATTGCAATGTGCCGAAGTCAAGGCCTGGTTTAAAAAAAACGAAAACAGAATGAATTTCAATTTCGTAGGGCCTAAAAGTACTCATCGTTTCATCTAAAAGATGTGTCGCTTTTCCCGGCGAAAAGAACAAGTTTGGATTTAAAGATATCGTTTCTAGACTTCAATTATGAATGTCTTAAGATATTATTTTGATTGTCTGAAATCCTAGTATTTTTACTGTTTTTTACCATGTTTTGCTGCAATTACTTGCAATGAGTATAAGTACAAGAGAAATCTTCTCTGTAATGATTGAAGTTCATCTCTTTGAAATCTTGGAGCTAACACGAGCTTTTTTTTATTCCAACGACCATTTTTGTTGGCACACCTCCTTAATCGACTGCAATGCTACAGTTGGAAACGATGTCGAAACCGCTTACGCCTCCCTTGTCGATCGGCCATTAGCGTACGGATTCCTAGGGCAGAACGGCGCGGGTGAGGCGAAATACTGCCTTATGCTATCCACACTGCGTTGAGCAACGAATTTGCGAACGGAGTTCCACGCCGAAGCAGCAAAATGTGGTTTTTCCTGTTTCTCCGCGCTGGTGCCTTAAGGTTCGGCGCATTCGATTCGATGATAACGATCTCGATACGAAGTTGCGCGCGGACATTTCCGACCGCTTCGGTGCACTCTGAACCCGGCTTGTTTGTTGGCTCTCAGTTAACTCTATTCGTTGGTATCAGATTGAACGTTCAACTTGTCGCTGTAAATGAGACTTTGAAGTTCGTTCGTTCTCCCAGCCGCGTACCGGGTTATATTTATCGCATTTCATTACCCTATGGAACAAATTGTCCCGGTGTTTGTCGAGAAGTTGAACTAAGAAGTAGCTTATTAATCGCTGGTTTTATCTACCTTGGCTTACGGACGGACTTTGGAATTTTCACAGCTGCTTTATATTACATTCAATGTTGCTCAATTTCTTCCCTTTTGTTGATGGCAACCCAAGATGCTGTTGCAAATGCAATTTTAATTGCTTTTTGCCACGCGCATGAGTCCACTTTCGTCCTTCATGTTTAAAAGTTTTTGGAAAACAAGGGCTGGCAATAAACTTATAGTTTTCTTTTTAAACCCCAAATTGTGAAATAAAGACATTTTTCATGTCATTTGACATTCTTACTAACGGAAACATCCTTCTGAATTGCATGGTCCTACCTGGTTTCCATATCCCATTACTTCCAGAATAAATGGAGCACATTTTCCTCCATTGCTCATGGAGGGAAGAAAAGTATAGAAATAATCGTAACCGTTAACTGCCAGCAACATTGTGTCGAAACCACAATTCCGCTGCATTGACCCGGTGTACCAGTATGTTATTCGTTTCCTTTCCCAACACTTCTCCTTGCGGCACGTGGCGTGTGTATATCCCTTGGACTCGGTGAACTGCCTTTTTCCATGCTATTACTACTACTACTGCTGCTTGTGGTTGGTCCCATTGGAGACTCGTGTTTCGGAAATAAAACTCGATCCGTTGTACGTGGTACACTGGAAAGGACGACAACGTGCCTCGCTGTGTACCTACACGGCCTTCATAATAATTTCATGCCAACCCCCTGCCTTCGGGATACCACCACACCGAACGAAGTCGAACCGTTCCCCAGTGCGACGAAGAAGTTTCCGATTTTGAGCGCTTTTCGATTGCATCGCTCCCAAACCTCTCTATCTCCCTCTCTCCCTCGGCGTGTATGCAACATGTGAGCTTGTGTTGATGCACCTGGGAAAGGCGTATGCACAGCAGCAAAACCGCAGCATCCCTCAGTGGTCCCTGCACGTCGCCGCGATTGCATCGGAATCAGTGCACACTTGGGAGTCATCAGTAGCCATTTAACCCCCATTGCACCAAACCATCCTCCTTACAACCACCCTCCGGCGTTCGTTTCAGCGATGGAACATGATGCTGTTTTAGGTGCTAATTAAGTTGTTTGTTAAAGAGAGATACTTTCAGCAGCACGTCCGCTTCCTTCCGCGGCGGTCGGTGTGAGCACCTGTGTGTAGAGTCGCGAGCCGAACTCCCGCCGAGAAGTTGATGTTGAAATCTACACTCGCGTGGTTTGCGATTGTGCAACAGAGGAATCCTCGAGCTACCGCTGGTGCACTTGGCGTACAGCGATCCGGGCGTTTGCCAGGGTAATTTAATGCAGCATCCAGAGTTTGCCCTTACGCCCGGCAGAAAATGACAGTGACATTTGAATCACCCTCACGTCTCTAGCAAATTAGCTTTAATTGCCTTCGTATGAGGATCATTTAGGATACTGTTACGAGGTGTGCAGTCCGTGTGAGCAGGTGAAGCGGTTCCAGGAACGCCACTCGGTTGGTCAATAAATTGTCCAACTCCAAGTCTAACAGCGTGAGTCATCTGCACGCCAACACGTATGATTATACTGGTCGAGATCAGCAAACAATAAGTATTTGGTCAGGAAGGGGGTTAAACCCCACCCCCCCTGGGTGGAGTCGACTTTGTCAAACTATATTTAAGTGCTACCCTTTCCTTTTTTATTGGCGGTTGAATGGCGTGTAATTAATTTAAGCTCCAATCATAAATCGTTCCGCAAACTTTTACCGACCGCAGACGGACCTTTTTGTTCCGGATTTGCCCATTTATTTTGCCTTGGCTGTCCCGCTGTGACCCGAAACGTGATAGAAGGGTATTTATTTAAACAGTTGCTGCGAAGGGACTGGCACCTGATGATTTTTATATTGCAATCCGTGACGCAGAGATCCTGGCAAGGATTTACAATTTTTGGTATTTTATGGGAAGAGACATACGAAAAGGGATAGCGAAAAACCGTATAACCATCATGGAAATGGGCAGGAAATTATACCGGTGGCTTTTTTTTTTTGACACAGGAAATTACATTCGAACGTAAACGAAGTCCTGACGATGATGTGTAAATTAGTGTTCTAACTAACAGACTGTGTTTCAACCCCTTTTTTCACCTAAAAAAAAAAGAGTGGAAATCAATGCCGTAAAGGTAAGCGAAGTGGATCTGCAGCTACACGAAAATCCACCCAAGCTAAGTCAATTAAAAATGGTAATAAACATTAATTGTGGCACTCAGGTATAGGAGAGTGTGTGTAGCTGTTTGGTTAATCGACCGCTTAACCAGAGCCGACACATTGTAGCTGTCCCAGTTGGATGATCTCGATGTGACAGTTTGGTTAATTTGGTCAATCCATCTCGATCAGCCCCCCTTTCGGGCTTCCTCTGCCTCGTGCTCCCTTTTTCGTCCGAAATCCAGCCTTTCGGGAGGAAAAAAGAAGAGACCTTTTCGGTTCGAAACCCGAGGTGTCGTGCAGACAACCCATACCAGCCAGTGTGTCCCCTTTGGTTCGCTTGTCACTTCGGTGTGTTAGGTCTAAAAATAAACTTCACACTTCCACCCAAACCACCCACCTCATACACACATTTCAGACGGCTCCGGCTTGGAGTCTGAACCCATACTAACCACGTCGGTCGGTGTATAGCCAACGGAAAACTCGACGAAGGCGGAAGGAAAGCGAAAAATAACCCAGGTTTGTGTGAGGAAAATCTCCCGCTCGACCAGCTAGCCGAAGGTACCGGTCTGCGATCCCGCCCACGCTTTCGATTCATTCATTCATTCATTCAGTTTCTTCGCTGGTTGGTGCCTTCGGATGATGGGATGATCATCTCCCAGCTTCCGACTGTTGAGTCGCAAGTATGTCGCAGTCGGCTTCCCCGGTAATGGAGTGGCTTGTTGTCTCCACTGTCATTTCGGGTGTCAAGTGTCACACAAGCGGGAATTTCATAGTGCTACAAATATTTTTCATCTTGATTCATGGTGAACAATATTATATTTGGCCATAAAAATGGAAGAAATATCCTAAACAATGATTTTTATAAGTAAAAAGTACTAAATTTTTATGAACCAAACGTTGAAAATATTCAACTCAACATATACAATAGCCCAAAATTTCTTTCCCGTCGAGGAATTCAATCAAAGATTCTCCTCCAAACACCTTCCATAAGATAACATCACTAAGACCCGCTTGACCCAAAGGCCTGATCGACAGGGGGCGACTTCTCTTTGGGTGTGGGGCGACATTCCGGATATCGGTAAAATCTCCCCCTCGTGGAACGTCCCTTCCCTTCAGGTGACCCACTTGCCCTCCGGAGAACGTCCCTCTTTAAGGCTTGAACTTTAGCTTCCAAATGGACTGAGGTGTATCAAAAGCGACAAGTTATTTTTTAATCTAACCACGAGAAGAGTGAAAAGGGTACGCAAACGTTAAACTTTCCATGCCCAATCGTTGTCTACCGTTGGTGTACGGTGCTTCTCTTGGTGCGGTGGTGGTAGTCACAGCTTTTCCTCTAATATGTGCGCGGTGCTTCCTCGAAAGAAATGAGACCCTTAGGCTCAAGAAAGGTTGGGTATCATCGAACATCGGGCAAGTCGAACGCCCACGAGGGGCGCTGCTCTAGACGGTGGATCCAAAGGTGGATCTATAAACGTTCAACGACAACAACAACAACAACGTTTTATCTTCAACCATTTCTCCACGGTTCATCCAAATGCCAAAAACGGACCTGGGGCTGAGCGCCATTAATCGGCGATGGCAGCGGATCAAAGAAAGTAAATAACTCATCCCCGGACCGGGTCAAACCCCCATCGCCCGGCCTCGCTATGGAGGTGGTTGTTCAGGAATTAGGGGCACAATATTTCATCTAATGAATGCGTTTTCGATAAACTCGCGCGCTCAGAGTGCGCGCCTTCTGCTATTTCCGTCTTTTGTCCGTCGCTTTTACTAATCTCAATGATTTAGCCTTTCCGTTCACAGGCTGGATTCGGTGATTTCCAGCTGGGTGGAAAGTATACTTTTCCGAACCACTATGTACCACTTTCTTAGGCTAATAAAAATTGTTTTGGAAGGCATGTCCAATGCGATTACTCACGATGGCAGGATGAGATTTGCATCGTTTTATGAACATTTTGTTTCTTTTTTTTTTTGTAATTAGAATGTTCGAAAAATAAATCTTCAAAGCCATTTCTAAGCAGTTTCAAGCTTCGAAATGTTACCCTTAATGGGTAGCACTAAATTTCTTCCAAATGAAAACATCCCCCAGCTCTCGAATGCCCTCGTAATGTTTCGTTTATGGGGGTTTTTCCTCGAGAACTTGCTTCTGCTGGCTGGCTGGCGAGCCGTTCGAAGGCCCTTTTTATAAGATGCAACATATCCTCTCCACGCGAAGACGGAAGCAAAGCGTACCACCTTAAAGGCGATAAAGGTGATCTTAAGCACCACGCGGGCGCATGATTGAGGAGCATCATTATTATCTGCCGCCCATGACGCTGTCACGATCGTCCGGCCCGGAAAATGTTCCCTCCCCGCCGATATCTTCTCGGGATAAAATCGGCCTCGGTCCAACTTCCGTTCTTTGGGTTGCATTTTTATGTGTTGCTCCCTCGTACTCATGTGGAGAAAAAGGAACTATCCATAAAACAGACAACCCATCACCGGGCTCTGAAGATTGTCTTGGTATGCTATTCTCCAGCGTTCTTGTTCTTGTTGGTCGTAGAATAATGTCGCCGAAATGCCAGCAACACGGAGGAACCAAGTTTGCGGCAGATATTTGAACCGAAGAAAGCAGAATATAATGTTGTCTTCTTGAGAAAGTGGTGCCCAGGGTAGAAGGGAGGGAAAACCGTGCGTGACAGGCTGGCTATTATTTTTATGGAAAGCAAGTAAACGCGAACAATTTCCTGTTCTGTCGCCCTTTGCCACCGTCTCGTGAAAAGTATTGAAGAAAAACATTACGGCGCGACGAGCTTTCTTCACCCGTCGACACCGCCGAGACGAATGCGCCAAACGCTGCGCAAACGTAATAAAATTAGAACGTCGGTGTTAAATCATCGCAACTCGTCAACCATCGGCCCCGCACGGCTCACACCATCCTCCCTTCCAGACGAAAATCCCCACCCTCCAAGAACCGCTTAATTTTCTTCACACACACTTGATTTTCTTCCCCAAGAAGTTCTCCCCCGAGACACCCCTTTTCGTGGGGTGCCTGTCTTCGTGCCGGGACGCGGGGAAAAGTTTTATGGAAGTAATGGTTTATTAAAAACGTTTCGCTCGCGGCTGTTAAAAACTGTCCGGCGCTGAGAAAAAGCGTACGGCTGCCGAATCTTGTTGGCGAAGGAAATGCGTGAGAAAAATGCGCTTCTTTCTTTGCCATACCCACCGCTCCCGTTCACCATTGTTTGTCGTTTGTGGTGGCTGGTGAAATGGGCGGTTGGGAGAAAGTGTGTACACTTTGCACTGTAACCAAGCGTCTCCGACCGAGCGCGGCCTTCCGAAGGTCAATGAAGAACGATTTTTACGATTTTATTACACGCACTTCGCTTGGGCACTTCACACCCGGCATCGTTCGCCTTCCCGCCGACAAATTCGTGTTGGTACAACTTGAGCAGGATGTACACACACAGGCACAAACACACCTTAGGAAAGACACACGATGACACACAGGACGTCTGTTGTCCCATGCGCCACGGAAAAACGCTCCCGTCTCCGGGCTGCTTGTTCTAACGTTTACGATCCACGATTTTACGAGCCCGGCTGTAGAGCGACACTCCCGCCTGCATTCCTTTCCACGAGGGTGCTGAGGACGACTTGGTGGAGAGGAAAGTTGCACGCACGCACGAACGCACACACGCTGGTGTCATAAATTATGACTCCAAGAATATTTATCCAGCTTCTCGTGCTGGGTTCAGCTCTTGCGAGCATTGACATAGGCAGCGGAGAAAATTTAATTGGAAAATTACGCACACCATACGTGTGACGGCGCGGGTCGTGAAGTATGGTTTCTTTCTTCTCATCGGGCAGAAGAAAATTCTAAGTAATTTTAAAGAAGGTGATATTTTTACTGCACGACTTTCGTAGCACTTGTGAACAAATTAAACCTATTGCAAAGAAACATAGCGTTCGCATGTTTATGTTTGCTTGCACGTGATTGTCTCATTATGTTTTCCCTAACGATCACAAGTAGTTATCCACCATGTAGTTTGATTCCCCCCCCTATACTTTTCCACTCAATAGTAATCAAATCAAACGAACGATTTCTTTGGCCCGAAATTGCACAACTCTGGCATTCAATTATTCCATGTTTTTTCTCCGCATGGTGCGTAATCCCTGTGTAAACTCGACAGCGAACACAAACGTTCGGTCGATAACTTCAAGCGCCTCTCCATTCGTCCGTGCGTGCGTGCGTGCGAATTTTCCTCCCGCCGGTTGGCGCTGCTGGAAAATGAATAAATTAACGTCAAGTTCGGAGAGGTGGCAGCCAAAAACACACAACCGTCCATCCGGAGGTCACCGGAAGTGAGGCTTCGCATTTTCGTTAGTTGGAGGAAACGAACGCAAAAAAAAGAAAACGATGCACCCAGCATCATCCTCCCGGGAAAACTCACCAAACCAGCGGCCCCTCACCTCCCGCCAATTTCTCCTTTGCAGTGCGTCACTTGTTTTCGACATCTTTAACAATAAAAACCACAAGAATACAGTTTTCCAACTGCTGCCGCCTCCACCCCCTCCTACTGCCCCCCCAGTGGAGCACTATCGGGCATGAATTAAAGATGAGATGAAAATAGAACCAGAATGTGTGTGTGTGTGGATGTTCGCCTATGTTTTCGGTCATGGCCGGATCGTCCGGCGCGTGTGTTTTTCAGACGAAAAAGAACTAGAAAGAAAATCGACACTAACGCCAGGATCCACCGGGACTCTAGCTCCCCCTCCCTCCCTCTCGCTCCACTTCACGGTGATTGAAGTGTGGAGAAGTATATTTCGGAACGATGTTTCCCGCGGATGTGCCACACACATTTATCGGAGGATGAAAAGAAGAACCACACACACTGGTGGAAGGAGGCTGGCCATAGCAGCGCGGGGAGCTTTGGGGAAACACGGAACGGAACTGGGGAGAGACTTCATCGTCACACTTCATTTAGCGAATGTGGTTGAAACCATTTACGGTGGATTGCCATTCCGACCGCGGTGTGGAAAATGATGCGGCCGGGGTTTGAATGGAAGTGTGCCGCTGTCAGTGCAGTTCAAAGACCTTCCTTCCTCCTGCACAACACCCCTCCATGTGCGATGCTTCCGTGCGGCCTCTGGAACCGAAGGATGGAAAATTCATCCAAAAGGATACCACCACACGTTCGGTTGTAGAACTGGGTAGGGGGAAAACCCCGAAGCAAACCCGATTCGAGATTAACCATATTCAAGGTTAGTCAGGATGGATATTCCCCGTTTACCCACTCCTCCCTCTCTTACCCTTTCTCACCCCACCGAGCAAACATATTCATACAAAGAGAGCGTGCTGGAGCTGTTGTAGAATTCGGTAGCTGTGTTTCGCCATTCGCTAGTTGGTCTCCGCTGCCTCGAAGGTTTTATCATTTTATTTTTGTTACCCAAACTCATCAGCCATCCATCCGGCCACGGGTGTGGTAGTCGGGGTCGGAAAATGCCCGGTGAGGCGCGGCATACATCATCAGCAAACGCTGCTGCAGCCCGCTGTCTAACGATTTCAATTAGAAGAATGTTATGGGAAAATGTTTTGCCGCAATGTGCTGCTCGGGTAAAAGTCAAGGGAAAAGGTTCATCCTACTACACGCGCTTGGCCCAGCGTTGTGTATGTTTGTGAAACGTGCCTCGAGGCTATTGGAAAATTTGGAACAAAATTAGCTTTCGTCGGATGGAGGATGTGAGAATCCTTTCAACGAAAAAAATCCACCATTGACGCAAGGGTCGGAATAGCTGGTTTGTGATGAATTATAAAAAAAAAAACTTGAAGAACAAAAATGCTGTAAGTGTTGAAAATGTTAAACGCTGAGATTGCTTTAAAATCTCGCTTTAAAACGGTAAATATGCTAACAAACAACCTGAAAATATTGTTAATGTAACTAACAATATATTATTGTACAATTTCTTGAGTCTGTTTGAAAAACAATGGTTAAAGGGGATTTTCCATTTGTATTTTTGTAAGTACCCGACTGTACCTAGGATTTGGGTCGAAAAAACAACGATAAGAATTCCCCATGTTCTCATGGCGAAAGCAGGAAAGGGCTGCGACGAGGGTCTACCATAATCTATTCATTAACGCTATCAGCAGTTTTCCATTTTCCACTCACGTGCCGTCATTACCTGTGCCCGGGGGGCGGGGGTGGTGGCGGGTTGTGGCAATGTGTGGATGTGCACGTGTGTGTGCTACCTTTGCCATCAAGTCTTGCCCCGATCCTCACGCCTTTCCTCGCCGCAAAAGTTCGGTAAGCACTCGCACTGCAAACGGCGAACTTCTACACCTGCACGTGGAAGAAAAGGCTTGCTGTTTTCCTTTTGCTTTCCTTATTTTAGAAACTGCCTGCCAAACCGCATCACATTCGCACGTGGCTGAAAAGAGGGACGGGAGGGTAATAATAGAAAATAAAACAATACAGAACGCACACATAATACACATACACACACGTGTGGAGCAGCAAACACATTGGCAAGCTTTAAAATAGAACAGACCACGTTGAATCAGGACCATAAACGGGTGAGGATTCAACGGGGGGGACTGGGGACTTTCAACAACTCCTTTCAGCCACATTTCCTTTTTCTGGTGGGCAAAGTTTTCTTTCCATGCACTTTAAATCCCCCCCCGTACCGCATTTTTCCGTCGTCGGAAAACAACTTTCTTTTGAATTCGTATTACCGAGGAAAAAGGAATAGGAATGTAAACGGTCGTGCAGAATTGGATGGGTTTTTAAAACGAACTTTACAGTAATTGAATATGTGCATGAATACCCGCGACGCGCATAAATGCAACAACATAGGCGAAAGGAACTGAGCTATAAAACTGCGACCTGAAGTTTTTCTTCACACATGATGGGTGAGGGGGAGGGGTGGAGGTTTTTCCAAATGCATTACCCAAGAAAAGGATGTTTTCCAACATCCCAACATACAGGAATCTTCCATTGAAACGGATGAATAGCGGCAGCGTCACATCTGTCAACTAGAGTTTATACTTTTCATTCACATTAAGCTAAAGATCGTCGGTTTGGAGTTTTGGGAGTGAATAATATTTTGCAGCTTCCACATTAAACCCCCTCTTCTTCGTCGTTGCCTTGTGAATGTTCGTGAGCGTGCACAACACACACATTTTCCGCTTACCATGCGACAGACCGGAATAGTGCTTTGGTATTTTTTATAGTTTTCCGTTGTACGTGAATGGATATGCGATCGTAGCGTGTGGTTTTCTCTGGTTTTTACGTTTTATATATCTTATGGGTTGTTTGTTTCTTTCTTTCGTTCCACAAGCTGCCTTTGAGAGTAAGTATTATATTTGCGCTTTTTCTTCACCGAAACCGCCTATACATTACCTTCTTTTAGTTGTGCTGTGTTTTTAATTCGCTCATCAGCTAAATTTTCCTGTCCTTCCTAAAGTGTCTGGCTGTCTAGTGCTTTCTTTTTGGCGTTGGTAGTTAGAGCCTTGTAACGTACCAACTCACTGTCACACTATATTTTCCCCATCATTTGCACGCACCTTCCACACATTGCTTGCAATCGAATGTTGTGTTTTACTCTTTTCATCACCCCCCCTCGGTCAAACATCATTCCACCTAAACTCACACTCGCACTGAAAAGCTAGATTTATTCTTCATAACTAAATGCTTCCCATCAATCAACCTCTTGTCCCCCGGTGACCTTAATATAGCGCACGTTATGTTTATCGTGACCATCCAGGCCAGTGAGCGGATTGAAAAGCGGAAAACGTTTCTCCAACTCCTGGTCGCTAAACGAAACGCCCACACGACGCGAGAGTCGCCTGCCTAGCGATACAAATCAACAGGTTGGCTTTCTATCGGGCGCGCCGAACCTTTCCCACCGACTGGGGAAAAGCGAAGTTGGGCGAGCGAAGGGCAATGTGCATCCACATCGGTCACTTTGCGTGTAAACAAATTAAATCGCCGGTCGATCCGACTACTGTCCGCTAGACTGACTGACGGACAGATAGTCTCTGACAGCAAACCGGCCACCGGAAAGAGAGAGCTCCTCCTCGCGCCTTCACTCATCCGGATACCGATCATATCGATCTTATCTAAACAAATCGATCCCACACCACCACCCATCCAACCCCCGCTGGAGTGATGGACTTGATCTTGATGTACTAGAATTAGGGTCTACTTTACAGAATTCAACGAGAAAGTTTGTGATTTTTTATTCCATTTGCTGTTTTTGACTTGATTCTTTATTTATTTAAATTTATGAGTATACATTTTTCTTTAATTTTTATTGCTTCCCTTGGGGTTCACTAATTCTTTTCCCTTTTTTTCGGAAAATTTATCTCAAATTTCCACAACTTGAGCATAACGATACCCCCCGATCCCGCGAGAAACCCCTTCCTCCAACAGACGAGTGAGAAAGAGATCGTGCCGTGGTGGGGAGTCGTTGGAGCACCACACTTTTGTTCCACGTGAGATTCCCCAAACTCTTTTTTCTCACTCTCCTCCGTTGCATCTCATCGTATGCTTTTCCGCCGCATCCCTTAGTAGTTGTGACAGGGCAGTTTCTATTGGATGCATTTATCCGTTTAATGATCAAGTGCTTATTTTAAATAGCACTTCCTACAAACAGTTCAATATTTGGTTGAGGTTTTTAAAGTCTACCAGGTTTGCATCGTCTTTATTGTCTGTTGGTTTTGTTTTCTTTGCAATCTCTTATTGAATGACGATCAATAATTAAGTGTATTTTACTTTTAAATAAATATAACTGAATACTTTCTTATTTTCGACACTGTCAATAACTAGCACTATGAGCAAACACCTTTAGCAAATGATTAAAGGGTTAAGCTTTTTTGTGGTTTTCTTTCTCGTTTCGCGTTCGACAAACCTGCGTGGAAAAACGGTTCTCCCCCGACTAAAAATGATCACACCGGATGAGAACCAAAAGTAGTCCCAAAAACAAAGGAAAACCGAGCGAAAGAGAGAGAGAAACAAAGAGAAGAAGATGAAAAATGTCTCACCCCGAGAGAAGCGGGAGAAACCGCGTACTTTTCCGACCGAATGCCACGGGCCTGAGACGACAAAAAAGGCGAGAGGAGTTCGCGGGTTGCGTTTGTTGTTGGCTTGAAAGGTTTTTTTTTTCTTTGGTTTCTCTCCAATCTCTCTTCCCGCTCCACTCCAGACCGAACGGCAGTGGGATGGAAAGTTGTCCAGGGAATGGTGGTGGGGTACCGCGTGTGTATCGTAAGGTAGAAGGAAAAACATGTTCCCACACAGACACACACTTTGGCTGTGGCTGACCAGCCCTCGGCGAAGGGCAAGTGTGCGGCAAAGGTGGCGGCTTTGTGGTGATGGTGGTGGGATTACAACTCCTTCCACGGCCCCGGCGAGTTTGTTGCTGGTTGTTGATGGTGCATTTTGGAACGGTTTTCCATCGCCGTCGGTTGTGTCGCGATCGTTGTTGTTTTTGGCCGCCGCGCCAATCGGTTCGATTCCTCCGTTTGTTTGGTTGGTTTGTTTATGTTTACCTCGCGCAGCATAAGGAACCGAGGCCGCGTGTTGTTTGTTGTTCCACTTGCCATGATCATTGATCTGATCGCGGGTCGCCTTTGGGAAAACATGTGATAAAAGTGCATCGTCGGGTGAAGCGAATTAACGTGTCAATAACGGTGGTTAAAGTGCCCTGAATTTGCGCAACCAAATTTTGCAGAAGGAGGAATGTTGATCCGAAGCCACATTCAAAAAGTTAACGGACAAATACCGTACTTTAACCCGACGTGCTTTCGGTTTACAGTGTATTGATTGCATTTCCCAAAACTCTGTGTGTAACCGTTTATGTTTAATGCGCAACGCGCTTTACGACACATTGTCCGTTAGTTGTTGCCGTTTGAGCAATTGACCCCCCGGCGAGGTGGCGCCTCGGCGTGTGACGTGAGTGTTAGTTTTTCTCGACTCAAATCGTCGTGTTCTCCGTGTGCGCCGTTTTCCGACAGCTTTCTTCGGCGTTCTTCGCAGAGCCAAAGGCACCAAATTGGACCCCGGGTTGGCTAGCGGTAAAATCATGGAACACGGAGTAAAGTGACGGTCGGCTCAAATGCCATGCATGCGTTGACATCGTTTTAGCATCCCTCTACCAAACCTCCCCGCATCACAGTCGAGAGCGATTGGACTGTTGAAGCATTTTCCACCGGTTGAAGTGATCGTCGCTTGCGGTTAGGAAAGAAATACAGCATTACCTCTGCGGTGTTCAATGTTAGAAGTTTTGTGAATGAATCAGCACAACGAGAAAAGCCGGTTGAAGCGATCGGCCGTAGCGCAACAAGTGGCACACCAGCACAGCTACCATTGCCAGTAGCAGCAATTGAACAAGTGTGTGCAGCCTTATAACTGTGTCCGCCGACAGCTGAGAGGGGAATTCCTGCGGAGGATCTTGCGGCCCTGATTCGGGACCAACCGGTACCGCAGAACGGAAGAACCGATGTTGATTTTTTACTATGTTGAGGTATGTGTGTGGCGTAATTAAATTAATAGGCTGGCTGGTCTGATGTGGTTCAGTTTTTTTTTTGTTTTGTATTTATTCCCAGCCCATTTTGGGAAACGGTTTTCTATGGCTTGGCTGAAGTGGAAAAGTATTATAATTGGCAGGAACTTGATGTCATCTTCGTTCCAGTGCTTTGAAGGAACGCATCTTTTTTATATTTTAGCTTTTTTTAATGCATAGACTTCTCGACAAACTCGACCAATACTGAACAGTCGATTTTCAAACTTTCATCAAACCTTTTTTTTAAACTTTTTTCAAACAAACAAAACAAGCATGTACACATATGTCAAGGTATATCCACCAAACTTATACAATAAGGTTTATACAACACAGGGAAGTCGATTAAATATATCAACAATTTGAAATACGCCGTTTTGTAACTATTAAATTAAAACATAACTCTCTAATAAAGAGTTAAAACCATAATTCTTTTCTCAATCCCTTTTTCACCGAGCATTGCCGGGTGTCAAGCCTAGTGGTAGTATAATTTGTGAAGTATGTCTTCAACCAGTTGTGCTTCAAACACACAACAGCATCAGGAAACGGTTTCCCGTGTTATACATTTTACGTTACGTTTAACTCAAGAAACCCCAGATAAAACGAACAAAATTTATATAAAAATCCCCATACAGTTCTGCCATGCGTTAACTCAATGTGTAGCTTTAGTTTTAGAAAAAAAATTCCCAATTTTAAACCGGGCGATTTATTTTTATTAAAATATAGTTGGTGTTTTTAAAACTCTAATCATTTCACATATAACATGTTGCGGGAACAACACGATGCTGATGAGCGGGAAACCTAAACAGACAAGTCCACTGATCAGTTCGAAATCCGTTTCGAAATCGTTTGGTTCGATTGAGACACGGGCGCCAGCAACATCATCGACGGGGTTCGAGATCGGTCCCAGAGCTGTAATAAATGGTGGAACCGTTTTGAAATCGGAGTGGTGAGCGTTTGCTGCCACCTTCTTAGAACTTAGTTTTCCACTGGTTTCGATCTTTTCTTTTTTTAATTCTTCATCTATTCGCCAGTCCAACATAACTCTTGTTACCACGTCACAGCCACTGGGTGGGATCATAAAAGGGGGGTTTGAAAACCTCCAAACGTTGACCTGCATTCAACTGTCCCGGCCACCCCGTGCTGTGTTGCACTCAGTTTGTCTTTCCCACCCCCCAAGAGTTCAATCGGTTGGTCGCAAATTTAAATATTTACTCTTGAAATGTTGATGACAGCCGAAGCCCCGTTTCGGGTTTGGCCGGCGAAGGAATGAATTTTATTCGTCCCCGAGGTCCAATTTCGACACGCTTGCTTTGCTTGCTTGCTTGCAGCTTGGCAATAGAATCTTGTCGACTGACCCGAGAATGGAAACTCGCCACTCGCCGCAGCTTTAGGATGATGAAAACCCATTGGCACCACTTTTTCACCTCCCTTTTCCCAGATGGAACGCACTTCGATGTATCGCACCAGAGTGTTTGGTGTGGTTGTGTGTTTAAGGTAAACGTTTGGATATGCTACTATTGATGTCAAGCTTGACATTTCGGATACATGTCGCTGCCTTTAGGAGAGGCAAACATGCAAAGATGAGCGACGGAACCAACCGAACCAGATAGCCAATTTGTCAACGTACTGCGCTACTGAGACCGATGTGTTTCCCTTCTTGTCGTACAGCTTGCTTCGGATGCTTTCAATTAAGCTAACCACAAACTAGCTCGTGTGTAAAACTTTTATGCTCGGTACCTTTTT
This sequence comes from Anopheles coustani, assembly GCF_943734705.1. Classification (NCBI taxonomy): domain Eukaryota; kingdom Metazoa; phylum Arthropoda; class Insecta; order Diptera; family Culicidae; genus Anopheles; species Anopheles coustani. The sequence continues at coordinate 26,163,843 of NC_071288.1, forward strand.
ACTAATTTTTTTTTTCACCTTCTACACGGTGTCGACAAAATCAACTTAAGGACTGTGTTTGCATCTTCCATTCCGCCGAAGGCAAACACGGTCCAGCATCCTCCACACGTCGAAGGTTTGTCTTTACTGAGTCACCCCTTACCCCACATTTCGCAGGTTTTCCAAAAAGTTAGGAAATGTTTTACGACCACAAGTGTGTGCGTTCGAAGATGAGAGTTTTTTTTCAGCTTCTACCTTCGTTAAAGCTTTTTTTTCCTCCACCCAAAGATATCTAAAGACGCTAACCACATTGCCAAGTGTGCATATTTTCCCATCCCCGCGTCTGTCGTGGGTGCATGAGCTCCAACCTTCTACGGTTTGGCCATGGGAAGGCAACCAAATACGCCGATACACGTTTGCAGCAGCAGTTGGGAAATGGAATGGTTTCAAACGGATTTTCAGTTGTAACCGATATCATCGACTACTGGCTTCCCGCTCTCGAGTGCTGTGTCCATGTCCGTCTGCCAGTCCGTCTATCAGTTTTGCCTTACGTTTGTCAGTGCCTGCTCTGACGCACTCGACTCCCGAAGGGTGTGACGCCGATAACTTTGAAATGACTCAAATTTCACAAAGTGTAATTCATCCGGCGTGTCTCGGATATATTGGAGCGTGGGGAAAATAAGACGTTGGGTGACGCTATCGCTGGGATATTTCATAATAGTATATTAACGGTTGATCTGTGTACCAACTCGATTTCATCATTTCGATTTAGAAGTCGTCTAGAAAATGACTACTTTGAGAAATGTAATGTTTATTGTAGTGATGAGAATAAAAACTTTTTTCAAAGAGATCAAAACATCAGAGAAAACAATAATTACAGTGATGCAATTTTACTCCTTTGTGATTTGAAAAGCATAAAATGATTTATTAGTCGTCGCAGAGCTTTAAATCCATGGCAATGATTCGAATCCCAAAAGAATGAATCAGTGAGTAAAAGTGTTGCTAGTCGTCATAGAGATTCGAATCCCAAGAGTGAGTAAAAGGGTTACTAGTTACCACAGAGAATCAAATCCCAAACTGAGATTCAAATCTCAAATAGGGGTTCGAATCCCAAACTGTATGTGTATTCATAAATAGTTCGTATATAAAGTCCCAGTTTGAGCTTCGAATCCCAGTTTGAGATTCGATTCTCTGTGGCGACTAGTAACTCTTTTGCTTACTCTTAGGATTGGAATCCTTATACTCACTCATTCACTCTTTTGGGATTCGAATCCTTTGTAGGTTTCAAATAAAAAAGGAGTAACAAAAACTATCCGTAAGAATTTAAATCAATCATTCATCAGTAAAATTCAACTCAATCACTCATTCTTGCTCAGTTCGCACATCACTAGTTTCTTGCACTAAACTTAACAAATTTAGCACGTTGCCCTTGGGCGATTAAGATTTTTTCTATTTAAAAAAGTTAGCTGGTAACGTTTTATGTTCCATTTTGTACGAGATCTGCAATAAATTGCAACTTCTTCTCGTTATACGCCAGTTTAAAGCGGCGCATCTCGGCAGTTTCAGTGTAGCACAAAAAATAACACGGCTCGAAATAAACTGAATTATTATGTCATATGTCATGTGTTTATGATCCCCCTTCCGGGCCATCCTTGGCCGCTTTTCCCGTTGCCATCACATGCCTAACCGCGTCCTGGTTAAATATCAATTCTTGAATAACTCACAGAAAAAAACTTGTCGCGGCAAAAATGTCGGCTCAAGCTCAAGTGTTCATTTTAAGAAACTAAACAGCTGCACCAGCAGGTCGTATTGTTTTGTTTTACTATGCTTCTGGGGTTGATGTTCCCTTATCAATTTTTTTTTGTGTGCCTTACATGTTTGCCAAGAAGATAAATCGTTCATTTATAAGTGTACATATTTTATCCGTTGTGTTGTATCTTTGTTTGGCGGAAGAGTATTCCGGTTGCTTATTGTCAGGGTTGAGCACGGGCGCAAGTTATGCTACCGTTTTGCAGCTGCTGCCCGTCAACCGTGAGGTCACTTTATAAATCACAATAAACAAAAACAGATTGCTCAAAACCGGTGTGCGATAGTAATTAATTATTAACACAAAAAGGTCCCCATCGTCGTCGTCGTCGTCTTTTGATGATGATGGGTGGAAAAAGCGGAAAAGCTGTAATCTACCCTAGGAACGGGTGTGTGTAACGTAACACTTGAATTCCTTCTCAATCTTTGTCGGGTCACGCTTGATCGGTTGGTCAAGGGCAAAACGAAGACGCAACGCGCAACAAAGCCCCACATATAAAACGTCTTCTCGAGCACTCGAAGTTTCATCGCGGCGTTGAAATTCGACCTTTTTTTTTTGCTGTCGACTAAATCAACGATCATCAGTCCGTGAAAAACTGCCACCGGGTAGACAAATAACGGTTCGTTTGATCGCTTTTTCACTCACGGACGACTTTAGCTTCTCGTGCCGTGTTTCGTCGGTTCCGATCGATCGGATGCCCACCCATCCAGCTTTTGACCACCGTTTCATCAATCCGAAGCCCTGTATAATGTCAAATTCTTATGCACAAATTGATCATCCCACCCGTTGATCGGAGGGTGTAGGGTTTTCCGCTGCTCGCCGCGAGACGAATGCAAGCGGAAAGAGCCAACAAAATCCCAACGGAGCGGAAATGAAACCACGGGCTTGGTTTCTTCCTTGGTGGGCAGTGGCGGGATGGAAATCCGAACACCGGTGGAAATTATCATCTACCGGTTGGGTAGATCGTCGATTTAAGGTAGAAAAGAATGCTCAGGAGGATGGAAGCTTCGAGTTCGATTAATTTGTTACCACAACGGTGTTCGATTAATTAAACCACGGCTTCCCCTCGGCTAGAGGTTGTCGTCGTAGGTTTCCAACCTTTTCCGTGCGCAACCTTTCCATCCGAACGGAAACAGTTAGCCAAAGGGACTAATTAAATAATGATTTTATGGTGGGATTATTATTGAGAACCTAAAAACATCCACGATCGTTCGAATGGGTTCTTGAACATTTTTATCTTGCTATAAAATCAATCTTCAAGTTCAAAGACGACTCTCAATTTGGAATAGATCAACACAGACACATACACATTCAATTCATTCTGATATGATATTCAAAGTATATAACCTTTTTTGGCAGTTAGCTATTAAAAATGGAATAAAAACAATCGACGCACAAACAGTGTCTGGTAAACTAGCTTTTTGAAAATAAAGAATTCAAAATAAACCCCCTTCGTTACCGGATCATACAAAGTACACAAAACACCAGACGCACACGGTTGAATGGCAAATGCTCCCACGACAAACCGTAATCGTGATGGGAATGATAATAGATGACGAAATGGGCAGACAGTCCTCCTTTCAACCCCTTCATCGGGTGCGTTTTAGTCTCCGACGGGTTATGTTGTTAACGGACAAGGAATACGTGGAGGAAGAAAATTCAAACCGAGAAGGTAGGGCGCGAAGGGAGGAGTAACATGTATTCCATTCAACTGCGAGTGTGCGTCATGCTGCGCTGCGGAAGAGATGTCAAGAAACTTTCTTGCGAAGCCAGAAATCTTGCGGAGAACTCCCCAGAACTGTGGTGTGGAATATGGAGCCCTGGTGGGGGTGGGAAAAGGCTAAAAAGCACCGTAATTGAAACTAGAATATGCATAACATGACCCCGAAGCACCGTCTTTTCCGTCGGCGTGTGCTTCAGCCTCTCCCGGGCGGGATGTCTTCTGCTGTGTTCTTTAATGAGCTACTCATTAAAGTGGAAGCCCCGTTTGTTGCTGCATGTGCGAGAAAGGCACATGTGAAAATATTCCCGTGCGGAAATGGACCGTTTTTCTTTTCATTTTGTAGATGGGATACATTTTGCGTTGATGGAGTGTAGCCCGTTTGGAGCTTTGAGCCTCTCAGTTGGTAAGAATTGGTGTGTCTCTGAGGGCGTGACAATTTACTGACGATTAAAACTAAAACACTTGGGATGCTCGGTTGAAGTGACGAAAAATGTTGAACCCAAGAAAACATGCCGTTTATAATTTATTTCATTACACCATTTAATTTTACTATGTGTAGTACTCATTACACAGATAGAGTCAGGCCAGAGAGAGTTAGATTATCAAGCAAATAAAAATGTTTCTCTAAGCTGTTCGATGTCTTTCAAATGGATTACGTACATGCCGGTACCGAACAATATCATCCCACGATGGTGATCGGAGAACACACCAATCGCTTTCAATTTCACTTCCAATCGAAAGATTTGCCCATCGAAGCCCAGCCGCCTCCTCCGGGCAAGCGACGAACGGGAAAACCGTCTCGCGCGCAACGTGCGTGCGAAGGCGTGCCGGAATTGAATTACCTTTACTCGTTCACATCCGCGTGACGATCGACGACTTTTTCGTCTCGAGCAATAAGAGTGGATGCTGCTTAACAAAGCAACAAGTAACGTGTAGTAATGCAGCACGTCAAATCGATTTGATTATTTAGAAATTTTGTTTCAAAAGGGTCGGCGTAAGGTAAAGTGGTTTTATATGAAAATAATTCAAAGATGTATTCTTCATACAATAACATACGAACCCGATGCTTGCTGGTGGTCCGATTCGAATGAAACACGTTATTAGAAACCTTCCAACGGAACTTTCAAGTGCCTCAGCACACAACAGCCAGCTGTGCGTGCCCGAGTGGGTTGGCGTTCGGGTCCAATGAATAATGGAAATCATAAAAATAAGTACGATATTAATATTTATCGTTTAGAAAAAAAAACGACAACAAAACTGCGAAAACCTACACCCTAACGGTGAATTACGAGTGAAGAAAAGGCAAGAGAAGAAGAGGCACAAGAATGCGTTACCGTTGGGAGGAAAAACCGGGTATGTTCCCTCCTCGAAGCACCCACTTGGTACGAAGGAAAACCGCGCGGTTCGGTTGGAAGTTTCTCCTAAACGAGACCTAATCCAGCCCCCCGAAACACACCAACACACAGATCACGCTCTTCGTTGTCGCACGGTTCGCGACACTTGCACTTTCCTGCAATCGCATATGCAAGTGGCATGCAGTGTGTGACAGGTCGCTCCTCTTCCTCTTCCCTCCCTTTTGAACGCGGAAACGGTTCAACCTGGCTAAAGCCGCCTTCCCACGGGAGAGAAGCAGAAGGTGCTGGATGGATGCTGCGGGCTTTGGCTGACCCTTATGTGCAGCCTCCGCTCTGCAGCCACGGATCACGGTACGGATACGCACCGCCAAGGGCCGGTAACGATAAAGTCACGTTCTCGCACTCTGTTGCTTTCTTTATCCCTTTCCCATCAACCCGGCGGGGTGAGTAATGATTGTTGATTTATCCACTTTCATCTTTCGAGGTTATGGTGAAAAAAAAGAATGTGTGCGGTTGAAAAATGGTTCCAGTAATGTTGTCGACTGGTTATGCTTTAACAATTTAACCCGTAATATGTTTCACTTTACCGACACGTGGATCATCCCGCTTGATCCCGGAGAACTTTTTCCACTTGTGATTGCAGAAAATCCTTCCTTTTTCGTATTCGTGTGCAAATACAGGGTTTCGATCCATATAATGGAATGTTTCAATAGGTAGAGAAAACATTTTAAAAGCATAGGGGATATTTCCAACCGGTTGAGAGAACTTTGCAATCATATAGGGGAATATTTCAGACAGCTAGGGGAATCGTGCAAACCCACCGGGGAGCTTTGCAATCGGTTAGGGGAGTCGTCAACCTCACAAAAGTCTTCGATTGTTATAATTTGTTTGTTTACTTTGATCCACCCCTGTACGTGCACGCAAAAAAAGCAAATTAATCACTATGTATTTTTATTTGTCTATTAATTTAATTAAATTTTGCATCTTCGATTTTTGCATCAACCATTTTACAATCGTTTGTCAAGCAACGAATTTGGAACGATAAACGAGGAGAACCTCACATCGAATAGCACACATTGACTTGTCACTTCGCGTTTACCTCAATGGTCGAGAAAAAGCAGAAAAATCGAAGAATATTGTTGTATTTTAGTTTTAAAAAACTTATACGATTTTCAAATACTTAATTATCCAAAGTAATATCATTCCTTGGCATAGTGGGCACGATGAGTTTTGGGAAGTCAAGGTTGCAAGGCTCTCCGGTAGATTTTTACGATTCCCCTAGCTGTCTGAAACATTCCCCTATATGATTGCAAAGTTCTCTCAACCGATTGAAAATATCCCCTATGGATTTGAATTGTTCTCTCTACCTATTGAAACATTCCGTTATATGGATCGAAACCCTGTAAATTAGTGTCATTGAATCAATCGTAATATATGCCACACACCTTCTCCCCTTTGCATTTGTTATGTTTGTGATCCTTTTATGTAACGTTTTAAACATCTATCCAATGATCCGATGCGATACAAAAACGTTACATGGTTCGTTGCGAGGAACGCCCACCCGAATCGGAAGGTTTCCATCATTCCATCAGTTCGGAAAGGACAAAATGTGAACACAAGTGGGATTGGTAGGAGGCTATAATTGAAAGGTTGTCGGTGTTTTGCACGGAAACCAATCGAATTGGGGATCGTATGGTAGAGGAGGGAGGGCAAATGTGGCTGCCTGATTTCGAATGCCGATTCCATTCCGCTCACATCACGAAGGGGCGCGATCCAGTACAGGATACTCTCTATCGAACGTATCGTTCCCAGGGAAAGCCAACATGGGAGAACACGAGGTGCTAAATGGACGTAAATGGCTGGTGTCAGCGAGCGCTGAATTATATGGTGGCAGGAAATTGTTTCAAAATCTGCACCCTTCCTTCCCCATTCTCCGTCCCGGCTCTAGCCCGCTCGCCTCCAAAATCGGGGCGCACGCAAAGGAAGTGAACGGCTGAAGAGAACGGTCCCGGGGTGCGAGGGCAGTGCAGCTAAACCGTCGGGAAAGGCGGGAAACATCTTGATATTACCACTCCTGGCACAGATCTCGATCTGACGATGCTCCGGAGCTCGAACGAGAGATATGCATGATGTAAACTCCGCCGTTCGTCCGCTTTTTTTTGTTTTATTCATTTTGTTATATTTTTCTGGTACAGGTTCGACAGTACTTTTACTATTTCACTTGCGACCTACCCGTAGGGTAAGGGATTATTTTTTCCTCTGTCGTCTCCTCGCCGTGACAGCGAGATTGGTCCTCCCCGTTTCGGTGGGTTGTGTGATTCGTCCAACAAATTATAGAGAGTATAACCTAATGAACATTAGCCAACACGAGGGCAACGAGGTGGAGGGGTTGGTACAGCTTACAGCGATGGAGTTGTTGTAAATACCTGCCCTACGAGAGAGAGGAGCGGGGTGTGGAAAGCGTGTTTCGATTTCATAATTTTCCGGCTTTCCTCAGGACTCGAACGAAACGAAGTCGTCCAACGCTATCGAATCTGAGGAGGCAAAAAGTCGCGTTTTCCTATCTAATCATCGGGTGGGGCCACATCGTTCCATTCGTTCTCTTTGAGGGATGTTTTTTTTTTTTGCTGTGTTATCCTTCCCTCTGGTTTGAAGAATAAATACACCTCCGGTGGTCATTTTTTATTAGCACACATTCATTCAACGTGATTACGGCGAACGAAGGGCGCAGCCCTTAGCTTAATGTCGACGGTATATATCTTTTACGGGTTTGCTTCCGCCAAACTCACCCTTGGTCAAATGAATGGCCCTAGGAGGGCACCGAAAGCCTGCTGAAGTGAAGTGTAAAAAATGCCCCACGAGTCAGCAAACTCACTTTTCCGCGCCAAGGTGACGCATGATGCAATTTATGATTTCAAATTAAAATGCCCACAGTTGTTGGGGCCCGTTCACAGAAGTTCATAAGTTCGCTGATGAAAGATCATTCCTTTGCCTGGGAATTTGGACATCCTGGGAATCTGTTTTCCATTGCAGTAAATATAGCGGTATCTATATTAAAGGGACGCACGAAGCAAAACAAATATTCACCACGATTAGCAATTAGATAATCCTCATCATCAAGCGTGTGCTGCTGGTTCGGATTAGATAAAATCCTCCTCTGAGCTCGATTAACTTTTTTCTCCGCCCGACGCGACGGTAATCGAATAAAATGCTGAAACATTTCCCTTTCTTTTCCCTAGCCAACCGTAAATGCCCCCCCCCCCCCCCGTTCCGTGTGCGTCTTTTTTTACATAATCCGCGGGAATCATCATCGCAAGAGCATACGCACGATCGTCTCTTCAGCTCGCGTGATTACGCAGCATACATACAGATGGGGACTTTCCGATGAGTTGATTCCATTTGCTCGCATCACATAGTGAAGCCCTTCACCGGCTGGAGTGTACCATTTGGGGAACTAATAACAAAAAAAGCAGACGATCCACCACCACGTGACACACAAAGTGAATAAAGCTTGCGCAAGTGAAAACGAAGCAGCACTTTGCCAATCGAAACCATTACGTTCGACTGATCAAATCTAATATCTTCCTATTGCTCATCGCAATGTCGCCTCGCGTTTGATTACTGACAAATTTTTCACTCGATTCTCAATCATAGTGACGCGTTTGTGACGCACGTTGTTATTTGTCAACGCACGAGGAAAATCCCACACCTCACGTATTTTATCGCGCCTCTCGAGCCCTTTTCGGTTGACCTGCAAATCACAATTTTCACGCTTTTCTACGCTCTTAAGTGTGCGTGTGTGTTTGGTTGGGATACCGTGAAATGAATTTTTGTTGTTTGACACTCAAGGTCCGTTCCGCCTTTCATCATGCGAACCTTCGAACGAGCTCTGTTGCGGTGGGGTAAGGGAGGGTAGTGATGGCTTTCAAAATTAGCGGCCTCTTTCGGCGGGGCAAAACCGACCGTGTTTGCGGTACGCCTTGAAGGAGAAGAGCTCTCTTGATTGAATAGAAAACCTGTAGCAAGAAGCTTTCGGTGAAGGAAGCATCAAGGGTCGATGCAGTGTTTTATGTTGCGATGGGTATTTAATTTGATCAATTTTCTCAATAATGACGATTATTGTTTACCTTAACCCTACAGGTGCGAAGTTGCTTAACAACAAAATCTTTATTTTTCTTTGGGGACGTGTACGTCTGACATATTCACTTACAATCATGTTGTGCAGAATTATTTCTGGTTTGAAAAATTTTAATTTTCGGAAAACTGGGAATTTTAATACAACTTTGGTATACAACTCCTTCTCACATTTTTTTTAAACCAAAATTCCGCATGGGAATTGGGAAACCAAACATAATATAGTTTTTATTTATATGTTTTTAGTTGAGCTTCATTGTCATAGAAATATTTATGATTTCGTGCAGTTTAATTTATTTTATCGATAATCTAAAAATTGGAAATGTTTTCTCAAATGTTCCTCTGAAGAGAACGTTTAGCAACTAACTAATAAATGAAAAAAGGTATTTTTGAATGGCTTATCAATACAATACAATACTGTCAGTACTGGGCTTTCTCTTATTGTTTAAAAATTGTGAAAAACTTTATCGCAACGTTTTCCTATTGCAATGCACTGTTTTTCCATCCATAAAATACATTTAATTAGACTGGTTAAAATACATCTCCAATGCGTTTTGTTTACTTGCACTTGTATTCAACATGCCTTGCCGTAAACGGTTCACCGACGCTCACACAAAGTAAGGAAGCGTTAAAAGATATACTTTGTACACCGTTGGTTTTGATTCAGCAAATGGGAACCGCTTTGTAACATAGCGGTCAAGTTTATTGACTTTCGAATCATGTATCAATTATGCAAATGCTGGTTCAATTGCAGCAGCAGCAGCACGTGGGCCGATGCACTATTTCCCTACCTCCGGGTGAGGTCAGCAAGTGTCAAAACGGAAAGCACAAAAGTGAATTTATTTCTCCAGAGTAAACCCTTTCCCCGTCCATTGCGAATCCATTGCTTCCTTCCTCTTCGGGGGTGCGCACCTTCTGGTGCAACTTTCTCGTACTCGAAAGAAACCAAAGAGCGCTAGAGCCGTACCCCCTCGGGTCCCGGTGTTGGTCAACTTGGCAGAAGGATCGCTTAAATCCCCCCAACAGCCCAGCCGTAAGCGAATCTCGAATCAGGACGAATGGACAAACAACTGCAAGCCATCTCGAGCGAAACGACGGCTAAGTCGTGAGGATGAGGCTGGCGGGCAACTGGACAGCGGGACCACCCGTTACGATGGTGGAAGTTTCAAGCGACCTGATCCGACGATAGCTAACGTCGTCGGTGCCCAATGGGAGGGAAAACGAGACGCCCGGCGGTCAAGGTGCAGCCAGCGGAGCAACGGAACAAATTAAGTCGTCGTCGTCGTCGACGTCGCCAGCTTGAAGTATTTCACTTTTCCCTTCGCTGCTGCTGCTGTTGTCATAACCCTTGAAAGGTGCTGAGGGTAGCTTTCGGGGTCGTTTCAGTTCACGGTGGGTCCCTCCAGCGTTCGGTCCGGGACAACCCCACTCCTCCCCCTTTTCCAGTGCGTTGTTGCCAAATTGGCGAAAGGAGAGTCGACACACAAACGTCCACGGAGAGGCGCGGTTCGCGAAAACGTTGCGGTTCCGAAATAACAGTGGAGACAAAAAAAAACCTCTCCACCACAGCCAAGCGAAGCGGAAACCAATTTGCGAAAATGTCAAAAAATGTCAGTCGAATCGTGATGGGTTATTTTCGAGCGAAAGAAAACAAAAATCAATCCTTTCTCGCAATCATACATATATTTTCTTTCGTAATTCTTTCGTCACGCAGGAAAAGGGAGAGGGAGGAGGGAGGGGGCTATTGGGAGCGCCATACCACTGATGCATGGTGCGTGGTAATTATAAACGCATTTCTTAATGACATCCGAGCCCCTTACCCTGTTTGGACGGATAGGTGATTTTTACAATTTAATTCGTTAGCGACTTTAAAACTATCTTTAAGCAGTGCAATTAAAAGACGGTTAAAATATTTGCGTGTGTCATTTATACACTTCCGGCTAGTGCATTGGACAGTAAGGGAGAGTTTGGGAGGTAGAAAAACGCTTCACGCGCCGTACCGGTCACTTGTAAAGTGGCGTGCAACGGTCACATAATTGAAAACATGTCTAATTAAGTAACCTTCTGGAGCAAAAGTGATGGGAAGGGATCCCGGGGGAGGGCGCGTAACACGTACATCAAACCAACCTAACGATCCATTGCATCTTACCTCAAGCTGGGCCCAATCTTTACGACACCTTTCGATATCTTAAAAAAATGCCGGTGGTATCTGTGTGGGCCCGTGAAATGTATCCACCCTCCGGTGGAAAGCTGGAATTAAATTTCTTCCTTCTCGATCGCAACGGAACCGATTTTTCCGTGCGTGTGATCGCTCCGATTTTGCTCCTCTCCTTCCCGATTCACTTTCTTTCGACGCTTGAGGGAATACTTTTCCAAACACACACCATCCTGGTCGCTTTTGCTGGCATGCACAACTTCAACACATTTGCAATCTTTCACCCTTCGCCCACGGCGATGAACCGGAACCGGCACGACGCCGGGTGACAGTTCCATTAGGCACACAAACACACCATCGTGCAGGAAATGGAATGGTAATTTGATAAAACGTCAGCATAGAAAATAAAATCTGTTACAAAACGTTTTTCTCAGTTTGCCTCAAAGATTGATATCTAACTCGGGGGGCACTTTTATAAAATACTTGCGATGTGTAGGAAAAGATTGCGATAGGAAAACGGACACTATTTGCATTTGGTACGCGTGACCAACAATCTTTAGTAAGTGCATAAGACATTCCACTGCTTTGGAAGGGAAGGGATAAGCTGCTCAAAGTGCTGTGAAACGGTTTGCGTGGAATATTACTACATTTCCCAAGCCGTACATTACGTAAACGCTCGTCGTCTTCTGATGCATGTAAAAGCATTAGTGCATTTATACACTAAATAGTTTGCAAGCAAGGAATGGTGCCTATGGCGCAGCGGCAGCGCTAGGAAACATCACGCCACAGGTGCGGGATCGAATCTCGAGTCTGACCCGGTATTACGAACAGATTTTATAACTAGATCGACTTTTCGTTCGCAGAAACTTTCTTCGGAGATAGGCCTTGTTCCACTAGGGGATGTTGTGCCAAATTAAAAAAAAAGTACACAAGCCAAGGAAAAGTGTTTCGGAAGCTGCAAAAATGTGCTTCAGTTTCAAGCTGCTTTTAAACATCTTGATCATCCCCCGATCATCGATCATTACGAAACCATTCTGCGCGCATGAGACCTCTCTCTTTTGGTGTTCATCGTTTCACTGCACGAACATTTTCTGTGCGAATTGTGATTTTCTTTCCAGCAGTTTCATTTTAAGTTTAGCTGAATGCCACTACTTCTAGTGTAGTGTCGTGTTATGCTCTCCAACGCGGGGCTGCGCCTAATTTTCTACAACAAAAATTTCAGCTCCAAATGCTAGTGATATGTGTTTTGCTAGATTGTTTATTCTTTTTGTTTCTCGTTAATTAAATAAAAAAATAGAACTTAAATCACACAGCTGCCATACACAATATGTACTCGATAAGCCAACGGTACTAATCTTTTCTCTTTTTGTGATTTCCCTCCCTCTCCCCCTCACTTTCCGTTTCCGCAGGGTATGCCAGAGCAATGGGCGCTGATGCTGAAGAACTCAAACATTAGCAAGCAGGAGCAGAAGAAGAACCCGCAGGCCGTGCTGGACGTGCTGAACTTCTTCGACAACAGCAGCAAGCAGCGACCGAGCTCGAAATATATGACCCATGGACTGCACACTACGACACACTCGGGTAAGATGCTGCCCCCTTTATCATGTTTAAACTCTGTCCACTTGAAGTATGTTTTCCTCGGCGCGTAGTATAAGAGCCTTTTCTGCCGGTGCCATAGTTTTCTGGAGGACGCCAAAAGGGAGACCCCACGAGAAATGTCACGTATTATTGCCAGCGGCTTAGAAAAGCCCGTAATTTATGGTTCAAAATCATAATCCACACGGGAAGGAATTGTACCACCGGAGGATAAGGATTCAAAAGTGGCTTCGAACTTTACAATCACCTGCTAGAAACGGCATCGCTCGTTCCTCGTACACGTTTCCACCGAAAGTATCGCAACTTGCACTTTTCCACCGATTCGAACGCATCCAACCCCTTGCATTTACATAAGCTTTATTATCGCTCCGTTTCCCGCGGGAAATGACGGTAATCAACCATTTTTCTGGGAATTTTGCCACCAACCCGATAAATGTTTTTGCGCGCGAAACTCGTGCACTATTGATTGTGCCCTTCCCCGGGGGGATGGAAGGGGGAGGGAGGGTGGGTTTTCCCAGCAAACAACGAACCGAGTTTACGACGTTACGAGTGCAAAATGAATCCATTTAAATTTTACCATTTATTGGCGCACGGAATCGTTCGCGTTTTTATGCTTTTCTGTTTGTTTGTATCGATGTCTCTATTACAATCTGCCCGAGCAAAAAGTGGTGTACAGCTTTGTGTGCATCATAATTTTTCCCTTCCGCTGTGCGGGAAAACCCGACGCAAGCACAACGATAATCTGATCGTGCCGTGTGGAAAGGGAGGGAAAAACAATCCTCGCTTTCGAATGATAAATGGGTGATGAAGTTGATATACAATTTCATTTTCAGTTTCTCTTTTATGTGTTGTTTATTGCTGCCGCCATGTTTTGTTTGGTTACCGATTGATTTATTTTTTTTATTGTGTTTCAAAAACAATTACTTAAACAAATCACGCTTTGCAATGCAACACCGCGGCCAAGTCGAACCAAAGTGCACGAGTTATGAAATTAAAGCTTAAATCGTGCTCCCAATATTTGTCAAATCCGAGGGAGGCCGGGGTCCGATTCTGCCTTTTTCCTACCCTCCCTTTCTAAGCCACATAAACGGTTGCATTGTTTTGTGTAGGAATTATTGGCAGAGGACCTTTTGGGGTGCCCTCCAGTGCACCACCACCCACCCCGTACCGTTTAGATCCAATTAGTAGTGGATCCATATTTCGATCGTTATTTCATTTCCCACAGGCGCTGTTTGTGATTTGTTTTTCCTTTCAGACAAATCTCCCTACCATTTTCTCCCCGTACCCTTGGCTACCATTTTTCTGGTGGTTTATGTTGGGTGAATCAAAATTCCATTATGTCTGCGCGCCGATCGGAAAGTTCGGCTCTCAGCGGACTGGAATTTCGGTTCGGTGCGATAATTCAGTGGCATTTCTCCTGCCTTCCTTCTTCATCTCGGTTTTACCTATTGCCAATTCAATTTCAATTTCGAGTGAAATATTACTTTTACCGTTGTGCGCTCTGCTTTGCTTAAATTTCCCTCAATGGTCACAACGTTGTTTTTAAATTGCTCTTTACACTTCTGCTCAATTAACAGCTTTAAGTTGCACTGAAAACCATTTTCGCGCAATGGTGTATAATTGAACCAGTTGGCATGTGACTCAACATTTGACTCGCTAGATTTATCTAGCGAAATATTCACACGCTTTCGATGGTAGGGTGAGGCTGTGGTTCGTTTCGCGCACAATCCTGTTCTGTGTCAAAGTGGTTGAAATTTGCCTTTCCACCATGTTGAACCTTAGGACCTTTAATGAAAAGGTTGTTTCGATTTCATGATGTAGATAACGCGTAAGAAAATGGAGAACTTAGATGGGGGCGCTTGCTTCTGAAATAAACCCATAATAATCACCTTCCCGCATAGCGAGTACAATCTTATGTATCTTGGTATCTCGGGTAGCTAAACCATTGTAAGTTCCTAAAAATCCTGACCCGGTTTACATCGGTTCAGCACCAGACGTCAGCTCAAATTTGTTTCCACCTTTGCTCCGGCTCGTCGTAAATCAGCATCATTTCCCCTCCCTGGCATGTTGTTGCATAATTTGTGCAACATTGCAACCACCAGGCCGCCCCATCTTCACATCCTTTCAACGTTCGGCTTTTCGGTTTGGTTCTCTTGTCCCTTTTGCCTTTTCCATGCCTTGAGTCGGTTTTCGGAGGCAAGCAGAACGTAAAATCATCAGCCAACACCATCACGACAAACACGAGGGAGGAGGGTTGCGATAAGCAATCACCGTCTTCTCCCGCCCCCTTCCACCCTTCGTGCAGATGTTTACTGGTCGATCTTTTCGACACACGTACGTACCTATGTTCCAGCGGTCGCTCCCCGGACCGGTAAGGATGTGGTGTGTCGTAAAATGGCAAACGAACCGTGCCGGATGATTCGGTGTGATAATTCGTGATATTAAACCGGTTAAAGAGGGTTCCAAATTGGCTCTTCACATGACGATTGGTCTGCACGTAAATTCGGTTATGCTCTTGCACTGTATACGAACAATTTATGCCTGTCGATGTGCGGGTCTTTAATTGAAACTAATAAACGACACTAATAACTGTGTTTAACAAATTGAACGGTGCTCTGATTTGCTATTGTTAATGGACTGTGCATTCGTTGAACAGAAGTAAACAACCATTTATTTGCAGAACGAGCCATTCCAATTAGTTTTACCTTTCGATTGCTCCAGCTCTCGGAAAGAAAGATACTCTTTCTGTTTACGCTAATGAGCCCCTAACCTAATTTGTGCAACTTCCGACAGATTCCGACGCGCGCCACCACTTTCCCCCTGCGAGTCTATCAAAACATTGTCACAACTGCAAAACACACCCGGGAGCATAACTTCATTATTCACCTCGAAGGAGTTATACCCGTCTTAGAAGAAGAAACGAATGCAAGCCGAAGGGAAAACAAACCACACCACACCGCCAAGGTTCAAAAACCTTTTCGTTCCATGGGGGCGAGTGGGGGGAGTGGGAGGTAGAGAAAAAAGGGTGCGGGCGGTATTTACGAACATTGGGACAGGGCCACGATTTATTAAGACATTGTACCGCGGCCAAAAATGGTGACGGCGCCGCGGATTTCACATCATGAAATAGCTTTTTTCGTCGAGGTCGTGCGAAGAAAAGGCTTCCCCCGTTTTGGGGCCGGGTGAAAGGGAAGGAGTTGGGGCGATGATTTTAAATGGCCGTTACCAACACCCCCTCCTCCCCCTTCACGGAGGGGGGGGCAGGGGGTGGTAAGTCAATTTTGGAAGATTTTCGCCCGCAGAAGAGCGCTTTGTGTCGTGTTGTTATGCTGCGCGAGGCGCGAGTGGCGTTCGTTTCCTTCATTTTTTTTTTTTTGAAATATATTGTTTTTATTTTATTTCCCTTTTTTTTTGCGAACCCAAGTGAAAGGGATTTCACTTTCGGTCTGGGGAGACGACAGAACTGGCATTTCCATCAGCTTCCAGGCGGAGGTTTGGCGCCATTTGTTTCCACCACCGAGCCGTTGTATGCACCGTTTCGTGTTGTTGTGGGCTGGGAATGCAAATTCTCACGAAAATAAGAGAAACAAAGTGATGGTGGCGGGTGAAAACAAAAACCGCCAAAACCAAATCCCCCTCGAGGCGGCGGGAATCATAAAAAAGTACTATCGAAATGGAACCGAAACGCCGAGCCCTGCGATATCGGGGATGAAAATGAATGATTAAACCATTTAACGGCCTTTGGTTGTGACGGATGTCGCTGAGGGAAGGGTGTGGACGTATTTGCTTGTTAATTTCGTTTTCCTTTCGATCTTTCCGGACACAGGAAGGTGATAAAAGGAAACGAGGGTGCGACCCACCCTCCCCCAACCTTCAACCCAACAACCGAGTTTCGGGTGTGAAGTTTACTTTTTTGATCGCGGGGCGCAATTTCGCGGACATTCGCGTAAATTTTGCCTGAAGCAGTAAGTATCCGCCAGGTGATGGACATTTAAATGCTGAGAATGTTGATCGTTCGCAATGAGCGTCTCGGGTGACATGCAATTTAAATGCTTCGGGGTTGATGGTGATTTTACCTCCTTCCTCCTTTCGGTATATTTGTACGCGGGCAAGGGATGCCTTCATTTTAATGACGCTCTTGCAGTGTAATCATAATTCATTAGAAAATAAACATCCTAACGAAGGACAGAAAGCTTGCGACAATCACGGAAGCGTGAGGGTGGGAATAACTCTAGAAAAGTGTAGATGGAATCACTCAAACCTTGCCATGGTGGACCATCGTCACTATTACTTAAGGTTAGAAAGGTTCCTTCTAGTGTTGTGCTGAATCTTTTGACGAGATTCATTCATATGAATCTTTCACCCAAGATTCATTAGATGGTTTCATGAATCTTTGCGGATTCTAATCTTCAAAGCTTAATGAATCTTTCGAAACCTTAATGAAGCTTCATGAATCTTGCATGGATTTGTAACGAATTCCCACGATTCTTTCAGTGGCATGGACTATGCAACACAAAAAAAGAGTCCTTCTACCCATTTTTGGCTGATCACTTTTCATCAGTTGGTGTATCTTTGGGATTCATGAATCTCTCGACGAAAGATTCATGAGTTATTATGTGCGATGATGGAGCAAATCGCTTACGTTCAAGTGATTTTAGTATTCGAAAATAAACTGTTTATAACTTAACGAACTTTTTTTGGTATCCAAATTATAATTTAACAGAACTCTAAAGTTAGATAATTTTCTCCATCATAATCACATCGAGTCAATAGAATTTGACTTTCTCAGCTCGTTTTTGTTTTCATTTCATTTGTCATACACCTAATTAGAGTTCACTTTCGTTGGCTCACATTTTCCCGACATCCGTAAGAAAAGGCCAAACAAAGAAAGTGAAACTGAAATTGAAACAATAAAACTCCATGTTCATGGGCTGCCGGGTGAATAAAAGATCGGCCGGCGCATGTCAAAAGGCGTCTTCCGGTCGACCAACCCAATTAACACTCACTACCGTCCAAAACATCGTCCCATCGTTTTGAAGACTGCGCTCGTCAAACGATTCCTCTTGATTGGCCGTAAGATGCTTCCGACAAGCATACCGTTCTTTTCACTTCATTAGGCTGTGCACCGTTCGAGGTGCGGCTCTGTCACGCACCTGAACTATGTGAGCTTTTTCGGGACGATTCACATGAGCTGTGATCCCGTTTTAATTGTCCTTCGTTGAGGTAGTGGAGGAAAACCGGCGCAATGTCGGCACGTGCTGAGTTGAAATCCAATACCTTTTCTCGTCGAAAGGTTTCCGGCGATTAAAAGTGGCTCCCGAAATTTACTGTCAAAATCGAGCCGTTATTTTGGTCTGCTTTTGGTCCGAACCCGATCGCACTCCTGTGAATCTGTTGCAGAGGAATTGATAAGCTTTGATTCGATTGTTATTACTTTGGCACACATGTGTCACTTTGACCGTTGGGCTGTCACTTCCGATTGGTGGATGGCGGAGGCCAGCACCGGTGAGACGATCAATTAGTAGAGATTGGTTTCGTGACACCGAGTATGCCCTCTGCTTTCCCGTTGTCCTCACTTCATTGATACATTTCATTTTTGTAGAGTTGTCTGCGTTAGAAGCGAGCAACAGTCACTCGAACGAAGGCCATCAGCCGGCAATTGGCGGCTAGAAAGTGTCCTCCCTACTCTCCCAAAGGGGCAAGGGAAATCGAGGAGGCCAGAGGAAGTTCAGTTAAATTAATTGAGTTATTCAACCGAACCCAGACGCGCCGAACTTGTCGCCGGCCTGTGTTGGTTTGTTGGGCGGTCGCAATGAATGGGAGTTTTACTCAATTAACCCGCGAACCCGTATCACTTCCCGGCGAACCTTTTGCACCCCCGTGTAACACCCCTCCCGTGACGATGCCGTCAATGGGTTTCGAGTGCCGAGCGGCCGATTTTCGGTGTAATTTCCCGGAGCCGCGCTAGAAGCGAAAGGTGTTACTGTGCCCGGCAGTGTTCCGATGGAAGTGTTCATGTTATGTAGCTGACCCGTGGCAAGCTACCCCACCGAGGACGGGAAGCAGTTAAGACAATCGAACAAAGAAACAGACACCATGATCGTACCAATAGAGCACCGGCGGGATCGCAAATCGAAGGTAATTTCGTTACGTAAAGGGGTTTTTGGAGGAGCAAACTAGAACACAATGGTCTATTAACTGTGGATGATGCAGTAAGTGAGGTTGTCGCATTAGCAAAATGACTTAAGCCGATAGAAAGTGTTTCATCCTCACGGTGTTACATCTCTATGTACAACTCTATGTAGTTCTCTAACTAAATACGTTTAAACATATGCCCAAAATGTATTGTACACAGAGGTGGATTAAGCGTTCTTGGTGCCCCAAGCAGCAATAAGTTGAAGGTCCCAAAACATGCGATACATTCACCATTCAATTTTTCATTTCAAAATTTATAAAATTATTGATTTAATCATACGTTTTTTAAATGAGGAATTAAACTACAGTTTTACTTAACGTTATTCGATTTAAAAGTTTTCATTTCCAAAAACATGTTTTTCAAAGAATTATTTCACGTGAAACCATCAATCATATTCTAAGAACCTAATCGACAAGAAATTTAGTTTTTTCTTTTTGATTGAATATTTTTTAACTCGACTTAAAATTAACAATCTTGAAATGTCTGAAAAAGAAAAAAGTAAAAATAATGCTAAGCTAAATTATTGTATTTGGAACTTGCTTTTGCTTATCCATGTCCATTATCCTCAAAGTAATCTGAGAATGCTATTCGTCTTTAATAATATCTTTTATATTATCCATTTACTTTCGTTCAAAAGTAAATTTACAAACTTATCTCGAATTTAATAAAACTAACAATTTTGTTGCGAAATTTAAAAAATATAAAAAAAAATGTAATTTAAAAAAGTATTAGCAAAATGACGGGGTCCTTGAAAACTCGGGTCTTCAAACTGCTTTTTAATGTTATTACCCTATGATCCGTCTCAGATTGCACAACATAACTATACAGTCAATACGATATATTTCGTTGAATTGTTCTTTAAATGATTTATTTCAAATTTATAAACATTTATTGAGATTGCATTACAACCTTTTCCGTTTAGCTAATTCCAAAATAAGTATATGATTAGTACATCCTGCTGCGGAAAAATGGCTAACTTAGGTCAACCTCCCAGCACCTTTTCTTTTATCATTGTCCCAGAAAGCTCATGGTACGGCATGTATATTTAAGGCGTTAATGCCGCTTGACCTCACAGTTAAGTGGCTATAAACATAAGACAATGCTATCTCCGATTGCTGCATCCACAAAGATTGGACAGATGACTCCTCTTTCCTCGTTGACGATCGTTCTCCTTCCGCTCAGCATTGGCTCTACTACTACTACTACTACTACTATTACTCTATCTTTCGGCGCGATAAAAAGCCACAACCCCCGTCCGAAAATCCTCACCGCATCATTTCTCGCCGCATGTTGGATTGCATTATTAATTCTCAACCGTAGCATCGTCCATAGGGTCGTCGCTGAGCCGGGTGAGCAGCAGCAGTCCGAGCAGCACGCCGACGGACTCGGAGTCGCACGGCGGACCCGGGGCGCAGGTCATCTCGAGCAGCCACTCGCAGGCGTACAGTCTGGGCCTTTCGTCGCACAACTCGGCCGGCGACCACGACAGCGACGAGCTGGGCGTCCTCAGCGGCAGCGCCAGCGGCAGCATCAGCGGCAATGGCATTCCCCCGCCCATCGCCAGCCGCCCCGAGCGGACCAAATCGATCGTAAGTAGCACTTGCCTCATTTACCAGACGACAGTTTCAACACTCACCTTTTTAATATTTGGATGGTTTCTAGCCAATTAAATTTATTTTAATTTAATCAAATTAAAACATCCTGCAGAAATGAAAGGTTTAAAGTATTCAGTAACGTAGATTTGAATTAGCTTGTCAAGAGTAGGTTTTATGATATCATTTGTGGATGATTGCTAAAGAAGGAGAGATTAGAGTCATTGCAATTAATCACTAAAGCTTTAGATTTGCTATAGGAATAGTTTTAGCCGCCTCTAAATTTATTATACTGTATGTTCTGGGCAACCTAAAGGATTGCAACTCTAATCTTCATTAGAGATTTACGTGCTCAAAAGACGCTGTGAAAAATGCATGGAATGGTGGGATTTTAAGTGAGACTGTAAAATAAACCTCACCAGTATCATCTGCCATAAACGAACGGAATGAGGAGAGCTACATGGAACGCCCGAGTTTATAGCTTGTCGTTCTTTTATAGCTCAGGTCCTTTGGGACCCAAACTTTTGCTGGAGATCGATTTTCCAAGGTCTTTCCATCGATCCCAACCGGATCGAATGGGCCAAATGAGATTACTGCACGTACGTACGACCAATTCACGACACATGCGGTCAAAACATAGCGCCTTCTCTAGTCACGGCTTCTTTCCCTCAAGTCGATCGGGTTCGTGGCCTACCTGAACGAACTTACCCACGAACCAGTCGCTTCCACCAGTGGGTTTTGCGCCGTGCGGCTTCGTTCAAGAAAATGTCGAGGAAAACAGTAACGCAGGTAATTTGTTTACCGGTAAATATCACTGCGGTCCCATGATATCTTTCATTTCCTCTATCGCTTTACCTGAAATGCATGCACATTCCTTTGGCTCTTCCGGGGTCCCCTGTCGTTCTCTGCGCTCTGGAAATCCCTGTCCTTTAGGGAAGAGTTTGAACCTTGAAACACCAAGTTATCAGGAAGTTCTAACGTGAAAGAGAGATGTACTACGTGGCGTCAGAAAATTGGATGTTTCTGGGTAATGTTTATTAGTACCCTGTTGTGCGCCGCAGACGTAGGACATGGAAGGTTTCGAAGGGTTTTAGCGTCAGCATACAAATAAGCGCATGTACGCAAAACAAATCAAATGATTAATGTTTGGTTATGTTTATATTTCAAATCAAAACTCATCCTCCCATTGGAGTTTAAATCTGATGTGTGATTGCAGGAATTTGGGAATTCCCGACATTAAAATTCATTCAACTTACTTTTCCAACCTTTGGCGCCCAGCACTCCCTCTCTCTTTCTCTCTGTATGTTCCTTCCCTCCTCACGACGTTTTCTTTGTCGTTTAGACTTTCATAATCGAAATATGATAAATCTACCCGCGATGGCCGGGCGGAGCTCATTTTAGACAACCCGCCCTCGAAACCCTCACCAACACACACCAATCAGGTCGGAACATGCGAAGATTGCGACGAAGGAACCTCGTAAAATATGGGTTCCGTCCACATATTTTCTGTGCCGGAGGTATTCAACGTTCGAACAACACCCAAACGCCGAGCCGAGGGTGGATGGAATGCGGAAAGGGCGAAATGGCACGAAGCCATAAAGGCATGGGAACCGAGAAGGGTGGGAAGGGAATGGTTGATGACAAGATCCTCCGATGCATTCCAACACGGGGCCCAGAGAGAGCAATGGTGTGATTTGCATTATTGGCCCGAATTCGGTGCGAATGGGCCCTGCGGAGAGTTGCATCGCCGACACCCGGATCAGTTACTCTCGAACCGCCCTGGACACACCATAGGTGCAAGGGGAAAGATCCTTCAGAAGGCTCTACGTGCGTTTCTTTAGTCTTTGTTGTATATGTTTATAGTTATCAGTATCCTAGTACCAAAGCTTAGCTTGGATCATGTTTCAAGAGATCTACAATATCTATCAGGAAACGTTTCACCGTACGGTGTCGGGGATTATAGACCGTTTGTCGTTCATACTGCTGGTAAATTATGTTCTGATTGTGTATTTAATAAACTAACTTAAAAAAAACTTTTGCAAACCCGTATCAAACACTTTTTTTAAAATGTTCTCCTCGCGAAGTGAGGTGGTAGCTTTGAACCAACAAGTGAGGTAATGGGTACAACAAGCCTAGTGACAAGACAAATTTATCATATTTATATTCCAAAACTTTGTAACATGTTTAAAAGAACATAAAACACAACAGAAGCAAAAACGGAAAAAAACATATTCCCAAAGCAGTTTTTTCATGCAAAGAAGTTATTAAAATAAATAGTATTCTTTTTTGTTATGGTCGTGAAAGTAGCTAAATATAGGTCTTGGAGAAAATATGTCACAAAATGTAAAAAAGAATGCAGAAAATGAAACAAATGTGTATATTTTTCGGTTGTTTATATAACAGACCAAATAATATAATAAGTCCTTCTTGAACGATAACGTGGTTCTGTTTAAATGAATAAAACATTTTCAGAACGTGACATAAGGTATAAACTATCTATGAAGAATACACATACACCCTTTTTAGTATGCACATGAGGGGTTTTTTTTTTTGCATGTTATTGTCAATTACGACTACGACTAGACATACTTTTGTTGAACATTGCATCGCTTCAATACTATTGATTTCAAATAATTATTTTACATCTTTAACAAAAAGTGTCTGACTCCACCTTTATGACTATTAACCAATCATTCATGAGTTGCTTTACGAAAAAGTTTCATCCCTGTTAATACATTTTTACATCCATTTCCCCTTTTCCAGTACACACGGCCTATCGATGATCCGATCTCACCGCCAATACCTCCTCATTTGAGCGCCGCTGCGACGTACCCGGGCGCCGGAACTGGCGCCATACGCAGCCCGACGCAGTTCGACAAGAACAAGAACTCGGTCAACGCTGCCTCCCCGCAGACGATCAGCAGCCTCTCGACGGCGGCGGCGGCGGCGTCCACGAACCAGCAGAACTCGCTGCATCTGCATCACCATCAGCAACACCAAGGTAACTGCCGTACCACCGACTGTGCTTTCGCTTTCGACTGCGCTTTACTAATCGAACCACCAACTACTACTACCACTATCACTACTACTACTGCTGCTCCATTGCATTCGCAACCGCAACAACAACAACAACAACAACAACAACAACAACAACGATCGCAACCACCAACTAACCAACTGAAACCAACCAACCTAACCACTCTAACGCTAACAGTAAACGATCAAACGACGACCACCATCACCGTCACCAGCGCCACGCGTCCGGCGATCGCCGCTGCTACCGCCCCGCTGGCACGATCCGACGACGATCCCGACGACTTGGACGATCTCCCCTCGGAGCACAACGACGACGCCCAACAAACCGACGCAAACGACGACCAACGGCCAGCGCCGGAAGCGGAACCGACCGTCGCCGCCGCCACGGTGGAGGAAGGCGACGCTACTACTTCCATTACTTCCATTACTGCTACCATTACCACTACTACTAATAATACTACTTCCACGACGACCGAAACGAGGACTGCTTCTACGAATAGCCATAGTTGTACCATTACTACATCGCCTTCCGCTGCTACTTCAACAGGGGTGGGCCCGCTCGGGGCCACACACAACCATGCCGCTCCTTACGTTACAGCCGCAAGCAATGCCATCGCACCATCGTTGGTGGGCAGCAACGCGACTGGCGACAGCAACACGGGCTGCTACGTACCACCGCCAACGGTGCCGGCGACGCCCGCCGTCGGAGGGGCCGCCGCGGTGGCCGCCCTGACGGTGGCGAACGTGAACAATGGCACCGCAGCGACGACGACGCCGACGCAGCAGCGGGCGGCCAACCTCAAGAAGAAGAAGATGTCCGACGAGGAGATCCTCGAGAAGCTGCGCACGATCGTGAGCGTCGGCGATCCGAAGCGGAAGTACAACAAGATGGAGAAGATCGGCCAGGGCGCGTCCGGTACCGTCTACACGGCGATCGAGAGCTCGACCGGCATGGAGGTGGCGATCAAGCAGATGAACCTCAGCCAGCAGCCGAAGAAGGAGCTGATCATCAACGAGATCCTGGTGATGCGGGAGAACAAGCACCCGAACGTGGTCAACTATCTCGACAGCTACCTGGTGTCGGAGGAGCTGTGGGTCGTGATGGAGTACCTGCCGGGCGGTTCGCTCACCGACGTCGTCACCGAGACGTGCATGGACGAGGGCCAGATAGCGGCCGTCTGCCGGGAGGTGCTGCAGGCGCTCGAGTTCCTGCACAGCAACCAGGTGATCCACCGGGACATCAAGAGCGACAACATTCTGCTCGGCCTGGACGGCAGCGTCAAGCTGACGGACTTTGGCTTTTGCGCGCAGATCTCGCCCGAGCAGTCCAAACGGACGACCATGGTCGGCACGCCGTACTGGATGGCGCCGGAGGTGGTCACGCGGAAGCAGTACGGACCGAAGGTAAGTGTAGCTTAGAATCGGTTTCTCTCCCGAGGCGCCCACGGCTAACTGCACCTTCTCACGCTTCCGTGACGTTTTAGGTTGATCTCTGGTCACTCGGTATTATGGCGATCGAAATGATCGAGGGTGAACCGCCGTACCTAAACGAGAACCCGCTGAGGGCGCTCTACCTGATCGCAACGCACGGCAAGCCGGAGATCAAGGAGAAGGAAAAGCTGAGCACCGTCTTTCAGGACTTCCTCGACAAGTGCCTCGAGGTAGACGTCGACCAGCGCTCAACGGCCTACGAGCTGTTAAAAGTAAGGATCACAACCGGGGGGAAGGTCGAAACCGTGCCGTGAATCTAATCCTTTATGTTGCCATCCTCTTCTCAAAAGCATCCCTTCCTGAAGCTCGCTCGACCGCTCGCTAGTCTAACGCCCCTCATCATGGCCGCCAAGGAGGCCACGAAGGGCCACTGAAAGCGGGAGGACGTCGTTCCACCATCGGCCACCGTTGGTACCGACGATAGTGACGATAGTGGACCCGCTACTACTACTACGACCAGTACGACGGTTACTTCTCCCGCTGGCGCCGCCACTGCCGCTGACGCAAGGGCCGGCAATCCAGCGACAACCGCCACCGGTATGCCATCCTGTTCACCGCTGTTGGCCGCCGGTGCGTGCGATGGTGGCGCAGAAAAACGTGATAAACCCAGTATGGTGGCCTCCGTGCTATCGCCGTCCATCGATAACAGCTGCTAACGTGTATGCAATGTCTGTGTGAGTCAACGAGAACGAAAGAGAACAGGAGAGAGTGCGTGTGTGCATGTTGAACTTATGTATGTGTGTATGTGTGTGTGTCAGAGTGAGACAGAAGAAGAGAGAGAATGTAAGACCAAGGATGGTTTTGTTTGACCGGGGAACAGGAAGAACTATAACAGTTGAAACCACTTGGACCGGCGAGGGAATTTTCGGACCTCCCTGTGCCACCCAACGGGAACATGTTAATTATCAACAGAAAGCATGCATAGCAGAAGGCAAAACGATAACAAAAACAACAAACGAATTAATACACAAATCAACACATGTAAAAATAAAACAAAACAGACACACAAAAACAAATATATATATACGTTTCTTTGTTGACACGTAAAGTCAGAACAAATAGAACATAGTCTGGGTAAGACATTGCGAAGACTAATACTTAATAATGTAAAGAAAGAAAGTGATGTACACGTTGGCTTCCGCCGACGTACACTCCTCTTCGCGGGATGTAACAATATAGTGAACATTGTGGGGTTTAATGTATCGGAAAAGTGGCACTGAAGGAGAGAAGGTATCATAAAACAATAAACACATTATGAAACAAACTACCAGCAATGCGAGACAATGCTAGAGTAGGGAAAATGAAGAGACACGAAAGAAGTGAAATAGTAAAATATAAAACAACAAACAAATCTGAAACCACAGCAGAATAGTGTATAGTGATAGTATGCAGAACCGAACACTGGGAATCAGAACTACTAAGCAGTAAAAGAAAACAAATCTATTGCATTATAGAAAAGTATAGAAACGATTAAACGATCACTTAATCGGAAAACAAAGGAAAAGTAAAAAGTGAAACTATAAAGCAGGCTTGATCAGAACAGAAAAAAGTAGGAACAAAACGTGACCCATTGTAAAGTGTATATAAATAGTACAAAAACATGAGAAGGATAAAATAAATTAGAGGGACGAGTAAAAAAGTTGAAAGTATCGAAAGGCTTAACGTATAGAATTAATAATAAGCATAATTCAAACGCGAGCTAAATGAGATGGGACAACGGAACGAAAAGGACACCCAGAGATACTATTGGACTGATTAGATGGGGAAAAAGCATGTGTTGGCTCAAAAGGGACGGACGGTTGGAGAAATATGAAAAAAAAACAATGGAAAAATTCACCTAAACGGAAATTAATAAGAAAAAATCAATAGAAACACAGTTAGGCGAAAGACGAAACGAAAACATACATCAGTAAAATCGTAGCCATTATCTTTTCCCCCACCA
Source organism: Anopheles coustani (assembly GCF_943734705.1). Taxonomy (NCBI): domain Eukaryota; kingdom Metazoa; phylum Arthropoda; class Insecta; order Diptera; family Culicidae; genus Anopheles; species Anopheles coustani. Next base: position 26,190,849 of record NC_071288.1, read on the forward strand.
TAAGAACTATGAATGGAAATGAAAGTGTAAGGAAAAAATTAGAAACAAAAAATACAAGATCAAGAACACAATATAATAGTCGAACAACCCCGATAAACAGTGAAAAGTGCCTACAAGCAAATTTGAACGTACGTGGATTTGTCTCTACGTTTTGGGTGTGCATGTGTTTGTCTACGCTGTTCATTACATGGTTTTGAGTGCGCATTTTATTTGCTTTTCTAATCCACTCGATTTTTATACGACTTAAAGGAAGGCTTTGTTAGTATTCACATAAAACGTTAAAACGATGGCCAACTACCGAAATGTTCTTTCAAAAGGGGCCCTTTGTTTAATAAAATGTTCTCAAACGATGGATGTGAGAGGAAGAGAGAGTAAAACGTTCGTCGTGATAGTTTTCTAATTTTTCTAAATAATCGTTTCCAACCAATCTGCGTAACGTGTCGCGTTCTTCTATGTATCTCCAAAAACGGTGTAATAAAATCACTCATTCATACATGAGGCTAGCAGGAGAATATTTGGAAGAAAAGCATTGGAAGGTAAACACATTCTGGGAAAATGCAACACCTCACTAATGGTTGGCGTCACAAATAAACAGAAAGTATTATACCATAAAAAGAGGAAAAATATAGGAGAGAAAGTAAACAAGATAAAAATTAAACATGTTTGATCAGTTGCACATGATAAGTCACAGAAGCGCAAAAAAAAACTAGAAAACAACACATACGAAAGGAGTGGAAGGAAGTAAATTTCATTCATTATTCGCTCTCGCAACGTACAAAAAGTATGTTTTTGAAGGTTTGTGCATTGTCGGTGTAGTTTAATCGTTTAATTATGATTGTCGTAAATCATATTACAGTACATTTCGTTTTTCAAACGGGCGCATGTGTGAAAACGGTATAAACAAAGGATAGAACACGCTAGGATAGGAAGATAGGATCAAAAACCATTTGCATTTCTATGAACGTACTTTTTTTAAACGATCATTTTTGTATACTAATCGCATTTCGCACTTAGAGAATTGAGTTTGCATTGAGATAGTTCTTTTATGGATTGCTTTGTAAATTTATCATATCGATGTAAATTCCATCAACAACAGGCATGACTTTATAAAGCTTCATTAACGCTTTATGATGGTTTTTTTTTATTTTGTATCTAGTATGTGTTTTCTTAAATATGACACAACTCAATTCGAATAAGAAATCTGTAACGGATATCCTTGTGCATAATACTTTAAATAAGAGATGGATAAATTATGCTCCTTTGGAAACAAGCGAACACAAACAGTCCTCAATGTTTAATTATTCGACAATAAAACGACGAAAGGTAGAAGTAATGTATAAAATCGTTGATCAAGCCATACGAAGTAGAGCCCCATCTCGTTTTACTGTGTTTTTCTCTTCTCGATTTTCCTCTTTGATGAACATGCAATAATGTAACGCACACGTAAGCAGAGCTAAGCTAAATTAATCGTGGATTCTATCGTTATTATATTTTCCATTACACAATAGTGTGCGAAAATATCACATCGAACTGGTGGAACTATTTCTTATTTAATTTGATCGTAACGAGATAAACGGAGTTAAAAAAAAAACATAACGGCAGGTACTCACAGCAAAATCACATCATAAACCTAGATAGAAACTGACTGTTTCTTAAGTGTTAAAGTCAACGTGGTTGAAGGGAAGGGTTGCAAAGAGAAAAGTAATCCCACAGGAATTTGCAGGCAATCATCCATCAAACGCCATCAGACATAGAAAGAAGCGTGAATAGAAACGAGAGGGTAAAAATATTACACCAATTATACATAGAAGAAAAACAAACAAACAAACAAACAAAGCTTGCTACTTTTCTTATACCTAGTCGTCCCTCGTCGTACTGAGTTAGTTTTGGTATTAGTTCCCGTATTAGGTGCACACGCCCTTTGAGTGGAAACACGAGACGGGAAGGATAGTCCCCTGCCTCTCTGCAATGCAATTTAGTGCTGGGCGCTTTTGGAAAAGAAGATTGAATAATATTTATCCCCAAACCTTTCATTAAGCGAAACGTCGTATAATCCTCGTTCTATACAAGAAAGTAATTAAAAAAAGAAACATATAAATATATACTTATAAATATAAACAAATGACAAAAAATTAACGTTTCTTTTACTGTTTAGTCAGTCAACAACATAACAACAGAAGGCAACGCAAGCAAATGAAAAACAGAAAGCTGTAGAGTAGGTGGTGTACTATAGAGCAGCATATTGCATTAAAAAAAAACAAAGCACTATAGACACGATAGAATACCTTCTTGACCGATGCTACACGCATTATAGACAACTCAACAATTGTGAATAAAGAAATGACGCAAAAAAAAAGCAAACGCTGAAGATGGTTAACTGCTAAACAAACAACACATGCGAGTGCGCTTGAACAGCAGCAGAACTGCAAATCAGAAGAATCCGTTAGGTATGGGTTAGCTACACCGCGTGAAGTGAAAATCCAAACGGAAACATGTAAAATTGTAAAATCGTTTAAGGAATGTGGCTAGGATAGGACGAATGAAAACTAAGAGTAAAACGCATGGAAAGGGAAACCACTATATAATAGGAGTGAAGGCAAGGCAAAAATAAAGAAAACATTTTATACGATATACGACGAGCATCATTACATTGTTCTTTTTACATGGTAAAGTTACGCATTTCTTTCCCGCTTTTATTGAACGAACGTATCAATCAGTGCGTTACGCTGTCTACTGGGTTTCCAGTTCAGATAACCGCAGTAGGCGCTGGTAAATTTTTGGTTCGGAAATGTGGTCTGAAGTAACAGGCGAGCAGCACGCCGTGAAGCTAGCACAAAGCGAATTCATTCGAGAATCACATACGCAGCAACCGCTGCCAAACTCTAGCACAAAGTGGCTAACCAGCCGCTTCGCACAAGCGCCTGTGGAAGTACGAACGTACGTTCATTATTTGAAATGTCTGCGATGGTGCGCAAATGGAAACGAATGGAAAATTGACAACCTAATTTTTATAAACTTTGTTGTAGAAAAATATTTATTGACCAAACATTTTAACATTACTTGCAACAACTGGTAAATACTTTCATAACGCACTCATATCATAACGCCCAGCGGAACCGAAAAAAATGTCATGTAACAGGTCCTGAGGAATCCTCACAGATACGTAATTAATCTCATGTTTATTGTTTTAATTATGTTTCCTGTCAGCAACGCTCTGGATCTTCCATTCTGAAAGACAAAGTAGAAGAAGGGGAGTCAGCAAACATGTGTCATAATTAAATACGCCTTATGTGGATTAAATACCTGTGGATAGTCAGCTCGGGGGTGGCCTGGATCTCGCTCATGTCCTGCGGAGTCAGGAAGCAGAACTGCCGGTCCGGTTTCTTGTTCGCCTCGTTCAATAGTAGCCGGGTCATCGTGTGTCGGTTGACCTGGTCCGTGAAGACGTCGTACTCGTCGAGAAAGAAGAATGGCGTGTCGACGCAGGACCAGAGCGATATCAGGAAGGCGACGGTGGCGTACGAACGTTCCCCGCCCGATAACGACTTGGTGGTCGAGACGGCATTCTGGATGTTGCTGTCACGCGGCACAACCGAAAGCGCCAACCGTCCGTGCTCCCGATCGATCTTGATCGCACCGACATAGTTGCGGACCTGCATGATACTCTGTGGGCGCGAAAGAGGGTTTATAAGAGGTGGTATTATTTCGTTCAGAACAGACGCATCTTACCTGGAACTTGTGCTTCACCCGAAGGGACATATGTGACGTTAGCTTATGCAGATAGGCAAAGCGTGACTTGCGTGTGTTATTCAGCAGAGTCGTTATATCGCGCAATGACGATGAATACTGGATCAGCTCGTCTCGTTCCGCTGACTTTTGCGCCAGCTCTTCCGCAACGTCCTCGATGTTTTCCTGCGTTGCGTTCGCTTGTCTTGATTTATGGAAGGAGAAAAACAAAGTCAGTCTAGATAAAGCGAAACATTTCCAAACGCCAGAACCCGAACCCGCCCGTACCTGATCCGCTTTTCGGTGGAATGAATTTTTTTCTTCAACTGCTCGACCGTTTCGAGTGGCTCACCATCGCCCTCCTCCGGTCGCTCGCTCGCTACTTTCAGTGCTTCGTCGCGGGCCCGCTCCAAGACACTTTTCAGTTTGCCGCGCGTTTCCACTCGCTCCCGGAGAGCCTCTTGGGCGCGCTGCAAAGCTTGCTGCTTCACCTTGTGGTTCGTCTGCAGATCGTGCCGCTTCTGCTGTTCACCCTCGATGCGTGCCTGAATGCGCGCAATGTCCTCCTCGACGGACGCCATGGCGTCCTTTTTCTCCTGCACGGTCCGCTCCTCCGATTCCACGCGCTCTCGGACCGTCTCCACGACCGACTGTTCGCGAGCGATCGCTGCCTGCAGCTTGCCACGTGCCTCCTCCAGCTGCTGCAGCTCGGAGCGCAACGTCGTTTCCTCCGTTTCGTCGACAAACACGGCCGACGACAGCTCCTCGAGCCGCTGCTCGATCGAGAGCAGCTCCTGTTGAAGCCGCTTCAGTTCCTGCTGGCGCGCGTGCAGTTGGTGTGTTTTCTCCTGCAGCCTGCCTTGCTCCTGCTCGCAGGACCGGTTAAGCTCGACTAGCTCACGCTGTAGCTGCTCCTTGCGCTGCTGGGTCTGCCGTTTCAGCTCGTCCATGCTGACCTGCAGGTAGCGGGCCGGTCTTTGCTGCAGCCCGTAGCTGCGGTACTTCGGCTGCGGATAGAACTCCGAGCACGGCTCAGACACGATCACCTTGTTCAGATTCTGCGGCACATTCTCGATCTCGCTCGTCAGCTGAATCGCGATACTCTGATGTTCCGTCACGAGGATCGTGTCGATGGCGGCACTATCGATCAACCGGTTCATTACAACGGGATCCTTCACCTTGATCAGGTTCATCAGCAAGTGCGTGCCGTCCTGCTCGCGCACGCAACCCTGCTTCACGTCGTACAGCTCCTTCACGAAGCGCCCGGTAAAGATGGTGCAATTGTGCAGATCGGGAAACTCGCGCTTCAGCAGCGCGTCCAGCGTGCTCCAGTCGGCCTGCGAGTTGACGAAGAACGCCGACAAACAGCCCCCGAGTGCCGTCTCGACGATGGCGCTCCACTTTTTGTCCCGCACCTCGATGTACTGGCCGAGCGGGCCGCGCGGTAGCTCGGAAAACCTACCCTGCTGGTATATCTGCCGTATGCGAGCATCCAGGGCGGGCATGTTTGCGCCGTAGATGGCTAGTTTGCTGCGCGGTGCCGACTCGAACTGTTCCAGCTGCCGGTCAATCCGGGTCGCTTCGTTCTGTTTCGCCACACGCGCGTACTGTTTCTCTTCGCGACTGTCCTTCAACTGTGCCAGCGTGTTGTGCATCATCTCAACATCCCGCTGCGCGTTTGCAATCAGTGCCGTCAGTTCCGTTTTGCGCTCCCCGAACTTGACCATTTCGCTTTCATTTTTCGCCTTTTCCCGCTCCATCTGCGTCATGCCACTGGGTCAAAAGGAAAGAACAATTATGTTTAATTATTGTAATAACCACAACGAGCTCAAGATGGCCAAGACTTACTCCTGATTTCGCTCCTGTAACGCCTGTTCGATGCCACGGATCTCTTCTTCCACTCGCCCAAGACGATCGGTACCCTTCCTGATCGCTCGTTCGATTTCGGCCTGTCGTTGCTGGGTTTCCTGCATCGTCCGCCGTACCGCCGCGTACGCTTCCTTAAGCGTCACATACTCCGTCTTTTTACCCTCGATATCGACCCGGTGCATTTGCATCGTACGCTCCGTTTCGACGACAAGCGACTCCCGGTTGCGAATGCGATGCTCCTGTTCTTCGATCGACGAGCGTAGCTTTTTCAGCTCCTCGTCCACCGAGGCCAACTGCTGCTCCTGATCAGACACGGTACGCCACGCGACCAGCCCTTGCAGCTGCTTCAACACCTCTCCCAGCCGACCGGCCGACTCCAGGTTCTGGTGCTTTTCCTCCAGCACCTCGATTTCCTTGACCAGATAGCGCAGGCTCTGCTCCTTCACCGTCAGCACCTTGCGGGCCTGTTCGGCGATGGTGACGCAGTCGTTCAGCTTCAACTTAATCGTGTCGATTTGGGTCGCCTTCGTGAAAAACGTCCACTGCTTACCCTCGTCCGAGTCTTTCAGCAGCGAACGGGCCAGATCCTGATTGAGCACGCAAATCGGATTGTCCACCTGGATGTTGAACGCAAGCAGTATCTTCTGCAGCTCGCTGCGGCTCGTCGAGACCACCTGCCCGGTTTCGCTCTTTAGCTTGTACGAGCCGCCGCCCGACAAATTGATCGTACGCTCGCAGATAATCTTTCGGCCGTACTTTTGACGCTCGTACGCATCGAAGCTGGCGTTCTCGAGGTGGATTTCCACCACTGCCTGTGACTCGCCATGCTTGATAAGATCTGCAAACCAACCAGAACAAAGGGCACGCAATTATGGATCGGAACTGGACTACTCCCCGCAAGATTGCATCCCATTACCTTTCAAACTACTGCAGCGATTCGTTTGGCCCGCACTACACCCCAGACCGACCGTCATAGCGGCCAAGATGGCACTCTTGCCGCTGCCATTTTTACCAACAAGTAGATTGGCCCGCTTGTTAAACTCTACTGCTAGGTGCCGGTGGCACATGAAATTTTTCAACACCATCCGAAGCACCTTTCCGTTGCGTATGATTTCCATCCCGCGCTCCTGGTGATTTTGGCTGGCATTCTCATTGGAGTTCTATAGAGTACCAAATGAAGTCCCAGAGATGTGTGAAAAACGACTTGTATCGTGGAAAGATAGAAATATTCTGTGTGCTTACCGTTTCCGTGCAATTGGTTTCGTTTGCATCATCGTTGGTACGGCTACGCTTACCAAACGACGCGCTCGATGCTGCCTTCGACTGTTGGTTTCTTTTACGAGACTCCAGCATTCTCTTATTACCTCTACCGCATAAACGATAATTAACTACGAAACAGTGAAATAAACTACATCAACAACACAGCGCACGGAGGTGAAACAAAGGAAAACAACCAGAATTGCTTCTGGATAAAATACAAGAGTTTACTTCGATTATTGAATTCCCGGGTTTTCGTGACGATACGAACATGACATTCGTAGAGGTTGTGTTTTTAACACCATGTTCAAAACTTCACAGTTTCAAATTGATCGCTCGTTCAAAAAGTACAGCGTCATCTATGGGCGGATGGCTGAATTATGTCATTCAAAAATGTAACTTAAAAACATATCATTTTTCTAAATTAAATTAAATAAATAAAATATAAAACGTTTTTTGGTAAACCAACACAACATACCACTGTTTCTTCCACCACACGCAAGAATACTTTCAATCATCCATAGCCAGTCATCACCATACAGGTCCATTACACGAGCCATTACGTAAAAGAGATCGGAATGTTTTCAAACATAATAAACACGTTTAAAAGCCTTTACTTTATGTTAAATATCAGACACTTTATTTGTACCGACAATGTCGTTCAATCTTTTGCTCGCCACCACAGACAGACGGGTATACTTACAGTACAGTAAGTAATATTAAATTCTTCACAAGCACGCGTGCACAGGAGTTTGGAAAAAACATAATGCATCCGGAAGTATATCAGTACGGAAGATAAATAACACATCCTGCTTTACGCCACGCTTGACGGTAGGTGAAGTTAAGGAAACACTTACATCCTGAGTGAACTGATGGTGCACTTAAGGGAAAGAAAATCTTGCGGACGAGAAGTGTTTTACGCTGCGTTTACAAACAGATACATAATGGCTTAGCTCCTAGGGCGACTGTTGCTGGGAATCAGTAGGACACATTTCCATACTCAATCTTTCTGGCACATTCACATTCCCTATCTTCCCCCATTTTGATTTTGACTACCCGCATATGCACCGACTTTCAAAATTATTTGCTTCAGAATCATTGCTTCTCATTTCACTCATTTGATTTGAATTCATTGCTTTGACGAACTCCGGTAACGTTTGGCTTCCACTAGCAGCCGCATTTCGCTCACACCCAGTACACCTCCCGATCGACCCGAGACTCCGCCGTCTGCTTAGCTGGATCCATCCTTCCGCTCGGTTCCGGCAGCCATGAACTCGATCGACGCTGAATTGATGCAGTAGCGCTTGCGGGTTGGCGGTGGCCCATCCTCAAACACGTGGCCCATGTGCGCGTTACATTTCGCGCATCGTACCTCCGTCCGCACGCGGCCTGGTTGTGTGATTAACAATAGGATATTTCCCCCTTTTAGTCGTGTTTTCGTGGTGTGTAAGTGTATTCATGGATTGTTGAAACGATTTGGGATAGGAGTGGTGTGTGTGTGTGTTTGAAAAAAATATTTCAGGTGGAATGGAACTCATTGTAATCGGGAAAAAGGGAGCGGTTGTATAAATAATAAAAAGGGAAAACAGTTTCGCAGGAGACGAAACAATCGGAAAGATCGGAAGGATTTAAAATCAGTTGGAAAAAGTTACAAAATTATAGCATAATTGTACCGCCAATTAGTTTATGATTCGGATTTTATCGGCACCATGTCGAAAAAGAACCATGAAAAATGTGAAATACAAAACAGAATAACAAAAACATATAAGTTGATCCGAAAAATCACAAATATACGAACAGTTCAACAAAACATCGAACAAAAATGTAAAAAGAACGAAGCAACATGTGAACAATCAACAACAAAAGATAAAATGAAACAAAAAGACAAAATGATATGTCACGATTAATGAGAATGATCAGTTGCCGACGAAACACGAACGATGGACGACCACGAGGACATCGAATATTCATCCCAGAACCGCCCACCAACCAGCCGGGTGGGGGATTGTGTGTTTGGTGAAATTGCAACGATTCATCAGGAGCGCCCGAGAAGAAACACGAAAAGGGGATTCGATTGCAATTGAATTTCGATTCACGGTTGACCCCACAAGACAGTTGAGTGCGTGAAGTTGGAATGTGGTCGATTGCGAAATCGAAATTCCCGCATACGTTTTGTTGGAGAGAGTAGCAGTAGTGCCATGGGGTAGCGGAAATCCAGCACAAATTTCATTTCATCCAAGACAGAAGAAGTTTGTGGGGAGTTTTCGTACAAATACAATTCGATACCGGCAGAGACGGGTAAAATATATGAAGAAATATAGAAAGAGAAAGAGAGAGAGAAAGAGAAAAGAAGAGAGAACACTATTAGAACCATCACCAGAAACTTTTCACATTTTGAAAAGTTTTGTAACAAAGACGCATCCGAACGATTTACAACAGCGTAGCTATATTATGCATATAAGCAAGTTCAAACTTGAGGGAGAGAGATAATTCTTGAAGCGTACGACAAATAATTAAAAACGAAATGAATAAATTCACGCCAGGTAAATAACGAATAAATTTGTGCTCTCAACCTAACTTTTAATTGATGATTTCAAACAGATTCACAAGCATAATCGATTGGCAAGCAAATGGAATCCCTATACCCATCTAAACATTTCAGAACATCAATAACCACAAGCTAAGCTTTATAGCAAAAACAGTAAAAAGTAAATCAAATAATGGCATAGCAAAACAAAAAGACGAATGCAGAAAGAAATAAACAATAAGTAAATTATAAAAGAAAAACATCGATTACCAAGCGAAACAAAGGTGAAGCAATTAACTTTTTAACTGCACAACGTTTGACGCAAAGCGGAAGTTGAAAGCTGACAGCATCCAATGTAGGATCCTTCATAGTCGAATGGTTGTGACGGACAAATGGACGTGAAGCAGCAAAACACAACGGTTATGGCAGTGATGAATCCCCAATTCTGTAAATTTGTGTTTAAAACACTGACATTGCCGCATGAGCATGATGAGTGCATGATAAAACATGACAAATGACACGGAGTGTTACTAGTATGTTTGGGGCGAGTTAACCACCTGCACGGTGTATCGAAATAGTTGCATTCCATTCCGAGCTGTGGAAGAGTGTGAAAATGTTATGAAATGGTGCTCATAACAGATTAATAAATTAAGAGGGGGTTTTTTTAAAGAGGTGGTAGGGAAATTGGGAACGGTAATGGGATTTAAGGATCTTTTTCCACTGTGTCCAATGATTTTCCATTCCACCTGTTGACGAAATAGTTGAACGTATTTTTTGGTAATTTTTATTTCGGTGATTGGATTAAAAATAAGTTAATAAATTGGGTTAATAACACACGGTATTTAGGAATGATCTAGGTAGAGATAAGAAAATCGGCGTGATCGTGTATCAGCTCCTTGTCATTCATAAACACAGAATTCAAACCATCCACAATGCACGATCTTTCTCATGCTCCAACGGAGAAAACAAACAAAACAATTGCAAGATTCCGCCCGATAGGTGACAGTGCAAATAAAACGACATATGATCGGCTGTTAGGACATTCAATCAAAGTCGACCGCGAACAGGGCCATCGAGCAGGCATTGCATTATCATCTTGATTGTTCGCAACATCGTGCTTCATTAGTATGTGCTTGGAAAGTGGTCTATCACGCATGAAAAGCAAGTTTGGCCCAACAACGAACCGCTCCAAATGTTAGTCACAATAGTATATGTATATAGTTAACTTGCTTTCTTTGCTTCGCATTATTTAACAAAAATGCTGATAACGAATCAAATGATACACACCGAGCGGCGCGGGAGAAAGCAAAATCAAAACGAATTAATTAAAAAAGGAAAACTAACGATACTTTTACACGGAAAAAACAACAGAGAAAAAAATACATAACCAATGATAATTTAAAACACCTTAGAAGTGCTAATTAGCATTCGTCACAATGCAAAAATTAGTCAACAAACATTTAGTTGTGGTGCGCATACATCCTTTTTTTATACAATAACAATGAGCTAAAATTACTACTCCATTGTTCAAGCATTCAATTTATCTATCACCACAACTCTAAACTACCAAAAATTACGCAGGAAAATATGCTTGCACGCCGAAAACAAAACTCTTGCAGACTCGATGCCCGTCCGGCGGTATCGATCGCGTGTTAGGCGGGAGGCCTTGGAGCAATCGGCCAGCAGTTAACGGCGAGCATCCTAACCAGATCCTTTGCAATCCGAGCGAGCACAAGGGCGCCGGAGACACTTACCGGGAATGCTGGGATCTTTGTGGAGTGTCACCTTGCCCTGATCGAGCACGTCGTTGAACGCCGGCCAACCGCAACCGGAATCATACTTCGTGTCGGAGCTGAACAATTCCTGGCTACACACGACGCACACGTACGTGCCCTTCTCGTAGAATTTGTTGTACTTTCCGGTGAACGGCCGCTCCGTGCCGGCTTCTTGTGTCACGTGATACTGCAGTGGGGTCAGTTTAGCGACCAATTCCTCCTTATTTTCCATCGTCAATGGTGGCTGCTGGTTGCCGTCGCCGGTGTTGGAGGATTGCTCTGCGCGGGAGAGAGTGGAAAAACGGTTGCATTCTACTCAGGGATTTCATGGCGAGTACAAGTTTATTGACAGCGCAGACAAACTGCCGACCGATAATGTTTCATCGCGTAGGTTGAACAAAAATTCATGGTTTTTTTGTAGTCTTAAGCTAAAGTAGCACAAATTTACAGTCAAAACAAAGCAGAGGATGGTCACGGTCAATGGTTCATGCGAATCATGCTTTTTGCATTGCTGCAGAAGTGCATTTGAGGAAGGAGTCACGTGGGGCGAGTAAACCTCAACACCTCACAGCGAAGGTATCAGCCGGAACTAAACACACTCAATCAGGAGTTCTTTTTAACTGAAAACTATTGCCCGACGAGCAACAGAAACGAGATTGATGATAATGAAAACCAATGTTCCGTATCACTGCATTGAAGGCTGCAGAAAACGAAAATCCGAACCGAATGTGCATACTTCGATGGAGGGGAGTGCGGAGGCAGTACATCAGCCAGCATGGATGAATAATTTGCACAGACCAATGGCCACGGACAAGGTAGAAGACATTGCATTTCGATCTCTATTTGATGGAATCCAAATACAAAATTGCATCTTTATATTGGGATGTCGTGAATGCGAAAAATAAAAATGCGCATTATACGAAATGCAACGTTGAGCAGCAAATGAGTTTATAGTTTTCCATAACAGCAGCAGAAAAGTTTAATTTTTCAACCGAGTTGTTATCTTATCTGTTGCTTCACATTGTTTTCTATTTTAAACTCTTCCACACCCATGCCTGGTGTCTGCCTTGTTGAGTACAAAACTATTGTATTGCTTGTTATCTTATCCATGTTGGCCATGACGTAGAATTGTCTAGTGTCACCATCACTCGGGGATTTTTTTGACTCCAACCCACGCACTAAGCTAAATTTTATTGAGGCCCATCAATTCATCCCATACGTCGATCTATTGGTGTACTTCACTGATCGTGCCTGGTCGTTTATTTAGCCGCTTCCGCCTTCGATAGCCGGACGCAATGATGCCCAACCCAACTGGACACACACACCCATCGATGAACCGTCGTCAGTTAATCGGTCATGGACCCATTGTTAGGAAGCAATCGGTGCACGTGGGGGTTTTTCTTTTCTAGTCCCTTCTATTTGATGGAACTACAAACATTAATTAACTGTTACTAAATTTCAGAGAGGAAGTTCAATGTTTTTTAATTTTTTTTTTCTTCAAACTGATCAGATTAAGATAAGATCAGGGTTGCGCTGACTTTTCCCAGATTCGCTGCATGACAAGATCACACAACGATTGCAAAGAATGGAGCTCATACCAAAATAATAATGTAGATCCAAAATATTCCCCCAAAGAAGCGTGCACTATAACCCGTGAAACATAGTAACGAAGTATAAGGAAAGTTTTGAAGGGTTCAACTCGCAATAATGACCTACTGCGATGCTACCTTGCTTTGATCTTCGTAAGAGGGATTAGTTGAATTCTTTTATTGCACTACACACTACCGTGTTGCTCCACTTTTCACGCCCTTAAACATAGAAATTACTTGAATCAACACTGTACTTTCGTCAGCCCCAATGAACTGATCTATTTAATTAGATATTGCTCGTAATTAGTTTTTTTTTTAAATTAAAATACGCACAGATATCGATGCTACTGACACGTGCAGCTCAGGTAACGCGAAAAGTCACGCGTTGTTAGCGGTTGCATTGGCGTGGTTTGGCATCGTCAAATGCGAGACTGCGTATGTGTGGTCTTAACACACTAACCCTGAATGCCATGCCGGGACGGATGCCACAGATCCGGTTCCGGTGGGAAGGATGCACTGGCGGGGAGGATACGTAGGAAGATTCCTAGCGCATGGTGCAGACACGCTAACGTGGCGCCCGTTATTCGTATTTTGAATGCAAACCCCCGTCCATATGGGTAGGGTGGCGCAAACACTCGCACACTAAAATCGAAACAAAAACCGATCGAAAACATCGGGTAAATTCGCGGCTCGTTGATGACTATTTGCCTACACCCCGTCGCTGTGTGGAAGAAGTTTATTTTTAGCGAGACGTTCATATTTCCGACACACTTTTGCTTTTCGAGCAAGGTGCTGTGTTAGGGACAGGCTCGAGAGTGCATCTTAATTTTCTCCCCCTCCCCACTCGAGCAAGGGCACTGAGGTTCTAGGATGCTAATCTTTATAGAACCACAAAGTAACACCATACACCACTGACCAATGTCTCGGGACCAATGTCAACGGAACAGGTAATTATCTGAACCGCACCGTACACGTTTTGAGGACCAGCTAGATATGGGCAAACTGGCGACTGTCGCCGTCTGCTTACGGTGCGCACCAAGAGGGACACTTATGGACAACGTGTTTCGTTGGTGCCGTGAGCACAATTATCACCACTCTTCTGTATATGGCCGTACGACACTCACAAGCTCACTCGGAACGATCGATTGGACGGTAGCTGGACGGTCCGACCCCGATTCACGATGTTGGACGTTTCGAGGCGACTTACGGACTGGCCGGATGGTGGCCGCTTTGGCGATATGGGCTAGCAAACTGCTGCGTGCGAAGCTGCATACGATAGAGATGATCAATGTGTGTTCGCTCATGCGCGTACGCGAACGCGCAAAACAATCGCTTGGTCGAATGTTTCGGGTGTGCTTGGGCTTGATGTGCGATCAAAGGCCATGTTGACCCGCAGACTGTGAAAATGAAAATGCGATCATCCGCATGAGCGATGCACACCCCCAAAACCAGACAGACACCTGCAAACATAACAGGGCCGTGCAGTGATGCATCCCGTGTTTATCGTGATGCGTTTATGTTGACACGTTTTTGTTAGCTGTGTCGCTTAAACCATTACCTTAAATTAAATATGATAAAATTTCTAAACCCCGCCAGAACTCTGCTTACACTAGGATCATGTTAGCGAATATTGCACCACAATATGTAATTATGCAGAGTTTGCTAACGCAGTAGCAGAATCATGTGCTGCAAAACACCATACCTCTTTTCGATTTCCAGATCACACCTCTGGACAGAACACTACCACTAGAACCCATAGCTAGACCGCCGGCACCGGCACGCAGTGTTTTCCAAACACTAGAATTACAAATCGACTTGCTACTCCCGGGTACTTGCGCTTCCCACAGTGACTTCCGACAAAGTAGAGCAACCGACACACGGCTGGCTCCAGCACTACAGCGTACACCGGAACTAATGATTCCAAACATTCGTAGCAATTTTTAGCGACTAAAACTTTCACCAAACGCTGAAGCCCAAAACAAGGGACTGTTATGAAAGGCTTACTTCACGAAAATGTATGGTGCGGGACAGCTGGTGAAAGAAGGGTGGCTGCGATGCGGTTTCCGAACTGTCAGCAGGTGGCAACAATCGTGAAGCGCAGATACAACAAGAAGAAAAGATCGTTCAAGAAAATCCACTTGCTGCTTGATTTTGCATACTCACATCAGTTAACCACGGGTAGTACACTTATCAAACGGGGAATAAGAAATCCTTTGCACAATTCTCGTTCATTCGCAGCTACAAGAAGGACCCAAAACACAGCGCATTGCAAAGATTTGTGTACTTTTGCCGTTCCGGCTACGTTTTTGTTGTGAGGTGTTGGGTGTTTTGACAGCTGATTAGGCGACTTGACAGTTATACAGTGTTTTTCACGGCCCATTTCGTGAATGTTCCTAGGTCGTCAAAAATTATGGAAACTGCTATAAAGTCTCTGTGAAACATTAATTAATTTATAAAGACATGGGCTTCAAACATGTGATATTCCGGCAATATTCCGATGATTATTACATTGTGCATGCTGGATAAATCGTTTGAGGCTATTCTTTAAACAATAGGTTCGTTAATTTTCTCTGGATGTTGCTGGGTCCGGAACGTTGTTTTCAACACCATAAAACATTGAAAGAAGCAACAAACTCTGTTGACGTTTCAATTCGACGCACGACTCGTTTGCTAGTGAAAATAACACGAATGGAGTAAACAAAAGCACCAGCAAACGCAGCAGCACAAAACCTCCTGATCTGCAGGGAACCAATTATTGATCTTCCGTGAGTGCGTGTAGAAAGTGTCCGAACCGAACGGGGAACGCCTGTAAGCGGTGCAACGATGGTGGCTCGAGCGGGACGCAGTCGGTTCTTCGTGTGCCTCGGGTTGCTTATTCTCACGGTAGGCTTCCTCACAATATTTCACAACTCGCAGCAGCAGCTTGACGAGCTGCGCCAACTAGGACTGCGCTGCGAGCAGCAGCAAAAGTCCGTCCAGGCCCAGATGGAAGTTATCGTCGACCAGAAGCTACGGCTGGAGAACTCGCTCGAATCGGAACGTATGATCAACGAAGCCAACCGGAAGGAGCTGAAGCAGCGGGCTCAGGATGAAAAGGAAGAGCACAGCAAGTCGTCGATGGAGGCCAACATCCGGTATGCGTCGCTGCAGCAGCAGTGCAATCTGGTGAAGAGCCAGCTCGGTGACTTGACGGAAGAGTGTAGCAAAAGCAAAAAACTACAATCGGAGGAAGTGAACGCGCTTCGGCTCAAAGTGTCAGAGTTACAGGGGAAGGTGCAGCGGTACAAACAAGAGTCCGATAACGATGCGGAACATTTGAAGGTAAACACTACAGTAGCCTACACTACTCAGGATAAGCTTTCATGTGTGTGTTTGTTTCTCCCCCAGGCCCAGGTGGAGCAGCTTAAAAATGAGAAAATAAATCTCGAAGCCACACTTCGTCAACAGTTGGTGTACAAAGACCAAATCATAGAGAAGCTACGAGATCTCGCCACAAAAATGGAGAAGGAAAATGCTCACTACCTGGAGCAGTGCAAGCTGCCCGCCGAACAACTTCCGCGGCAACACCATCGCTACCGGGACGTGCTAGAGGCGCTGTCCGCTGCCAACTCGCTGAAAGCAAACGCCCACAGCTTCAACGAGCAGCTATCCGTGAGTGAAGACTTGTACCGCATACCGGTTGCGTTGAGAAGCCGTCCCGCTGCTGCCCCGGTTAGCTTTTCCACCACTGCCAGCTCCACCACCGGTTCGGTGTCGGTCGGTTCTCTCGCCACCTCCTCTCCCTCTTTCGCTACTAACATTCAACACCTTCCGGCGCCGGCGGGTTCCTTCGAAGAGCAAGAGACGCGCGTCATTGCTAACCCGTTCGAGTTGGTTCCTGACCGAGCGGCGGAACCGGACCGCACCAGACGATCGAAAACTAATCCCCCCGACGGTGGCGGTGGCTCCCTGCAAGCCGTACTCGATGGTGGAATCATTAATTCTGTGGAAAATTTTCAGATCATTCCCAAACCGCTGCCGGCGGTCGTTGCACCGGCTGAAGGCAGCCCGAATAACAATGTCCTGCAGGAGCCGCACCTCATGAAGACGTCTACCTCGGTGTCGGCCAGCGGGCGAAGGTTTGGTGGTTCCGCTTCATCTGATCGTAACATGCAACTTCCGATCTTAGCCGCACCGACCGTCCTTCCCGTCAATCGTGGAGTATCCGTACCGGAGCGAGCCAGCAAAAGCAGTAAGAATGGCGCCAGAAGCGGCGGTGGAGGAACAATAGCGGGGGGTGCTAGTAGCAGTACGACGTCGACAACAAGCACTGCCTCCTCCGTGTCCCGCGCAGGTGCGGCTCCGAATCGTTCTACGGGAGGATCGGTCGCACGAAAACCACTGGCCAATCGTCACTCGAAGCCAGTCCCAGTGGGAATCGTTCCCTTCCCAGACGTCATGCCCGAGCTGGAGGAAAATATCAGTGAAAACATCATGGACAATCGGTACGCGAATGTTGCCGCTGCCGCTGCTGCCGCATCCGGGACCTCAACGGGAAGTGTTCGTGCGGGGGCTCCCTCGGCAGGAATCGGTGGCGGCAAGAAGGGAAAATCTGACAAACGACACGGCGGAGTTGGTGCCGACTTAAACTTCCTTAACGGCGGAGCCAACCTCGACGCGGATAATGGAGCCCACGAGGTGCACGATAATGAAGTCGGTGGCAAACGAAACGCAGGTAACGCGGGTCTAGATGATCGAGAGGGGCCGGCTGCGGCTGGCGATGGTGTCGCGGCCGACGACGAACAGCTAGCCATGGGAGGGGACAATCTTAACGCCGCCGAGGAGGACACAAACCTGTACGACAACGCCAATGGCAAGGCACAGTTCGGGGGAAATCCTCTGCTCGATCAGCAGCTCGAGTACAACGAGGTAATGGTACCGGGCGGTGGGCAACACGCCGCACTGCAGCATGCACGCCGCAATGATCACGTGCGTCGGATGGGTGGCGGGTCGAAGCGAGATCCAGGAGCTGCCGGTGGCCCAGACAGTAAGGCGGCCATCATCGATCGGATGGGCGATAAGCTGATTAACGAAATAGCGCACGATCACGGAAAGGAAGGAGATAACTATCCGAACGAAATGGAAGACCTGCATCTTGTCGGCAACGAAGCGGAGGAAGAAGATGGTATGTGGCGCACGTTAGAACGTTCTTCAGGGGGTGGAAAAAGAAACCCGTCAACATTTCGTTTCTTCTTTCTTCACAGTGAGCGATTATGATGATCCGACCGCATTGAAACAGGGACATGCCGAACGGAACTAGGCTGTAAATTGCATTGATACCTTTCGTTTCGTACCCCCCGAACACACATTGTGACTGACCAGCAACTCATAACTGAACTGAACTGACGTTTGTCCGCAGCAGCTAAGCATTACCAGTGAGATTAGGAGGTTGAATCTCCCCCCGACGCAGCCAGAATGAACAGCGCAACCCAGTTTCACGGCCAACAAGCCGATGGAGAGGTGCATCGTATATGCTCGCTTGTTTCGAATCACATTTCTGCGTTAAGAAATAGGCTAAGTAATCATTTGTTTTTCGCACAACGATTACCGGCCCGCTTTCCCCCCCGGATACGGTCTTGACTGGGTAGGAATGGTAAGAGAATTTACTTTATGTCCTCGACGATTTAATTGTACTTGTTGAATGTTTGCACCTTCGTTAATGAGCGGATACATATTCTTCTCTCGCCTTGAACGCTTACACTATAATGTTTATTTATCTTCAACCCAATTTAAAGTTCGTGTTTTATCGGATTGTTTCAAGCAGTATGCAGCGAATAATGCGCGTGATTTAAATGTTATTTCCCTCCACATACGATAATTTTGTAATCTCCAGCCCGCGAACAAATAACCGACTAGATCTCTGTTATTTTCTTATTTTTAAATAATCTTTACAACTGTCCTTTAAACACGGGAATCGTGTGTGTAACTTTCGATTTGATTATTCTATCCAATTTTTGGAAACAAATGCCATATTTGTTTTTGCAATCTCCTTTTTTTTATTATTTTTACCCTAAAAATATTGATCCTTCAAAAGGATGTTAGCATAAGTCGATGTACTGAAAGGCACAAATGCATATAATTTTCCCCCGTTTCTATGTAACCCATGACAAGTGTTCTGGCAAATCGTATGTAGCGCCCGTAGCCAGCGTTCGAAAGTTCGTTAGTACAACCTTGGTGCACAGAGCAGACACGCTTCGGGTTGGTGAGGACAACATTTCCAAGTTTACTTAAAAACCGGTCCAGCCTCAAGTATCGCGAGTTGACCAGCCTCGATGGTTTCTTTTTGCGTTGGTTGTATGGCGATAAGGAAATAAAACCTACTGTTAAGTATCTAAGAGCAGCAGAACGATGGTTCGAATGTATATTATGTGATGAGCGGAACCGAGCCTCGATCGATCCGCAGTTACTGGCAAAACGAAATAGATTACCCCAAATCGGAGGGTTATTGGCAGCGTAGTAACTAACTAATGACAACAAACCCCAGAATATATATTATTTAGAATGTAATGGTGAATTGTCGTAAAAATAAAAACAACACAATAATTTAAAAATCTACCTTATTTCGATGATGTTTGGTCATGCTTTCTTGAGGGGTGGAAATGTATCATTCGATCGACCATTCGACTGCTGTATTTGCAGTTTTCCTTGCATCGGCATAATATAACAACCGGTTTCCAAACAAGATTTCCTTTCTACCAAACCGGAGAGAAGAGCAAACATAAAAAAGTGAGAACGATTCTCTTATCGGACGCGTGGTTTCCACTGCTTGCTTGCAACGTCAGGATTGGACCAAAAATAAA
Source organism: Anopheles coustani (assembly GCF_943734705.1). Taxonomy (NCBI): domain Eukaryota; kingdom Metazoa; phylum Arthropoda; class Insecta; order Diptera; family Culicidae; genus Anopheles; species Anopheles coustani. The sequence continues at coordinate 26,210,431 of NC_071288.1, forward strand.
TCGTAAACAAAATGTTACTCGCAACGTGTGTTTCCCGATGCCACCCTCCGCTGGCGGGTTATTTTTGCCGTGCCCCCATTGCACCATGCACTTGGCGCTTTTCCACCCTCATCCCCTGCTGCGCTAACGTTCCGGCGAACTGTCAAACGTTGTGCGGCGCGCGTTCGTAACTCATTCATCTCGAGCGCGTCAGCTGATGGTGTTATCTTTATTATCACCACCCGCTAAAAGGTTGGTACCTTCATTGATGCACGCTTTACCTTAGTGGCTGGCCGCCTTCTGGTCGCAGTGTACGGGCGGCAGTATATCCGGACACACGCAGGGCGTCTGTAACGCGAAGGGCCCATCCAGTTGGGTTTTCGTAGAAGAGAAAACGGTAGGTAAAGTGTGCAGTGCAATTGTTGCAATCTTTGTGTCATCCACCAATGCACCGCGATGACGGTGCAATCGCAAAGGTGGTTGCAAGTGGTAAATTAGCGTACGATTTTTTGCGTGTTAAAAATATTGCTGATACAAGCAAGCTAAATTGTAATATGTCTATGAAAGCACTTTGCAGTAAACTTTGCATTCTGTGTTCTGTAAATTCTCTCCATATATTTTTGCCACCATCAGCAACATAGCATTTCTTTCGGCTGTCCTACATAACGCCCTTCAAACCCGCAAGAAAAGTTGTTTGCTGTGATGCAAATCAATCACAATTTGCGCACACTTCGATCATAATCTATGGGCAACCTCGGTTCACCAACACTTACGGTTGCGTAACGTTTACCCAACGAAGAACAAAACGTGAACGGCCAGTCAGTCCTCGTGTTTCTGGAGGGAAAATAACAATACCGAACAGGCTATTTCTGTTCCTACCATACTTTCAATCAATTGGTACAATTGGTCACACTTTCAGCCGGTCGGAAACACACCCAGGGCAAAGTTAAAAAATATTGAATTTGATTTATAAAACTCATTCTGGGACGAATTCGTGTTCGCCCTGATAAGTATCTTAATGGTATATCAAGCTATCATACCCTTAAGCTATTGTCTCTTATTTGTAGATTCAATACACGACCGTGAAAAATAGATAATCGCGAACCAAAGGTGATAAGACTACTTGAATGATTGCCCCGAACGATTCCCCACGGTCATGGTGCGACATTGTAGTTAACTGCTAAACGATCACGATCAACTGCATGTTGTCGGACAACTGCTGATAGATAATCAATTACAAGCACTTCGATTATTTTATCGTTACAGATTGGATCTATCTTGTATCTAGATGACTTGATTTTCCCGCCATAGCATATATTCCATAGATTGTTTACTTACAAATATTTATCATTATTTTCGCATTCTTTCGTAGAGCACAATGCAACCATGGTTGAAAATATCCCTGCTACTGTGTACGTTTGGCTTCCTGAAAGAAATTCGCCCCAGCGAACCATTCATCGTTGACTATCTTGCCGGACCATGGCGCAACCTAACGATGGATCAGGTACCAGGATTTTCTGCAGCAAAAAAGCACCAAATGAACCAAACGTGCATTAACAAACCTTCCTCGTTGATTCTCGTTGTCAGATTGTCCAGGAGGCGTTTCCAATCGGTACGTACTCGTATCTCGCCCAGCTGGCCGTAATCTTCCTCGTGACGGACCTGTTACGCTACAAGCCGATCATCGTCGTCAACGGGGCCGCCGGTATCATCGTGTGGAGTATGCTCACGTGGACCACATCGCTGGACGCGCTCAAAGTGCTGGAAATCTTCTACGGCACCTACTGCGCGGCCGAGGTCGCCTACTTTAGCTACATCTACGCTAAGGTGGACCGGGAGCACTACCAAAAGGTTACATCGCACACACGGGCTGCCATCTACTGTGGTCGCTTTTTCGCCGCCAGCCTAGCGCAGCTGCTCGTGCACTTTGAGGCCATGGACTACCGGCAGCTAAACTTCCTGTCGTTGGCTGCCCAAATCAGTGCCACGCTGTGGGCACTCTTCTTACCCTCGGTCCCAACGAGTATGTACTTCCACAGGCGAACACTGACCGAGCCCACCGGTGGGACCCATGAGGTGACCGGTGTTGATCACCCGTCTGATAAAAATGGCCGAGACGATCGCTCGGATGAGAGCAGAGTGTCCGGTCATGGGTTCAGTCAACGGCTCCGTGCACCTTTTAGCGTGCGGATGAAGGAAGCGTTCGTCCTGCTATGGTCACACTTTCGAACGTCCTACACCAATCGCAGTGTGCTGCAGTGGAGCATCTGGTACGCCCTGGCAATGGCCGGGTACATTCAAATCCTCGCCTACGTGCAAGCACTCTGGAGTTCGATCGACGAAACGCAACCGGCCGTGTGGAATGGGGCCGTCGAAGCAGCTCTCACGCTTCTCGGTGCCATCGTGTCCCTGCTAGCCGGGTATCTGCACAGCGGCTTCCTGAAGCCCCGCACGAGCCTGCTCGCGCTCGCCGTCCTATCGTTTGCTGCCGGTGGTGCGATGTTTCTGGCGACGAAAACGAATGACCTGATAGTGTCGTACCTCGGCTACATGATCTTCTGCGTGCTGTACGCGTTTGCCATTACGGTGGTCAGTGCGGAGATAGCGAAAAATATTGCAGACGATTGCTTCGGCCTGGTGTTTGGCTTCAACACCCTCGTGGCACTGTCGCTGCAAACGCTCCTCACGTTCTCTGTGACCGACGCCGATGGATGGTTCGCGTTAGACGTGTTTGGGCAGTTCACTGTCTTCAGCAGCTACTTCCTGGTACTAGGTGGCATTTACACGGCGTTCCTAGCGGCGGAAATAATCAGCAGTATTTTAAGACGCTCCAAAACGTAGAGATACTTATGCTAGTATTGTCCGCGTAGCAAATAAACGATGAGGCTGATTGGTTGGGAAATCGATAGTACAAAGCAGTTGTTCTCTGGCACCACTGTGAGACCATCTGATAAGACGTTCAAGGCACTCACATCGCTGGCGCAGTGAGCCCACGAGAGATGACCACTTATGTAAGAACGCCATGAACAAAAACACAACGGCATACCACAAACAACACATCCGGTGGTAAAAGTATTGTTGTTAGATGAATATTCTTCAGCCTATAAACTGGTCGCTCTATATGTAAAACGTTTAACGTTTCCGCTAAGACCCACGATTCTCCACTGTGAAACAAAAGGTGCCCTGTACTTTTCCTGAAAGGGTTTCGACAAATAGTTTACAACAGATAGTTAAGAACTGATATATTTTCAATAAAACAACAAAAGAAATATAATATACCAATGGAGCCTAAGCCTTATCGCATCGTTACACTACACCCCATACAACATTAAATTATCATCAAACCAAGAAGGAAAATTCATTTCTTACATTCTTTCTTAGGAAAGTATATTCAATATCGCTTAAAGTTGTTGTTTAAACGTAAATACGTTTTTCTCTTTTATTAAAGCTGTACATCGTTTAATCCTACTTATCGTCGCAAATTGTTCATTTTGCCCTTTATCATTAGTTCAAATTGAAAAAAAGGTCTGAATAACTTCATAATTGTAATTTTGTTTTGTTAATCGAATTGTTTCGATGATTGCCTGCTTCAAATAAAGCAATGATATTTAGTTTGTAAAATAAAATTAGAGAATTCTTAAACATTTGATTATAAAAAGAGTAAGAGTATAGAAAAATAAGCTGAGCTTGTTTTGTTTGTTTGTTCGTTTCGGTAAACTGAAGCTGCAAAATCATTGACCGTCGTCATTGAACTCGCAGGAAATCTGTTCATATCATACGACCGATAGCTGCCCGCTTGTTTTTGTTACTATCGTGGATGACGACGCACCGTCGTGTTGGGGGGGCTCGATCCTGTCTCCCCATTGGAGCTATTTTTGCTGCCAGTACCGGTTGCATTCGGAACGCACCCAAGGATGGCAGCAGAGTGTATCGTTCCGATTCTGTAGACCGGCGGGTCGAAGAACGATTCACCGGTGGAAGTAGCGCTGCCCGAAGCCGATTGCACGACGATTTGATTCCATACGCTCGGTGCGCTTGAACGGCTGGCAGTGGTGGAGGGGTTGCTATCGCGTCCGGTTGGTGTTAACGTTATTGTTGGCATTGTGGGCGTCAGCGGTGCCGTCGATATAGGTCTTCCCGGATTGCTATTGCTCACGCAAGTGGAGGCAAGTGTATAGCCAGCCAGCAACCTTCTCTACGGTTTCGGAAGTTGATGCGAGATATATCACAATGCGAATACGAACAAACCGAGTATGAAGAAATAAATGCGAAAAGGTGACGGTTAGAAGTAACTAAATTTGTTGCACACAACGCTAACACAACAGCTTACTGGCTTATACGTTTTGGGAAAGTATTAAGAAGGAAGGTGGTAGAAAATTGGCAACAAAAACTGAATACAAAAACAGCACCTGTTTCATTACAAAATAGATTAAATGCTTAGCACACCGTCACGTAACCCGTAGCATACGTAATAATTTCATAATCTGGGTATAACAAGGTCAAATTTAAAATTAAAAAAGAAATGGTGCTTGACAAAGCCGTGCTAATTTGTTACGGAATATAAACACAAGGTACCTCTGTACTAAATTCACCAGCCGGTGTATCGCGGGTAGCAATTGATGTAGGGCTAGTTTGTAGCTGCTTTCGTTGCGTTTGAGACGATCCCGTTGTTGCTGATGGTTTTGCACTACCACCACCATTCACGTTATTAGAATAGGGATGAGAGTCGAACCCGGTTGCGTGACTTTGGACCGAATGGATTCGGGGTGTAGTGTAAATGTTTGAACCCCCGGCAACATTATTAGCGCCCGGGCGAGCCACCATCGATGAGTTCGGTGCCATCCTCATACTTCCAGAGTGCGAAAAGTGCTGATCCTGATGCACGCCAGGCGTTGTTTTGATGGTCGTGGGGGAACTGGCTGGCATTCGTTGGCGTACCTGAACTTTAGCCTTTGAGGACGAAGGGTACGGGCTGACGAATGAACCACTTCCTTCCGGAGACCTTGGAACAGTGTTAATCTTCGTTCCTTTCTTCATCTGCTCGCAGGCAGGTTCGTGCTGGGGCCAGTGATCCATCTGGCACTTGTCCGAGCAGTAGGCCGTATTCCAACAGCAATAAAAATTTGCCTCGAGATGGCAGCTTCGGCACCACATGGCCTTTTTCGCCTTAGCCACGCTTCGAATTTTGTCAAGCCGCAAAGTTTCTATCTGATCTTTATGCTCTTTCTTTAGTCTTTCGATCGTCAGACTATGCTGTTGTCTGGTCTGCTCAAGCTCCAATGTTAGCTGAACAACCTTCGCTTTCAACAATCCGTCATCTGCTAGCTGCCGTAAGGTGTGCTCGAGCAAACCGCGAGATTTTTCGGCGACCTGTATATAATAATGAGAGACGAAGGAATGCAGATGAATACACGTACAAATGAAATGTTGGAAAAATGAAATACTCTACCTGACTAGCATAGTTATCGAGTAGTTCGGTAAACGATAGGTTGCTCTCAAGCTCTCCTTCTTGGGAACCACTCGGTTTGGGTTGCAAAGGCGGCAGGGTGCAATTTCGCTGTGAACCTTTTCTTTTCATATTCGATCTTACAGCAGCTGGAGATGGCTCTGGGGATCCTTCATCAATCACGATGACATCTTGATCCTCTGGGAGGGAGCTGCAGGCATTTGAATTGTTTACAGTTCCACAATTTCGGAGCATCAACCGAGGACTATTTACACTTCCAGTAGAGACAGTTGACTGTTGTGGCGCAGATGTTGCAGGCGCCAATTCAGTGGTCACCGATGGGACGCCCGATGCCGGCACGGAAACTGGCGACATACGAAACGGTTGTTTGTAGTTAGCAATATTTTGCACGTTTAGTGGCAATTCCTGATGCCTGAGGCCGGGAATCGCAGCGGATGCTGGTGCCACGCCAAGATGTTGCTTACTGCTGCTGGATACACTTTGTTGTATTAACGTTTGAGTTGGTTCCTTTACGGAAGCTCCTGTTGTCGGAATTGAAACTGGTGCCGCCATAGGGTGTTGTTTACTTAGGACTTCACTTTGCAGTACCGCGAATTGCTGCTTAGCAGGTTGAGTCGCCGCCACGGAAACTGATGCCAGTCGGGGCTGTTGGTTGTTGCTAGGCACGCTTTGCAGCCCCGTAGGAGGCGATTGAGTATCGATGGATTTTTCAAGGTTTGGCAACAGCACCATTGATGCTCTGACGACTGTTGTTTTTTGTTTGCTGGAAGGAAGCTGAATGTTGGTAGAGCTTGCCGGAACAACAGTACACGAGGTGGAAACTGGTATCTTTGAGGCCTCCTTGTTGCCAACCGTACCATTCGACGACGCAGTGCAATTATTGGTGAGACGGACAGCTTCCGCCGTAATATTTGGTACCAATATTATTGGCGAATTACTTTCCGGTACACTGGCCTTCGGAACGATGGTCATCATTGTGCTCGATTTGCCTATCGAGACCGGACCAACACTATTTCGGGCCACCCCAGGAAAAGATTTTCTCGCCTTTTGATTTTTGGAAATATTTTCCGATACGGGAGCAGGGCGACCTCGTTCATGCGTCTGTTGCACAGTGGCTGCGGAGATGCTTTCAGGGGAACCGCCAGATAGCGATGCCTTTTCATACTCGTCGTCAAGTTTTTCTACCTTTATCGGTATTGGGACGCAAGGTACTACTTCAGCATTGCTGGAATCTGGCGAAGGATTGCAGGCTTTATTACGTGTGGTTGTGGCAGTAGGTGGAATTTCTTTAGATACATTAGCTTCAAGCTGCTCGTTATTTTTACGAGGTAAAGGAGACTCGTTCAACCTGTTGTCATCTTGCTCAGGCGGGGTTTGGTTATCTGTTACCTCGGCGATATTAACATTACTGTCCGTCCCATTCGCATCCGAGCTGTTCTTTGCTTTGCTTTTGTTTTCCGCTGGGGAAACCATAACCGACTTGCGGCGCTTAGAGATGTTTTCCGTTGCCCAGTTTCCAGAATTGCGATGTATAACCAGCTTGCCAACCGATTCAGATTCCGAGGGGGATGGTTTTTGGAAGCATACACTCTTTCGTTTCTTTGCGACTTTTACATCGCTTTCTGTTTCCGGTACCACTTTTGCCTCATCATCATTCAGCATCGCCGCCTTCGACGCCCTGCGCGTGACGCGCTTTTGGTTTGGTTTGTTGGCAGAATCAGTAGAAGAAGATATATCCATCGATACTGTTCCAGTAGACGATGGTGATTCGCCAATTGATCCCTTCGATGTATGAGCAGTCATCTTTCCGTGGTTATTTACAATTTTTATCTTTATCATAGGTGCGTTGGATCTGTTTTCTTCAAATGCATTGGGAACCATCTCCTTCAAATGGTCGTCGATACGGGTGGGGTCCAAAGGAGTGCGGTATGGAGCATAATTAAACGACCCAAAACGTTTAATAAGGTTTTCGATATGCTCCCCTGCCTCAAATAAGCTCTCACTCAGTTGCTGTTTCTTTGCAGATTTCTGTGGATTAGGACTTTCTTTCGAAAACAGGTAGCAATCCTTCACCGACACCCAGGCACGGTCGTGTTCCCCGAAAAATCGTATATCCGCCTGATTGTTAGCGTTCACGCTCATCAGCTTTCCGGGCCAGTGCGGAAACCCCTTTAACTTGGCCCATACCAACAAGTGCGGGTTCTTGCAGGCTTCTTTAAACCATGTCGCCTGCTTTCTGTGAACATTCATATAACACTCACGACACGTTTCCATATTTACGATCTGTAATCTGCCAACTTTATACAACACCTTAGCCACACTTAATGTTTTAGAATTGTCTGCAATATAAAAGAGTACGTAACATATGAGAAGGTATGTATGAGATAATGGGAACATGATTTCTTCAGCACTTACCAGAACATATTGTTATGTTATGTACAATCCAGTTCAAGTCTGCCAAAAACTCTTCTGTTGTACTGTATTGTTTTGCCTTCAACTTGTTTGATATTTCCACTAAATCCATATGATGTGTTACTCGTTCATATGACTTAATCGCTGCCTTATCCAAAGGATTGAATAAACGGTTCTGTTTAGAATAAAACAATAGCGGCGAAAGAACATATCAATTGTCTACAACGATCTTCATCTTCAGTCATGTACTAGATTTAGCAGATTTAGTGGTATATTTTTCTCCCATGGAAAGCGCCAATCTTTTTTATAGTACCGTAGAAGCACCATGCTTGGCGCGGGTCCAAACTTGGCGCACTTTTTAGTATTTTCTTCGATATTAGACTATTTCCAAAACATTTCAGCCTAAAATATGTAGTCAAATATTTGTTTATGCTTGTACAATACATCCGCATCAAAACATGTTATAGAATGTATATTTAATTAAATGAAAAATTCCACCCACAAGTGCGCAATTTTTTTATTTTTATATTAATTTTGAAGCGAAAATATTTTGCGTCAAGTTTGGCTCCCAGGGTTCCTAATTATTCACCGTGGAGAATATGACTGTTCGCACTGCTAGATATTTTTGAATCATAGAAGGCTTTGATGAATGAGATTATAAAAGTTAGCGATGAGATAGTTTTATTTTCACGAGAGAAGCAAAAGTCCGTGGCAAAAAAGTTAAATTGTTTTTTAAATTGCTGTTGAAAAGTGTTTCTATTGTTTTAAGTTGAATTTTGAATAAAGCTGTTGAATTCAATGAACTACATCCATTTTGTTTTAAGTGCGCCAAGTAAGGAACATTGCAAAAACAATGCGCCAAGTTAGGAACATAACATAATGTGCCACACAAAGGGCTTCTGAAACATGAATAAATATTAATTTAAGAGTTTCTCACTTATTTTACTTGTATTCTATGGTAGTTAGGCTAGCGCTGCGCAAAACGTAGTATGATTTGACCGAACATTGATTTGGTTATTCAACTTTTTATGCAGAATTTCCTTAACTGCGCCAAATATGGTACATCTACGGTAGCGTTATATGCACAGCCTTTCACTAACCAACCGTAAAATCCCCCAGTGTACTTGGATAATCAAACGATACAAGCCTACTGTAAAGCATTTCATATAGCCAAACACTACACTGCTGGATTTGGCTGTTGGTGAGTAAAACATTCGCTATATGTACATATATCAACAATTTTTCTTTTATGAATGAGTAAATACAAAACTGACATTGAACCTGCACTGTAATCTAGACCATACTTTGCTGACCTGATATTTTAATAAAAAAGGTCACCAGCCAGCATAAAAGGGTTAGCATCTTTTGTTCAAAATAATATACATAATACTTTAGACAACAATCGTTGATTATGTAAAATTAGAAGATCAATGGAGCAACATAAAAGTTAAATATGAATTTTACTGGACAACATATCTAACAGCCATAAATGCTATCAATGAATAAACTGCACACATACTCAAACATACAATTACATTTCAACACTCCTACAGCAGCAGCATCTACTATACAGTTTTGGTGACGGCTAGTGAACCTACATAACCATAATGTTTAACGCGATAAAACAAAATGGCAGCCAACAGGATTGACAAAACTAGTACACATAAAAAAGTAACAGCGAAATGTTTAACTGGTACTTGTTTTTTGGTTAGGGCATGATTAGGCGGAAATTACATTGAAAACGTACTGTTGCTCATCCACAGCTTTACATTTGTTATCATGGAGTAAATAATAAAAGGATGTAATGATTTCTTTATAGCAACCTTAGCTAATAAACACCCCAGAGTATCAGGCTCAGTAGTGCAACTACAGGAACACATAACTAAACCCATCCATTATTAAATTCCTTATATATATGTGCAAGCTTACCGCTTCATGATTACACAACAGCATCTCTAGGACATACTGCAGGCAATCGTGCAAGTTAACGTAGCCTTCGGTAGGAAAAGGATTGGTTTCATGCGCCAATGACGATGATTTGCACTCCTGACAGGTCCAGTTGTCATCGTTGTACATCGGTCGTGTACAGCCTTGGTGAAAGCTGCGAATACAAGAGTTGCAGCCAACCAAACTTTCTCCTTTGCTTTGCTTACAACGGAAACAGAAGCGATCGTAGCCGGGCTGTAAGGAGATGGAGTCGAAACATGCATACGATTACATTATGAACACGAAGAAAAAGCTACCGTATTCAAAATCCTCAACCAATCGAGAAACACAAAATAATTACCTTCGGAGGTTCCGCTATTGGTCCAAAAGATTCGTCTAGCGGTTTTATGGACATTATTCCATCGCTACCGAATGATGATAAGCTATCATTCGCCGTCGTTGGCTGGTCATGGGAAGTGTCCTCTCCCACCGAATCGTCCATTGCTTCGGCACCTTTGTCGTGTAAGTTGTGTAAGAAACGCTGATGCTTTAATTTGAATTCTTCATTATCTGAACGCATACCAGTACGTCTATTAGTGACTCCGACTGTGGAGGGATCGTCCTCCGCGACGGAACATCGGCTCTGCAGCCGCTTTCGGTGTGCCACTGCAGGTGCAGCAGCAGGTGACACCTGTTTAGGCGCACTCGTGCAAGCTGGTGATGCGCTGTCGGAGCGACGTTTACGTAATTTTCCTTGCTGGGATGCGTCATCTAAATACCCCGCCAGAACTTTCGATTGGGATTGTGTATCTTTTAGAATTTTTATTTCCCTGGACACTTTTGTTGTCCCATCTGCCGAAGGGAAACTTTTATTCTGCACTTCGAAATCATCTTTACCAATGCTGCTAGTAAGGGCCGCTGGTTCTATCGGTTCCGGCTGTGCAATACTGCTTTCTTGCTGCGGTTGGTTTCCGGCAGTACCATGTTTTTCGCTTGCATCAGTACTCGGCACGATGTTTCTAACTTCTTTCACGGTAGGCTGAACATAAGTCTCGAAATTGTGTGTGCTCTGCCTGCGGAAATGTTTGGCCACATTCCTCATTTTTCCACCGGCAGCCACGTTCTCATCGATTAATTGATCAACATTGGCTAAATCAATCCTACGATCGTGTGTGCTCTTCCTTTTCGAAGATTCGGAAGTGGTATTCCTAGGTTTTTCTACGCTTTTCAACCCTCCATCGGTGGACCATTTTCTGATCACAATGGAATTTCGCTCCGCACTGTCCTGCGCGGTACCGGGTTTTGCAGCCACTTTGTATTGTATATTACTCATTTCACCCGTACCGAATGATTTTCGATAATCAGACTTGTCCGGAAGCTCCTCACTGGGTTTATATATGAACGTAGGATATTTAGACTTGGGTTTATGAGAGTCTTTTCTTATTTTCTGTACCATAGTACCGAAGTCAATGCCATTGAAAGGATTATCCGTTGCTTGAGCATCTTTGCTACTTGCTACTGCTGTATTTTTGACGTCTGCTGCGATCACACGATCGCGATCGGGAACGGCTTTGGGAGTCACATCTCCAGTTGTACTCGTACGGACGGCTAATACCGGCGCTGGCTGTGCAGTGGCCGTGCGGATCGCGTCTTGTCGGTCTGCAGACGCAGTTACTTTCACCCGCATTTCACCGGATGACATGCCCGGTCCAGGTGACAGCAAAGATGGGTTACAAGACGATTTTTCCGATGCTTCGTTTTACCTGCAAGATGGCAACAAGGAAATTGAATGAAACTTATTACCTAGAATTCACTGTTGATACCACGATTACTTTCTATGCAGTACTGCCAACACAGCGTGCTATTTTTTTTAGCGGGGCTCACTTTTCACTTTACTTCACAAAAAAGATACATCCAGAATTCATACATTCGCTTTTTTGTATCGAAACCTACGATTGGTGGTAGCCAATACAAACCTTGGCACTGGTTGAGAAACGCAGAAAATTAAAAATTTTACAGTCCACGGTGTACTAAGATGTCACTCGAACCTTCTGCTTCCTTCGAAGTTCACAAGAATAATGAAGCTCCGTTTGCTAAAATGCCAGCCGCAAACAACGTACAAGTGTATGTAGTGGTGACGGCTGAGTACGGCCTACAACAATTTCTTAGACACTGGTCACAGCTTTATACGGCCATTGACGGCGAAATCGAGTTTTTGTTTTACAAAATACCGGAACTAGAATCGTTTGAGCTGTCTAGTAAGTGGCACATATTAATATTCACTATATTTCACACGACTTTGTAGGAGATTGGATACGCGAATCCAACATTAAGTGCTGCTGCGTACAACTTTCCTTGTCCGTGAATCGGTATTGGTGTTGTTTTGACATTTCTCTACAGGTAGGGATGGGGGTAAAGGATAAAGCGAAAAGTCCAGGAGGACGTGCGGTAAAACGAAGATTACTTTTGGGCCCCGTTAAAAAAAAATAATATGGAGCATAGAGAGAAATCCATTCCAAAATATCCATACTTATGTAGTACATCCATTGCAAGCCAATAAAAAACAAAACAGTGGATTTACGCCATTTTGTTGTATGTCTTATTTATTGAATTTCCATTGAATTTATTTCGTTGTGTTGCATATAACAATTCTTCAGTAATCGTTACTTCTACCTTACACCTAAAAGAGATAAACGACATTTCATGTTATTCTAATGCGTACCGTATCGCCGCGGGAGTCTTTTAGCGAGCAGAATGTTATCCCTACTCTGCCGTTTAGTATAAGCATAGGCATGCGAACGAATAGATGGTATATGGAGTACTATACGAAGTCATACGACGATAATGATAATGAACAGAACTACAGAAATCCGAACCTATTACAATTTCACGGTGCTAACTCCTAACACTAATCCTGGTCCGGCTCAAGATCTGGCCGGGAGCGCAAACTCTCCTGACACTGTTCCACCACACCACGAAACTGGTCGGCGATGGCCTCGTTCTTGAAGCGAACTGCCAGCTTCTCCAGCTGACCTGGCGACTCGGCGTGATTCATTGCACCCCACATGAATGCCTTGGCAGAATTGTTCATTGGGGTGATGGCGAGCTCGGCTGTAATGGCATGATTCAGCACGAGCTTGTGGATCTGCTCACGCCGCAGCAGGAGCCGGTACGTGTTGCGTACAGGATGGTGTAGGACCTTCAACTCACCAACACCTTCCAGGGGGAGAGAGAAAGTGAGGTTAAACAAAGTTAAAGTGGGCTGGTGCATTAGAATAAAATAAATCGCTACAAACCTCGTTCTTTCCATTCCTTTGTATCTGAGTCGTACCGGTACAGCTTGGCACGATCTCCGAACAGTTTCGTCTCATCCTCTTCGCCCGTACGGACTTCGATCTCGTCGGGAAGCTGTATCACCGGGGCGTAGTACGGGTCGTAGTTTTCATCACCTGCTCCAGCACCATCCCCACCCACCGAGTCCTCCGCATTACCATTGTTACCGGTACCTTCGGCGCTGCTGTTTAATTTCGCCGCTGCCGAGCGTGAAAAGAAGTCCTCTTTCACCGTCAGTCCCACGAAGCCTCCTACGCCTGTTGGTTTGCTGTTACTACCGCCGGGCCCTGCGACAGCTTCATCTCCTTTCTTCATGAACCCACTGAAGTCCGGGCTGTTGCTCGCAAGGGACGCAAAGCTCACATTATCGTCCATTTTGAGCACCGGTGCTGCCTCAGTAGATTTCCCGAATGGAGATGGAGTGTTGGTCGTCAACGGAGATGCTGCGTTGGCCTGTTTAGCAAGGCCGCCGAACGTGAAACCACTGCCACCAAACACGGATGGTTGTTTCAGCGCGGAATCACCGAATCCGGTAACGCTACCAAAAAGACCTCCACCCGATGTGGTGCTGGTGGTGTTGGCCGGTGCGCCGGCAGTCGACGTTGGTGGAGTGGCAAAGATGTTCGGCCCACCAAAGATGTTAGTAGTGCTTCCGGTCGACCCAAAGCCGCCGCCACCGCCACCACTACCAAAGCTGACTGAACCGAACAGACTACCGCCACTCTGCGCCGGTTTCGCAGGTGAAGGCGTCGTTAGGGTTGCCTGTTGCAACAACGAAGTGACGGTAGTCGTGGAGGAGGGTTTGGACGTAACAACTTCGACCTTTTTCTCCCCGTCGTCCGTTGCTGTAGTACCAGCCGGAACGGTGGACGAAGGTGGCGAAACGAATGATGTTTTCGGAGTGGTGTTGAGTGACGCTGAAAAAATAGATCCACCACCACCTGCCGAAGACGAACCAACGCCAGTTGAGCCTAAAAGTAGTAATAAAGTAAAGTAGTAATAAAAAAAAAGTAGTATAAAAATACAGGTTTTTTGATTACAGCGTCTTTCATCTCACCTAGCAACCCCGGCAGTGTACGTTGAGCATCAAAAATGCTAGCCTACAGTATAAGTATTTGATGTTGAATCGTCAAACCTCTAAATTGCAACAAAAACGGATCAAGTAGACAATTCGTGGCTTACTAGGATCTACCAAAATGATAGTTGTCGTATGGATGTTTGTAGCAGACACGACCAGTCGAGGGATGCGGCAGGTAAAAGTAGGGAAAAATCACTTGCCGGTGGAAAATATACTTTTGCGAGGATTGTTGTGAATCGCGCTCGTTTTCTGATGCGAAAAAGCGATCATAACCTACCTTATCCTGTACCTTTCAACTGATCGTGTCTACTACAAACATCTATACGACATCTATCATTTTGGTAGATCCTAGAAAGCGATGAATTGTCTACTAAGCCGTTTGTGTTGCCATTTGGAGGATTGACGATTTAACATCAAATACTTTACAGTAGGCTAGTACTTTTGATTGTCTACGTACACTGGCGGGGTTGCTAGGTGAGTATAAAACGCTGTAACTCGATTCAACAGTCCGTAAAGAGACTGAACTTACTTCCAAATATTAACTTATTGTTGACGTTAGCCCCTCCCGACTGATCTGTGTTCGTGGTGGGGCTCTCACTGAAAATGGAACTGTTCGCCGGGGTAAACGGAGACGACGACGACTTCTGCTCGGATGACAAAAAGTTACTGGTAGCATTACTCGCAGCAAAAACTGGAGTCGTCTTAGTAGCTGCTCCGGATGAGAATCCAGCAAACAGTGCTCCTCCTCCTACTCCCACCGCAGCAGCTGTACCAGCGGCTGTAACCGTAGCCGGGTTATCTCCCGCGGTGGATGGTGTGCCAAAAGTAACTTGCTTCGGAACGAGCTTCGGAAGCGGTTTCACATCCTTGATATCGATCGGTAAGGGATCATCGTCGGCATCCGTCTCGCCTACGAGATTCCTGCCGTCCACAGTTGGAAACACATATGCATCCGGATCGCATCCGCGACATCCCACACAGGTTGTCGCGGGGCAGTCGAAGAAATTATCTGGTAGCTTTAGCTTCTGTGCCGTTTCGCGCTCATTCAGCGATATATCACTTAGCTTGGAAAAGTTCAGTTCGCCGGTTGCACCGCCGGGTGATGTGGTGGACGTGATCGTGGAATCGTGCAGTTCCGATGATTTAGCTCCGCCGCCACCGGTGGCTACCTGACTTGTGCTTGCGGTCAGCTTGCCACTCAGTGCATCAGTGATGGCATCGCGGAACTCTTGTGCGATATCGGTCGACTTGAAGCGCAGGCAGAAATTCATCAGCTCGAACGCACCCTCGGAGAAGTCGTTCGCTACAAACTGCCACGATTTATCGTCCTTCTTCGAGTAGCAAACGTCCTCGGTCAGCGCGTGATTCAGACAGATCTTTAGGACTTGCTCGCGGCGCATTACAACTCTACGAAAAAAAAGACAGCAACAATGAATCACATTTGACAAAAGCAAACAATGCGAACTTTGATTAAAAAAATGTGGAGAATTTCATACCTTAGTTTGCCCGTTTCTTTATGTTTCAAGATTTTTACATCTCCGATGCCACGTTCCTTCCACTCCGAGGATACGAACCGGTACAATTTGGCGCGATGTGCATATAAAATATCCTCGTCTTCTTCACCGGTTTTCACTTCGACCTATCATCCATTTGCGATAGCATTATATGAAAAATATTAGTTAGTTTGTTTAAAAAACAGCAGAGAGGTAATATGTTCACCAAAATCTTATTAACGAACATCATAAATAAGTATGTTCCATGCGCTCGCACTCAATAGCGGGTGCGCAAATTTGAGCAAATCGATTTTCCACTCGCCGACCGAAAAATACATTACAAAGGTTACTTTGTACTTCATGTAAACCTAGCATAATGCGTCCTATTATACATAAGGGAAGTATCATTGCCTACTGCATACAAGCCGTTAAACATTATAGTTTAACGTCTTTTATCCAAAACTACGTTCGAGGACTTGCCAGTGTGAGAACAGTTGAGTTGCGAAAATTTTAGATCTGTAACTAACGGCTTACCTTGTCCGGGAGTGGGATTACTGGGGCAAAGTAGGTGTTATTCTCCTCCTCCGTGACGCTGTTGTCACCGCCGGCGGCACCATCATCGTCGCCGGCGCCTCCCTCGGTGGCTACTCCTGGTCCGGTCGAACCCCCGCTCAATGTGCGTCCTGGCGATTTCGGTTTAAAAACAAACCCAAACGTTGCCTTCTCCGGCGGGTCTAGCTTGCTGATGGCATCTCCGCCACCGGAGGTTAGCTTCGAACCAAAGGATAGACCACCGGCCGGTGTGGGAAGTTCGAACTTAAACACGGGCTTAACAAGCCCTCCCTGGCCGAGACTGTCCGATGACTGAGATGCTGCTGGAGTAGCAGTCGCCGGCTTCATAGGACTACCGAATGTAAATCCACCAGTTCCCCCGAACGCCGGTGGTGGTTGTGGTGTAATAGATGCTGGAATTGAAGTAGGCACGGTGGATGCTGTTGAAGTGGTGGTGGTTGCCGTCGGTCCAGCTACCGCCGATGATGTTGCACCAAAAGTGAAGCCGCCTCCGGCGGTGAAATTAAACTTTGGCATAGTGTCGGCTGCTTTCAGCAGCCCAGCTACCGAAGCACCGGCCGGTGTGCCACCAGTATTGGCCGACTTTTTCGGTACAGTATCGTCTTTCGGAGCTTCGCAGCTGAGACAGTAGAGGGTGTCGGCTGCGTTTGACAGATAGCACCCGTTGCACGTCCATGCACCTGGTTTCGGTTTGAATTTATCGCCAAAGCCTACTCCTCCTCCTGCAGTACCAGTTCCAGTCTTTGCCGGAGTGGATGTTACCACCACCGGCGTCGCTGGTTTAACCGACTCATCCTTCTTAACGCCGAAGCTTGGTGTCGTACCGGCCGTGAGCGCCGTCGTTTGTGGCATACCGAACGTAAACTTACTGCCACCGTCGGCCGGTGGGACAAGACTACCAAACAGGCCTCCCGCGGGTTTCGATTTAGCCGCCAGGGTGGTACTGCTATCGTCCTTCTTTGAAGGATCCCGCGGTCCATCACACGCGAGGCACCGGCTAGCGTCGGCTTTGTTGTTCACGTAGCACTGGCTGCAATCCCAGCTGCCCGATTTCGGTTTGAACAGATCACCAAATCCAGCGCCACCAGCACCGGCAGTAGCCGCTTTCGTTGTTGCTGCTGCCTTCGGGGACAGTGTGTTCTGAACGGTAACCAGAAAACGATCACGTTCGTCGCCGGTCTTGAAGAACGCGGCAAACGTGATCGGACCCTTCGCCATCGGATAAGCGGCATCCTGTGCTACGGTCCAGGTACAACCATTCTTTTCGATCGCGCCGAATTTGGTTTCTGTGGCCAGGATCTGATTAAGGCAAACGGTGGGTAGCGGGGGCGGTTTGCGCAGTAGCAATCGTACCGTCGCCGCCGCCGCCGTCATCGAAGATGAGACGCAAGGAGCAAGGAGACGCAAATTTCCACTCGACACACCGCAGTCCGTCCACTCCTTAGCCTGTGGTTGATCTTTACGCTTCAAGCCAACGATGGAAACCTCGTGGGTGCATTTGAAATCCTTCTCCTCAAATCCTAGAGCACCGCCGCTGGTGTTTGTGTTCAATGAACCGAAGATGTTACCAAAGCTAGCCGGGGCTGCTGCTGTGCCGTCCGCCCCTTGCTGTGCCGCCTTGAAAGTGAATGAAGCGAACGGACTCGGTTTCCCGTCGGTCTGCTGCGTGGAGGAGGCGCCAGTCGGCTGCTCGCCGGTGGTTTTGGCAGGTGGTGTGTAGTTCTTCGCGAATGTAAACTCCCCGAACGGCTTCGAAGTCGAGGTCGGTGCCGCCTGAGGCGTGGTGGTGTTAGTCGTAGTGCTGCTGCTGCTGCCCTTGCCACCCGTCGACTTTGGAGTGCTGCTGAACGTAAAGCTCCCCGTTGTGGTTGGCGGTGGTGCCGAAGTGGTGTCTCCAGCGGATGAATCGCTTCCTCTCAGGCGGGCCACCTCATTGCGTGCCGCCACGAACGCCTCGTAGAACTGCTTCGCCAGATCGGCACTACCGAAGCGTGCGCAGAACGACTCCTTGCGCGGTTGCTCGTCGGCAAAGTCCATCGCCGCCCAGATGTAGCACTCGGGGCGCTTCTCCATCGGCTTGATGATCAGCTCCGGCGTGATGTAATGGTTGGCGCAGATCTTGTGCACCTGCTCACGCCGCATTACGATCCGATACTTGCTCGGATCCGCCTTCGAGCGCAGAATTTTCAGTTCACCCAGTCCGCGCTCCTTCCACTCGCGATCGACCAAACGGAGCAGCTTCGAGCGCCCGGTAAACATCTGCTCCTCGTCCTCCTCGCCCGTGCGCACCACAATCTCATCGGGCAGTGGAATGATCGGCTGGAAGTCGGGGCGCGGATCGTACTCGGGGGCACTGCCCGAAACGTTTCGCGCGTCATCATCGTCATCGCCATCGTCCGCACCACCGTCGGTTACCTTGGCGGCCGGCGAAGCGGACATCAGATTGGCGAAGAACGATGGAGACGAAACCGAGACGGAAGCAACCGGTTTAATTGCCGTCGGCGCGGTGGTGGCCGCCAGCGAAAACTGCGGCGTAGTGTTAGATGATGCCGCCGGTGAGATAGCTTCCACTGCCTTTGAAACGTTCATGCTGCCGCCGGTCGTGCCCTGACCAATGCTGCCTCCGGTGTTGCTATGCTTGATGTGCTGGGGAGGAATCGTAACGCTGTATGTCGGCTGTACGCCACCTGTACCGGAAGCGAACGTGGAGCTATTACCACTCGGTGGCGGCGGTAACGGATCGGAGCTAGTGATGACCACGTTCACCGGTGCTCCGCCTTTTACTTCGACCACTGGTGGTGGAAGGTGGTGCGCAGGAGCTGGAGCAGGAGCTGTCACACTACCGGCCGACACTGCCACACCACCACCACCGCCACCAATGCCGGACGGTGGAATGTTAAAAGTGTTGTTGTAGGTGTTGTTCCAGCTGCTCAACAAAGCGGGCGTTTGGAGCGACTGCTCGATCGAAAGGCCGCCCGCCTGTTTTTGCATTGGCGTAGTATTATTGGTCGTACTGGGAGCCGCAGCTAGCATCGCCGGTGCTCCGGGGGGTGCAACTGGCGGTGGTGGAACCTGCTGTGGCTGGTACACAGGATTATGATAACCTCCGGCGGTTGCCGCCGGAGAACCAGCTGCAGCCACAAGCAGACTGTCCGGATGCTGGTACGCTGCTTGGTGCATCGGTGATGCTCCCATCGGTCCCATCGGGTGACCGCGTGATGCTAGAATCTGCACCTGTTGATGTGGGGACGACGCGACTTGAGACAAGTAGTTCGGGTAAGCGTTCGCGTACAGGGCATGATAGGGCGTTTGCTGAGGTGGCAGACGACCAACGGTGGCTGCCTGATGATAAGCGGCAGCAGCTGCTGCTGCGGCCGCGTTATTTTGGAACTCGTCCATGAGATACATGTCGTTCATGGCCTGCATAGCGGCGGCCGTTGCGGCGGCAGACACTGTCGATGGCTCATCGATGACTGGCGCTGCGCCACTCGAACTAGTTCCGCCACCGACGGAAGTTCCACCGACCTTTTCGGCAGGTTTTCTATAGATGTTCTCCTCGATCTTCACTAACCGATCCTGCATATCGCCAACATCGTTACGAATTCCCAGCACATCCTCCTTCACGAACGTGAGTGTTTCCATCATCTGTCTTATGAGTGACTCTAGTTCGTTCGTCTTCGCTAAACAAACCGTAGCAGCCGCAGTCGCAGCAGCAGTGGCTGTATCGCGATCAGCATGACCGGACATTGCGCCAGCGCCACCGGCTCCACCGCCGGCTATCATTGGGTTTGTCAACGAAGAGGTAAACGATTGGAACTGATCGCTATCGTCCCCACCGCCCCCGTTGGCGGAAGTGTTAAGACTTCCATCCAGCGAATCGTTCAACGATGACAGTCGCTTCAGCTCGTTCTGTACTACAAAGTTCAGCGGGTGGTTGCGATCGATGTACGGCAACTCCAAGTAGCGCTGCGTCTGCCGGATGCACTCGCGGGCCCGCTCCGAGTAGAACTTCTTCGCCTTCAGCGGCGTCTTGTTCGATTCATCTAGCTTACGGAACGCTTCGGCGCGGAAGTACGCTGCAAACGGCAGCGGTATGCCACCAAAGTCCTGCGTGAACTCTTCGTACCGACCGTGCTTGAAGTACACGCTCGCAAGAAACGTTATGGCTGTCTCTGCTAGCTTCACTGTCTCATGCTGGCAATCGTATGACTCGATGCCATACTTGAAGAACATCCCAGGACCGGTACCGAGGCTAGACGATTCGCTGCGGATCTTCCAGAGCAGCACACCCGCACGGTAGACGGCCTCGGCCCGACACTCAACATAGCGTCGCTCTTCCGCCGTAATCAGCGTACTTCCGGACGCGCGCTTCGCGAGAACCTGACCGAGCTTCAGCAACACGATCACATCGCACAACGGTGCACCAGTGCCGCGGATCGCTTGTAGACCATGCTGCAGCAGCTGCCTCTGTTCCGCCACGCTGGCCGCCGCATCCTTCGCCGTGCTGCTCCGAATCAGATGATAGGCCGTGCTCCACCAGTCGATCTTGTTGTCTTCGCATAGCAGCGGGATAAGGTTGGCGGCCGGAAGCAACGATGGACGACCTTGCTGCTGATGATGCAGATGTTGCCGCGCACCGTCCAAGTTGCTCTGTGCCACCAGAATTGCGCAGTAGAGGAACGAGTCCATGTCGAGCTGGTTCAGCGTCTCCAGGTTGCAGTTCTCGAGGTTGTTGGTGGAAAAGTTCAGCCGCGGGAAGGCTTTGCAGCGTAACTCGGACAGGTTTTCGGTGCCCATGACGAGCCCGAGGTAGACCAAGTACGGAAGCGACGAAGGGTACAGTGGTTGTGCCAGCTCTAGATATAGATCGAGTTGTTCGCGTTTCGGCAGCACATACTGCGGTTCGCCGAAGGCAGTTCCATCCTGGACGAAATAGGACGCCGATGAGGCCTTTGCCGACGGGTCGCCGGAGGGGTAGAGCGAGCGAAACACCTGCTTGCGCCATCCGGGATCGGAGCATAGTTGACGAACCTACAAAGTAATACTAATAATAAATACCAGGATACCGTAGGTTCAGTTTTTCATACGAGTATACCTGATTAATGAGATCATCAGCTGTTGTCCAAACCTTGGACTCGGTGACGCTCTGAATCTGAGCAAGCACTGACACGTCAACGCTTTCTTCAACGCACGACAGCACGGTACTGCCGGCCTGGCAGCACCGAAATGCGGCCTGTTTATTCCAGAATGCCATGACGTGACGTGTCGACTCATTGCTCTGCTTCAACCACTGCTCGTCCGGGTCCGGTACACCGCACTGGTATGCCAACAATAGCAGCGCCAGACATTTCTTCGTGGTATCCCGAGAGCGGCCCACATTAGTCCCGGTCTGATCCTGTGTTGAGCCTTTGAACAGCAACGATGCTGAATACAGCAACAGCTGGCCGCGATAGTGACGCAGATACTCGTGCGCCATCTGCTTCTGCGGAGCCGCATTGCGGCCCTTCTCAGCTACCTGTCGAAGCGTCTGGTCCAGTTCGTAAAGTTTGTGAGCCACCTCCTTCATGTTGCTACGTTTGATAGTTTCCATCGTGGAATCGGCCAGCAGATTAAGGTAGATCTGCCGATCAAGCACGATCGCCTGCAGAAGATAGTAATTCCAGTGTTTCTGTTGGCCCGCTGGCGACTCGGTGTACTTGGCCAGCAGGTTGGCCACACCGTTCGTCCACTCGATCGACTGCAGGAACGAATCGGAAAATTTCATCTCCAGCTCGAAACAATACTTGAACGCTTCATCCAGCTTTTTCTCATCGATAAAGTAGTCCACCAACCGGACGCGCAGGGATGGATCGAGCGGGCGCGCAATGATCTCCTTCAAAATGATATCCTTCACCATCTTCTTGTCCGTGGTGGCATCCTTGTTGGCGACCTTTAGCTTCAGGTTGAGCACCGCCTCATGGTTGATGCGTTCGGATTCCGCTAGATCGCACCAGTGTTTCGCTTTCGACAAATTCTTGCTTAAATTTTCGTCCATCAGAAGCAGCTTACAAACCTCCGTAATCAGCCCTGTTTGCTTGGAGTCCAGCTGCAGGGAACGCTGATACGACGTGATGGCCCGGTCAAACTTTCGCTGTTTCTCGTAGCACTGGCCGAGCAATTTGTGTGCTGAAGCGCTGTCCTCCTGCACCGACAGATAGCACGACAACCAGTGCTCTGCGCTGGCAAATTCGTTCAACCTAAAATACTGCCGGGCGATAGCAAGACCCCGTAGGTAGCGCTATAATTAAAAAAAAAAACAATAAACAGGTCAATAAACAATATTATACTGTTGTCTCGATTTAAGAATTATTTTTCCTAATCAAAATGAACAGAAAATGGACATTTATCGCTCTGGGGAGGATCAATACCTCACGCAATGAATCCTAACCTCAACCTTAAACTCGAGACAAATACCGATACTGCTCGTCTCATCACGATTTGGACAAAGACAAGAAACACGAGAGATCCTATTCTGCTTAAAAATGCCCGTATTTTCTTATCGTAAACATCTTGCATTTTACGGGATACCTTAACCACAGAATAAAATTGACAAAAAAATAACCTTCTAGAAACATCATTGTGCCAAGTACAGTACTTCTCCAGACGACGCTCGTCACCCGTTTTTCCATCTTACCTCATTTTCCGGCAGCTTATTGAGCGATGTTTTAACGTGTCGATCGATATCTTTCTTAGACGAGAACATTTTACAACCAATTAATTGTGGTCAACAGTAAAATTAACATCAAACTGGGGGAAAAATATATCCACCCCGCGAGTAGCACGACGCAAATCGATCGCAGCGACAGATGATGCTACTTTTGTGTGCAAAGTCCGTTCTAAGTTGATTATTACACTCCAAGCACATCAAAATGATCGCAAGTTGTTCAGTTTCGGCAGAATACCCCACGTTTCTACGCTTCACGATTTTGCAAAATAATTCCACGAATCAAGGCTTCCTTTACTTCCCTCAGCGGCTATTGAAAGTTTGCGAAGTTCGGCGCGAAGAACCGGTGGTAGTTGCGACTGGCAAACGGCGGAACGAGCTGTCGCTCCCGGTGAAAATGTAGCGCATCTTGCATGTGTCATGCTAACTGCTAACGAATTTAAAATGTATGACCTGTTTTTACCTTTAAGTGGTTCATACAAGGCACCTTAATATGTATGCATTAGTTTATCTGAAAGATTCTCATCAATTTTGTATGATAAGGTAATTTTTTCACTCTTCTCGTGAAAATCGTACGAAATTATAAGGGCGTTTTTCGATTTACCCTCAATGACAGATGATAAGAATTTGACAGTTAACCATACCTGCTACTTCAGTAGCAGAAAAGGGTTTTTCTTTGCTCGTTCAATCTCATTCGTTGCTGCAGTTTTTAATGAAACTAACTTATTTTGTGGCTCAATCAAAGGAATAAGATAGTTCATCGGTTTGTTACTATTTTTTTTATGTTCAAACAAAAGAAAAAAGTGGATTCTCTAGTTTCCTAGCTGCAGTTTGCCTCGAGTGGACAGTACTTGATGTGAATGCGTATCAGTGTGTACGTTTGTTCGATTCAGTCATCATTGTCCAGGAAAAAATCAAATATTGGTTTTCAAGTCCAAGAAAAGCACTCCACACAAAGCTAGAAGATGTAAAAGTACACAAAACTTCCTTCCACGTTTGAGGACGCTCTGTCCAAAACGGAACGGTTGAGCGGCTTCCAACGCTGTTATCAAAAAGCCGTCCAAGCGAAGGTTCAAGGTAATGCAAGACTAGCTCGTTCAGTTAGAGGCGCGATAGGATGGATGCCATAAATAAGAAATATGCGCTGCGAGACCGAGCCGAATTATCCGCTGCCGTTAGGCAGCCTTTGCGTAACAACACTCGCATCAAGGTATGGTTTCCAAGCAACGCAGTATTTGTTTGCTACTCCTAGCTATCTTCTAATCGATTGTTTTCTAGTTCACCTGCTTCGATTGCTCACCGAAATACTTTGTCTTTGGGGCCAACTCCGGCAGCTTATACCTATACGATCGAATTACGACCAACTTTTTGGCGATCTTTCCCAGCCAGCTGGGCGCCATTGGAAAGGTATCGATTTCACACAATGAAAAGCAGATAGCGGTAGGTAATCAAAGCGGGTCGATTGGCGTGCTGCTTGAACTGGAACCACCGAGTGTGAAGGAGATACTCAGCACGGACCTGACACCATCTGGGGATAACGATGGTCGGCCGACGCCGGATAAGGTAGTCGCCTTTGTGACGAGTTTTTGCTGGACGGAAGACGACAAGGAGCTGTATTGTGGTGACTCGAGGGGTATTGTGTCACTTATACAGTTCTCACTTTTCATGGTAAATATGGTGATAAGATTCTTTGCGCATATAGAGCTATGACATTCATTAGGGTTTTTTCTTAACACAGGGTCGCAACATTCTCAACATAACCCTGCATCCCGTGCTGCTGCTTGAAAATCGGATAGTACAAATTGATCGCTACAAAGACTTGTTACTCGTGTCGACGCTCTCCAAATGCGTGCTTTGCAATACCGCTAGAGAAGAGTTCAAACAGGTATTGATTGGGAAATTTATCGTAAGTGTATGCTATAGCTTAACTATTGTAATTGTCGTTTATTTAGATTGGTAATCGACCAAGAGAGGGTCAGTATGGAGCCTCGTTTGTTATCGCACAACCGAACAATGGTCCAACGCCACCATCACCACCACTGATGATCGTCGATGAGGAAGACGTTCGGATATTCTGCTCTCGCCCCGGTAGTCGCCTCTGGGAGGCTGATCTCGAGGGCAACGTCATACGAACCCATCAATTCAAGCAAGCCGCCGCCAATCGTCGTCATCGTCAGTTGCAATGTTTGCAGGAGTCGGAGCTAGATTTAGGTCCATCGGTACCATCAGACGGAACGATGATGGTCGTTCCGTTTCAGGTACTTTATTCCATACGCCGTCAGTTGCTGCTCGTACACGATCGCTGCCATCTGCTTATCATCGATCCAGTACACTCGAAAATCGTACTGCGTACGGATGAATTTACCGACATCACGCACGTGGCCGTGGTAGATGAATGGATCTATTTGCTTTCTGGAGAAAATCGTCTTTTCCAGCTTCGCGTTGAAATTGAGGGAGAAGACGAAACCTCTACGGTCACTCCTTCTTCGGGTTCGCCAAAATCTTCGCCACTACCGACCACTGCACTTGATGGTCGAAAGCAAAAGCAGCAAGGTGTTTATATTTTAGATAATATGCTTAATAATAACAGCGGAAAACAGCAGCAGCTGAATGGAAAAGAGAGTCCATTGCTCCTTTCGACCGAAGCCACTATAAAGGAAGCACTTGTGTCCGTTGTCCGGGGCAAGTATGGAAGAAACATAAAGCAAATGTTCATGGGTTTCGAGCAACAGCAACTGAATGCGCAAAATACCCTCCTCGGTGGTGGTCCGGAGCGGCCAAAAACACTTAATTTAACGAAAATCTACGCACCCAGCAATAACAACGGATTTGCCAGTGCCAACGGGAACGGATTGCTGGCAGAGTTTGGTATCGAAGCAGCAGTGGAGGAAGAGTTTCCAGAAGATGAGAATGAAATTGTGGAAGATCTGGTACGGACGCGCACGGGACAAACGTTTGCCGCGCCTAATGGTTCAAAGGTACAAATGAAGAAGAAATTTTCAACATCCCTGCTGGATGGATACGAAACGTCCGAGGATGACGCAACCGTTCGAAACCTGTATCTCATCTACCGATCATCGATCATTAGTAATCTCAACTTTGCCGACCGGTATGCAAAGATCTTCGACGACTACGACACAGAAACTATTGTGCGTTTGCTAGGTAAGCTGGAAACGGTGATGGAAGAGAACGAAGAACCGAATGCCCGGCTCAAGTGTGTGCGGATTTACTTCGCATATTTGAAACCGGAACTTCTGTGGGAAATCGACGACGCGTCGAGGCAATTCATAAAGGACTGTTTTATCGTGTGCAACACGACGGAAGCAAACGATCGATCAGTTCTGAATCGTTTGGAGCGTTGTTCCGAATGTGGATTCTATTTACAGGCAACCGAAACGTGTCACTATCGGGACATCGGTGTCAGCTTGATGCAATACTACTGGTCACGCAAAGAATATGCGCAATGTTTTGCAATGGTTAAACAAGTACCGTACCTCTGGCGAACGGTTACACGGTACTATATACAGGATCGACGCGAGGATAAGGTGGTAGCGTGCGTCTGGAATCTGGCTG
Source organism: Anopheles coustani (assembly GCF_943734705.1). Lineage (NCBI taxonomy): Eukaryota > Metazoa > Arthropoda > Insecta > Diptera > Culicidae > Anopheles > Anopheles coustani. The sequence continues at coordinate 26,236,968 of NC_071288.1, forward strand.
ATCATGAACTGTTCGAGCGTGCTGCGGCAGAAATTCCCTTCACTATTTATCACTGGAAGCAGCTATTTGAATTTGTCCTTTCGTACGAACAGAGCAATGAAATGATCTGTTTGAACTGTGATAAACTGTGCCCTATCGGTAGACTAGGGTCTAAGCTCAATAATCACGACAATAGATCAGACGAGGACAATCTTAATGAAGCGGGAACAAAAGCTGAACGCAACTTCCGCCAATGGAACTACCTGCTTAACGTTGCTATCGAGCATGTGGAGTCCAGCTCCCCAACACAACTTTTACGCCTGCTGCGCAGTTTTGCTGACAACATTCCAAAAGGCGTGATCAGTCCCAGTTTCTACATTCGATGTTTGCTGCTAGAAGCAAAGTAAGATAGATGAAGTAGGCGCGTCTAGTTGATGGTAGAAGAAGAAATGTGTGTGTACACGTAACGCTGGCGTTATTTGCACCGTTTTGGCGGAAAAAACATGCTGCTTGCCGCCCCGAAAATCCGGGATCATCGCTTTTGGTTCAATGTTTGTTAGATGTTTGTGACGCTGATGCAAGAGAATGCTTTTGTGAACGTTGCCTTGTAGGGCTGCCTGTATGATCGAGACGGAGGCAAGGGATACTATAAGGCAATCATAGTTTATTCACCACTACCACAAGATTATAATGCCAAATGTTGGATTAAAAACAGAATCGAAAAATAAACGAGATATCATTTATATTTTCTAGCAAAACATAACTTGACTTAAACCATATCACCGTCAAGAAATTGCCTTCTCTTTGTCTAGTGATTGCTACCGGTCGGTTTCGGATCCGTCGTCGGAGGACTTGTTTCCTCCCACGGCCGTGGTCCACGAACATTTTCCCACTGATCGATGTCTAGTTGTTTGATCTTTTCATACTCTCCCTCTAGGGTGACCTCTTCCGTGCGTTTCATATTTATGCCGTACTTTTCTGCCTCCTGCCGGGTGAGGGAACCTTTTTTGGAGAACGTGTACCTGCATAGGAAAACGAGATCGAGATGCATGTGATAAGAAAGCCCCGTTTTCTATCGGCGCTCTTACTTACCTGAGCTGTGCAAACTGTTGCAGTCCGAAAGACCCGCCTACCATTAGAAGCAAAAATGGTACGCCATATCGGAATGATTTTCGTTTGCTATAGTAGATAAATTTCTGTTGCAGGCTGTTCATTTTATCTGTGCAAAATATGAGATCTGTTTTTCTTCGCCGCTGTTTTGTAATCAATCGACAGGCTGATTTTTGGCGTTTAAAAATGTCATAACAATAGAAATATGTCAAATGGTTTAAAGCCTGTGTTGTGATTCTGCAACTCAATTCGAAATTATTTTACATGCCATTTCTTGTTTTCACATATTTTATCAACCCGTGAAAAACATTAAATTCTCATACCTTAGTAAAGCAACACCATCGTTATTTATTTCCAACCTCGAACGCAATACGAAAATGTCGCTGTCATACTGCGTTTGCGCTCCCACGAACCACAATCCAACAGTCTTGGCAACCATGATCGTAGACAGTTTTTGACCGAACCCGTCAGTGAGCTGATGCGAGAAAGGCAGCAAGGAAAAAACCAACATATTCGCGCAAAAGAATCGTGAAAAACTGGTCTGAAAGAATGGGAGAGTTGTGCGGTCGTAGTACTGAATCATTCTTTCAATAGTTATTCGTCGTGTTGCATGAAAACTGCAGATAGTGAAGGAATTACCGTTCTCCATAGTTTACTACCTACAAACTCTACTCGTCCTCCCCCGAGGAATCGAAGCCGTCTAGGGGTGTTGGAGTACGTGCAGACGGAATTTGTGTGTTTGCGCAGAAAATCTTAACCCGGTCGGCACAGTTCGGTTTTTGCGTAGCACTATATCGCCGGTGCAGGGTGGATGCGACTTCAGGGGTGTTCCGGAGCAATCCAGATTGTGGCAATAGCTGGGGACCCCCCTTTCCTGCCAGTTTATCCACCGTGCGTGAGACGGTGCTGGTGCATGAGAATAGCATAAATAAGTTGCACTGCAAGCAAAACAAACCATCGACTAGCGGAATCGGAGGAAAACTCTCTGGCGGTACCAGCGCCGTGGGGGCGTGGAGGGGATCCAGCAAGTGGTGAGTAAATATGGTATTTCCCTTGTGCAGTAAACCGCTTATCTTAGTAAAAATTATCGTATGTCCAGAGTAGAGCACAATCAATCACACAACCAATCATACTGCTAGACGGCGCCAAGTTTTGCAACCATCCTGTGCTAATGAGAATGTTAATTAGATACAGAACTTTTTCATGTTGCGTTTGTAGATGGTATTCTTATGGTGAAAGCATTTCTTATTTTAACCAGAAATTAGCGATAAGAAATGCATTCAAGTGTGTGTTTATAATGTAGTTTGTTTTCTATTATGCGTGCGGTCGAGCATATGGTGGTTTACAGCTTATCTATCAGATATGCGCGATGTGAGGTTTGCTTCTAGATGCGAAAACTGATGCACGCTCCTTTTTCGCATCCTTTTCTAGCACAGTAAGCCAGTTGCGTAAAAACGGTGCACTATGGCGCTTTGAGAAAAAAAAAAAACGGAACGATGAGTTGTGTGTCCTGAAAAGGGCCGCTATCTTTCGTTACTAAAGTAAGAGTAAAATTTTGCTCCGTTAATTGGCTTATGAAATGAGGAAAAATTTCGTTTCACTAATAGCTTACCGATAGCAGTTTTTTTAGTCATGAACAAAATGCCGGTTGCAACAACAAACCACTAACACAACAAAGTCTAAATAATGTGAAAAATAAAATAGAAAAATAGGAGTATCCACAGCCTCCAGCAATTGCTAGATCAAGCACTCGTTCTACGCAGTTTGAGTGGCAAAGTTGCAGAGAGCGAGCAGTCAGCAAATGAAACACACATGCATGTGGTAAAAAGGTATCATCCCTGCATCCTCGCATTTAATGAAGTTTTATGCACCGGTGTTTTCCATGAGTGTACAAGCTTAAGAGCCATAACGGAAGACACATTTTATGAAAAGTACCTTCGCTTTTTATGAAAAGCCAATGGCAAACCAAAGAGACCGCCGCGTGAATCGTGAAAGAATATCGATTTTTTGCTCGCAAATGATGTGTTCCTTTTCGTCGGCAGGAAATGCAGCAACACACATAAACACGTGGGAAAAGCATGTTTCATGCTATTTACATGCACACAGATTCACACATTCACAAGATAATTTGAGACTGGACTTGCGACCTACTAAGAATGTTTTTATTTTCTGTTAATAATTGTATGATTAGTATTGCTAGTCGAAGTAACCGAAGGAAAGACAGTTTCAGACGGATGTTTTCAATATTTATGTACTCTACACAGTTCAATGTATGTGATTGTTTTACATTCTCTATATCCTTAGGAAATCAGCTGGTGCTGGCAACGCAAGCTCCCCGGACGGAAGTAGATAAAAAATGTCGGTGAAGATATATTTTGAAATTGGACACGTGGCTGCCGTCAAGAGTCGTCCGACGGCGGAGGGATACACGCACGATTGGGAGCTGTTCGTGCGTGGACTGGACGACAATGATATCAGCCACTACATCGACAAGGTGGTTTTCAACCTGCACGAATCGTTCCCGAAACCGAAGCGAGGTACATCTTTTGTTGTCCATTTATTCGTATCAGGCTACCTAGTTTCTAATAATGTTTGTTTTTCAAAATTTAGTCTTCAAAGAGCCACCATACCTGGTAAAAGAAGCCGGTTATGCCGGATTTATTCTTCCCGTGGAGATCTACTTCAAGAATCGTGATGATCCAAAAAAGGCGGTGTATAATTACGATCTGGACCTGACACCGGTCAAGAATCAGCGTGAGGAGTATGTCTTCCACAGTCCCTCCGATGAGTTTCGCCGGAAGCTACTGAAAGGTGGCGGCTTCGTGCTGTCGGGCAGTGGAGGCCAGGGCAACACCAGTGGCACCAATGACTATAAAACCAATCGAGGAGGGCACGGTGGCGGTGGTGGGGGTGGTGGAACCGAACGATCATCTTCCAGCAGTTCGTCGCAGGATAAAAAGTCTAAATCGAAATCGTCCACCGTCGACGACACGAAAGGTCAGTTTGCGGAGTTGTTCGGGTCACCTTTTTCACACAAAACTGGCGGCAGTGGAGGCGGCAGTAAGGTGTCACCAGATCCGAAGCTTCAGTCGTCCAGTTCCGGCTCGCGAAAAACTTCACCACCTGGCGGTGGTCCAGGCGGTGGTGGCAGTAGCAAAGGAGGCCAGTCAAGTCAAAAGATTTCCGGCGACTCACGATCGATACCCAACTCTTCTTCCTCGTCCATGTCGAAAGAGTCGTCGAAGGACAAAGCTACATCGTCCTCCACCTCCTCGTCCTCTTCGAAGCACAAACACTCGAGCCCGAACAAGGAAAGCAAAAAGTCCTCAAACTCAATCCCGTCGTCTGGTGGTGGAGGTGGCGGCGGTATCGGAGAGGAGAAACATAATAAAGAAAAGAAGGATAAAAGCCACTCGAAAGAGCGCGACAAAAGTGGCAAGGAAAAATCAACGAACAGTAGTAGCGGCAATTCGAGTGCGGCCGGCATAAACACAACGCAATCTCTATCGCATTCCGGCGGTTCCGGCAGCTCAAACTCCGTCTCGATGAAGCGACCCGGCGGTAGTGTCGCGACCAACAATAGCAATACTAGCAGTAACATTAGCAATAGTAGTACTAATAGTAATAACCCGACAGTTCCTACTAGTGGTAGCAGCAGCAGCAGCAGCCATCCGACCGGATCATCCACCGGTGTACAGTCCGGGGGACTGAAAACTTCCGACGCTGGAGGACAGAAGCGTGGCAGCAGTGAGAAGGAAAAGAAGAGCAGTAAAAAAGAGAAGAAAAGCTACGAAAAGGAAAAAGACCGAACGGTAGACGCTAGCTCTTCCGGTCAACGAAAGGTCGATCGTTCTGGGGATGTAAAGGGCAACGCACCCCAATCCAGTTCGGCATCTGGCCAGCAGCAGCAGATGGGCTTCTCGAAGGGGGGTGACGTACCACCCGGTGGTAGCACAAAGTCATCATCCGCCTCTTCAGCTGGCAATAAAAGCCATCCATCGAGCGAGGGGGGACAGCAGACGCAGAAAGACATTGGTGGAAAATCGTCCGCAAGCTCAAATTCAAACGCATCGGGCAGTAGTGGTTACTTAAAGGAGAAAAAGATACACGGTTCCGTAGAATCGATGCGGCAAGACCCAACTTTAAACACGTCCTCAGGTGCCACTGGACCTCCACTTTCGTCGCAGAAGACAGGGGAAAAGAGTGATAAGCTCGATCGCGACAAGGACGAAGCGCGCAAGCACAAGCACAAAAAGAAGGACAAGTCGAAGGATAAGGAAAAAGATCGGACATCGGCGGGAAAGGAGAAAAAGGAGCGCAAGGAGAAGGATAAAGCGGTGGCCAGTGGCAGTGGCAGTGGCAGTGGAAGCAAGGGAAGTAGCTTTTCGACACCTACCCGTGAAGCGAACGATGCTCTTCCATCGAAAGCATCGAAACAGCACGCTAGCGGAAATGAACCTGCAGTGAAAACAACTGGTCACGATCGGGACAAAAGTCAACATGGATTCAATACAGGTGGTGTTGGTGGTGGTGGTAGTGTTGCTCGACACCAGCAACAACCCTCGGCGAAATCAACGACTCCTATGGCAGCTCTAATCGGAGAGATAAGCGGGGAGGATAATTCAAACGATTCCGACGAACGCACCGGGGACGGAGACAGTCGTGCACCTTCGACAATTGCGAACGAAAAGGACTCGGAAGCTTCCAACAGTAGCATAGCGGACATGCTAGGCACGAATAGTATGGCACCGGGTCAGCAAAGGCCACCGTCAACAACTTCATCCAGTACGACGGCTTCATCGGTACGGGATTCAACGGAAAAGTACCACCATCATAAGAGCAAAAAGGAAAAAGCCTTATCACGAGCAGCAGCCTCTTCCGCCCCCGCTCAACCATTATCGCCGGTCGTGTCGGACACAAAAGACGCGCCCCCAGCAGCATCATCCTCCCGCTCGTCAGGAAAGCGAAAGCGAAAGAACAAAGACACAGAGGGACCTGAAAAAATTGCACCGAGAGATTCCACGGTACCGGAAATGGCTACGAGGGAAGGGCGAAGTCTGTCACCTCCTTCGCCACCTGCCGGAACTGCGTCTGGATCGAGCCTGATGGAACCACCGGCCAAGGTACCGAAAAAGGACGATTCCTACGGCGGTGCCCCCGGGCCTGGGAAACTACCGGATACGTCCGACCACACGAACAACAACAATGCCATTAATAATAACAACATCAGGCACTCGGTTGGTAGTGGTGGCAGTACGGCAGGAGGAGATGACAGCAGCAGTGGAAATAGTACATACTTTGGGCTCAACAGTATCCCTCCATCGATCGCTGGTTCTGGTGGAGGAAGCTCATCGCTTTCCGCTGGTGTTAGTAGCTCATTGCTCAACTCTAGTATTAGTAACGCCGCGCTCTCCTCCGGTGTTGGTGGCACGGGTACGGGAAGTTCAGCCGCCAACTCTCTCACCGGAGACTACATGTCCGAGCTGAAGGATCTGCAGCACAAGATTATGACGCTCCAGGACAACAGCGAGCTGCAGCGGGTGGTAGAGATGATAGCGGCCACTGGGTGCTACGAGATAACGAGCGCCACCTTCGACTTTGACCTGTGTGCCCTGGACCGGCTGACGGTGCAACGGCTGCAGGATTTTTTTGCCACCTCCTGACATTAAAGCTACCAAGGTACGAACCGTGAGTCGCCAATGGGACGGCGCCACTAGGCAATGCGAACCCGATCTGCATTTGGTATAGTTAGGTAAGAACGCTTTGAAAATCATAAATTCGATAGGGTAGATATGGTTCGAAAACATGAGCTTATTTTTACTTCCTGGGAGCTTGGGTTGTAAGAAAAAGTACTAAAATTAGCACTTCAGTCGCTTAACCACGTTTGATACTTTTTTAGTCACAAAAAGGATGGATCGTTTCGATCCGTTTTTTGTCGTAAAAAATTAAACAAAATCTATTCACCACCGCCTGATTGGCTTGTCAGTCTGATAAGGAACAAATGATTATTTAAAGAAAAAACTATTTTGCACATAACGCAAACCACATTTAAATGATAGCTAAAACTATAACGGTTTACACTATTAATCATTACGGCCTTCGTTTCCAGATCTGGCATCCCGCTCTTCGCTTCCAGTGCCCTCTTTTGAAAACACCACGGACGTAGGTTAGTAAATTTGCGAATACGTTAGAGCCTGCCTTCGTGAAACGCACCTTTGTCGGTACGCTGTCGTGTTAGCACATGTTTTCATGGGAGTATCTAGAATGGCGCAAGGGGCTCCGTGAACGATGAATACATCAATCGACATGCGAAGACAAACTAATACTTAGTACCGGCCAGCTTAAAAAACGTGGTAAGCTATCAACGCTTTTGCAGTGCGTTTTCGTACAAACCAAATGGACGCGAGAAGTACAAAACGAACGGTTGTATTTACAAACATACAAAGGCGAGGACATCCGTGAGCGGACATACATGCGACCGTAGAGTCAAGGGTTGACCGGGCGAGATTAGCGGCTACTGTGGGGCATTATAATAGACAAGATTATGTCCCAACACTTTCAGTAATTTCAGGGCATTTCACATACAGGCGCCTCGGTAAAACCGTGTTGTACCCTGCATTCCTATATGGAAGCATATTCTCTGCACCGCGTGGTCTATAGATAAAAAATGTACCTTATCGACTCGCAACTGTTGAGTCGATCATAAAAGAATAAGAGAAGTGTTTTTTGGTTTTGGCAAAAAAATCGAAGTAGGCGACTGGTTGCTTACGCTTAACGACTATCAAATTACGATACGTATCCTTAACGAACAAAATCAACTGTCCTTCACTCTCAAATACGTACGACGCAAATGGTTACAAGTAACGTAGGATAATTATATTCAATCACAAGTGCATCTCATCCTTTGGTGCACCTGGGCGTGTTGTGTTAGTGTTGGTGTACATGGTGTGAACAGATAGGACGAACTAAGCGGATTGACTGACGGGCAGAGTTAACGGCAGGAAATAACCTCATTGAAATCGAGCGACCTCGGAAATGTAGTACCGCTGAAAGACACAATATTGTAGGGTTTGTTCCAGGATAAGACCCATGGTCCCGTAAAAGCTAACACTATGTTAGCTTAAATTGTATTCTATCTTATACTATCCTTTTGCGGAGGCACTTTCTCACTTTTCCTACTTTATTCTTTTTTAAAATAAGTTTAGTGGAGAGGCACGGAACGGGAGTGTTTGTTGTTTGTGTTTGACGTCTAGTGGCCATTTCGGGGAACAGGAAAGATGTTTTTAAAATTAGCTTACTTTGGCTGCCTTACTATGACCGTTTAGAAATCTCCCCATCGTAATGTTATACAGGATGAAAACCCATCTTTTTTTAAATACTCTCACTAAAGACAGACGAGAGCAAGAAGGAAAACAAAACAGTAGATTAGTACAATAATTGAGTTTCATACGTTGAGTTTTATACGTTTAGAAATGTTGTATTCACCAACGTGTAATTTAACAAATAGTTTTCATGTTAAACTATTGTCTCATTTTAAGTTACCAAGAGTATGTAATAGCAGAACAGCTTTGGTAGGGTCACGCAAAAGTTGGTAAGGCGCACGTATTTGTGTATGTAGGCATTATTGGAATCGGAAGCGGAGGAATTCTAACTGCTCCAAGGCGTTGTGGAAAGAACAGGCAGAGTAGCTTAGTAGCGAGCGTGGTAATAGTTAAAAGAAGAATGAAACGTGGCGAACTGAACGAACTGAAATCATCACAAAATGATAAATAAGTGTAAATACGTATATAAATAATATACATTAACATGAGCATTGTATATCGGTTTAAACGTTCTAAATCTTAACGCTAAGGAACATAGTAAAACTAATAATGTAACCATGAAAGGAGATCATCGACACGAAAGAAACTTTTGGCACCGGTATTTTTTAAAACCGTGCACGCTACGCAAGTCGTTTTCGTAGGTTATGCATGTTTTTGTTTTAATTTTTGCGTGTGTTTTCTATTTGTTCTATAACCAAAAGGTTTTTTGTTTTTCCCCCAATATTGTGTTAAAAAAATCCCTGTATAGATCTTTAGATTCGACATATTATACTCCGGCGATTGCCCGACAACTGAGAGCTTCGTAGAAAAACGACACTTCTGATTAATGACCAAAACGAAGCATAAAACTCGTTTGACATGAAATTAAACGCAAAGGTTTAAAATTTAAACATTTTCCCTTCAGGCTTGGGAGGTTAATGGGCAAGGTAACAGTTGAACGCACAACTGTTCGTAGCTATCATTAGGCCAGAAATAAGTATTGAAGAGATGTACCGAAGATGAAAAAATAAAACCCATACCAATGCTCTCTGGTGCTAAACTGTGTACGCCTTTGGGAAGTTTGATGTTAATTGTGTTTATTCAACGACCTATACATATATTTCATTTTTAAAATAGTCAGAATTTGTTGACAATTAATTTTTGTTGTTAAGCTCATTCGCGAAAGTAGTGTTACAATTGCTAACGCTAGTAAATTAGTCTACGACTTTTCCCCCGCCACCAACATTACGTCTTCTCGGGTTTGCTCTTTGTTGGCTCTCTATAAATCGCCCAGTCGGGTAGCGGATGTTCCGAAGGGAACACCCAACCAGTCGGAACGGGATAACCTGGTTTCGATTCCGTTGAAACGCCAGTGGGATCGATCGGCACAGCGTACGAGTCCCAAGTCCATCTAACGCCAAGCAGATCATATCCATCCGTTCGTCGGCCACCGATCGCTGCAGCAGCATCGCCGAAAAGTGCCTTCCGCCATCGATTATCCCTCCGACGGCTCTCATTACCAGCGGACCGGCGAGCTAACTCATCTTTCAGTAGTCTTTCCTCCTTGATGCAATCGGTCAGCTTGATTTTCCATTCTGCAATCAGTGCATCTACATTCCTCCGAAAACGCTCCCTGGTATCATCAACCGGATCCCTTGCTAACGTTTCTCCTTGCCTTTGTTGGTGTAGTTGAATAGTCTTCTCGAACCGACCTAAATACCGCTTTGCTCGAGCTTTTCGTCGTCGGACATCGGCTAAGATAAGCGTTTTTGCCTGCAGCTCTTCGCGGGCTGTCCGTTCTTTTTCCAATCGAGCTTTCCATTCGGTTTCCCAGCGAGAAATTTCCTCTAGTCGCCGTAAACGATCCGTTTGTTGTTTCTCTCGCGCCTTTTTTAATCTAGCATTCCTTCGCTTTTTCCATGCTCGTTTCTTGCGCCGTACTACCAGTTTATTAGCAACCGATGTTACTGTTGCCAAATCCTCGAGCTCTTTAAGTTTGCTATCAAGGCCATTTTTAAGATGTTCTATACGTTCGACTTCATCACTCCACCTTGTGTCGTTTTCGTCTACTGGCGTTTTTTGTAGTTCTTCGAGCACCAACTTGGAATGTTTCAATGCTTTCAACGCGTGCAGTACTTTGCGAACCTCGGTACGGTAGGTTGCAATATTGATGGATGGGTTGGATTTGAATGCGTTAACTGAGATTGACCGGTTTTGCGTATGAGAGGACACAAACTCTTCCACGAGAAGTTCATCCGATAGTCTTAGCTGTTCTAAAAGTGTTGGATGTGGAAAAGAATCATCGATCGGCGGCGGTGGTTTTGTTAAGTCGAACGGAAAGCCTGAATGTTGGGGAAACATGTTCCTTCTAGGAAAAAGAATCTACGGCACGCTCTTGAAGCTCAATCCAGTTAATACAGTAGCTCAGTTATCATAACGTATCTTGTGTAACTTAAAATTATAGTTTGTTCGAATAAGAAAGAAAAATCCCCACGATTCTAAGCGGTTATCTTTTGGGGCAAATTCACTTTCGCATCCTCCAGCACTGCCAGCGCATTTTGATACTGTTCCGTTTCCTTGAGCTCTTCCTCGTTCTTCAGCATTTCCGCCAGCTCCTCATGTGCTTTGGCCAACCTTTCGTATCCGGAATGGGATGATGGGGAATGGAGAAATGTTACATTCGGTAACAAACGCTAAAGAAAACGTTTAATACAAACATACCGTCGCTGGCAGTCGGGTATCATCATCATCGATTCCTGCAGCACTTCTTCCTGCTTCCGGAGGACATGGTCGTCCGAGCCGGCCGCTTTCAGCTTTTCGATACGGTTTTGCTCCGTGATGACTTCCTTCTCGTACACCACCTTTTCCTTCGACAGCCGCTTCACTACACCTGTTTTGATGGTCAACTGGCGCAGGCGAGGGTCCGACATTGCAGGACGCTTCCGACACGGAGAATTTAGGGAAAGACTGGAAGAATCTGGAAAGCGATATCCAAAACCGTACGGTACTTTGTATCGTTCCGGAAACAGTCTAGAGCACAGAGATAGAGGCACGCACAATGCCGGCACTTGCTAGGTCTGTATTACTCATCGCGCGTCAACGGAGCAAGCATTTTATCTAAAAAAACAACATACGTTGCTGTGAGATCTGTTCGCGTCGAAGTACGAACATCTGGTATACAGCATGCGAAAGTATTTTCTAATATTAAATTGATGATTGACATATGTTTTAAAGACAGTCAATGTGTGTTTTAGACTGTTTAAAAATATATCGAATGGAAAGTTTCACTAAAAGATCATTATTCTAATGATATTCGTTAATAAATTTGTTCATTTTGTCATCCACCCGACTACGGCTAACAATATTGCTACTCTGCTGTCAAAACAAACAAAATGCTGGCAGTTGGTATGTTTAGGAAACGGTCACACGACGAGCCAAAACGTGTGATTCATTGTGAAATAGTCTTTCATCTACTTGCGGCTGCTTTCGGTGACCGATAAAATGGTGAAGATAAAAGACAGCGCAGTGGACGCTATAGGCGAGGTGCTCAACAATCGCGACCGTCCGTTGAAGGAGCGATTCAGGGCCCTGTTCGCACTGCGGAACATTGGCGGCGATCGTGCACTCGATGCCATCGGCCGGTGTTTCGAGGACGATTCGGCCCTGCTGAAACACGAGCTAGCCTACTGCCTCGGACAGATGCAAGACGTGCGAGCTATCCCCATTCTGACGAAGGTTCTGGCCGACGTGCAACAGGAACCGATGGTGCGGCATGAAGCGGCCGAAGCGCTTGGTGCGATCGGGGATAATTCAGTCGAGGCAACGCTTCTCGCGTACTGCAAGGACCCCGTGGTTGAGGTGGCAGAGACCTGCGAAATCGCTCTGGAGCGTGTGCGATGGTTGAAGGAAAATAAAGATCAAGAGCCCGCCCTGGAGGATGACAATCCGTACGCCTCTATTGACCCAACCCCACCAGCACCCCCCACAAGTGTAGACGAACTTCGGCGAACTCTGTTGGATGAATCGGCAACCCTCTTTCACCGTTATCGGGCCATGTTTTCTCTGCGCAATCTTCGTACCGAAGAGGCTACGCTCGCCCTGGCAAGTGGATTGAAGGGAAAGAGTGCCCTCTTCCGGCATGAGGTGGCCTTCGTACTGGGACAGCTGCAGCAAGAGTGTAGCATACCGTTTCTGGTTGAAAACCTGCGCGATCCGCTGGAGAATGAAATGGTGCGCCACGAATGTGCGGAGGCACTCGGAGCAATTGCCACCGAAGAGTGTACCCGCGTGCTGAATGAATATTTGAAAGACGAGAAACGGGTTGTGAAGGAGAGCTGCGAAGTTGCGTTGGACATGAGCGAGTACGAAAACAGTGCCGAGTTCCAGTATGCCGACACACTACTGAAGGTTAATGATGATTGAATAAAATGCACCGATTCCTTCTAGAACTAAAAAGTCCTAAGATATTGGGTTCAACATTGAAAGCTAACAACCGCTTCCACCTTGTATCGTTTTGGCGTTACCGTATATTTATCATAGGTTGACGATGACAGTAAAACTACGAAAAGAATGTATCACAATTCCGAAAATTTCCAACCTGGCTAAAACTAGACATATCGAAATATAGAATCGGCGAAGGATGTGCGCAGCTAGTGGCAGGGAAAAGATGGCCTTATTTCCATATGGGAAGCCAGCGAACGAAACGCTTTTGAGATCCTACTTTTTTCGTTGGCGACGCTTGGCCGACGATTTCCCGTTACTGCCACTGCTCGAGGGATTGTTGTTACCGCCGGTGCCCGGCGACGCTTCGTTCGCCGGAAGTATCACTGTTCCATCCACAAGCTCGCTCTTCAGTTCGGAACCGGCAATCGTGTTCTGTGCTTCCATGTAGAACATGAGATCGCGCACCTGCTCCTTTAGGTCGACGATTTCCTGCTCCTTTTCGGTGCATTTTTTCTCGAGCTCAGCAAACTTTTCCTGCCAGGAAGTCTGGTTCGATTGTAACGTCTTCCCAAATTGCTTTTCCTCTGCCAGTTCTTCGACGACGGTGTTTAATCTATGGAGCACAAGAGCGCAAACGATCTGAATTATTTTCTGAACAAGTTAATAAATACGAAAATGCTTTAGAACGAGTTGTGTTAACAAATGCTTTACAAAAATTCAAAGGACAGTGAGTTCATTTACTAAAGAGCTCATATTAGCTTACTCAAATGATCGTTCTGCTACTTTGTAAGATTTTAAAGGAATGTGAACTAAGCGAAACATTTTTTTCTTGATCCAATAATATGAATATATGGAACACCTTAGTGTTCTAAATATTAGAAACATAAACCTAGAGTCAGGCATATACTCACTTTGAAGATAGTTGCGTTACTTTCTTTTCCAGATTATTTTTCTCCTTCGTAAGTCCCTGTAGTTTTGCCTCCAGTGCGGCACATTTTTTCTTTCCCTGGTCATTTTCCGACTGCAGCTTCTGTCGCTCGCCACCAATGATTGCCTCCAGCCGTGACAACCGTTCCTCATAGTAATCCCGTTGCGCATCCAGTTGCGACGTTAGCAGATAGGTAAACTCCAGCTGCATCGAGTCAATCTTTTCGTCCCCATCAGCTCCACCGGGCGACTGGGTGGCCACAAGCTTGCCATCCGATTTGCTTTGCAATAGCCGGTGCACAAAGTTATCACCGGCGTAGTCCCATACTCGGTTGGTGCCGAGCTGCAGGGCGTAGGTATGATTGGTCACCCGATAGTGGGATGCAGCATGGCCTCCCTGGTAGCGACCGCATCCGATGTGTCCGCAGATGAGGCAGATCCAGAGAGCTTCGGTGCCTTCACACTCCATGCAGACCGATTGTTCGGACAGCTCCGGCGTTTGGATGCAGCGACACACGGGACACGTTGAGTCGCACCACTTGATCAAACATCCGGCGTGGAATGTGTGGTTGCACAGGATCGTCAGCACACCGTCCACACTTTCGTCCATGCGCTCCAGGCACACGGGGCACGTCGGCAGTTCCGTGTGGCCCGGCGGTGCGATGCAGTTTCCATCCAGTCCCCATTCGACGGTCGAAACCCACACGGCATGGCAGAGCGAGTCTGGCTCGAGACTATTGTATGGTGCCCCATTGAAAGTTTTATAAAACTCGATCGCTCCATCGGTACAGCGGAACTCTAGCAACACCATGAACTGATTCGGTGAACCATCGCGCAGGATGCGGACGTGTTGTATCTGCTGGTGGCAGGGAGCGATAAAATTGAGTATGTCATGGCAGTTCAACGACGATGGTACAGCAATCAGACAGAGTGTTTGCGAAACACCACCTTCCGTCATATCTGCCCGTTCACTGTGGAAATGGACAGGAGAATGAAAAGGAATCAGTGCACGTCATCCCTGGGGTTCACAATAGATTTACGTAACCCTGGCAACACCTACTTCCGTTTGAACAAATGAAGAATGCCTTTGGTAACTTCGACAAATGGATTCCCAGAGAAGAAGTTGATCTCTCCCGGGAACTCCGTGGCCGACGGTGGCAACTCGTCCATCGGAGTTTGCTCGCGCGAACTTTTAGGCAGAATGCCCCGGTATTCATCGGCTGGGGCGCCATCCATCAACCGGTTACGGTAGCTTTCGATAATAATTTTCTTCGGTTTACGCTGGCCTCGCATCTCTCGCTGCAACCGTGGATTGTTGGGATGTTCGTTGGATACCGCTCCGGCTACCTCTAGAGGAGAAACCACTCACATCAGGATCAATCGAGGAAGATGAGTAAAAGACGCCCCGACGTAATATATCGACCGACCAACCCATTCGTGTGAAGGATTTTTTTTTTGCTTGCAACTCGATCACAATACACGAACTCGGTTCGGTGTCGCATATTTACCGGACTATAATTAAAGCGATCACTTACCGTCGCCAACAATGCTGCCTCCTGTTGCTGCGTCATCGTAGGCGGATGCGGATTCCGTCGGTCCCAACATATCGGACGATTGACTGTTGCTTCCGTCGGCGACTAATTCAATCTTGAGCAAGCATACAGAAACCAGTACAGACATTTATGGTGCACCCACGATCATAATCTAATTACGCCAAAGAAAGGAAAATGAAAGAGGCAAACGAAAGAAACAACAACACCACCGAACGGTCAAATGTTGTACGCTGTTTGTCACTTTTCTAGTCCAGCTAGGTTAACAATATTTTTTTAATTTAAACTCTTGACTGTGAAAACCACCGCCGAGATCGAGACGTTCTGGTAGGAAAAACGTCGCAAATCTCTGTTGCAAATGGTAAGTACAATTTGTTGGACGCAAAACACATTTGCGGAGAACGGGGTGAGGAATTGCAGTCAAAACAAAGAACAGCTTACTGTCAGTTACTCGTTTACATTTCCTGATTGCAGGACTTAAACAGGGCGAAATGTATTTTTTAGGGAACCGAAAATACAATTAAACTTTTCCCTAGTTGAGGGTTTTTTACCAAGAGTATCTTTTAATCGTTAAATGGAATAGTAAAAATGATTTAAAAACTAAAAATCTTGAATAAATTTTATGAAAACTTCGTGACGTTTATTTGACAGAGGCGAAAAGGCGAAAGTTCCTTGGGAACGATTCTGTCTAGTGATGGGGAAACTGAATCCCTACAGAGATTCGAATCTTTCGATTCAAATCCATTCCGAGATTCGGATCTATGAACCCGAATCCCAATCCGTCATATCATGCGTGCTTACCTAATTTACCGATCTTTCATATTATTTGTTACTTTAACAATTGTACAATCAATGGTTGAATTGATCCAAAGGCTAAATCGAGCTTTTGAATGGTCCCCAGGACCATCTGGATCGCTATCGCTATCCGCTCCAAGGGGGAGCTGTTTCATTTCAGTTCCGAGGAAACTACCCACCACTATGCGCACAATTTGAGAGAGAAAAGAGAATTGAAAATGCTCTCGCAACATCGCAAAATCTCTCTTTCGAAGAGAGAGATTGCGCATCGGGACCTTTCGAACTCTGCCGGCCTGGAATTACAGGTGAACGTCGATTATCCGGGGGTGTCGGGACCGGAAGGTCCCCGGATAACCGAATTCCACGGATAATCGAACATATACTAAAATACGTTTATAATACCTGGTTTGAGTCTCGGCTAGTTCACTTTTGACCAGTTCCAGTTAGTTGATTAATCATAAAAAATGTTTGAAGTATTTTCCTATGGTATTTTTATTGCTATTTTCGATCCGATAAAATTTATTTGACACATTATTGCTACAAAATGTTGTGAACCAACCTAATATTCATGGAAACATGCTAGCCCGGTTGTGCAGTTGTCAGTTGCAAGACCCCCGGATAATCCGCCCACCGGTTAATCCGGCCCCGGATAATCGACGTCCGACTGTATATGAAAATGACATTTGGAGGTTTTCGAAGAGTTTCGGTCGACCGGGCCATGTTTACAATGTGTCGCAGTATTAATTTCTCCAAAACTGGAAACGATGGATAGGTCTTTACTTCGACAAAGTTGTTGGTCTGCAAAAGACCTTTCGTTTGAGGGGTCTGTCGTAAAAATCAGTCCACAGAATCAAAAGTTATTGGCAATTTGGCTGTTTCGGCCATTTTCCCATACAAAATCATTTTGCAAAAACTAACAGGCCTGGAAAATCTTACTATCGTTAAAGTTGTGTGTCTTGAGCAGACCTTTCATTTAAGGGGTCACATGTACAAATCGGTTCAGCAGTTATAAAGTTATTAGCAATTTGGCAAGTTTTTGCCTAAATGGCTATTCGAAATATTGAGTACGTTGTTCCGGAGATTTCCGAAGCTTTTCGAAAAATAAACTTTCTCAAAAACTAGACAATATTGAACGATCTATCGTTACACAAAATTGTGTGTCTTGAGCAGACCTTTCATTTAAGGGGTCACATGTACAAATCGGTTCAGCAGTTATAAAGTTATTAGCAAATTGGTTATTTCAGCAGAAAATACCAACCAAAGTTTCTGCACCTACGCCTCAGAATTTCATAAACTAAGAAGTACGGAAGAGTCTTTGTTGCACAGAGTTATCATTTGAGGGGTCTGGCGCTAAAATTGGTCAAGCCACTAAAAAGTTATTAACAAATTAGCTATTTCAGCCATTCATAAGGCAGCTTGGTTGTTTCAATTTGAAATCTTTAATTTTTGAATGAATTTCACGACAATGACGATTCTCCAGCCTGGCCATTCAACAAAGCTACCAACTTTAACACGTTGTGCCAACGCAAAACCATCTGTGACAGCGTAAAATTGTCGCCTGAAAGGCCATTCTTAGAATCGAACCATTGTGGTAGCCAGACGAACGTTAACGTTTCGTAACGTAAATCGTTTTCAAAGCAAAGTGAAGTTTAATTGGTGTAAATATGTCTCAAATGGTGAATGCTTTGCAATGCAATTGTAACAATAGTGAAAGCAGTGTGCCAGACGGGATATTGTGCCAAGATGCACCAACAGTCACATTCTCGGAACCTGTGGTAAGTGTGGAATGTTTAAGTTTTCGTTTTTTTTTTTTGTATGAAAAACGTTTGGAAAACGTATATATGTAATTAATCTATATTGCTTACTGTAATATGTGGTCATATGTGTCTTTTGACCCACGTCGTTATTACATAATAGAAACATTAATCTAATATATAAAAGTCACCGTTGTCTGTGTATATATATCCCTACCCCTCCCGAACACCTCCCCTCTAAAATTAATGAAAAACAATTATAGTTCAACAATTATTGAACGAGTTTTCACAAAAATTAGTACATATACTGCTCACGTAGAGACATACCATGGTTTAAAATTTCATCTTTCTAGGGGAAAGGGAAAGGGGGGCTCCCTACTACCCAATACCTTAAAAATGGTTAAAATGCAATATGGGTATCAATTTCGCAGTATTTATGGTTTCTAAATCGAATGACCTCACTATTAATGTTCAATCTTAGCCCAAGCTCGCTCTACCTTCCTCCTCTTCTTCAGCAAATCAATAGCATAGCTCAAAATGAAAAGTGTTAATTCTTATCACAAGTATGCAACGCAAAATCTACTAAGTGTATCTGTGCCAAACTTGGCTGGAGTGTAACTCATTTTCTCGAACTAAATCGAACCCAGACATCCCAGATTTCTTCTATCTTCTCCTACGTAACAAATTACCTCAATCACACAAAATCGGTCTAATCAATTTATACTAAACATAATCATAAGAAAGACAATTTTTTAAGTGCGAAATGTCCAACATTCTTATGCCTCCTACCTGCCTATAACTTTCTATCATCTGGACGATGGAAATTAAGTAAAACAATATAATGCCACATTACTACGGAAGCGACGAATTTAAAAAAAAGCGTACATATCGTGGGGTGTCGTTTTTACTGGGGTATTTCTCATACTTGCTTCAATTGATTAATTATAAATGGTTGAACCAAGATGGAAGCACAATAAGATAGCGAATGCAAAATGTATATTGACATGGTTTCGTCGAATAAAGGTAATACTAAAAATACCACTATCTCCAAAACGCTAAATTTAAGATTGCAAAACTCAAGATACTGAATGAAAACACTCTTTCGTTTGGAATTTCTTTCTACCCGGATGAAACCGGGTTAATCAGCTAGTATTTGTATAAAAAAAACTGCCCTCCTACGAAAAAAGGCTACAATTGAAGCGCGATAGGCACAAATATACTTTAAATAAAAACGACAGGAACCTAAAATTCCAAAAGGAGGATTTTCGAATAGATCAGCTTTTAACAACATTAACTTGAAAAGACCTTTCATTTAAGGGGTCAATCGTGAAAATCGGTTGAAAGAATCAATTGTTATTAACAATTTGCCACGCAGTGCCGCCGGTGGGTTGTATTCTGTTCCAATCATCTTGCATGCGTGTTTAGAGATTGTCCGTTTACGAAGGAAATCATCTAAAATCTTCCATAGGTGTTTTACCACGTTCATATCTGGACTCTGTGGGAAGCGAATGGAGTTGTTTACGGCTGTGTGTTTAGGCTCGTTATCTTGTTGGAATAGGAATCTTACTTGAAATCCTAACTTCTCGGCGCTTTTTATACAACTGTCTTTCAAAATTTGAACGTAGGTTTTGTGATCCTTTATCCCATCAATTAAGTGCAGCTACCCCACTCCTGTCGCACTAATGCAACTCCAAACCATGTCGGAACTTTCACCATATTTCACCGTTGAAATAATATAAGGCACATCAATTCGGTTTGAATATTTGAACCGTTGAATTTCCGTTAGAAGCTGTAATGATTTGAACTAATCGGTTGAACTGGGCAAGATGGACAGCATAAACCAATGATTTGGAGTGAAAAAATGAGTATGAAACGGCGGCGCGCCCGCAGCGAGCGCAGCGAGCGGACTGCGCTAGGTCTACCGAAAAAGGGAGTTTATTATAAATTTGTGAAATAAGGGGGGCCCGTGGGCCCCCCTCATACCGCACCCCTAGGTTGATGGCGTAGCCAAATTTTCATACACTCCAATCCTGTTGCACATACTTCATTGTATTTGTGAACTTCACAAAGCGTCGGTTTATCAATGAATTCATTCATAAGCATTGTTAATGCTGTCCGAACCAGAAGTAATCTCCAACGAGCAGATTCTTTGAAGATAATTAATTATCATCACCAGTGATCGATCGAGCAATTTTTCGTTGATTCGAAGAGCGAATATACAGTGGATCTCGGAAAATCACGGAGGTAAGCATAAATTACATTAATATCAGCTTCAATGAAGTCCGTTACGGTGTATTGCAAAAAGCAGCAGTTACGAGGAATGGACACTTCTCAAATAGGGCTCCGCAATGGGGAACCTATATCGTACAGTGTATAATAGGTATTGTTTTGGCTTTCCTCCAAGCATCCGGAAAGAAATTTACTTTGTAACAGCAATTTAGGATGAATAATAGAAAGATCCCGCTAGGCAGCTCGAAATATCATCCTAAAAACGTCCTACGCGCGTGTAACGAGCTGGTTGTCCGTTGTGGTGGTCTGGATCGTGTGCGTCGGTAGTCTTCAACGCGAAAACCTTTTACTCTCTACTCAATTCCTTCAGGTTTAGTATCAACGTGTTCGGTCCGGGCCGTGACTATGCCGACGCCGGAGAAAACAACGTTAGATGCTAAGACCTGGACTTGAAGATAACCGAGAATTCGGTCCGCGACGTGACTATGCCGACGCCGGAGGAGACGCTCTAGAATTTTCCTGAGTCCTCCGGACTGGGATAGGAAGGTTGTTTCGGTACGATCGGTCCGTGCCGTGACTACGCCGACAACGGAGAAATCGCAACCGGGTTGGGAATTGAACTTGCGGATCTTCCGATTGTTTGGTCAGTGCCGCGACTATGCCTCCGCCGGAGGAGACGCTCTCAAAATTTCCTAACTCCTTTGGGTAAGGAGGGGATTGGGACCGCTAAATTTTCGGATTGCTACAAGTGTCATGCTCACAAGTGTCGAGGTTGAGATGATGATTTATTCAACAATTTCGTCGGCTTATATACCCAAGTTGTTCCTATCGATTAAGAAGTGTGGGCGAGAAAGAAGATCTCGTTCCAGAATCCGCATTTTATCGCGTTCGCGAGTTACGTTCAATCCCTGTTTAAACCTGTTTATAAAAGTTTACAGTTTTCGCGGGTTGAACTTGACATAGAACTGTGCCATGATGCGTGGTTTACTTTCTAACTTCTAAGGAATTGTTCATGTTTTACTTTCTAACTTTCTTTCGTTGTTTAAGTTTGATTCTTTCCTCATTCTCTGGCCTTTTTCAACATTGCTAGCGTTGCAAGTTCCTTCATTCATTTCTCAATTTTCAAGTTCGCGCCTGTCTGTTTTGGTTACGAACGAACATATGGTCCGTCCGCTACAGCGCTAACAAACGTCCCAATTTTTCGCTATCTATGAACAGAGGTCGATCATTTGAAATTAGTGTAGAGATAGTTGTGTTGTTGTATTTGATTATTTTCATAAACTTCACAATTCTACAGCTATTTTTGTCAGTGTTCATTTTCTTCCTGTTTGTTGTTCATGCTAGATTCCTTGATTTTGAATGCTATTTTTTACTTTGTTAGCGAAGTAATTGGCCTGGTTTTCGGAGCTAAGTTTCTTCCATTTTCTTGTTATCATGTTTCTCAGTTTAATTTTAGCTTTTATGTCATTGAGAAGAATTTGGTTATAATAATCAGCGCTTCATTGATAGATTTAAAGAGAAATTCTATCATAGTATGAGTTGGGAAACGTTACTAATGTTACTCAAGTTGAGATTAGTTGAATCGATTTTACTATCTATGAACATTTAAAGCTCTGCCCGAGAATAATCCGGGATACCTAAACGAGAAGATTGTCGGAATCAAAATTCTTAAAAGCATGTAACTGAGACAAATCGTGGAAGTTGTTTGTAAGTACTAAACCGAGAAACGAATTAGTTAAATTCTTTGGTAAATAAGGTTCTCCGTTTGTTTTTTTTTTATTTTTAACATTTTAGGGCCGATTTGCACCAACTAAAGTGTGAAAAACCTTTTTAAGTTTTATGGTGATGTCAGGTTCCTTATTCTGTATCGGATCAACCACCATATTTGGTCAATTTATAAAGGTTTTATCACAGCTTTTAATAAGAATGTTTATTCTTAAAATTATTATTCGGCATCTTTAGAACCATGATAAAACATAAAAATTACTTGGGTACATAATATTTTTAAATTCATTCTTTGGGTAGTATGAGGGAAAAATGGAATGAAAACCCCTCGAGATGAATAATTTAGTTAAATGAACACTAAGCCTACATTAGTGCTGCTAAAAACCTCTACACACTCATTAACAATTACTGACTATTAACCTGGATGTGATAATGTTTCCTTAAATTTTCTCATAAATCTGTTAAACCCCCGAGGTTGCTTCATCTTAAAATTTATCTTGTTAAATTTACGTTTTGACACTTTGCGGATTTCTGATGTTTTTTTTACTTTTCAGAAAATATGTCTTCACAAAATCCCAACGTACAGCAGAAGCGAGTGGCTACTTCGACCGCACAAGGGGCTTCGCCCACTAAAAAGCAGCAGCTTCACTGCTTCACTAAAGAAGTACAGCAGGAGAAAAAAATAAAAATGATGGAGAAAAACATAGAAATACTGCAGCAGAAACTTTTAGAAGAGCAAAAGGCTCATCGGCTGACAAAACAAGAGCTGCTCCAACAAGTTGCTCAAAAACAACATCAAATTGAACAACTACTCCAAGAACGCAGCATGCAGCAGAAGGCTCATACGCTACTATGGCAGCAGATTCAGCAACAACAGCAGCAAATAGAAGAGCAAACCCAGCGACTGTTGCAAGCACACCAGGAGCAACAAGAGCAGGACCAACAACCGTTGCAGGCACAGCAGGTATGTTCTTCGTGGGTGTCATGATATCCACGGATCATTTATCTTTAAATAATTATGTGGAGTTCGTTTGGTTGGAATCACTGCTTTATTAATCCAACTTAACGCTACTTCAATATATAATCCATAAGCAATTATAGCCGGTGTTTAAAATGTGCTCCTTATAAGAAATCATAAGTAGTTCACAGCTAAAACAAACCGTTCTTTTTATGTGGAGCTTTTTGACCAGTAGCTATTTTTAGCTGAGAATATCTCCTTCCTCTAGGTCTCACCGGGGAATTAGAAGGTATTGTTAAATTATTTTTTATTGATTATTCAATTGTTTGAAATGCAATTGCACATACGTTTACAACTATTCCAAAGGATCTGCAATCTTCCGCTAGGGAGGAGTTTGGAGACGCGATACTGAACTTTTCGGTCATAAGTTTATCGCATTTGACCCAGTCATTAGTGTCGGATTGGTTGGATGGGAAGCCTTCGGCATTGCAATCTTAAATGACCTCCAAATTCGCTGCCGAATTGGTCTTGGATGACCTTCAATTGAGTGTCCAGGGCATAGGGATATACCTAGGGCACTACCTGGAATCCTGGGTGATGTTGATCTCGTATGTTCCCCGGTTTTGAGCATGGATAATCTGAACTTATCAAACAGGTCATGATGATTGAGACCTTTAAATCGCCTAAGATATAAAAGGGTGTTTGTAGTCTAGTACAAAGATTTTCAAGGTAGTTTATGATCTTTGCAGTATCAAAGTTATGATTATGATTTAAAAACGAAGAATTCAATTTAAAAAAAAGATAATAATCTTTATTTCTTGCTTGACTACGTCCTATCTCATGAGTTGCTTAAACTGAACTGACTTTATTATTCGCTAACTGGCCCTGGCAACCCGTGGTGCGCGTCCCGGTGGTTCCGCTTAGTCGGCGTCTTCTACCTGCGCGTGGTGCCTGCCGGTGGTACACGTGGGGTCTGATGGTGTCATATGGCATGTGTGCAGAGGCGGATTAAGTGTTCTAGAGGCCTCAAGCAGCTACAAGTTGAAGGCCCCAAAAGCATACATTGCATTCAACATTCAACATTATATTTCAACTACATTACAGACTAACATTTTCCTCAATATTATCCCATGTTTTAAATGCTAAAAGCCTTGTTTTCAAAATCATATTTCACGCCAAACCATCTTTGCGAACTATCCAAGAGAATCATTTTTCACAAATAGTATTTTCTATTAACAAAATTGACGAATAATTTAATGTGTTACATTTTAATCTAATTAGTTATTGAGTCTTTTGAATTCCGAATATTTTTATCAAAAAATTCGTAAAATAACAGCTTAGTGCAATGCAAAGTATTATAACTATGTTTGGGGCAGGACATTACTTTTGCTAGCCCATATGCATTATCTTCAAACTATTCTGAGGATTATCCTCTTTTGCAAAATGATCTTTACACTGTTCGCTTTTATATATGTTAGTTCATCAGTATTTTTTATGTTAACTTTAAAAAACACAAAAATGCGACGTTTGATCACCTTTTCGTAATCAAAGCCCAATTCATTCGCAAATTCATCACACATTTGATAAGACATGCAACTTTTTTTGAAAAATATTAAAATTATTTCAACATTAAAATTTAAAAAAAAAGGTGGGTAAATGATGGGGCCCTCGATAACTCGGGGGCCTAAGCAGCTGCTTAGTTTGCTTACCCTATGATCCGCCTCTGCATGTGTGCCTCACGTAATTATATATTTAACGTGTTCTTCAAAGTTAAAATTCAATATTATTTCTCTCGATTTGAGGTGTCGCACATTTATCTAAATCGTGCAGTGCTGTACGAAATTGTAAGGCTGCCACATATACTTCTTCTTCTTCTTCTTCTGTTTTGCGATTTCGGGGTATATCCTCTTACGTTGATTCGAAAACTATGTTCACTTTCACGTATTCAGAGGCGTACTGACTCTGTCCGAACTCTTATATAGGGGTTCGTCCTTTGGGAGATATATAGTAGCAGTTAGTTTGTCTGTTTTGATGGTAGTAGAGTGATAGTAGCAGTTAGTTTGTCGGTTTTGGATTAGAAATAAGGTTGGTATGTGTTTCAATACATAATTTTTCTAGTGATAGGAAGGTGTTATACGTGAGGGGGCAACAGTATTATTTTCCAGGAGCTCGAATTGGCTAGTGAATGCTCCTTGTAGCTCGAGCGTATTGGAATTTTTTATTTTCCCCGGAGATTTTTACCCGGTAGAATGCTCAAGTGGTAACCTCGCGACACTCGTTTTTGCAGAAGCTGCATTTGAATGCTGGAGTTAATTGGTGAGATAATTTTCTTTGCATTTGGAGCATTTGGCAGATTTGGCTTAGTTTAGATTGTAGCTACACCTATTCTGCGACGAAGGGTATACAATGCAATCTAAAGGTATACAATGGGTGATATAAATACCGTTATGTGAATTGTTTGTATTAGGTGTCGTGTCAAACTTTTATCGATGAAAGAATAAATGAGACCCCTGCCTTCGTTTTCTTGTGCGATGATATACCTAAACTTATGCAATTGGTGATATATTAGTTCGGCAACGCAATCAACCTAGGGGTGCGGTATGAGGGGGGCCCACGGGCCCCCCTTATTTCACAAATTTATAACAAACTCCCTTTTTCGGTAGACCTAGCGCAGTCCGCTCGCTGCGCTCGCTGCGGGCGCGCCGCCGTTTCAAACTCATTGGTTCATGCTGCCCATCCTGTGTAGTATAATTTACAAGGTACTTGTATATATAACATTATATTACTTCTTCTTCTTCAATGGCCCGCTCGCAGTTGAGCACGTCGTGCTGACATGGCCTGGTCACCAATCGTTCTCCAGGTAGCTCGGTCCATGGCTGCAGCCCTCCAACCCCGGTCGCATCCGATGTCTCGCAGGTTCTGCTCCACTTGGTCCATCCACCGAGCTCGCTGAGCTCCTCGTCGTCTCGTGCCGGGCGGGTCGCTGGTGAGCACCTTCTTGGTGGGGCATGAGTCCGGCATCCTCATGACATGCCCCAACCAACGAATCCTGCCGGCCTTCGCCACCGTCAGGATGTCCGGCTCGCCATACAGCTCAGCTAACTCGTGGTTCATCCTTCTCCTCCACACGCCCTGTTCACACACACCGCCAAAGATAGACCGGAGCACGCGCCTCTCGAAGACTGCGAGGGCGTTGGCGTCCTCCGTGAGCAGAGTCCAGGATTCATGCCCGTAGAGAACGACCGGTCTAATCAGCGTGCGGTATATGACACATTTCGTGCGTGGGAGAAGCCATCTGGACCGCAGGAGTTTGTGGAGTCCATAGTAGGCACGATTCCCCTGAACAATGCGCCTCCGGATTTCGCAGCTTACGTTGTTGTCCGGAGTTACGACAGTGCCAAGGTAGCAAAACTCCTCTACTACCTCAAGTTCGTCGCCGTCCACTGATACACTGTTCCCCAACCTGGCTCAGTCACTGTCAGAGCCTCCGACGAGCAGGTACTTCGTTTTCGTCGCATTGATCATCAATCCAATCCTTGCGGCCTCGCGTTTCAGTCGGGTGTACGCCTCGCACACCGTCCTTGTGTTCCGCCCGATGATGTCGATGTCATTCGCGAAGCCGAGGAATTGGAGAGAGCGGGTGAAAATCGTGCCACGGATGTCGAAGCCCGCGCTCCTCATGACACCTTCCAGAGCGATGTTGAATAGAAGGCAGGAGAGTCCATCACCTTGCCTCAGACCCCGATGAGATTCGAACGGATCCGACAGCATGTTCGAAATCCTCACCTTACACTGCACCCCCTCCATTGTGGCCTCTAGCGGGCTCGCAGTCAATGTGGGGTCACTCCGGTCAAACGGTGTGACGGCGTGAACGCCTGGAATACTGGCCTCCTCGTGGCGCCACTGGACCCCCTGAAGTGATGGCAGGGGTGACGAACAGAGATCTGGGTGGGAGGGGTACCCGACCTCCCGTGCACTATCAGAGTGAAACTCTCGAAGGATTTGTGCGAGATTCCTCCTCCTTTGCCGCTGGGACCCAGGATGATCAAACTGCCTGGATTGAGTTTGGTAGTGTGCCGCAGACGGAACGGGCCTTGTAAGGTACCTTTAATCCTGGTTTTAGGTATCTAGCCCTCTGGTCTGTTTAGCCTCTCCGGAGGTTAGGATGGACCCTATGTCAGTGGACAGGACCGCGAAGACGTAGGGAGTGTTTCGGAAGGGATTCACTCTCCTGGAAGATTCACGAAGGTCACGAGTAACCCTGGTTACGAAGGAACTATTGATTTGTTTCCGGGGGCGACCGGTTACAGATGTGTAGAATGTGCATAATTTGATAATCCCCTTTTGACTGGTAAGCAGGGCGCTGGGGTTGCTCGTGACAAAGGCGGAAGGGCAGGTCTGGCTATGGGGCGACCTGTTAATTGTCGGTTAGGGATGCACCGGTGAGCGTTGGCACCAAGGTGGTACCCGTCTGACTACGACCAGGTCAATCTAGAAACCAGATTTGCAAGAAGGGGCCCGGCAGAACAGCAGCCGGGCCAAAGAGAGCACCAATAGGTGCAGAAGGAGGAAGGCGGTGGGTCTTGTCTATGGGGCGACCTGTTAGTTGTTGGTAAGGGACACACCGGTGTACTGGCGCACCAAGGTGGCACCCATGCAAGTTACCAACTACGACCAGGTCAAACCAGAAACTAGACCCGCCAAGGGTCTGGCCTGACCAGCCAGACCAAGGAAGCACCAGCGGGTGCAGTACGGGGACGGCACGTAGATCGGGCAGGAGCTCGATTTTGCGGGCCATAAGATCGCAGATCAGAGGTGTCAGTGGAGAACCTGAGTGCAAGTCCCATTTACGGGTTTTTAGGAGGTAGTGGTGTCATGTAAGTCAGCTGTCGGATCGATCTTCTGAGCCGCTTAAGTTGCATTGCGCCGAGTCCGTCGCCTTAGGCTTGGGAAATAGCCCCTGGTAGTCAGGGTAGTACCTGTTAGACCTTTGGAGACACGCGCTTTCACCCTTCAGGAGTTAGTTGCGTGCCACAGCGTCCGTAAACTGAGATTTTAACCTAGGGACAGATGCCTCTTCCGTCATTGCTTCTACCGTGTAGGTGCATAGCGTGACGGAAGGTGAAAGGCTCAGAGGAGGGAGTAATGTTGGTCGTGGTCCCACGGCGGGGCCAAGGCCAATGTGAACCCTCGTCCAAAAAAAAAAATTGTGGCCTCTAGCAGTCGAACCAGCTTCTCGGGGAAGCTGTACTGCCGCATGGTCTTCCATAGCTCCTTCCTATCTATGGTATCGTAGGCCGCCTTGAAGTCGATGAAGAGGTGGTGCGTCGGGATCTGGTGCTCCCGGCACTTCTGGAGGATCTGCCGTAGAGTGAAGATCTGGTCGGTGGTGGATTTGCCTCCAACAAACCCAGCTTGGTAGCTTCCGACGAAATCTGTAGCAAGGGGCGCGAGTCTGCAGAAGAGTATCTGGGATAGGATTTTGTAGGCGGCATTGAGGACTGTGATGGCTCGAAAGCTGGCACAGTCCATTTTGTCACCCTTCTTGTACACTGGGTGGATGACACCCAGCTTCCAGTCCTCCGGTATCCTTTCCTGCTCCCAGATTTTCACAATTAGCTGGTGCATACTGACGGCAAGCTCTACCGAACCCATCTTGAATAGTTCTGCCACCAGCCCATCGCTGCCAGCTGCTTTGTTCTGTTTCAGCTGCTTGATGGCACTAGTGACTTCGTCCAAGGATGGTGGGAGCACCTCGTCATCTACCTCCTGGCTAATGTGCTGCTCAATTCTGCCTGCGCCGCTGCTGGACTCCCCCAATTCCGCTCCGTTCAGGTGTCCGTTGAAGTAGCACTTCCACCTTTCGATCACCTCTCGCTCGTCCGTAAGAATGTTGCCCTCCTCGTCACGACACATTGCGACATTTGGCGTGAAGCCGCCTTGTGTCTTCCTCAACATCCTGTAGAACTGGCGAGTTTCCCCCGACTGAGTTAGTTGCTGCATCAGTTGTTCATCCGACTCCTCGAAGCGACGCTTCTTGCTCTCGAAGAGCCGGGTTTGTTGTGTCCTCAGTCGTTTGTAGTGTTCCACGTTCTGACGGATTTCGCGCTGCAGCATTCGCTAGCTGTTTTACGTCCCGTAGGATGCCAGGACAGGGTGTACAGCCGCCCCTAACATGGGGAACAGACGCTGGTTCAAGCCGCTCCTAACATGGAGAACAGACGCTCGGGGATGAACTACTAGCAAGTAGCAGTCCATTCCCCCTCTCAATTCAGCCTTGCCGCCCATCCGCCCAAGGGGGTGGGTTTCCCCGTGTACCCAAGCTTGGATATTTA
The DNA here is from genome assembly GCF_943734705.1 of Anopheles coustani. Taxonomy (NCBI): domain Eukaryota; kingdom Metazoa; phylum Arthropoda; class Insecta; order Diptera; family Culicidae; genus Anopheles; species Anopheles coustani. Next base: position 26,266,074 of record NC_071288.1, read on the forward strand.
GGCGACAAGTTACCGTTCTGTACGTCGCGGACGTATTGAGTAGGAGTTGGGGAGGAGAGCCTATAGTAGCCTTCAGGAGGCGTCGGATCCAACCCTTTACAGAACTTTATATTAACCAGCATTAAATATCTACTGTATGATTATATTATTGTTATATTTTGCAATTAAAGCATGCTGTGATTAATGAAAGTTTATAAATTTAAGTCAAAAGTTTTAAAATTTTCTTTCTATCATCAGGGGAAAGATTCTATATAATAATAGCCCTTTGTAATGTTAGAGATTTTACATTATCACAAATGACATAGAATGTATTAATTACAAATTCTTAATTGATAGAAAATTTGTGTTCGTCTCGCTTACGCACACGATTTTCTTCTGAACTGAACTATAAGATGACTCGTTAGCTGTTATTCCTACATTCGCAAAATCTGCCGGAAAACTCTTGATGAATGTTACTAACGATTGCAACAACACTGATCCTTGCAATAGTTCACATTCAACTGTTTGAGGCGTCTTGCTTGTAGCATTTATTTTCTGAAGCAGCGTGTTCCAAATTACGGCTATTAAAACAACCACATATTTACTCATTTGATGGAGAAGCGTGTTTGTTTCATCTATTGTTATTGCTTTTTTATCTTTACCGTTACAAATTTTTTGCAATGCATTTTTGATTTCTCCGAACCTGGGTTTTAAAGCTAAGATCGCGTCGACTCTAGTTGACCACCGAGTCACTGAATGATTGTTTTCCTTTTTAATTTTTTTTTGTTACAATTTTCCAACGATGGGTTGAAGAGGTAAAAATGCATTTTAGCTGAAAAAATTGCACTGCTGCCTTATAATTTGTAGCTGTAAAATTAAAAATTGAATTTTATGAGTGATTTGCACATGGTATATTTCACTCATAGTACCTGCACTGTTCCGGTTAATGCTTGCGCGAAGGCTCAAGTATTTAGCAGACATATTGCAACGTCAGATGACTGTGCTCTACAGTTTGCAATATCCATAATTATTGTTTTTTTACTTCTTTTTTTCAGTTTTTTATAAGATCTTAGTACTTCTCTCCAATAATTTTGTTTCTTTCCTCTTTCATTTATTAACTTTGTGTCTTTAGTTTGGGTTACCGTATTTTATCGAATATAGTGCGCATTTTTTCTCAGATAAAAGATCGATCAAATACTATCTGCGCACTATATTCGGAAGTTACCCATTAGCAAGTAACCAAGATGAACTTCTCAATACTTTTGTTTTAGTTTAGGTACGCACTATACTCGTCTGCGCACCATACTCGATTAAATACGGTAAAATAAACCTTTTGTACAAGTTACAAATAGATGTGATGTGTTCTTTTGATTCATGGGTAATAATTAACACTTTTGGTAGTTTCCGAAAATAACAACCAAGTGCTTTCTTCTGATGCTCCGTTGGTTTTTTAGTCAAAAATGTTCTGTATTGAACTTTCTGCAGTAAACGTCATCCTCATCTTTATAAAGAGGTTTTAGAACTCTCGATATTGCCATAATCTGCAGGTTTTTTTTCATTATGTGGTTAATAAAAACATCGGAAAAGATTATTTTTCATGTTGCAACAGTTTCAAAATCAAAATTTGAAGTTGAAACAATTATTTCAGTTTCTTGTTGGCTTTAAGACATGGTAGTTGTTTCTGGCTCCAGGATCTCCGGTGCTCCTACCCAAGTAACATTTTAAGTTTTATCATGGTTCTAACGTTGTTGTTCATGCTCATCATTAAGTCTCATCTGAAGAGTAAAATATCTTAAAGGTTGTGATAAAACCTTCATAAGCCCGTTTTAAGTGTAAGAGGGCCCACTCTACAGAACGTTGTCAAAACCACCCCTTAAAACCTTTTCTAGACCAAAAATCACTGATTGGTTTTAAGAGAAGGTTTTAAGAAGGACTTAACAGCGTATTTACAGATTCTTCAAGTCTACTAAGATTTTAGACTTAATGAGCGGTTTTATAGCTATCCTCAAAAGGTTTTAAGGATGTCAAAATTATTAAAACTATTTTGCCTGCTGAGAAACCTCTATAAAACCAATTGGACTTGGTACACCCATGTTAAAACATTGATAAAACTTGTAAAAGTCTATTACCGCGTGACTACATTAAGCGTACCATATCAAAAAATGGTGCGGCCCAGGTGGTAAAACCCGATTTTTCTCTCTTTCTATCGCACCATCGTCACTGGTAAGCTGTCACTAGACCGTACCAGGTTTTTGGTATGGTACGCTTAATGTAGTCACGCGGTTAGGTCTTGGAAATGTTACTTGGGTAGAGACGGTTGAGGAGTCTGCATTTTCATTGTCAACCAAGTTCGAACCATTTTAAATCTTATAAATTTACCCAAACCATTTTCTTGAAAATAAATAAATTCTTCTTCTTTTTTTAATTTTCAACGGTTTACTGCTCCACTTTCAAACCGCTTCATTTAAGTCGCTTGTTTTGCGTAATTTTATAGTTGTTAATTAACTTGTACGTCGCTAATAATTACCAAACTGAACATAGCAATATGGTAATTTCTAGTAAGAATTGCGAGAACTCTTCACTTCTATCGGTCGTTTGCACACACGATCTTGGTTAACTCTCAATTATGTAGTATTTTTAAAGGGGTTCTCTGACCGGCGAGGCTTCTAGCGGCCGCCAACTCCACCCATAGGATAATCTGCCACTGCGAATGATTTATTGTAGAAATTTGCGAACGATGCGCTCCCAGGTGGCACTTCCATCGACGTAGGAGCTAAGAGGCGAGTTGTCGCTTGTAGATTACTAACTTTATTTTTCGTTCGATACGCTTTTTTACAAATTACTAGCTTATTTGCCCGGTTACACGGGCACTATGACTTTTTTTTATGTGAAAGCTATCTTCTAGGAGGTGGAATATGAAATTTTAGTCAAATATAACATTCAACGTTTTATTTCAAGTCCAGTTATCACTTGTTCACTTGTCGTCCAAGTCACTTATCGAACCGGTTAAATCGGTATTGTACGACTTCATATTATCTCAGGAAGCTTTGAAATAATTATTGCTGAAATGTGGATCAATTAAATCCTTCAGTTGCCTCGTGTTTGTCCATCGGAGTGAGCTCTGGATTTCGTTCTGGTTGATTTGTACATCATGGCGATATTTTTGTTTTGTGTGACTGTATTTTATATTAATTTGGGTTTTGTATGTGTTTCGAAGCACTTGAAGAATCGTGTATTGGATAAAACAGTTCTAAGGAAATTCGTCATCACTTCTGTTGGTGGTGCTTTTTGTTTTTCTTCTTTTTTTTGTTAAATTATACGGAGACCATTGCTAGTTACCCGGCGTCGAGTATTTTTTTACTTGACTCTATTGAACGCATTTCATAAGGCCCGGGCCCGGTGCCGCGCGAAAATTTTACTCTTTCCCAAATCAAGCTGGTTGCTATAGCAATCAATGCAATGTAACTGTTGGTACTTTTTGTCAAAAGAAAATACGCTTCGATATTTTTGTTCATGCTTCATATTTGTGAACAAACTGAAAATACTAAACATTCGTTGCAAGTTAGTGACCTCAAACCGAGAACCAAGCGCTTCAGGACCGATCATGAAGACGCTAATTTAGTTATTCTGTTCCGGGATTGTTGGTTTGGATAGTTTTCCCTATTCCAGCAGCAGGTTACTGGTTGCATAACACACTTGGATGTCAAACATATTGAGATACTCAGTCCTGGCACGTTCAGTAGTATTCGTGGCTACAGTGGTGACTGTCTGTTAGATAACCTGTTGATGAATCCTTTGAGAATATGACTTCATTATGTCTACATAATTTAATGCCCAAAACAACACTATGAAATTTGTATAGGTAAGCCCATCTTCGAAACTCCCCACGGCTAGAGCACGGTTGGTACTCCTTCCTCCTGCAATCCTATACTATATTTTACAATTGTATTAACTCAGTATCCATTACAGCCCATCCAGAAGACACAACATAAGATGACATCGTAGGGACGTCTGAAGTACCAGCTAACCAACCAGCCAGTCAGCCAGCCAGGCAACGCCAGTGCGTCATTATTCCCTTAATTAGGGAAATGATAGGGCAGAGCTAGTCAGGGATGCGGCACTAGATGAAGTGTAGGAGATGCGTAATTATGGCTACTTAGGCAGGGATAGTGTACTATGTATTTCGTTAGGGTTAGGTTAGTTAGGAGACGTTCGAATCAAACAACTGATAGGGCAGAGCTAGTCAGGGATGCGGCACTAGATGAAGTGTAGGAGATGCGTAATTATGACTACTTAGGCAGGGATAGCGTACTATGTATTTCGTTAGGGTTAGGTTAGTTAGGAGGTTCGAGCATTTTCGAGCTCTTTTAGTTACTTCAAAGAGTTTTACATAGTCAATTTTGGTATGCCACCTATTTTTCCCTTGGTCAGGTACGAAGCATACGGAGGTAGGAATAGTAAAAATGTACCACCACCACCTTTTCATGCTTAGCGACAGGCCACACCAAATTTTGATTAGGGTATATTTCGCCAGGGATGTCAGGATCTAGTAAGACCACTATATTTGAACGGAATCAACAGTAGCTGTTGCGTGGCTAATATCTTAGTTAGGACAGGTAACATGCGAGGTTGGTGGTGTAAGAAACAGCTTTTTGCCGAGTTTTTAAGGGAGTAGTGAGGGATGCTCTTATGACACATTCGAGTCTGTTCTTAGGAACCGCCCGCCTCTTTGGGTGCTCACAGAGTGCGTAAAATGCATTTTTCTTGGCTTTAACAAAAAATAATCAAACTAGCTATCGTAGAATACACGCAACAATCGCACCAACGTGTTTGCTAACTAGTCCGGGTACCGGGAAAAAACAAACTATCCTAACACCATGTTCCATGATTGAATTGTACCCAAAATAGATGGATCCTCTTTTGCGTAAAAGTTTACCAGTTACTGCCGCATGCTACCCGCGAAGTCCTTCCTACATACACGCTCCTCATAGTCGTACTGTGTTTTTCAACTGCCATCGCTACCATGCCGGTAAGTATGATACAGAAGTAATTAAGGATTAGCTCACTGTTCTAATTGCACTGTTCTTCAATACATTGTTTTTACTTACATGGTCGCCTAGATGATCTTTCATATCATCTATTTGATGAATCTATGGGCCCGAAAATGCTCGCCGGAGGCTGCCGCATGTCATCGTTCTTTAGATGTTAACTGCCATTGCTGCCAGTCCTGTAAGTATGGAAAAAATGCACATCAGCCTGATGTTCCGATTGTTCATCCTTTTCATTTATGAGGTTACATGTACAAATTGGTGGAAAGAATCAAAAATTATTTACAAATTTGTTATTTCAGCAGAAAATACCAAACAAGGTATCTGTGTCTAAATCCTATTCAAATGTTTATTTAATAAAATAAGAATTGAGGTAGAATATTTTTTGTATTATTATAAGTTATTTGCCTTCAAAAGACCTTTCATTTGAGGTGTCTGTTGTTGAAATTGACCAAGGCACTAAAAAGTTATTAGCAATTTGGCTATTTCAGTCATTATTTCAAGCTGCGACCAAGTTTTTGAAGCTTGTTTGCGCGCTGCAGCTTTATGCTAGTGGTGGGTAAACCAAATCCCCAAATCCGAATCCCAATCCAAGAAACAGTCGGTCCAAGCACTCGGATAATGGACATTCTACTGTATTTCTTTGTAAAAAATAGGTTCTAGGAATTTTTCTAGAGCCTTACTTGCAAATCGCGCAAAAAACTCAATCTATGTCCATTGGACATTCTACCCAGCGTTCGATTTGAGTAAATTTAAATCAATTACATTGTCTCTAGATCGACTAGTTATGTGACTAATTCGACTCAAATCATTGTGAGTCGATTCTAACAGTTTAGGATCAAGTCAGAATCGAATCAAATCGAGTCCCAAACAAATCAAAACAGATTCGAGTCCTTAACAAATCAAATCAGATTCGAGTCCCAATCGAATCAAATCTTTAGAATCCGTCAAAAGGGATTCGAATCTTTAGAATCCGTCAAAAGGGATTCGAATCTTTAGAATCCGTCAAATGGGATTCGAATCTTTAGAATCCCTCTAGGGATCGAATCTTCGAATCTTCCGAGTCCCGATTCTGCCAACACTACTGTCAACGACTGCAAAAAAACCAACGGGGCCGCTGAGTAGCACTGCTGCTGCTGCGTTTCGTGGAAAGTGTATCAGTGAAAACAAAATTTCCTTTTCTCCTTGCGTACCGAAGAGTTTTCTTTCGGTTAGCACACATTTTCTTTCTCTTCCGGTTTTTGGTTCCTCCGGAAGCACCACCAGGCAACGATCAGCACAATGGAACCGTACGATGTGATAGTGAATCAACCGGTCGTCATCGACAATGTAAGTAGTCTGGAGGGACAAGGTGAAAACCGAACACTCCCTCACATATTTGGTTAGCGGGCCACGGTCGGCAGGGGGCTGCGTAGGTGACGTTAAAGAAAAAGAAATCCTGCCGACGCATCGCTCCACCAACTTCCTCCCGGAAACCCGTGCGTACGGTTACTCTGATGCTGGTGGACGAGGGGGAAGGTATTGGAAAAGAGCCGAAGTAGGGGTAAAAAGTTGACAAACGATGACTGAAGAACCGTGGACGTCTGTTGAATGAAGGCATCGAAGGAACCTGCAATGACATCACCGGATGGAATACGTTTTCAGATTATTCCTAAAGGAAACGGAGAAAAAAATGGATTACATGCCAACCTGTTGGGAGTGGACACTCTGGGAATTTAATTTTCAAATCACTTGGATATCGCAAAACTCCTAAAAATCATTCGTCGTGCCATATGCGACCGAACAGCCGTGTAGGCGAAGATATTCTTTCGTAGGATTCGTTAGCTGCGAGAAGCTTCTGCTTAGAGGACGCTCAAATTCCGGCAGCTGCTTTAAAAGTCCCGTACGATCCCGGTAGTAGTCTCGCTGCTGCTGACAACGCAAATAGAACTCATCTACCACTGCGATACGGTGCCGGTCAAAAACGGTGAAATTAGGATTTGGTGGAACCACTGCTCCCAGCGTTCGGCGAATTTGTTTAACCCGATCCGCGTACATCGCTGTCTGATAAGGTGTCTTTCTTATCCGCGATCGAATCGATTCTTCCTAACTTTCTTTGCAGGGCTCTGGAATGATTAAGGCTGGTTTTGCTGGCGATCACATACCAAAATGCCGTTTTCCCAACTAGTGAGTAACGTAGCAGCAGTAACCTAACCAATGGTTACTGTGATGGTGTTGAAAAGAATACGTTCTTAATGGTTTCTCACTTAACCTCCTCACTTGTAGCATGGGACGACCGAAGCATGTACGCGTGATGGCCGGTGCACTGGAGGGAGACATGTTCGTGGGACCAAAGGCAGAAGACTATCGGGGGCTGCTGAGTATTCGCTACCCTATGGAGCACGGCATTGTCACCGACTGGAACGATATGGAAAAAATCTGGACCTACATCTACAGCAAAGATGAGCTGGCCACCTTCGCCGAGGAGCATCCGGTGCTGCTCACCGAAGCGCCGTTGAACCCGCGCAAAAACCGCGAGAAGGCGGCAGAAATTTTCTTCGAAACGTTCAACGTGCCTGCACTGTTCGTGTCGATGCAGGCTGTGCTGAGTCTGTACGCGACGGGGCGCGTGACCGGAGTGGTGCTGGACTCGGGTGACGGTGTTACGCATGCCGTGCCAATCTTCGAAGGTTTCGCCATGCCGCACAGCATTATGCGGGTGGACATTGCCGGGCGTGACGTGACCCGCTACCTGAAGACGCTTATCCGGAAGGAAGGCTTCAGTTTCCGCACGACGGCCGAGTTCGAGATTGTTCGCTCGATCAAGGAGAAAGTGTGCTCGCTAGCGACGAACCCGCTGAAGGAGGAAACGGTAGACACGGAAAAAACGAAGTACACGCTGCCGGACGGAAACGTACTCGAGATCGGCCCGGCATGCTACCGAGCACCAGAAGTACTGTTCCGCCCGCACATGCTCGGTGAGGAATGCGAGGGCATACACGAGGTGCTTATCTATTCGATTCAAAAGTCCGACATGGATCTAAGGAAGATGCTGTACCAGAACATAGTGCTCTCGGGTGGATCGACGCTGTTTAAGGGCTTCGGCGATCGACTACTGTCGGAGATCCGAAAACACGTGGCGAAGGATATGAAAATTAGGGTAAATTGACAAAATTTTAGGATACGAGCAAAATTTTACTTTTCTTTTCGCTTTTCATCACGCACAGATTGCCGCACCGCAGGAGCGCATCTATTCGACCTGGATGGGCGGTTCGATTTTGGCCTCTCTCGACACATTCAAAAAGATGTGGATCTCGAAGCGGGAATTCGATGAGGACGGTCAACGGGCGATCCATCGGAAAACCTTCTAAGGCGCCCGGCTAGCATTTGCGTTTTCTCCAGCAGTTTGTGTCGCCGCCAGAGGGCTGTGTTTGCGTATCGTTCGTGCGTGCATGTTTCTATCGGAAAGTGGTAAGCATTTGGAAGGAATGGAGCTGGCGTGGCCAGGAAGATAATGGACCAGCGCACTGAGCATGAGTTCATTTTAAAGAGGGTTTTCGAGGGCTGATAATAGAAACGCTTCTCTCAGGTTAATAAAAAAAGCCTGTTTCAGGTCACCGGCTATCAGTGGATAGCGGAAGTATCGTTCAACGCTTTAGGCTTCCGCGACGATTTTTGTACTGTTTTCATTTTTAATGCCGGAAGGGAGGCATAACTTTATTAGTGCAATGCGCAGTGGCACACACATTTTTGGTTTAAAATCTAGACAAATAGACTAACATAAACTATGCAATTGAACGATCCTTCAGGAGGCAATCGGAATAGACAAGAGAGTGTTCACCTTATGTAAGCGATACTACAGTCGAGCAGCAAATATAGGGAAGTAATAAGAATTCCTTATTCCACGCACAGAAAGACACATGGAATACGGTCGGTCTACCAATGTAATGGCCAATCAGTGTTAGGGCTATTCACTGTATATCCTTATTCCAACTGCTCTGAGCGACGCTTTTTCCAAAGTTTTAATGGTGTTTTTCATTGTTGCCTATACACACCTCACATGACTACATGTCGCTTTGAAAAATGACACTCCTCTTTCAGTTGGTAGAAATGTCCCTGTAAGCGAGTCCTTTTTTTATAAAATTGTTGCCCTTTGTTCGATGGTGTGTCTTGTGTTTTTATGTCATTTGGTACATGAGGGAAGTGTGTGTTTGCATGTAATGCAGAAGAATTGAATTGAACATCTGCTAGCAAACATATTTGTTTTAGAAATGTAACCATTAAAAGTGTTTTACATGTATCATCTTTTTCCACTAATGACTTCACTTTCCTTCCCCCCTCTTGCACCTAGGGGCAATCCTTCATTCCAACTGCAAGTGGTTGCATTAGAGATGTGTGCTTTTTTCTATTAACTTATTCAGTTTCAGCACGGACTTCGATCGAATGAATCCGAACGAACTGGGCTTTCAACTTTCATCCATATTAAGCAAACGGTTCGGTTCCTTTGGCATGATATGAATGAAAATAGGCAGCTCGATTCAATCGAAGTCCGTGGTAAGGCTGAATATAACTATATGGCTTTGAATGTCAATGATGCGCACGATAGGACAATCCTTTTTCCTTTGCGTAGTCATGATTTGATTGATCGTAAAATTTGATCATCATATCATCGCTTCCAAAACAGCACTTCTAATAATACTTTTTCATGCATTAACACATTAAGTTATACTTTAGTAATTTATACTCAATAACTATCAAGTAAAGCACGATGTGAAACGTGCGTGTGTACGCGCGTAGAAGGTTGTTGCTCGTACATGAACGCGTATCGAAAAGGGCAGCACAAGTAGGAGACATTGTGGATCTTATCCCGTAAAAAAAACAAACAGAAATATGAATAGATATTATGTAACTAATTATTAGTATCAGGTAATGCAGTTGCAACGAAAATCGATAATTGAATCGCTGAATTGCAGGCATGTTGTGTCGCAGGGTTCATAGGATTGGAGCTTCTCAGTTGTACCGAGTACTTAACGACGGTCGCCGGGGAAGCAGAATGAAAGACACGGCAATTGCAAAGTGTATGCGGAATAATATATCGAACAAGAAAATTCAAGCCTTGGTGAATTCATTTTCCTTTGCGTGCTAAAGAGTCTGAGAAACTAAACATTAAAGAACGTTTTGTTATGGTGTTATTTTTATTTGTTGTCATTTCTAAATTGTCACATTTTTCCGAAGTAGTAAGGCTCACTTAAATCCGCATTTTACGTTCACATTAAAAAGTCATTCAGTTACCATTACTAATTTTCAGCACCATTAGCTTATTGTACTCCACGTTGATACCTGGCATAACGAATCCTTTCTCGGCTAGATCGGTAAACTTTTCCACCACGGCATCCTGAAAGCCCGCCTTCGCCGCCGGTATCTGCGATCCAGGATGCGAGAAAACAGTCGCCGACAGTTTGAGTCCCATCGCTTGGCAGAAAGGAATGCGAGCGCGCAGAATTTCCTTTGCCAACCCAAGCCCACTGAAGCGCGGATGCACCGACAAGCCCCACGCGGAGAGAAAATGGTCCACCGAAAAGCGTTCGAACAGTTGCCCCCGTTCCGTCATGTGAATGGTGCAGTCGTAGACAATCTGCAGGCCAACTGAACGATATTGACCGGCCGATTTCGGGTCATCGCGCGAGACGACGTTCAGCATGTTGATTCCCACGATCTCGCCACGATCATCACCTTCACGAAAACACACAACGGCACATCGTCGCTCCAGCACCTTCCGCCAAATGGCGATTGGATCATCGGCCAGTGCAAAACAACGACATGTTGGTTCATCACGCAATAAGTAGGAACACATATGCTCGATGCAGTCATCAAATCGGTTCTCTGGTATATCTTGCACTACATAGTTGACCAGGTCATTCGTGTCGGGAGTGCGGCCGCTAAATCTGTGCCAAACGGTGGGAAATGGAACGGTATCCGGTCGTTTCCAGATGTACATGTTAAACTGTGTATCTTTTGAAACTGTAAATCAGCCCAGTGAACAGGTCTTATCAGGATATTTCTCCAAAACACACTTTTGGCGTTAGATCGCGACTAAAGACTACTGAACGTTGAACGATCACACCTCGAATGTCTTCCTCGAATATGGGGGTTGGCTTCCGTGACTTTTGATGCGTTTAGAGAAGCAATTAAAAAAAGCAATCTAGCTAAAACAGGTTTTACTACAAGGGCAATGAGGTCACATTCAGCAGGGTAATGAATTTGAATTATTTTTCTTCCAGCATAAACGAGCATTTTTCGACATTTAGCTTAGTTTTGAGACGACTTATGAATCACCTTATGCGAAAGTCACAAAAGACGTACAACGTAATACCTAAACGAGGCCTTACATCTGCAATTTATTCTAAGATATTTATTTTCAACTCGGGTGTGCCTCATTTTTACAAATAAAGCATACGTTGTGTTGTAAGCCATTTTGCAAATAAACTTCGTTTGAGGCTTATTCGATTTGATCGTGTTCCTCTCACTACCTTTTGGAATTTTCCGCCGGGAATTTTTTACCTCGCCATCATATGCAAATACTAAAATTGTTGAAGTGAAATGTTTTTAAAAGCGGCCCATGCGGGTAGATTTTTTTTGTTCTGAATAAAATCATTTATTTATTTTCTTTCAGAATATTATTAAAGCTTACAATTCTTTTCCTACTTATCTTACTTTATTCACATTCACGATTCACTATTGATGGTCTACCTTCAACACCATTAGCTTATTGTACTCCACGTTGATGCCTGGCATAACGAATCCTTTCTCGGCCAGATCGGAAAACTTTTCCACCACGGCATCCTGAAAGCCCGCCCTCGCCGCCGGTATCTGCGATCCAGGATGAGAGAAAACAGTCGCCGACAGTTTGAGTCCCATTGCTTGGCAGAAAGGAATACGAGCGCGCAGAATTTCCTTTGCCAGCCCAAGCCCACGGAAGCGCGGATGTACCGACAAGCCCCACGCGGAGAGAAAATGGTCCACCGAAAAGCGTTCGAACAGTTGCCCCCGTTCCGTCATGTGAATGGTGCAGTCGTAGAACACCTTCAGGCCAGTCGAGGAAATTTGCTCGGTGGTTTTTGGATCGTCGCGCGAGACGACATTCAGCATGTTGATTCCCACGATCTCGTCGCGATCATCGGCCTCCCGAAAACACACAACGGCACATCGTCGCTGTAGCACCTTGCGCCAAATGGTGCTGATATCGGCAATTGCGATCGGATCGTTCGCTAGTTCCAAACAACGGCATATTGGCTCGTCGCGCAGGAAGTACGAGCACATATGGTCGATACAGTCGTCGAATCGATCCTCTGGTATATCCTGCACAACGTATTTGTCCAGTTCCGCCGTGTCGGGAGAACGGCCGCTAAATCTGTGCCAAACGGTGGGAAAGGGAACGGTATCCGGGCGTTTCCAGATGGACATTGTGAAGAATCGTAGTACAACTTGACTTTCTCCACACAAGAACGGCACTTATCTGGTCTATGGCTTAATTTCAACTGATAGACACTGACGCTGGAAAGACGCGTCTGCTTGCGGGCCACAATGCTTGATAAGAGAGCATCATTATTTGGACAAGTTACATGGAGTCTAGTTTCAACCAGTTCTATGAAACGCAAAGAAAGTACACCGTATTAACTTGCGGAACCTGTTTCTCAGCCTTTTCTACCATCAAGAGCATATAAAGACGACCAATGTTGGTTGTGCGAGTGTGTGTTTTGTAAATTGTAATGTTCTGATAGAATTTTCACCATTGAAGGAATCAATTTCAGAATGGTTGCATTTGAAGTTGCTGAATATTGTGAATACATCAAATTATTTTTTTTAATCTGCTTCACTTAGGATCTCTTCAAGGCCATACGTTGCAGCAATGCGTATACAGAATATGCCATATTGAGTGTCTGGAAAAGAAAATCATGTCAATCGTGGCATACCTTAAGAAAAGTGCTCGTTTGTCACGTGTTACCGAGGTGTAGGCCGGTAGATTGTAGTTGAAAAAATGATACCCTCTGAGGGTGAACGGTTTGTTCATGCGCTGCAGCAGCATGTGCAAGAACTTTCGCTCCCGTAGACGCATACCGTACCAGTGCGAACTGTAAACGGCGGTCCTGAGGGCAGTACTTTTGCGGGTCACTTCGTTGCCGAACCGGCACGGTAGAAACATTTGGAACATCATCGCCAACATGTAGAGCAGGTTTTGAATGGCGGTAAGTTCGTACACGTTGAGCTGCAAACAGGGTGCACGCGTAGTGTCGATTGGTTTGTTAATCGTGTTCTGCTGTTCGACTTACCATCGATGATGCCTGAAAAGCGGTCGCACAGATCACCAACCCACTGGCACTGAATTGCACGAAAAATGCGGGAGAGTAGAGCTGCTGCACCTCCCGAACCATGCTGAGGAGGGAAGAGACGTTGTAAGGTGAGCATATACGATCTAGATCACTGCAAAACACCCTTTGAACAATGACCGATCTCGTACCGATGTACCATTTCGTACTGTTGTACAAGCTCAATGAACGAATGTTGGAACTGCTGCGATGTGGATAGCATCCGGAACCGTTTGTCCAGCAAGTCCAGATGGATGGAAATCATTCCGAGCAAGTAGCAAAGCTGCACATCCACCGCCACGGTGACCAGCATGTGGAAGTACATACCGAGCACTTGGTAACCGAAGATGATACCATAGTTCATCCGTGCCTCCGGTCCATACTCGATGCCAAACATCCACGGAAAGTACGGCATACGGTAGTCCTTGTGGAGAAGGTACAGCAACGAGCTTGCGACGGCCAGATTGCCGGCCAGCACGTACAGATAGCTGTAGTACTTGATCTCTCCGACTCCCGCACGGTACAGCTTCTGCTCCAGCTCATCCTTTGGGTGGAAGGCGTCCGCGATCGTGCGATGGTAGAGCTTGTAGATGCGATCAAAGTTGTAGTAGGCAATGAAGGCCTTCATTACCATTACGATCTCGGTGAACACGATGTACATGGTGTACAGGAGCAGTTGCTCAAACGTTTGCATCACAAACATGTTGAGCGTCAGCGTGAACAGATACACCGCCATGATGGTGAAGTTGAAGGCGTACCGATACGCCCGGTATAGGGCGCTTTGCGGTTTCCTATTGTAGAGCCCACAGATTACCCAAGTCCAAACGGTGAACCGAATGGGCTGGATAAATTTCTCCCAGTGATATTTGCCTTGCGGGGCCGATCCTGGAGGTCGAGCTTCTCGCTGCATCGTACTTTCCGGTTCACCAGTCCGTTGAGAACTGTCCTTACTTGAAACTGGCGCGCCTATGTGTAACCGCTCGATACGATTTAGGCTTTTATATAAGCAAGTTTTAATTTCATGTTTGGTCTGTTTTAAATCATCGGGGCGTGTCGGTGGTTTGACATGGAAAAACAAACATTCCGACATTCGGTTGGTATCGATCACGGCGGTGGCTCAAGTGATACTAATTATAGCATCCAAAGTTGTAATAATTTAGTTGTGAAATATTTTGCTGTGTCAGGAAACTGGAAAGACATGCTAACAATTTGATTTGCCTTGAAATATTGTATAAATTTCCAATATGTTTAACTTAAATTGTTCAATTTTTTTAATTCTTATCGTTGCATTTGCTGAAATTCCACATGTTCGTTGTACGTAATTAATATTTTCAGGTGTTTTTGCTTCTAGAGGAAAGTTTTTAATGGTATACCTTTATGGTTCAAAAGATAAGTACATCGTTATTTGAAACAAAAATCCGATGATTGCAAGTAAAAAATCCTGTGAATGAAAGATCCTGAATTTTTAAATTATCATGTGAAAAATCTAGAGATAAACTCTGAGTGACCCTTTGAATTGTAAGATTTTTTATGACTTTATATCAGACGTTAAACTTCTTGAACACTTCATTACACATTTTATATTATTTTGTCGATAGACCTCAAATTAAATTCGGTAAAGAAATAATGTTTCGACGAGTTTTTCCATGGGAAGTTGGACAGAAATGAGTATAGGAATAGGAGTAGAAATTAGAAAAGATGCCTCATTTGTACTCGACTTAAAACTCTAATTTTATTACAGGACACGTATTTCGAAAGTATTGAGTTTCCTTCGTTGCATCGAGACTCATACTCTTTTGACCAGTAATTATAACATTTGACCAGTAATTATAACAAAGACTCTATAATTTACCACTAGCTGGTCGCTGACCGTTTGATCGCCTCGAAAGGGATATTGCCTCAGTACCTATTCGGCAGTGGCAAATTAAACAACATTTTTTAAGAAAACATAAAACTATGTACGACACTAGACGGTTCATTTTTCCTCTTCGCTTCTCAATGTGGGCCTGGAAGTTGTGCGGATTTTTCAACGCACCCGTCGGGAAATCCTTTCCGTACCGGGTGTACTGCTACCTGTTCTACACGTTCATCATGGCGCTGTATCTTTGCGCGTTGGTGTTGAATGTGTTCTTTTCGCAAACATTCGAGCAGCTGGTGTTCTACATCATGTACATCGTGCTCACGGAAACGGCCATGTGTCTTAAAACCCGTACAATCTATCGTAATTTCTCCACTACATGGTCGCTGTACGAGACAACCGTTGGACATTCGTTTCAACCACGTGACGACCATGAACGCAGACTGCAGGAGAACAGCTTGCTGGGTTTCAACAGATTGTACTATGTGTACATCTTTGTTAGCCACATGGCGGCTTTCGGGACTGGTAGCACTCTCCTCAGTGCCGAGTATCGTATGCCCTTCTTTCCCTGGTTCTTTGGAGTACCGTACGGAGAGGAAGCACGTGTAGCGTACTACACGATATTCGCGTATCAAAGTTTCGGCATGTTTTTTCACATGCTACTGAATACTGCCGGCGACACACAGCTTTGCTATCTGCTGCAGATGATTGGCATTCAATTGGATTTGCTAGCCAAACGGTTCCGTGATTTAAAGACATCGGAGGAGTTTGAAGAATCTTTTATACCACTGGTAGAGCACTATAACAAAATCCATCGGTAAGCAATCTGCATCATGCAAAGCATGCATCTTATATGGTTTACCTCCAATTACAGCATGCTGCGCCAGGTGGAACGCTTGTTCTCTCCTGCCTATTTTGTGCAGTTCAGTGTCAGCGGTCTCGTGATTTGCGCTTCAGCATACCAAGTATCATCTATGGTAAGTGAGCCGGAAGCTCTAAATGTCCTCGATACCACCGCACCATGTTTGTAAGAGAACATTTTACACATTTTTCTTTTTATTTTCTTTAAACAGCTCAATCTCAACGACTTTAGCAAGCTCATGAACGTGTTCTATATGATGTCCATGACGATGCAAATTGGGCTCCCATGCTACTATGGTAATGAAGTGGCTCTGAAAAGTTACGCACTTACCAATGCCATCTACTCGTCGAACTGGTACACGATGAAGAGAAGCAACCGGAAACGTGTGCAAATGTTCATGATAAGAACCAACAAACCGTTTGCAGCTACAGCGTATGGGTATTTTAACTTCAACTTACCCGCATTTACAACGGTGAGACAAACAGCAAAGTAGCTATCAAATGCTTCACATCAAATAATCTTTCTTTATTTGTTTTCTGTAGATTCTCAACATGGCGTATTCTGTATATTGTGTGTTACAGCGTAAAGCTAAAAATGTCTAAATCATAGAAACATATAACAAACGTTTCGATGATCGGTGGTGTAACGTAATGTTAAATTGTTGTATTGTTGTATGTTGTGTTGTATGCCCAAACAATAGTGTGAATTATAATTTTATGGTTAAAATTAAACATACTAAAACATGATAAATGTTTTTTTCAAAGCTAATCATGTGTGCCCCCCCCCCCCACAAAATATTTCCAGCCTAATCAGTTGACATAAATATTGTATACTCTGTTACCGGTAATTATAAAATAAATAGAAATTCCTAACCTAACAACTAATATCCAGTGATTAACGTCATCAGTCTGTAATTAGTGCTGCCAGGTGTCGAGTTATGGATTTGAAAGGTAGGAATTGAAGAATTTTCTCACGAAGAATCAAACAAGAGGAATTTCAGGAAGTGTCGTCAGTAGCTTTTGTACCTTGTAGTATTCGGAGCACATCATAAAAACATTCAAAACTCGCGGTAGAATTGTTTTGAACTACATAAACCATTCGTTTTATTTTAGTCAACCCTGTATTGTAAATTATTTTCTCTCTTCTTTTCCCTCTAAACCTAATGAAGCAGGCGCATGGTTTAGCATACGGAGAACTTTGGGGGAAACCGTTTGTACCACCAGTCGATTCCGGGAGGCTTTCTAAACCCCCTTAGTAGTGCTCTCGAAGCCAAGTCCTGGACCGACGTCATCCATGTGCTTCACCTCCATACCGTTGATCATGATGTTCACGACCACGGTGGCCATGTTGAGCCCGAGAGAAAAGTTCTGCACCGCGTTTGCCCTTTCGACCGACGTTTCCTTGTTGATATTGTAGTTGGCCAGCAGGATACACGATATTCCTTGAACGATCTGCAGCGGTGCAGGGAGTGATTTAAGGGAATACGGACGGACGGGATAGACGGCATGGATGGATCGCCGGGGAGATGGAAAATTGAAGAGCATGTGCAAAGGTAAGTGCAAGGCTTAGGATTTGATTTCTTTGAGTAGGATCATCGCCCTAGTTGTGAACGTACGGGATGGCCGGGTCTAGGCCAAAATTCATCTTGATGATGTCGCAGAACAGGGCCACCACGACGAACCCGAGCGAGAAGTGGTTCAGAATGTTAGCCACCTTCCGCTGCAACTCCCCACCGTGCAGATTGACCATTGTCAGTATCACAGCAAGCAGGGCAGCCGATACCTGGCAACACCAATATCAGTGCGTCCATGATTGAGTTTGTTACAGGTTAGTGTGTCGCTTGGGAACGTGATACAGGTAGGGTAGGGTGGGAATTGTTCGTGGTTTGTTTTGGATGGAGAACAAGCCCGGCAGCAACAGGCCATGAATCATTGGTCGGATGAAGATTAGACGGGGAGGTGACGATAGGCCCGGAAGGAATATGTACCATGATGCTATCATTAAGGTGTAACGCGTAAGGAACCGGCCATCGGTTGGCCGGTTGACATTTGCGCTGGCTGAGCCGCAACCCGGTCAAGCAGACGAAGCGGTTGCGAAGAGTACTCGATCCCGAAACCGGATATGATGACATTGATCAGCGAGATGACAAATATAAGCACCAGTATGATATCATTCAACACGATTGCGGCCGTTTGGTCGGGTTTGCGATTGATGTTCAAGCTACCTATTACCACGAACAATATGCCGACCAACATCTGCGAGGGAAATTGGCGAAACGAACAGACGAAAGTGTGAGGCCGTTTGATGGACACTGCCTGGTCCGCGTTTGGATTGAAAGGACAAATGAGGGTAGTATGCGGAAATGGGATGGACGGTTGGATGGCTGGTTGCATGGAGTTCGTCATCTAGAATTTCCGGACACGTGAACCCGTGGCATCGATTAGTTTTCGACCGGAAAAATGGCATTTACTCTTTGAGAAGACACAAGGGGTTTCTTTCATCGATTTTTCTATATTCTTTTGCTGGATTCAGTTCATAACAAAGGGCGTCGCGTTGAAGGCGAGAATCTTCCGTACCAAATTACACAACCCTTGTGTGCATGAAATCATTGTGTGGTCAGAAAATTGATCGTGAATCAATGAATGCAACCGTAATTGAGACGTGATACCCGAAACTTGTTACAAAACTTGACCAAACACCCCAAACGGGCTAATTATTAGGGTGTGTAATCATTCCGATCTCATCATTCCAATCTCATTCCGAGATTTTTGTTCAGAATTGGTACCTAGCGCATAAGAGAAATCTATGCTTTTTGGATAAAACAATTTTTGACCATTGGCAGGGGCATTGAGTCATTAGTTGATTGTCGCCAATACGGGTGGAGATAGAATTTATTCCAGAGCGTTATTATTCAAGCGTGTATTTCAGTATCTTAGGATCGAAGGCGGATATCATTAAGTTCACCATGGCAACCAGTACGGCCATTCCGGTGACGATGTAGTTGATCACATTTGCCGACCGATGGTATTCGGGCAAATGTAGCCGACAGTCGCGCAGTAGACTGAGGCTAAGGTTCATCACACCCATTATGACCTGGTGGACCATCATCACCATCCGACCAACCGGGGTTCAAAAGGAAAGGGAGGTTATATGGCACCGGTAAAGGGATTTGGAATGAGTGGGTATTAATAGGAACTGTTAGCACATAAGCACATATCCATTCTAGTATGTCCGCACCTGCTTAGGAACCAAATCCGCGGGAGATAAACCTAATACGGATTATCCCCCGACCGGATCTCGGAACCTTCGCTACGTGCGACCGACCTTCCGCTCCTCACCTGCAGAATGATGGAGATGCTGATTAGCGTCAGCATCAGACCGTAGAACTCGTGCTTCTCGCCAACCTGCAGTATGTACTTAAGCTGGGACGCATTGGCCGTTAGGAGCGCTATGTCCAGCATCCCCTGGGCGATGGTTTTCTTCGTCGCGTACCGGTTGGCGTCCATAGATTTGAGCTGCAATAGAAAGACGTGTGGAGGAGCAAGTGTTAGTTTCCCTGTCGTCACCCGGATTACAAACGGTACAATGCATTGATCGTTTTGATGAATACTAACAAGCAAATTTGTTACTTCAAGCTCAATCCTGCATCAGAAAGTCAACGCAATTAAGGATTTACGATTTTCTAATTTCCTTCCGATTGCCCAGGGCCCTCCGATGAAACTATGATGCTGGGCCCTTCCAGTACACTCTACCTGTCCCTCCGAAAGCTGGAGGTCTAGTTTTAATGCTAATTTCATTACAAAATTGTGCAGAACTCCGTGGCAGCCACCCGATCGGAGCCAATTAAAAACGGAAGTGCCTTATCGCGGTATCACCGGCCACAACACGAGGCGCACAGAGCATCGGAAACCCATTCTGGATTCCCCTATCCCCGAGGGCAATGAGGACTCGTCGTTTCGCTCGAATGGGAAAACAGTAAACGTCGACGGGATTACCGTCACTTTCGTTGGTGACAACAAAACTAAGCCTAGACACAAGCGGAGAGGGGGGAAAAGAAAGAAAAGCATTCGCAACGATCGAGGGATTGGAAAACGCAAAAATTGCACGCTAACGACTTTGTCCTCGCTACGATGGCCAACAACAGGGGTGCGTTTTCGGATCCGGAAGGCACCGTACCGTGCAGCTCATACCATTCGGGGCCAACCACTGGGGAAGGATTGAGTTTTAGATTTAACGCAATAGGGTATGCGTTTGAATGAGCATGAACCAAGGGATAGGATAGAGCATAAATTGTCCAAATAGGGGATTGTTACAATGTTTCCTCGTGTTTCGCAAGATAAGTATTGCACTCAAATTTTTCTAGTGATATATTGAAGCAAGAATCTTCGTGTAGCGATCCATCGAGATGGATATAATAACACATTTAAACATGTTTATGAAATATGTTTTAATTTTTGTTGCTTTCTCTTACGATATGTTATCCTTAGATTCCAATTCCAGAAATTTCTGCTAACACATCCTCGGTATTCTCTGTATTTTTCTTACTAGCACGTGGATAATTACATATAACTCAAACATATTAAAGGTCAATCAATCAATGGACGATCAGATACTGTTATTCATCTAGTTTTCACAAGAATCGAGCTCTGTTTTTTTGTGTTCCAGGTTTGCTCATTTTTGCTAGGTGGATCGATCTAGATCTTTTTATTTTTATTTTTATTCTTACTAGCACGTGGATAATTACATATAACTCAAACATATTAAAGGTCAATCAATCAATGGACGATCAGATACTGTTATTCATCTAGTTTTCACAAGAATCGAGCTCTGTTTTTTTGTTTTCCAGATTTGCTAATTTTTGCTAGGTGGATCGATTTTAGCCGCGCTGGTTCGTTCCGGAAGCAGCGAGCGATAGTGCCAACGGTTCTTGTAATAACTGTTTCCCCGGTCTCAACACTGTCATAATGCAATTATGACGGTACGATTATAGATTTTCCATCACATCCCAGCTTCACAAAAGCAGGATTATATCGGGCAACCGAGATCGTAAACGTGAAACATTGTAGATTACGTATTGGTAAGAGTATTTCTGTATTATTCGTCTTTGATGGAATATGTAGGATTTTGTTTTTATTGTTCGTATTACAATTTTAATAAGCAATTTGTAGGCGTAGGCTTTCTTCGATTTGAATACCCAGCGTAACCAACGCTTTACACTTGCTATTGTCACTTCGATTTCCAAAACAAATCGACTTTTTACTATTTGCTACCAACCGGTCGATGGAAGGATTACGACACGTCCCTGTGAATTTAGTAAAAAAAAATCCCTTTGTTATCCTTTTTTTCGCTCTGGCTTTGTGTCCTCTACAGTTAAGTTTGTTTGCATTTGATTCCAATGTTTCAATGTGTGGTTACGCTCTGGTAAAGCCTGAGCCAAGGCTCAGGATGTCCTTGTTACTTTAGTACCTACTTTTCGATCTCCGTTTACCTCGATTCCGGTCCCTTTCTTTTCGGCCCATTCGGTGGACGTGTGACAAAAATTAAACTTCAGCTTTGATCAAAACACCGATCTTACGCTCTTTGTCTGGCCCTTCGATGGTCTTGCCCTCGGCAAGCTTGGGTGCGGTGTCGGGTGACACGGGGCGTACGCACCCCTCGGGGGCCGCATTTACTAGGTGACACAACCGCCCTTCCAACACCTCACTTCCGTTTTCGTCGTGCCCAGCCCGATGCGTAATTCGAGTCCCTTTCACAAACGCGCCCGCGGTAAATATGAAGCCAAGACGCACAAACAGGCGATGGAAAAACGCCAGCATCGATCTCGTCCCGTGGCTCTCGGAAAGGACACGGAACAGAAAAAGTTAAACCATACAGAAGGGAGTATTTATTCCCCCTTCCTAGGGCAAGATTCAAGCTGCAATGCATCACTGGCGGCTTTGGCGCAATCGATGGACCGAAATAAATGCAAACACATTCATAAACATCAAACATCGGCCGGCCGGCGACTGGGAAGAAGGGAACAAATGCAGCAACTCGGTTAACAATTAATGCGCGGGGAGAGAAATCTGTCACATGTGCATGCAGATAGAACACTGCCTACAGTTCCTTCGGTCCATGTTTTCTGCTCGTTTGCCTGTTTCACGTGCGCGGATTGGTGAGAATTAAAAGAGATTTAGTGGTGGTAACGTCGCTAGGAAAACAGGGTGTAAATGTATCGAAAGAAGCAGCTGAAGACAAACTTAAAACGTTTTCAGTGACAAAATGACGCCATCGAAGCAGAACACCGCACAACTTGCGAAGGTAAGTGAGGCGCTTGGCACGAAACGGTTGACTTATTAACCGTCCGTGTCACGCGGTCCACTGGCGTTGTGATTGATCCGGATAAATCGTAACCCGTGCTTGCGGACTAATCAGTTGTTAGTGATATTTCGTTGTTTGCTGTTTTGCACTAACGAAAACTGTTTTCAAACTATTCGGGTAACAGTAACTATCCAAGGATATTAATAAAAAATAGTCACACGATCGGTGCTAGGTACGTATTACTCATATCGCTGATCATAAATAATGGAAAACTGGCAGATATCAGGATGACGCATACTGCCAGTTCCCATCCTTGAATTAATAGGTTTCCTTTCAATGTGTAGGGGATGTATGCGTGGACAAAATAGAACCTCACGCTCCTGCACATCATCATGTAACGACGTACGTACGTCTTGTTGATTTGATATTGATTTTCGCTGTAAATCGATCTGTTTCATAAACATCCTTTCATGTTCGTTTCTTCGGGGTTTTGTGCTGATTTCATATATTTAAACATAATAATGAATTGGAGAATATTTGTTCGATCACTTACTACACGATCACTTTCGCCAACGCCCGTCGCGGCAGGAAGAATTGATGCCATTGCCATAATTTTAACTATTGTCACGTGTTAACTTTGATGCACCAAGAAAGAAGTGCGGTACACCGTTCGAACTGATGGTGCACGATGGGTCAATAAACTGTAGTTAACTTTGCACTGTGCAGTTCGCGTGCGTTCACGCCTGGTAGACGAATAATTTGCAACTAAACAGACCGCTCTCCCGTTGGGCCCTTTTTATCGTATCCTTAACCGTAGCTTCGCGAACGTCGTCTTGGTCAGTTTTGTTCTATAACAGGACTGCGAAGGATAGCGTTCGAGCTCCATTCCATAAGGGTCCAAAAGGAGCTGGCTCCCCGCCGTTGGCCTGGCAACGAGTCATAATAAAACAAACCAGCCAGACGCCTCGAGCCTTCCGGTTGGGCCGCACTTCATTCGCCTAGACATGCCGAGGATACACGGTAAGGAAACGGTGCACGCACTCGCGTGGTATGCTAAGGAAACGCGTCGATTTCTTTTGCAAACCGTGTGCCATACTCACTCACGTGCACCGAAGCCTGCACACGGTGAAGGGTGCAGTCGGTTAAAAAGGGCATGTCAATGCACTGCGGGGTGCATCTAGAGACCGGGAACGTTCCCCTGTAGAAGATACGCGTGTTACGAGGAGGTGCGGTAATGCACTTGTTAGATGTGCAACTACAGGTTCTGTTGCAGCTACCGCCATTTGTTTTGATCTTATTCTAACGGTTCGTCTCGTGGCACGTTGCAGTGTTTGTTTTCCAAACAGTCATTCAAGTTATTGAGTAAAGGTCGCATCGATATTGATTTGGAGCAATTTTTGCTTAGAATGTATCAAAAAAACAATGTATTCTATTCTTGTGTTATGTTATAGTAAATTGTAACTGTAAATTCTGTACGAAATTATTAGGTATCTTACAATTTGTATGCTTCTTCATAAAACAAATTAAACACAAATGGAAGTACACAGGTCGTAAGGATCCGATTTTGAACCGCAGCCTCGTTCTGAATAGTTCTGGAATGCTATATTCTAATTTAATTATTGTGTGAAAAAAAGATAGGGATTTGAAACTGCCAAAATATGTAATACTTGAGTAAAATTCATGTAGTGTTATTTTTTTAATTGACTCTACATTTCATTTAACATTTTTGTATAGAATAGCGTGATATGCCCGTTGAACTACCGATTTAAATGACCTTTTTTAAAACCCGGTTGACAGAAATTGACATTGTTGCTGGTACTATGTAGTTCCAGCAAGAGTCCCAGCAATCTGCCATGGAAAAACTTGCTGGTACTACATGACAGCTGCAAAAATTTAGAATTTTTGTCAACCGGGAACAAACCCCAGTCTAGCGGTAGTTTTAACCGTTTCGAATAGTTTGAACATTTTTTCTCTCCCTCCCTCGTATGGAAATTCAACCTCCGAGGTCGCTGGTTTAGGTTTGCACATCCAACATAGGTCGACTTTTTCAAACCAGTTTCAAGAGAAATGACGAAAATATTAATAGAATTATTGTACGCAAAGTTGTGTGTTTTGAAAGGACTTTTCATTTGAGGGGTCACATGTACAAATCGCTTCCGATTATGAAGTTATTGACAAATTAGTTATTTCAGCACAAAATATCAACCAAGGTTTCTGCACCTTCGGCCCATTCAAAAGTTTATTTCATAAACCTTCGAGCTATCTGTCATTGCTGTCAGTCGGAAAAGTTTAGGCAAAGCGAAGGAATGTTGCTGCTGCTCGTCGTGGTTCCCGTCGTACGTCACAAATTTTACTGATAATTTGCTCCTTTTTGGCATCGGATGCTCGCGCTCGGTGTGCATTAGAAAGCGGGAGAATTCTGTTGTTAAAAACTGGTGTTTGTGGTGCGACAGCATTTCAATACGCGCGTGAACGTGCCACCAGCGTCTTTTAACGTGGCCAAGTTGCGATACCCGATTCACCGTTTGCAATGGTGCCTTCCGAAAACGAGCGGTCACAAACGGCATCTAGTCGGCCGTCAACCATGGCCTCAGTGAGATGAATTTGGTGAAAGTGAACATATTCGACAGTCCCAATGAAGGCCGGCAGTAGACATAATCGAATTCCCTTGCAGTCGGCGAAGATTTGGGAAAACGGTACTGACATCCCCATTACCAGCAGTACGAGAGGAAAGGTAACAATCAACGATCAGCTAGATCGAGTGACCAGTGCGTGTGATGGCAAAAGGAATGTCGGATGCTCCGCCGAAATAGTTCCACGATCGCTTCTGGTCATCCGGCGCTTTATCTGTCGTCGGGTGTAAACAAACGATATCACTATTAACTACGATCACCAAAAAGACGTTCAATCGTTGGAGACGAAAATAGTTATCTCCAGGGCTTCAACAATATTTTGGCCTCGAAAATCGGCGGCTGGCCAGCAAAAGCTGTTGGATCTTTTTTTGGCCCGAACCAGACCGATCGCTTACGCTTTCCTCCAGAGGTTGCCTTCCCGGAAACTTGTGTGTTTGAGCAGGAAAGCAGAAGAGTTGGCGGTGTGTGGAACAGACGGGTAAGCGAGCGGCAGGGTCATAACGCTGGTGCTGCCGTTGTGGCGGCTGTAATTGTTTATGTTAAACCTAAAAATATACTGGCGCACGCAAAGTGTGCCCCATCCTTGTCCGCCCGCAGCGATTAAAAGCGTGCGGTTGAACGGAGGACGCGGGGGCAGAGACAAGATTACTTTTCCCTGTCCTCAACTTCAACTAATTTCCCACGTGAGAAGAAATATGCTGCTCCCGTTTAAACGGAATTCGTAGAAAGCATACGGTTGCCTGAGAAATGTAGACATTTCGTTCGAAAGGACTTGTCGGAAGGGTAGAAATTGTTATTACTGGGTCAAATGTGTGAAGTAGAGATTGTGCCTTATAATAATCGCAATTTTTTTGTTCTATTTGCAGCGGTAGCAGCATTGACTATGCAATCGAGTGATGTTCAGCGTTCGTTTGATTTATCGTCGTTCGCATTGAACTTATGCTCGATGCTTGCGCTGAGATCACACAGTAATGCTTCTCTGTAGTAAAATGCTCATCCTAGAAGAGCTGCCAAAAGATCAGACCAGAAAAACAACGAAACATGACGCAGTAAGCAACGATTCGGCAGTTATGCGGTAGCATACCGAATCCAAACTTCCTCCTGTGCGTATGACAATCATAGCCAAGGACCGAAACATCACAGTGTGCCTAGCAAAAATGGTGCACAACCGCAAGCGCTCCTGACATGAACTGTGACACCTTTTACGCTGTCGATTGTGATTTGTTATCGTTTATGATAAGCAATTGTTGAGAAAAGTTGTTGTAGCCGAAGAAGTTTAATCATGCAGACGTGTTCGTTGTTGGAAAATTGTGTGCCTAACTCCGATCGGGACGGAAGATGCCGCGCGTGGTGCAACAAGAATGCTGCTGGCAGATTTGCCACATTGTGATGCTGTGAAACAAATAACCAGTGATGGCGAAAACGAATCCATTCAGAAATAGAAGAAAAGTGAAGCGGTATTGTGTTATAAAGTAAACGGGGGAAGGTCCTGTTGGAACTGTACTTTTTTCTCTCCATCGAATGCAACAAAGACTGCCGCAGCAAGAGTGCTTTCTTAGTGGTAAGTTTTGAAAAATGTTTTACGTAAAACTTTAGTAAATCAAGCTTTTCAGATTCTAAGCGATTTGCCACCTGATAGCTCAAGAGTAACTGTTGGCCAACACCTGTGTCAATACAACTACCTGTTGAATATTTCTGCAACATGCGACATTCAATCAAATGGGCGGAGGATCACTTTTTTCTTAGGCAAGGCAACAAATGCCAAGAATGGTCGACATTGGTCGTTAAAACCTAATCTCAGAGCTTTACCTCCGCTTTTGTTCGGGTTCGTCAATATCGGGAGGAAGGACAAAAGAAAAGGAAGCATTAACAATCTAGAGAAAATCTATGCCAACGATAAAGAAGCATTTGTCTTTGGTTTTGCCTTCGCCGTTTCTGGTGTTGGGTGTTTGTGGAAGGATTTATCTTTGCAATGCTTTCATTATTTCTAAAGCGAAAAACAAATAAACAACTTCCTAATCGAAGTTATATTTTGACGAATCGTGGTACAGGATTTCCACATTGTACTGAAGAAATTGTGATGATTAGATGCAAGGAAGGTATTATTTAACAACTGCGACTATGCTGAAATAAGAAAAACGGAACCCAGTTCCGATGCAATAGGAGCACTTCATCAAGATTAGGCACACCCGGACATTCTAGTTCCAAACGCACAGGTGTGTAAGTCAGCCGAAAATTCAATTTCCTTCCATCGTCTTGTTCGCTTGCTTGTGCTGCCTTCCCGTACCCGCAACGTAGAGAATGGTGGTCGGCCGTAAGATTTCTTTTTTCTTCCAACATAACCCCAATCGGGCAAAGGAAGCCATGCAAAGACTGCACCGATCACTGGACCGTGGCGACATTATTGAATCAACGCGCCTCCAGTCGTATTCGTTCCCCCCAACCCTACTGGTCCGTTTTCTTCGCAATCAAGCAGCGCGAACGAGCTGGCTGAGTAGTTGGACGGGGTTTGGGTTCCTTGGAGATTAACGAGTCAAGGTGGAGAAAGAAAAAAACCTGAATGAAGAACCCCACTGGTAAAAACGGCTGGCGGCATGGAAAAGGAGGAACCATGCCGCCCATGTTTGCCAATCGAATGTGTCTCAATCAGACGCATTTTCTGTCGTTTGACTCGATCGTTTGTTTTGCTATTCGTATCTTTTTCAGAGCAATTTTCTGCTCGCGAATTTAGCTGGTAGGAGTTCAACCTTTCCCAAACCCGCGTATCTGTGGCGTAGAATGCGAACCCTGCTGGTTACGTTCATCCTTGGGCATTGGGGCCAATGGACGGATGGAGAAATGTCTGCCTCGGACAGCTCCGGTCTCCAACAATAGCGTCGAAAGATAATCGCTTCCGAATCCTTATTGGAGGGGTGGTACATCTTAAAGATTCCAGTCTTTTCTGTACGGAAAAAAAGATATATGCGACAAAATCGATATAGACGAATCCTTTCTCCTTACCCTTGATAGTTTCTTTTTTCCTATTGGGTTTTCCGGTTTGCCTTCTGCCTCACATCAATATGGATTATGCACGCGTTATGATTGATTCCACATCAAAGCGCGACCGTGATTTAATTTCCATTCCACACGTGTGGGACGAACACGCAAGTGTGGCGTTCATCACGCGTATGTTTTTACGGTTCGTTTCTTACCAGCAATGTCAGTCACATTTGTTCTTGAGAATCCATACAAATCTCAAAAAGCTTGTACATGATTTTTATACCCCACAGCGTACCGCAATCCTTTTTCATGTGATTTGGCATTGCTTAACTGTGTCTACCACACTTCACTTGTCCGTGTTGCTTGCTAAACCAAAGACTCGATTGATAAAATTATCTACGCTCAATTTAAAAGTTAATTTTAATTAGTTGTCATTGGTACCTCGCCTAATACGGATCATATGGTTTGTGATGTTCAATTAAAACGTTTTGTTCCACTCAATTTAGACATGAAAAGAGTAAACAATGCCAGATTGCTCCCAGATATTTGATTCTTATAACATAAGAAATTTACACATTTTGTTTTTATTATTAAACAAAATCATAGATTTAAAAACATATAATTTTATGTTACAACTTATGCTCGTTTTGACCTATTTTGATCCCATTCGGATGTTTTATTGCCATTATGTAGTTTCACGCCAGCTGTAGCTGCATGCTGCTACCGGAAGGTTATGCATTTGCAGCATCATTTCACCGTTCTCCTTTTCCTCCGGTGTCCGCTCCGGCTTGCCGTAACAATGTAGGTAAATTTTATCACCTTCTCGGTGGCGCCAAGAGGAAACTATTGCTGGCAACAAGCTGCTCTATGTGGGGGAGAGGAGCTGGCGAAGGACGCACGGTGATGGAACTGCGCATGTGTGCGCCACGAAGAAGACCGCTGGGTGCGTCTGGTGTGCACGCCGTGGCCGTTCCGTCTCGTTCGTTCCGCCGCTTCCGAATGTTTGTGTGCGAGCATCGGATGCGGCGTCGAATGTTTATCGGCCGGCCCCGGAGGAAAACCGATTCCTTTTCCGCCGGCTACGAGCGGCCCGCGGTTTTTCGCACGAGGAACACGACGGGACCACCCAGATGAAGTTTGACCAGCATCGCGTCTAGGAGCGTGGCATATTTATCTCGCGTCCCGTGTACCCGTCCCCCAGGTTGTTTCACCCACATACGCACTCTTATTCTCTCTCCCTCTCTCTATCTTGGTCGCGTGAAAAAGTGCAGTGTGTTTGGCACAATTCCACCCCCGGAACGTTGTCGCGTTTTGCGTGAGATAGTAATTTTCTCCGGATGTTGTAAGTGATTGAAAGTAGGAAAAAAACCGGCTTCAATAAAATAAGCCCAGGTAAGGACAGGAATGTCTTCCGGCAACAAGTATAGTAAAATCTAACCGACAGAATCGAAACATGCACCATCACTCCCATCATTCGAGATAAAAACTGACATGCGGGCAAAAAGCAATTATTTTGGAAAAGTCTTTGGTCTGTGCGTGGATCGTGCCGGATCTAGTTGCAAATATGTTTGGTACAGACATAAAGTAACCACTCGCAAATTGTTTCTTAAATGTTTAAGAGAAAGCACAAACATCGTATTGCCACAGCGGCAAACACTTCTCAGAACATTTGTCATAAATTTTACTAAGTAACGGGAAAAATCTGTTCAATTCGGGAGGATTCCCTTTGAAGAATTTATTTTTTTCCTTTTAAGGGGAATGTTTTCTTTCCGAAAGTGTTGCATTTCTTCGGTATTGCGAGTCGGTCGAAAGCAACACTCATAAAAATGCTAATTCCTAGTTTATTGGTATCCGGTTAGTCCGAGCCACACTGTCTGTGTCGTCCCCGCCGGTTTTGCCCGGAAGGGCTGGACAAACTCCTCCGATCCATCGTACCACATCGGGTTCACATTGCCAGCTTGTTCCTTCGACGAAACGATCCAATCGAGGCAGACGACTTCTCCGTTTCTCCGCTACCGCTTCCAAATCCTTGCAAAGTGCTTCCAGATGTGCGGAACGGATCCGACATGCGGTGATGCAACAGCCAACGAGGAAGGTCACGAAAAAAAGATGTGACGAAACGTAACAGAAAAGGAAGGCATGGAACTCGCTGACCGAAGAAAGCGGGAATCGGTGTGATCGTTCGATCCGACGCTAGGAAAACAAAAAGGAAAGCAAACTTCTGGTGGCAGAATACGGACATGAAATAGGACTCGCCAACCGGAGAAAATAACATCTCATGAGTGTGAAAATGGAGGCAACCGAAAGGAAGCCGAAACGACGGTGTCAAAGATCATTCCTGGGATTTTGGGAAGAGCTGTGCGTGCGAATGGGACGGCGGAGGACACAAAACACAAAAGCACCGTTTGCCGCTGGCGGGTGACACAAGCTTTCCCAGCGTCGTGGATTTCATCAAACCGGCGGCGCTGATCCGTGTCGGCTTTGGGACACCTTCCGACAGCAGGAGAGGACCTCTTGAGTGCGGCGCGACATCCTTGTTGCAGTAATCTGTAGATCGCTGGATTTGGCTTTTCCTTTTTTCCCGGTTGCCTTCGGTAGTGTAGTGTTTCAAGGAGTCCTGTCCCCCTTGCCGTTGCACCATAGTTGGCCTAGTGATTTATGAAGCGGTCTATGGATGCAACCGTTTTACATATTGAGTGTTTTATGTTGTGGAATTATGGCCTTGTCCGCCACTGGAAGCGAAGAAGAGGGGTAGACATTGGGAAAACGAAAATCGCATCAACGCCCCGGATAAACCCATCTTTGAACATGCTTTTTAATGCCCATTAAGAGACTATTTTCCAACGGAAATCGCTTAGCGAGGGAGGCCCTTTTTCCCCGCGAGACGATCATTCATTCCGGCGTCGATCGTCCGACCTATGGATACCGTTTTTTCTTTTGCGAATTTCCCACCTTCGGAGGCGTTTAGTGGACCACTGTGTGCCGCCCGTTTCTCCTCCCACAAGGTGGTTACTGATCTATCCTATCATTCCGCGGTTCAGATGGGGGTGGGTTTTGGGCACGAATCTATCGACTGCTGCTTGGGATGGCCCTGGGGGGCGTTTGGGGGGGACAAGATCGAGGACAAGCTTGTGAGGGTGCGAATGGGAAGTTGAGAGGTTAAAAAATAAAATTAAGAGAAAACCGCGACGCGACATCAAAGGTTTCTCTGCCCGGGGTTGCAAGCCGTCCCGGGGAAGAAGAAAGACAAAAAAAAAGAATTAAGACTGTACACGGCGTCAGTTTTGTTGTGCCGGCAAAAGATCAAAGGAGTAGCAGCCACAGCAGCAGCATCGCCGCGTCGCGCCGGCAACCACCAACCTCACACGCACGCATAAGAAAGAATGAAAAAGATAATAATAATGTGTATCCACACACTCACAAGCGACCCCTCCTCCACCACCTTCCCCTCCCCGTCGTTGTTCCCCGGGCGCAGCGATCGCGCTGTATGACGTTTGTTTTTTGCTGTCATCTTCGGAAGTCTCGCGCGCGAAAAGACAAAAAACTTCGCTACCTCGCGCATTTTCTTCACCCAGCCCCTCGAGTGTCCCCACACGCGATCGCACGACCTGGGCGTGTTTTTTTTTTCCTCATTGCTTTTTGCAACCCACTGTACACGTTTCGTGTGATGTCTCCGGCGGGCGTAGGAAAGGAACCTTTCAGGGTGGCCTACCGTGCCATCGCGGTGCGGTGACAGATCGTCTCCGGCAGTCGACCCGCCAGCGACTACCCCGTGCATTCGAACAACCGGAAAATTCACACCCCGCCTCCTCTCCTTTGGTTCTGAAAGCGACGCAGGCCCGTGAATGGCCATAAAAAAGTGCATTTGGAAGCGGAGCGTGTGAAAATCCCGCCTGGGAAGCTGTTGTTTCGGGAACTTGGAAGAAAACTGCCTCCGAAATAGTTGTCTTCGTTAGGGGAAAAAAATTTACTGACACTTGTGCGTTGCTTGAAATAAGGCTGTGTATTCGTTGAATTTTCCTAACAAATATTTTTTGTATTTCTTGTTTTTCTAAAACTTTTTTTGATGATGATGATGATGATGATGAGTCCCACCGCTTACCCCTACATAGGTTTGAGAGGGACGAAAGTATCTTGCGATATTGAATATAAATCATCAAACGAGAGGGGGCATTGGGGCATTACTCTCCAGAACAATCGCATCCATCTCTGCTCCATTCATACAACGGTCGCCATCAATTGCACAAAGAGGTACATCTTAGATTTCCCAACTAGCAAAAGGGGACCACTTTCCGGAGTAGGGCAGGTATTTTCGCACACCGCTTTTTTTTTTGGTTAACACCGCCAGCTATCAATGGTTGATAGTGTGGTGAAACCCCCCAGTACTACTTAAGGGACCTGATCTTGTTCCTTCCATACAACGGTCCCGAGCAATCACCTCGAAAGGCAAATCGCCGAGTCACCCAAGGTAACGAGGCACCACCTTCCGGAGTGTAAAAGGGTATTTCTGCTCTGTTTATAGTTCACACCGCCAATTACCATTGGTTGATAATGTGGTGCCACTATCAAGAACAGAAAGGGACCCAACTACAGCGAGATGTGTAGATACTACTAGTTCTTTTCGTACAGCCATGTCCACCAATTGTCCTCATTTACGCGCGCGTGTCTCAAAACTATGTAGACTCATTCATTCTATTAAGTTAAATTATATAATAAAAATAAAAATAAAAAGTCCCTGTTCATTTTTTTACTCATCATCATCATAGTCAAAGACCGTGTTGACAAATGCAATACTACGGGGCTCAAAAACTACAACATTTACTAAATACATTACAAGCACAGCGTCAGACCTCCTGCTTCACGTATACGGCGCATAGGCGTTTAAACTCCCTTAGATTTCGCGCTTGTTTAATCTCTCTCGGCATCCTGTTGTACCATTGTACTCCTTTAAAAAACAACGAATTTCGGGCGTTTCCTGACAGATAGCTGGGAAGTCTCGGCTCACCGGCACTACGAGTTCTAATATCGATTAAAAATATTATTTTTAACTAAGAGATTTGCAAATGTGTTTTGCTAATATTACTAGCAAAGACTCGTAGACGACCTCTCGGTAGAAGTAGAAGGGTTCTGAAGCTGGTGTTTGGCAATTATCACAATTCATTCAATTGTTTACTACTAATCAAAGCAAAACTTTAAAATAAAATTTAGATAATGATGATTGCGAAAAAAAGCTTCCTTTTATTTTAATTCTCCTGTTGTTGAATACCATGAGAGAAACAAAGTTTTAAAAATAGTTTCAAATGAAACATAAAAATTGGAAGATAAATTTTGCAACATGGCTTAAAAACATTCCAAATGCTGCAATGGATTTTTCAACTCCATACTTATGGTTGTAAGTTCTCTAATGAACGATGAGTTCACCCTTAATCGCGGACAGCAGCTGGACCAGATTTGGGTTCATGTAATCATGCTTGGAAATGGGAAGCCATCGTGCTGGACAGCGCCGAACGTTGATCGCCTTGCGAATTAGCATGACCCCTTAATAAAATAAATAGTCATTTTGTGTTTTTTACAAATTTTGCATTTTTGTTATAATGATTACGTAATTTTATTCGTCCCTCATTGATCTCTCGACCCGGCCTCGCACTGATCGCCCTGCACAAAGGCAGATGAAAAGATCCGTCGGCCTCCTCATGCATTCGCATCATTTCCTTCTTGGCCGATTGCTTATCGCCGTTTAAAATTAGCGGCAAAAATCAATTACCCTCCGCCGTTGTGATATGGTGGTTCCTTTCCCAACGCAACCCAGCGGACATCAAAGCGAGAGACCTCAATCCAAGAGGACCCATCCTCGGGAGCGTGCGGTTCAGTAATTAACGGATTATTAGGGCAATCCTGGCCAACGATGGTTCAAGGGTCTTCCCGCGGAGGCATTGGGGAAGAGAGGAGGGAAAAGAGCGGGCACCACCAGGCTATCAGCGCGAATTGAACTTGCATAGCGAACTGGTCGATGATTTATGCCCCTCCACGGGGATCCATCCTGTGCGCACCGACGCGGCCTTTTTGACTGATAATGTACCGACTCTTTGCGCTATTATTTCCTTACCTTCTCGCCGCCGCCTCATCCCCATCCATCGCTGGTGGTTTATTTATAAGACAAACTTCGTTGCATCCACCGGATCGAATCGATCGATCGATCTCGTGAGTCCTTCGGCGTGTCGGCTGGGAAAAGTCCGATCGATTGATGATCGGTTTATTTGGAGTAAGCTCGCGCCGCTCGGATGCACATTAATGGGTCTATTGTTTTTTCCCCAGCCCCGATAACTCAACCGGCCGCTGGTGTCGGCGCCGATGGAAACTTGTTTGCGTTGACTTTTCTTTGACATTCGCCCATGCGCCAGCCAGTTGCTGACGGAGGAGAGGCGGTGCGATGAATAATAGTGCACACGCTGCAACAAGGATGTTTTCTCAGCGAAAAGAAACAATACCCTTGGATTAGGATGCTATAATGCAATACCGAATGAACTAATCTTGTCTGGGTACAAACAAATTCTAAGAAGTGTTATTTGCTCTTCACTATTTCTAGGTTAAATTCAACGGAACCCTAACAGCTTAAAGTATAAAATAATGAAACCTTTACTTATTCACGATATTTTGGGGATGAAGAGACACAGATCATGGAATTTGAGGCAAACAAACCTATAACTGGTTTTCTATTTCATTCCATCCATTGAAAATCTTTTCCGTAAATATTAAGATAATGGCTAAATTTGTCAATTTCCATTAAATTTAGTCAATGAAATGTAGCCGAAGGATTTATAATGCCTAGTATAATAAATGGTATTTTCTGTTACCAAGTATACTTATGTGCTCTTTTCGAATCATGGAAAGTTTTGTTAATGTTTAAAAATATGTAATTTTAATTAAAAAAGTCTTAAAATGGTTTTGAACATAACTTATTTTGGTCATTTTTTGAGCTTTAATGGTGCGTACATTTAAATTTAAATATATGGAATACATTTTTGAATGTTTCAACAATCCAGGATGATCCCAAAAAAACAATCCTTGGTGCCTCATTTCTAGCTTCCTATTTTAACGGAGAGCAATTTAAACTACAACGACCTAAAGTGCAATGTTGCTTCTTGTCCCTTCGGCGTAAGCGGTCTAACTTGGGCAAGTTTTCGAGCAATAAAGAACTTCTTCAGGTAAGCCGCAAACAATACGGCACTAACACATCTTTCCGTTTTCCGTCCAAAGTATGGCTGTGTGTTTCGTCTTTCTGCCGTTTCCATTCCATTTTTCCTCGGGCTAACGGTGAATTATGCTTCTCCCGATGCGGCCGGGCTTTTCCCTTTTCATAAAAATTATGATTCCATCCCCTGGCGCTGCTTGTTCGATTCCATCGATGGTTTTACACTACTGTTCTGTTGGATATTTCTAACCCTCTTCGGTAGCGTTTTGCCATCCGTGGACGGAGATTGAACGTCCTGCTGCATGTTGGAGAGAAGGAAAGAGCCAAAGGGTGTCGAACCAACATTAAACGGGGATAGACTAGAGTATGCTAGTTTTGTGTACATCAGTCTCCGTCGGTGCAACAAGCCGAGCAAATACGTAGTTGGAAAAAAATTTCTTATTATGTTTGAAATCCTCCGCTTATTGAAAATCGGAAACCGCAGCCTTTTCTTGCGCGCACAAAGTCTACATCCCGTGTTTTCATTCGTTATATTTTTATCCGAGATTGATGCCTCGGGGAATTGGTGTGCCCGGCAAGAGATTGCGCACTACGAAAATGATTTCCCAATGACGCCTGCCCCCGACGTCAGTAGCAGCGACTTCTTCCGACAGGAAATATAATCCTTCATCGGACGAGGATTTTGCGTACCCGAGAATAGGAAAAGGGGAAACATTTTGCTCTGGTTTACAAAATTTCATTCTTTCCAGCGCGCTGCTTTCGCCGGTGGTGTATTTCCCGGACTTGGGATTCAATGTTGCCTAGCAGCAGAAGGTGGCCCTTTTCGGTTCTGGCGGCGAGAACGAGGGCTGCTTAATTTGGCCGGTGGCTAATTGCGCACGCACCGATTTTCACCCGTCCGCTCCGGGTGCTCCAGCTGGGAAGTAAATTAAAGTCAACTAAATTATCATTCGATCCTGCAGGCGTCAGCGGGCCCGTTTGCCTCCGGGCAAGTAACCCACTCGGCGGAACGCGTTCGCGGTGATTTCTGATCCTTGTGCGCCGTGCGTCACACCCGCAGAATTTTGCCACGAGATACAAATGCCACACTCGATTTTAATGTGTGTCTTTCGGTGTCGTTTAAGATCCTCACAGGCCCGATGGTCTGGCCTGGTGATAGGTAATTTCGAACTCGAGCACTCGTTGAAAATTCTTTTACGCTTTGCCGCCAACAAGTGTTTTTAAGGTTTCTTATACTGTGCTCTGAAAAGATACCTATGGTTTGGATCATAAAGTGGATGACCATCGTCTCATCTCGGTATCCGGTTTGCCGAAGGCGGCTGGACCTTGTTCGATCGGTTCCAGACGCGAAGCCGTCGGTACTGAGCAAGGATTTAATGGCTTCCTGGTGTATCTCTCTCTGCGTGACGGCGAAAAGGAAGAACAAGAAAAAAGGGAAGCACCGGGACTTGGACGAACGAAATGTTGAAATCCTGAACGAGACGGCGGGGACATTTTAATAATCCTGCAGTCGTAAAAATGGCCGCTCGTCTTTGCTCGAATCAATATATTTTTCTTTTCGCCGCTATCCTACCTCTCGCTTTATGCTTTCAAAGGAACTAGTTAGCGAATTATTTTTTTGCACACACGATTTTATGTCCCGTCGTCGTTTCCTTGTAGAACAGCGTCAAAAGTCGGGTTGTTGAGGCAAGTTTTCTGTGAAGGTGGTAAATTTTTATTGTACTTCATTGGAAGCGTCCTACAGATTATCCTCATTATGATCAAAGGTTGGGTTTAATTTACAAACAAATTCTCCGAAGTTTCCAGCCACAACTGTGCATATATCCTTGAAACTGTTTTTTTTGCAAACCTACTGGAAAGTTCGGAAGCTGTTATACTATCCTATCTACCAGGGGTCGTCAAAATCTGGCCTGTAAGAAAATTTGAGTGCTACGTACGAAGATCCTATCTCATTTCTTATCGGATTTCTTTTTTTCTAAAAAAAATTTTTCTTCACAAAGATTTTCTGCATAATGGCACATTGATTAATTTTCCAAATTTATTAGATTATTTCGTCCGTATCCCTGATCGTTTAGCATTTAAGGCTGCCGCTCTTATAATATCTTCATCGTGCTTAATAATCCTATTTGAGATTTAGTCTTAGTCTTAGTCAAGCAAGGGGATTTTGATTATAGATTTGTTTTAATATTTCGACAGCTGTTAAAAATTGTTTGCTAAGCTATCGTGCCTCACCACAAAAAAAAGATGCAAAAAACCAATTTATAATGTTATGAAGAGAAAAAAATTATTTTAACATTTAAAAGATCTATTCTTTTTAAACTGAGGAGCATTTGTACCTTCGACAAGTTATACTATAGAGCCCTCTGACATAAAACCATTGATCAGGATGTAATTGCATTGCACTAATTTTACCATTTCAATTAAATGGCATACTGTAATGGAATCATCTTCGTTCCGTTCTTTCCGACGAGGGGTCCCTTATGCAACTGGTCGAACACAATCGTTCCGCCATGATAATTATTCAAAAATCAACTCCCACCGGTAATGGCTGTCGCCGGCGGCGTCCCTGCTCCCGGTGCATTGTTCGTTCGCATTTGTTTTGTTCCCTCCCGTTGAGGGAAGAAAAAATGTCATTCACATGTAAGGACACTTCAAGACCATCGAGTGGCGGCCCGCGTCCTTGATCCGCCATCATGGCATGCGGCACCGGTCTACGGTAGATTGGCAAAGGCAGCCATTTTAAGTGCCCGTCCTGTGCCACCGCTGATTCGTCCTGCCGAACGGACCAATTGGGCGTCCTGCTTGCGTAAAGATTGCACTGGGGTTGCGAAGGGGAAAGCGGAAGCTTTCTGCCCGAAATCTCGCATAAAAGATCGAAGGGTCGTGCAGCCGCCTTGTGTGTGGCCTTGGGAGAACCTAGCCCTAGCCCTTTCCACTTACGCTAAGCGTAAGCTGTGTTTGCATTGCTTTTTTAATCCGTCCATCGTGTGTCTAAAGTTTTTCCTCCATTTAATGCTGCCGATCACCCTAGGTTGTGTTGTTTTGCTCCTCAGCGGGAGGGTTATGCACATGGCAGTATTCAATTCCCGTTTTTTGCCTTTCCAATTGAAGTTAGAATTTAATTTCTGCCCGCCTGCCGTCTGGTTATTGATTGCTGTAAGAAGCACTGAGCCTTCACTTAACCAATGATGGAAATCCTTGTATAATGCTGTCATGGTGGTTTATTTCTCATTTCTAATGAGTTTAAAAAATGCGTACCTTGTGTAATTATCTAAGATTTTAGCACATATTTTTTTCCATTTCATCAGCTGGCGAACGTATCTTCATCCAGTTTGATAAATTATTTGCTCCTTATGATGAAACCACCCCTACGCCAGGCAACAGCGTTCCCTGTATTTCTTCATTACAATTAAAACCTATCCTCGTTTCCAAAGGACATGCATGCAGTGTGTGTGTGTAGCTCTCGAAAACGGCCAAACACCGAATACACAGCCATAGTACGTTCCCTTTACCTCTGCAAGAACAAGATACCTTGAACGCCGGGAAGAACGTTCAGTGAAGCGTGCAATATTTCGGAGTTTCCGTGGAGCGAAAAATGATGATTGACGTTTTAATAGGATTTCAGCTGCGCGCACAGCAAAAGCACCGTGGCCTTTTTGGTCACGACATACAAGCACGGCCAACGATGTGTTCTGCTGCAGGATATGCGAGATTTCAATTCCAGTATCAGCGGTACAATAACGTACCTTATTCGACTATTCATCAAGGGGATTCTATAGCAATGCGAAATTAGCCATATGCGGGTTTTTTGTAGGTAAATGTTTCTTTATATGTGAATGCTTTTTGAAAATTATTAAAAATATGATAATTATGGTTTCGCTGTTGGAAAAAGGTACGCAGGGATCACGCGAACCTACATCTGTAAACTGATATAAGAATAATTAACTACCGAATGTGTATGGCTCTACTGAAAATAAGTGATTAATTTGTAATTGTTTCTCGTTTCTATTTTTCTAGACATTATGCCCTACACTGATATAACTCTGGTTGTATGACGAAATTCGCCAACGAAGAGAAAACCACCAGGACGACGGACTGCCTTGAGAGGAAGGACTGAAACGAATTAAAACAAACCGACCCCAGTTGATCGTAATTTTAACGTCTAACGTAAGCTGAGTGTGTTCGAAGGGAAAATATCACGAGCCAAACGTCGGTGTGAAAAACTAAATCGAACCACGGAGAAACCAGAGGTCTGCTTCGGCTGAGGAATAAAGCAGGAACGACGAGGAAAAATTCCGCCGGTCCGCCCACCGAGGAGGATTATCCGATGAATCAGCAGTATTCCCTTCAGAAGCTTGATGACTTTACCTGCAGTGGGCCCAGACCACCCGTCCCCGGAGAGGAAACCCGTCGGAAGGTAAGCACCCGTAACCAAGGACAATATTTGTCTTTTCCGAATCTCGGCTGCGTTTAAGACCGCTGGAGGATAATCTGTAGCGGAGTAGCTAAAGCGGTCCACTTTTCTTGGGCGGTGGCGACAAATGTTTTCAATGAAAAGGTCCCCGACTGGCAGGTCCCATAAGCTCTGGGGTAAGACAAAAGACGAAATCAATAGAGATCTCACATGACTTTTAAACTTACCGCCAGCGTTGAAAGGACGGATTTGATTTCGTAACTCTGGGCAGGTCAAGCATGATGATTTTTTTAAAGGAAAGGCAATCGTGCCATTTGTAATGATTATGTACTTGGGATGAAAAATTGTGTGTCCTTTTCTCAGGAGTAAAACGATGATTGACCACCTACTTTGTCACTTGCAGATGACGGAAGTATCGCACTCGGATCGGAACAAAGATGGATCGCCACCATCGTACGTTCGGTGGGCCCAGAAGCTCGGGAACCTACTGGAGGATGGCGACGGCGCGGAGCTGTTCAAGCGGTACGTGGAGCTCGAGGGTGAGGAGCCCTCGAATCGGCTCAAGTTCTACTTTGCCTGCGAGGGCCTCAAGCAGCAAACGGACCCGGAGAAGATCACCCAGCTGATCGGCGCCATCTACCGCCGGTTCCTGAAGAAGGCCCAGCCTGGCTCGGAGTTGTACGTGAACGAGGCGCT
Organism: Anopheles coustani; assembly: GCF_943734705.1. Taxonomy (NCBI): domain Eukaryota; kingdom Metazoa; phylum Arthropoda; class Insecta; order Diptera; family Culicidae; genus Anopheles; species Anopheles coustani. Next base: position 26,306,380 of record NC_071288.1, read on the forward strand.
GCGCAACTTCATCAAGTCGGGTCTCAAGAACGAGCTTATCCTTACGTCCGATATCTTCGACCAAATGCAGTCCGATGTGGCGAACATTATCGGCGAGACCACATATCCACATTTCCTGCAGTCGGACCTCTACCTGCAGTACGTGCAGAACATACAGAGCTCAAGCAGTAGCAGCAGCGTCATCGGAAGCGGAAGCAATTCTAACCTTGGCGCACCGACGGCTTCGACTAGCGGTGCTGGCGGAACGACAAGTGCTGCTGGAACTGGAGGCGGTAGTAATAGTAACACCAGTGGGGGTAGTAGCAGCAGCGTCGGCATGATGGGATACGGTATGTCCTGCTCGCTGACCAATAGCAGCTCCACATCGGACCTCTTCACGCTCAGCTCGTCCGCCCTTCCGACGCTGCACGAAGATGCAGAGCTAGTTAATGCCGACTCGATTGAGCAGCTGTACGGTGCTACAGGGCCCGGTGTGGACAGTCTGATGGCACTGTCGGGGTCCTCAAGTAACCCCTTACTACCACCTCCACCCGCTCCGCCCGGCGCAATGCCACCTCCATCCACGTCTTCCTCCAAGGTGCCCATGACGCTTACGAAGAATGCACTGATAGCCACGCAGAAACGACGCCTTGAAAGGCCCCCCGGGTAAGAGTTTATGCATTGTGTTTTGAAGCGATTTTTATTATTGCGTTTTTATACCCGCGACTAGATCCATTGGCCAGTCGCATCAATTTCATTTTGCGTAAGTTCTTTTTGGAACTTACAGATTTATCGAGCGCTTTCATGTGAGGTTCTATGATTTACTTTGGCTTAGGCGCGTTAAGTCACCATTGAACGCGTCACAGCCTACATCTGACGTGCACGTACAGCTTTGCAGCAAAGCTCAATTTCCTACTTTCATCTTTGCCTTATGCTTCTGACAAGTTATGTAAATCTTTGCTTTAAATTACGAATATTATATTTTTGCACACTTTACACCGCCCTCAGTACTAAATTAATGAACCATTGCGCGCTTACGATGGCCTTTTTCACTACTTCAGAGCTGCTGTTAACGAATGCCCATAAGAAAGACGTCAATTAATTAAACCCTTCTATTGTTAATAATTTTATTATGTTGTTTTCATTTAACCTTTATTTACTTATGTTTTTCTCTTTCTTTTTTTCCTCTCTTCTCTTTCCATCGCTTTCCGTTTGCCTCCCATGCCTCCCCCATTATCCACGAACGATTTGCGGATGCACATTTCGGCCACTTTAAATCCATGCAAAACGCTCTCGACTTCCGACGTTCCCTTTCCGTCCCCGGCGTTCGTCCTGTGCAATTCTTCGTTATGTGTGTATGTGTGTATTTTTGTATTGTATGTATGTGTGCGCATGCGCCTGGTCCATTTGACCAAAACATTCGCATTTGCCAATCATCAACCAACCAACCATCACCTGCTCATCATACTTCCCAAATGCCCAACGACTCTCCATCCTCGCGTACATCATCATCCTGTTGCTCACGGCGTATCCTTTCGATCCAACATGAAACACCAACACAACCGAAATGGCGTACCCTTCCACGGTGGAAACACCACGACAACTTCTGTGCGCATTTGCACACACATACTTTATCCATCTCTCTCTGTCTCGCACTTGTCGTCGACGGTCCTCCCATTTTTTAATGCCTGTTTCCCTTTTTTTAAATGTCCTGATATGTTCGCTGCCGTGTCCTTTTTATGCGCAATGGCGCTTAATTATACGCTTTTTCTTCATTGTTGACGATACCGTCGGGATGAACTTGATCTTTTTGTATGTCCAAATCCCGTCACCCATGTTATCATTACCTCTTTCTTCCAATCGATCAATTCATAATCTCGATTGATTAATTAAAAACCCCGACTCTCGGACCTTCCCATTCTCCTTTCCCTTCTCCTTCCGCTGACACGCGACTTCACGCATGCAGAACACGCGGATATTCCGTTTACACCGCCTATGCACCCTATAATCCGGTATCGCGGCGCGACTCAGAGCTGGCCAGTCTGAGCTCCGGCCGTACCGATTCCGATACGATGTCCCTTTCGAGTATATCCACGTAAGTTTTTGTTTTATCTCCTCATTTCGTTTATAAGTAATTTCATTTATGATGATTTATCCTTCAACGGCTGGATTTGTCCTTTGCGCCTCGCAAAACCAATCGTAGCAAGCTTCCGGCTTCCTACGATTTAGTTATTAACATTGTTTTGTTCCTATATGTTTTCGTATCTCAATTTTGGTTGTCGCTAACCTTGTGAAAAATGGGGGAAAATATGAATAAACAACATACGTTTACAATTGCCATTGTGTTGACCGATGTGTGACATTAAAACATTCCACAGCGATGGCCGACCACATTCGCAGCGAAAACATCACCACCATCACCATTCGTCCATGGAGAAGAGAATTATGCGTGAAAATGCGCTCACCAACGAGGAAGTCGATACATTTTCGGTTAGTAATCGAAGTAAACCATTGACCAATGGTCTTGGTCTGATTGGGCCTGATTCTGGAGCTGATGTTTTTTTTTTTCTACCGTGGGAATGTGGGTTTTAATTTTTCCTCCTATTGTAGATTATCCCTCGGACACACCGAAATACACAGAAACAGCCACCACCGATGGAGTTCGCGAAAATACTGATAAACAAGCTGGAATGCGTTGCCAGGGAGCAAGAGAAAGATGAGCTGCTCTGTAAAAAGTTACAGGAGGTAGTTTGCACATTCAACTTTAATTGCTCTTTGTGATCGTGAATTTACTGATGTGTCATTTTGTGTTTCGTCGCTGTTATTTGTATAATAGGCGGAATTGTCCGATCGCTCACAGAATAAGGTACTGGCCGATGCAATTCGTCAAAAGCTACAGGTGGATGACGACAACGATCAGGACATTCTCGATCAGCACGTGTCCCGCGTTTGGTCAGACCTAACGCCAAGTCGTTCGCCCGGCACTATGTCACCGTGTCCACCGAACGCGGTCGGTTCTCGCTCTCGGCGTCACGAGCTTGCCGGCTTTGTACCAGTTGGAGGTAAGTTCGTAATCTCGCAAATCGCATCCAATATGGTGCCCATATCGAAAGGATACAAATGTTTGCTGCTTGCCTCATTCCGACAGCGCCAACATCGATGCGACATTCGAAGTCGATGCCCGAGGGTCATCCGCTGATGGGTCAATCGATGCAGCCGATGGCCGCCCCTATGTCTTCCGGTTCGCGCAAGCTCAACCACAAATGGCCCTCCGTCAACACGGATAGTGGCATCAGCCTGTTTTCCACCGACACGCTCACGAAGCACAGCAGTAGCGGCGGTAGCAGTGGCAGCCGGGGTGAACTCAGTCTCGGTGGCAGCTCGCGACCACTGTCACGCAACATGCATGACATGCATACGGCCACGTTGCTCCAGGAATCCAGCCGCCGGCTGGAGGACGAAACGCGAAGGTATGCATCAGGCAGGGATCGATGGATCGGTTTCATAGAAAAGTTTACTCCATTTATCGACTCTATAATATTTCCTCAATCAATACAGATCGAAACGGTACCAATATCCACTGCCAACGAGTGCAATACAGAGCATGCCATTGCCACCCGTACCAATGTCGCTGTCTTCGGCTGGTTTTGGATCCCTTCCGCCTTCTATGCCCCCTCCACCGATTCCGGCGAAACCGCAGCAGGCCCCGAACGAGTTCACCATCGTCGTGTACTCGTTCTGCGACGAGGAAGTCCCGTACCGGATAAAGATCCCCGGTACCCAACCGCCAACCTTGCGCCAGTTCAAGGATTACCTGCCCAAAAAAGGAAACTACCGGTAAGATGTCGTCTAATAGCAGTCTATTCTCTAGGTTTTTTTTTGTGAATCGATCGTTAACGATTCTGTTTGCCGTCGCATTTCCCAATAGGTTTTTCTTCAAAACGCGCTGCGAGGATCTGGACAATCCAGTTATACAGGAGGAGGTGAGCAGCGACAACGAACCGTTGCCCCTGTTCGAGGGTAAGGTGATGGGCACGGTGAAGCCATCGGAGTAATTTTGTGTTCAGCAATAATAGTAATAAAACCGTACAGAGAGAGTGAAGCTGCACTGTCGAAGGTATGCTTGCCCATCGTGCATTGATTAAGTGCAATGAAGAAAAGTAACAACGCATCAGGCGCCATCACCGATAGTAAGATGTATCCCTTCCTATTCTCGTTAGAATAAAAAAACCTTGGCTTCCGTTAGCATAAACCTGTAAGAACTAGATAGTAGTAGTAAAGCGGTAAAAGAATAGATTGTAAAGAAGGAAAAATAAACCAGAACAGACTTAGCCGTGCATCGATTAAAAGATCGATGAATTGAGCAATACGACAATGGGAGACTTTTGGAGGAAAAATGTTTAACGTATCGTTGCTTCCGTACTTAGAAATGGGGAGACGCATTTTACCAACAGTGCCTTTAATTATGTTAGGAGCCATTTTTGCGGCGGCTGGGATACTTTCTTATAAAGAATTGCACTAAAACATGAAAAGGAAATACAATCAATACCCCTCTTTCGGCTTCCACCATGAAAGTAAGGAAGGAAGGGAAGACAGTGGTAGTTCCCGGTTGAGTTTGGCCGGCCAATACCATCCCACTAGGCGGAGTATGCAACAGAGCAGCAATAGGATAGATTTGTAGGAGCAAAAGAAATCAAACCGTAAGCATCAGTATTTTGTATCCGTTATTTCTTTATGTCAGCGTGTATGTAGATGGAATTTATTTTTAACTTTATGACCTAAAAGCTAAGAACGACCTGCAACTGGGGGAGAAATCCACAGACCGGAATTGCTCTCCGTGTTTTTTTTTGTTTTTTTTCTCAAAGGACAAATTAAATCGATCAAATGTTGTCTAGCCATCCCTAGCCAAGGGATGTAATAAGAAGAAGTTTATTTGTTAACGGAATTTGTATGAAAAGTTTAAATTTATTTAATTAATTCTTCCATAAAGCAATATTCTTTTGAGTTGTGGTTGTTTGCTAAATTCAGAAGGCATTATTTGTACTGTAGGACATCCGAGGAATGACAAATGAGTAGAACATGCTCCATAATAGTCGGTCACATCCCTGACCCGCGGTTCGGCAGTAGGAAATAAAAGCCAGTAATTCTTACGGGCCGAAGATGGTCGTTACATCACAGCAAAAGAAGAAGATCTAAGGAGAAATATGTAGAACCGGCCCAAGACCACCGCCCCTTGTATCACTTTACGTAGCTTTTATGTCAAGCACATTATACGTGGCGCTTTCGCAAATGTGTATCATTGTGCAGGGAAATTTAATTTCTTTTTCATATCAATTTGTTCATACTTAAAACAAGTCAGCCGACGAGGAATGATTGTACATATTGTCGCATATTTTTTAGTTATTTTTAAATTTTTCTAGAAGACTATAAGTTCGCGTAGTAAATTACGGACCAACTCACAGGAAGGCACATAGACTAGACGTTAAGGGTATTGTTTTGGTCCCGATTAGCCTTTTCATAGTAAGATTCCAGATGGTAGGAGTACCTCCCGTTATCGGCCGGATCGGCATCAAACAGGCAGATGAAGGTGCTACAATACAGCGAGCAAGCGAAGTTCGAACGAAAATATAGAGAACTATATACACACATGTATATTTATAAGCTATACACTTAAAAGAACAGGAAAATCAAAGCTTGATAAAACTGAAATAAATTTGCTTATATAAAATGATAAACTTGCAAACTTTGTTCACTGGTTGTATCAGTTATTCTGCTATTTGTAATCAAAAAGGTATGGATGTTCAGTGCAGGAATGTGTTGATTTTATAAATTCATATTTCATTTGTGAATCATCATCAGCTACTTGAATTACTGAATACCGTATCCCATCTTTATCGTTTTAAATGTGAAGTGATGAGTGGAATAAAGAAAGATATATAGTTTTCACAGCATTGACTGCAACAATTCGCCCACCCGGTAACCCCTACGTTCTTCTCTTAATTAAATAAAGTTATGGTTATAAATGTTGCGAAAATAATTAAATACGTCTATCATTTTTTTTATGTTCGAGACAAGATATATCCTCCTATCTTGAAATAAGAACTAGAAGGATAGAATGGGGTAAATGTTAGTCACACCTTCACTTGAAATTGATATTTTTATATTGAAACGTATTTTTTAAACGCTATGTCGTATATCGAAAATCAATTACATTCGAAATGTTCGAAAATGTAATCAGTGTTACCAACCAAAATATGACAGATTTCGAAGATGGAATGGCGAAACGTCAAAAGTAGTGATGGGAAAACTGAATCCCTACAGGGATTCGTATCTTTCGATTCAAATCCATTCTGAGATCCGGATCTTCTAATCCGAGTCCCAATCCATCATATCATATAGGGCGTGCTCCAACCTGTTTTGAAAGGCCTGGTACCAACGTATTTGGGGGAAAGGACAGTGGTTGGGTCTGACGTGCATCGGTAGCACACTCGTAATGCCGGTTTTTTTAGAAAGAGATTAAACAAGTACGAAATCTAAGAGAGTTCAAACGCCTATGCACCGTATTCGTGCAGAGATAAACGAGGACAATTGATGGTCATGGCTGTACGAAAAGAACTAGTAGTACCTACACATCTCGCTGTAGTTGGGTCCCTTTCTGTTCTTGATAGTGGCACCACGTTATCAACCAATAGTAATTGGCGGTGGGAACTACAAACAGAGCAGAAATACCCTTTTACACTCCGGAAGGTGGTGCCTCGTTAACCTTGGGGGACTTACCTTTCGAGGTGATTGCTCGGGACCGTTGTATGCAAGGAACAAGATCAGGTCCCTTAAGTAGTACTGGTGGGTTTCACCACACTATCAACCATTGATAGCTGGCGGTGTTAACCAAAACTGTGCGAAAATACCTGCCCTACTCCGGAAAGTGGTCTCCTTTGCTAGCTATGAAATCTAAGATGTACCTCCTTGTGCAATCGAAGGCGACCGTTGTATGAATGAAGCAGAGTTGGATACGATTGTTCTGGAGAGTAATGGCCCAATGCTCCCTCTCGTTTGGTGATTTCTATTTAATATCGTAAGATACTTTCGTCCCTCTCAAACCTATGTAGGGGTAAGCGGTGGGACTTTTCAGCATCATCATCATCATCATCAGCATCATCATCATCATCATCATCATCATGTAAACAAATCAATGTCGGTCTGGAAATTGTTTATCATAATCTGAATCCCCAGAATCCGATTCAGAATTAGATAAAAATGGTCTGGTCCTGATGAAATGGGTTTGGTTGGGCAGAACAACTCGGATAATGGACATTCTACTGTATTTGTTTGTAAAAAATTGGTTCCAGGAATTTTTCTAGAGCCTAACTTGCAAATCGCGCAAAAAACTCAATACATTGAGTGATGGATCCATTGATGTCCATTGGATATTCTACCCAGCGTTCGATTTGAGTAAACTTAAATCAATTACATTGTCTATAGATCGATTAGTTATGTGACTAATTCGACTCAAATCATTGTGAGTCGATTCAAACAGTTTAGGATCAAGTCAGAATCGAATCAAATCGAGTCCCAAACCAATCAAATCTGATTCGAATCCTAATCGAATCAAATCTTTAGAATCCGTCAGATGGGATTCGAATCTTTAGAATCCGTCAAATGGGATTCGAATCTTTAGAATCCGTCTAGGGATCGAATCTTCGAATCTTCCGAGTCCCGATTCTGCCAACTCTAGTCGAAAACCTTCTTTTTTATTGTTCTGCCAACGTGAACGATCTACCGCGTGTTGTGCTCCAATAAATTGTAAGGAATTTGGTAACTTTACATTGATATTCTGCTGGTCTGCTTTCGTGTGAAATGTAGTATTTTGCGGCGCGAGTAAGATGGTGAACAGGGTTATGAATTTTATGCGATGAAATTAGGGTACGGTCGTTTCCGAAAGTGGATGTTTACTCCACACCACTCTGAATCGCCGACAGAACTGCTCCGTCTGTCCCCTTACCCGTGTAGTTTGTGGTGTTCCGGAAGTATGATGGTTCCTAGATTACCCGGCTAATATCGTTTGAAAATCTGTCCTCGAACGAAGTACGCTAGTCCAAGCGAATGCAGACCACTTGAATATCTATTCGTCAACAATAGTGCTACTGCGTTTTCAACATGATTTCTAACCTCAATGTTTCTGTTCAATGTATGAATATATCTCTCGTCCAGAAACGAAGATGGTGCGTCCAGCGTATAAACCGAAGATCGTCAAGAAGCGGACGAAGAAGTTCATCCGCCACCAGTCGGACCGTTATGACAAGCTAGCGGTAAGTAATGTTCCAGAATGGTTCGGGACCTCCGTGTCATGTATGTTTATTGAATCAATTTTTCCCTTCTTTCTCCGTCCCTTCAGCCCAACTGGCGTCGGCCGAAAGGTATTGACAACCGAGTGCGTCGTCGCTTCAAGGGTCAGTATCTGATGCCCAACATTGGTTACGGATCGAACAAGCGCACTCGTCATATGCTGCCGTCCGGATTCAAAAAATTCCTGGTACACAACGTCAGCGAGCTGGAGGTGCTGATGATGCAGAACCGTGTGTACTGCGCCGAGATCGCCCACGGTGTATCGTCGAAGAAGCGCAAGGCAATCGTCGAACGCGCGAAGCAGCTGGCCATTGCCGTCACGAACCGGAACGCCAGACTGCGCGCACAGGAGATGGAGTAAGGGACGGTACGGTTGCGCCGATGATGCTGCTGCTGTTGCTGTCTTGATACACTTTCTTTTGTCGCCCATGTTCCGTTCAAGTTGGCGGATCTTTACAAACCTTTCTTTGGAAGATTGGATCCGTTTAAGGAGTAATAATAAGAGATATTACACTTAAAAGGGTGAGGTGTGTGTTTTTATTCCTGTTGAAACCCATTGAGATGAGAAATTATTCTTTCTTGAGTCAAATTGACATCTGATTTTTGAAATTAATTCACAACTTAATGTATTTAATCTTTTCTTCACGCGGTTTCTTATAAATATAGTTTATCGATAACTTGTCAGGAACCCAATCGTCCACCGTCATTAACTACCAACAAGGCCCAAATAATCGTCCATTAACGTCCCGATGGCAAACTGAAAGAAAGAATGAAGCGATTGATATATTACTGTTTTCACATTATTTGAGAACTGGTAAATCGAATACTAACAATGCCAGTAGCGTCCACGCGTGTACCGACAATTTTCAGCCGAATCTTGTCCTCCGCCGCTATCACGCTTTCGCCGTTCTTCGCTCGATAGCAAGGTGGTGCCCCGTTCGGGCAAAACTGCATATCGGCCGGAATGGAATGGTGCGATATGAAGCACGACAGGGGTCCGATCTCGGCAAACATGCCCACCTTGTTGACCTGCTTTACCGTCGCATCCAGTACCTCCCCCTTGAACGGCCGGAATACGATCGCCTTATACTTGACCGGATACACCACAAAGCCCTGGCCCGGTTGTATCGTACCGGAACCAATGTCGTCTATTGTTGTTACCGCGATCACGAATCCATATTTGCCGGTACACGTTCCTTCAACCTCGGTGTACAGTTTCTGCTTCACCGTTTCGATTAGCTGGGGTCCAAAGTATCGCGGATGAAGCAAAATCTCGTGCTCCAAGGATATCTGCAATGTGGGGTAGAAACGGGGAATTATTTTCAAATAACAAACAACGCCCACCGGCCACCTTACGCACATGGTAGAACATTTTGCTTTGGTTGAGGCACACTGCAGACGAACGGGGAACGGTGAATATAAACAAATCTCTCCACAGATGTAATCCCAACCGAGTTAAGTTTGTTTTGCGTGCAAACCGCCTAAAATCTACGGAATAAAACGCCGCGCTTGATACAGCTGCCAGTGTTGCCAAACGATTCACATGAAAACAAACGAATTGTCAAACATTAATCTTCAAGGTGGATAAACATAGCAACGTATATCAAGGTGGATAGTTTAAATTTACAGGTCATCATTTGGTCGACGGTTAATAATTATCGAAAGGATAGCATTAATCATGTGAAGCTCCTTTTTCTAGTCGTGTAAGAAACTATATGACAACAACATTGGATATGATATAAAACCTTGTAAAAATTGAAACAATGCAGTACCGATAATTAATTTAGTTTTTTTATGAAGTCGTTGCTTCAAACATTAAGGATTACTTTATTATTTTTGCTAGTGTATAACAGCGGAGGCTTAATGTTACTCTATCTCTCTGCCTGTGTGTGTATATATATGTTTATAAGCTTTTCCTTGATAAAATTGATTGAAGGCAGGAAAGCGATCTTTTGCACTCTGAAATTTGTAGTTTTCCTTTTTGTTTAAATAATGCATTTTACACACTCATACGCATCTACCTATCTAGCTATATAGGGTAAGATTCGATTATACATTTTGATTTCGCGTTTCTGAAAAACTAAAACCAAGTCTTTGATGGACAAAAAAACTTAAACCGGGGAATGCCACATTAGTTAATATACAACATACATACACGGACAGGGACGAACAACGATTACACAAACGGGTGTACGATAGGGTCTACATTAATTAAATTGAACACAAAAGGAACAAAACACTTGCTAAAAGTGATTTAACAAAAGGAGTGTTTGATTAAAATGATCAAAATAAATTCATATAAAAACAACATAAAATGTATAACAATATCCTGTCTAGTCTTTCTTCGGTGCACGCTACCTTAAAAAGCTCAATGTAGTGAATCTCTTAGTACGCGCCACAAAGTTTTCATTCATCTCGTTCGCATATGCCTTGGGAGTGCCTTTGGGAGAACGACGGGGTTTGCACGGACGTGCGACTGGGTTGAGCTCCAAGAGCTCCACGTGTTCGTTCGATAGGTTACAATGTAATACTGTTGTGCACACGACGTTTAGTAAAGGAGCGTACGGATTGTTAACATAAATCACGAATAAACTAAATAACACTTGTTAAAAGCTCTACAATAAAACAATAAAATAAAGTAGGTTGAGGCTGCAGCACATCCGTTCGCGACAAAAGCCGTCCAACAACGTGTTACTTTAGTATCTCCTTTCCGGTAGTAAACATTAATGGTCCGTTAGATTAAAACCAAAGCAATTAAATTAAAATAATACCTCAGCTGCCACTCTCATCGGAAGA